>NW_027206044.1:0-600000 GCF_024711535.1 Dipodomys merriami | reverse complement strand
TCATTTCTAATGCATTTATAAGATTATTTCTTTGTTGCTTTGTATGTCCCTCCCCCACAGCACAACCCCTGCTTTCACTGTATTTAATTATGGTATAATTTGTGGAGGGGAAGGGGAAAAACAAGTCCTTTAAGTAAGGATACAGGCTGACCCTTGCATCAATGAGAAGTACAAGTTTTCATATAGAAAACAAACTTTACATCTTTGGTGGGGGGGGAGGGTTGGTTGGGGTGTAGGGGAAGCTGGGAAGGGATGGGAAGGGGAAACAAAGGAGGAGGCTACATTGCTTGATAAGATATGTACTCCTTATCTTGCCCATGTAATTGTAACCACTCTGTACAGTATTTTCACAATAAAAATGAAAGAAAGAAAAGAGCTGAAAAAAAAAAAAAGAAGTTGGGTATAGCCGGGCATTTGCAGTGGCTCACAACTCTCATCCTAGCTACTCAGGAGGCTGATATCTAAGGATCACGGCACAAAGCCAGCTTGGGCAGGAAAGTCTGTGAGACTTTATCTCCAATGAACCACAAGAAAATTGGATGTGGTGCTGTGGCTCCAGTGGTAGAGCACACAACTTCATCTGAAGAGCTGAGGGCCTGCTGGCAGGCCCAAAGTTCAAACCCCATAACCTACAATCAAACAAAAGGTAGCTGAATTTTCTGCATAACAATGTCTACAGTAGAAATCCCATGATATGTTGTGAACTATTCCAGTCATGTGAGAGGCTCTGAGTTTTGTCTACAGTTGGTCTGATGACTGTAGTGCCATCATCTCTGGGGTGGAATATTCAGGGTGCTCAGGGACTGCTGAGGCTTTGGGTGTGTGTCTGTATGTTCGTGTGTGTGTTTGTGTGTTTCTGTGTCTGTGTGTTTGGATGTAGAAGACGTGGGCCTTGAACTCAGGGTCTAGGTGAAGTTCCTATGCTTCTGTGCTCAAAACTAGTGCTCTAACACTTGAGCTGCATCTCCATTTCTGGCTATTTGGTGGTTCATTGGAGATAAGAGCCTCACAGACATTTCTGTGCTGGCTGGCTTTGACCTCAGCCTCCTGAGTAGCTAGGATGACAGGTGTGAGACACCAGTGCCATATTTGTGTGTGTGTGTGTGTGTGTGTGTGTGTGTGTGTGTTTTCCTCATCTTTCTCTGTCCCCTTCCCGGGTGCCTTTCTGCCTCTTTCTGACCTCGGATGGTGCCCCTCCCCCACACCGACCTTGCCTTTAGCCTCCTATCAGGGTCTACAATGAGTCCTAAATGGTCAGAGACCTGAGTTCACACTTTTCTTTGGGGCCCAAGTCCAGCTGTCCAAATCTTTTGCTGCCTCAGGGGATTCTGGGTCAGCCGGGCCAGCTGCAATAAAGTCTTGCCTGTCTCTGGGTGGGGAACTCAGACATGGGATGTCCTGCCCTTTTCCTCAGCTAGCCCGCTGGCTGCATGTCAGCAGGCTGGCAGTGAGTGGGGGAAGGGGGTTGCCGGTGGCTCTGGCCAACTCCAGCTTGATAGCGGACTGAAGGCCGCCCAAGCAAGGAGGAATCCGGGCTACATTGGAGGTGAGGCCAATGTGGCTTGGAAGTGTCTGTTGGTGTCTAGGAAATGTCAACATACTTTATCGCAGGCAAGTCTATCTTCCAGCCCCAGCTGGACCTCTCCAATTCTTCTAGAGAATTCTGAATGCCCAGAATACAGAGGCAAAGACTTCAGATTCCAGGGCCAGGGAATTGGGGGAGGAGAGACGGGTATGGCCAATACCTCAATGTTCTGGGGCATTAGTCTTGACCTGGGTATGCCCACAGAGCTGGCCAGTAACAGGCCACTTGTGGTGGTGCTGTAGAAGTGGCAAGAGTGGAAGTGAGATCTAGGATGACCAATATCTGGATTTATGGCATGTGGGGGGGGGAGGTGTCTTTAAAAAAAAATCTCTTAGAGTTGGAACTTAGGGCCTAGGCACTGAGCTTCATTTGCTTAAATCGAACACTCTACCACTTGAACCACAGCTCACCTTTCATCTTTTTTAGGAGTTGAGTGGAGATAAGTGTCTCACGAACTTTCCTGCCTGGGCTGGCTTCAAGCTGCCATCTTAAGAGCTCAGCCTCTTGAGTAGCTAGGATTGCTGGTATGAGCCACTGGCACCTGCTAAGGATGTGTGTGTGTGTGTGTGTGTGTGTGTGTGTGTGTGTGTGTGTGTGTGTGTTTACCAGGGTTTGTACTCAGAGCCTAGGTGGTATCCTTTGGCTTGTTTGCACATGGCTCGTGCTCTACCACTTGAACTACAGTAGCTCTGCTTCCCAGCTTTTCGGTGATTCATTGGAGATAAGAGTCTGCCCACCCAGGCTAGCTTTGAATCTTGATTGATCCTCATGTGTCAGCCTTGAGTAGCTAGGATTATAGGCATGAGCCACTGGCATCCAGCTGCAAGGATGTCTCTACATAGTGTCTTCTGTTCTAACAGCTGTCTACTTGCCCTGGCCTACATCTCTGATCTCCACATCAGCTCCCAGCAGCCCTTGACTGTGTGGAGAACATAAAGCTCAAACCTGTCAAGCATCTAATTTCTATGTCCTCAAGGGAGTGTAAGGTTCTTCTGAAGCCTGGAGGAGTAGGAGGAGGGGAAGAAAGGTTAGCTGTAGGTGGGTGCTAGGCTGGGAGAGAGGTACACTGTCTTAGCCAAGAAGAAAAGTGTGGCCAAATGTTAATAGCTCATGCTCTCATATTCCTAGCTCCTCAGGAGGCTGAGATCTAAGGATTGGCATTCAGAGGCAGCCTAGCTCACTTTTCTTTTCTTTTTTAATTTGGTATCAGTAGGATCTTTTCTGGTGTGAAAATACTGTACAGAGGGGTTACAATTACACGGGCAAGATAATTGTGAGGTTTTTAAAAAGACATTGCAGAGTAAGAACTGCACCACGCACGTGGTATTCATGTAAGGTATAGGTTCATTCAGTAGACCTGCTGGGACCAGGCAAGGTTGGCACTCCACGTGGCTGGGAATGAGAGGAAAGAGAGAGGAAAGAGCTAGAGCAGAGAGAAAGCAGAGAGAGCTAGAAAAGAGCAGCAAGAGAGCAGAGAGAGCAGAAAAGAACAGAGAGAGAGCAGAGAGTTAGAAAGGAACAGAGAGAGCCTGGGCCTGAGCTAGGGCTTATCTAGGGTATGGGTGGGGAAAGGTGTGGCCACATCACATTCAGATGTGACCTCAGCAGATGCAGATGTGACCTCTTCCAGGTGTCCCAGTTGCCTAGGTAACGCAAGTACTGGGTGGAGACTTTGCTGCAAGGAGGGTGGAGTCTGCTGGCCATCCAGGAGTGGACCTTACATTCCAGCCTTTTAATAATCATGAAATAGGGCGCGGATTCGCTCTGGGTACTTCCTGCTGACAAGGGGCGTCGACAATAATGGTAAAAGGCTGGAATTTGGTTTCCTCTCAGAGAAGGCAGTGAGCAGCAGCTGTCCCTTGGTGGCGTGAGTCCTTAGATGAAGTCTGGGGGAGTCTCATGAGCATTGAAGGGCTGGAAAAAAATACTAGAGAGCAAATAAATGGCAAGAGGAAGGACTTGGGGCTAAAAATGTTGGTAGAAATGTCCCTAGCTACTTCTGACATCTGGCGACTAGGTAGAGAAGTCAGATGACAAAGGCAAGAATATAAATTCCTGTTCAGTTAATAGGTAGACAGGTATAGACATTGAATGGGCAGGTTTCTTACTTCCACTGACCTCCCGGCTCTGGTTAATTTTGAAAGTGCAGGCACAAAGCAGTTGATGTGACATCATCTCCTCTTACTCTTCTCCATGTTCCATTGTTCCCCAGACTGGCTGAGTCTAGGTGCTCATTGCTGGGATGGTTTGTCCCAGTTGGTATTCAAGGAGATTTGAACTCAAGGCCTGGGCACTGTCCCTGAGCACTTCTGCTCAAGGCTAGCACTGAACCACTTTGAGTTATAGTACCACTAGTATTCAAGGAGGTTTGAACTCAAGGCCTGGGCACTGTCCCTGAGCACTTCTGCCCAAGGCTAGCACTGAACCACTTTGAGTTACAGTACCTGCAGAGTTTAGCTGGGAGATGGAGTCTTAGGGATTTTTCAGCCTGGGCTGGCTTTGAACTGAAGTCTTTGCCACAAAAGCCCTTTATTATTTCCAATTAAAGTAACAAGGAGATCAAGTAGAATAAGTAGAGCTTACCTGCTCCTTATCAAGAACTGACCAACAAATATTCTGCAATGACAAAACTCATTAGATGTGATGAGAATTTTAGCACAGATATGCCCAGTATTTTAGAACCATGTAGTCAGTAATCTAATACACAACACAAAACAAAAAAGGCAAAACTCAAAACCTAAAATTTTGACAACATTTACACATCTTTGCTAACAAAGCACATCAGATGGTTGGGCCTCAGTTACCAGGGCCTGTGAAAAGAGCAATTTGTTAGCAAGGCACCTTAGAATAGATGGATGGAGTAGTAAACTTAGTGGAAGGTTAAGGGTCAGATGGGGCCAAACCCTTAACCCACCACTTGGCCAAGATGGTGAATTCAGGATGGTGAATTTCTGAAAAAATGCAAAGAAACACTGAACAAATAGATCAAGACTACATTGGCTAGCCTTTGAGAGGGAACCTAGAGGGGGGCTCCCTGGGACCCAGCCTGCGTCACACTCTTCAAGGCACAAGCCAAAATGTAGAAAAGAGAAAGGAAGAGATAGGGAAAGTTGGACATAAATGGCAGAGAGCAAAGAGAGCCTGAAAGTAAACAGACTTCTGACCTTTTACCATTGCAGTACCAAAAACTGTGCACATCTGAGACTGGCATAAAATGAGGCACTCTAGCTTTCCAGGGAGCACAGGAGGTATTTCAAAGGGGTTTCACGGCTCAGGCGTGATTCGCAGCACCCCATTACATGAGTAGAAGAGTCAGTCTGGTGAGTGAAGGAGAGCTGACCAGGAGGATAGACCATGACCCAATCAAGGAGCTGGGATGGGGGAAGGTTGACCCTCTAGCCATTCTGTTCCCCCAAAATTGAAGATGCCAGGTGATGTTGTATGCACCAAACACCTAGGCCAGCAGCCACCAGGCTTAGTGGGGAAAAAGTATAGAATAACCAAAGACTGCAGTGTAGAAATCTCTGATTTTGTATGCATGTGGTGTGTGTGTGTGTGTGTGTGTGTGTGTGTGTGTGTGTGTGTGTGTGTGTGTGTGTGTGTGTGTGTGAACTCAGGGCCTAGGCTCTATCCCTGAGTTTTCTTGCTAAAGGCTAGTGCTTTGCCACTTGACCCACAGCCCCACTTGCTTTTTGATGGTTAATTGTAGGTAAGAGTCTCAAGGACTTTCCTGTCCAGGGTGGCTTTGAATCATAATGGGGGCCCCAGGGAAGCAAGAGTAAACACAACTCATAAGTACTATCCTTATGGTGGGCTACTCCTGCTCCCTGGTGGCCACATGCGGAACATGCAGCCCCATGCCATCATCCTCTAGAGTTCAATTTGGGGAAGTGACCAGGACCAAGCTGACTTTTGCTCATCCTGATTGCTGATGCCAGAGCAGGTCTGTTCAATGCTAGGCCAAGAGAGCTCCAGGAAACCCGGCTTTCCAGGTACACAAGGAAGGGAGAGGTCAGCTCCAGGTTGAGCTAAGAGCCTTTGCCCACAGATACCCCAACTTGTCCTTACTTATCACCATAAGACCTGTGAAAGAACAACCCAAAAAAAAAAAATTGGATTTGTGCCTCCATGTGGTAGAGCTCTAGCATTGAACCAAAGAGCTCAGAGACAGGGCCCCCAAACTTTGAATTCATGACCCCCCAGCTGACCTTCCCCCATAAAACACAGCTTGTCTAAATGTGAACTAGTAGGATTTGTGCAGTTTTTCTGAAGAATGGTGATACTGAAGAAAGCACCCTAGTTCTAATGACAGCTGAACTTGTGACATACAGCTATGTATTGAGTCCTTCACAGGGCGCTATTTGCTGGGTCCTTCCCATATGGGGGTTTTGTGCTGAGTCCTCAAAAAGATGCTGTTTGGTGAGTCATCCCAAAGGGTGCTATGTGCTGAGTCCCTGAGAAGAGTGGGCCATCTGGGTTTTTCAAAGGGTGTTATATGCTGATTCCATTACACAATGTACTGTATTCTGAGTCCTTCAAAAGGTGTGGTGTGCTAATGCATCCCAAAGGGGTCCTGCTATGTGCTGAGCCCTTGCAAAGAGAGGTATGAGGTGGTTTTTGAGTGCTGTGTGCCAAGTCCTTTACACAGTGTGCTCTGCACTGTCCTTCAAATGGTGCTGTGTGGTGAGTACTTCCACAGTGTGGTATGTGCTGAGTCCTTCAAAATTGTTTTGTGTGCTGAGTTTTTTGAAGGATAATGTACAATTGGTGTTTTACCCAGCATGCTTCAACACAGGGTGTGATGAGTCCCTGGGAAAGAGTGCTATGTGCTGAGTTTTTCAAAGCGTGCCATGCACTGAGTCCTTTAAACTGGGGACTATGGACTCCCTCCTTCAAAGTGTGCTGTGTGCTGAGTACTCTACCCAGCATACTACTTGCTGAGTCCTTCAAAGGGAGCTGTGTGCTGAGTCATTTACACAGGGTGTTTTGTGCTGATTTTGGAAGAGTGCTGTGTGCTGAGTCATCCCAAAGGGTGCTATTTTCTGAGTCCTTGAGAGGTGGTTATCCCCAACACACACACACACACACACACACACACACACACACACACACACACACACACACACACAAACACAAACATACATACACACATGAGTGTCACCATGTGCCCACTTGGTGTGTGGATTGGAGGGGGATGGAGAAGAGTCTCCTCCAGCGGTGGGGCTGAAGGGAGATTCGATCCCCTAGGCTGGTACTGGGGGTGGTGGGTAGTTCTGAGCTGAGGTAATGCTGCAATTGCCATGGTTTAGAAGCCTCAAGGCCCAGGCAGTGCTGCAATTGTGGCCTTGGGTGGAGGGCAGGGCCCAGGGGAGGTGGGGGCGGGGCCCACGAGCACACTTTGGTGGCAGCAATGGCCAGGAGCCCTAGGGGTCAGGGGTGTGTGCGCAGAAGTGGCGGGGTGGCCCAGGAGAGGAGTGTGGGGCCAAGAAAGAGCTGGGAGAAGAGCGAGCATTAGTACAAGCACCAGTGGAAATGGCTTCAGTGGCTGGAGGCTGCTCTGATCATAGTGTGGGTCCTGGCCGGGAGCGCAGAGCATGCGGAGCCTGCATGGCAGGCACATTGCCACATGCAGCCCCTCGGAGGGGCCCAGCCATGGTGGCCCTGTGTCTGAGGTCCCTCTGTGAGGAACACAACAGAGGCAGTGGCAGCTGAGGCAGCGGCTGCCACAGGTTAGGAGGCCGCTGAGGCTGCGGTGGTGGCTGAGGAGGAGCAATGGCTGCTCACAGCCCCACCAGGAGCCCGCGTGCTTTTCAAACATGGTGCTGCTGGCTTGGACCCTCGGAGCCTCTAGCAGTCACCTGGAGGAGCTGGTGGGCCCCTGGCCTGCTTGTGGCCCTGACTTGGTTCCAGGCCTTGGTCCTCAGACTCCTGGCCCACACTCGGAGTCCCAGCCTACAGCTTCTCCCAGCAGCACACATGAGTGGCCGACCTGTGCTCCCGCACTCCACCACTTCCCCCCTCCCCCCGTAAACCCCGTCCCCTACTCTACCCTTCCTCCCCATCCTTGTGCATCCGGGCCCTTGCCACTCCCCTCTCAGTCCAGTCCTGCCTGCGCCTCCCCCATGCCCCAAAGTCTGTCCTGGCTCTGCCAAAATGCACCCCAGGGGTGGCGTTTGGAGGTGAGTGTCCACCCAGGGATCCCACTCTCATCCCTATTGGCCAGTGTCCCAGGAAAATGGGAGCTGCAGGGATGGGAAGGAGGGGACACCACAGAGCCCCTGGCCTGGAACAGTGGGAGCCACACAGCCTTGCATCTGCATCCTTTCTCTCCCTGGTGGGAACCTGGTGCCTTTAGTCAGAGGTGGGGAACAGCACCCCACACCTGCCTTCTTAGGTCTTTTCCTTTTTAATGGGGAGAGAGGTGTAGGATACAGAAGATAGGCCCCCTTGCTGTGTGAGCCCTTGTCATCTACGCTCAGTCATCCTTTCACCTGAGGACATTCCCAGAAGAGCCCACTAGAGAGGTGAGGGAACTGGGGTCAGATAGAAGGTGGGTATTTGGGAGAAAAACACACCCCCTTTTGACACACATACAACTGGCCTGTACCCCCAACCCCAGCTGTCAACAGTTCTGACTGGGTGATCACATTTCCCAGTTCTGCTGGCTTCTGCTAGTTCTCCCAGCCATCTGGTCTCCTTGTCCTCCCCAAGAAACTGTCAAGTCGCCCAAAAGTACGTAGGCTGCTAGTAGGGAGTCCATCCATGTACATAGCCTTTAGGACCCCATCAAAGTCCCCAACAACGCCCCCACCCCAGGTCAGACACCTCTCTGGAGGCACCATGACCCCCTGCTTTGTTTTCTGTCCAGGCTCTTAGGAGCCATGTGTCTCGGGACTACCTTACCCAGCATCCTAGCCTAGTGTTTTGGAGAATGGGGAATCAAGGCTGGTTGTTCCCAAGGGGAAGGGACTGGCCCTAGAGAAACGGGGAGGCAGGGTGGTTCTGCATTATTAGAGCATTGTTCCCCTTGTGTGGTTGCCCCTGGTTCTGACAAGGGAACCCCTGTGCTCAAGCTGTTACAATGCCCAGATGAGAAACCAACAAATGCAGAAGAGGCACTGCTCTGAGTGTGTGTGTTTTTGTGTGTATGAGAGAGAGAGAGAGAGAGAGAGAGAGAGAGAGAGAGAGAGAGAGAGAGAGAGAGAGAGAGAGAGAGAGAGAGAGAGAGAGATCATCTTTCTCATTGTACAATCAGCATGTCTAAAAAGAGCAAAAGCATTTTTTGGGGGAGAGTTCCGGTTGTGGGGTCTGAACTCTGGGCCTGTGCCCTGTCCCTCAGCTCTTCAGCTCAAGGCTAGCACTCTACCACTTGAGCCACAGCGCCACTTCCGACTTTTTTTCTTTTTGCTTATGTGGTGCTGAGGATTTGAACCCAGGGCCTCCTGCATGCAAGGCAAGTGCTCTACCACTGAACCACCTTCCTGGCCCAAGCAAAAGCATTTTATTTGTGTGCGTGTATTTGTTGTTCTTTTTTCATTAATGCCCAGGATGAGCCCAGCCACAATTTTTGTTTTCTCTTTCACAGTGTCATGGCTCCTTTAGAGAAGGTTTCAATAGATGTTCGTTCCCACTTTCTTCCCCTTTCCTGCAGCCCACAGTAACTGCTGGGCCTGCGTGAGTCTCTTCTAGGAGGCCTGTGTGAATCTCAGACCAGCGTGGATACCTGCCCTTCTGTCTTAGGCCAGAAGGCTCCTGAGGCCACTGTGATCACAGCTGCACTCTTCCAGCCCGACAGTCTGCTCTCATGTGTATAGTTAGAGCTAATTCAAAGTTGGGAATGTGTTTGCCCAACATAATTAGGGAAGGAGATAGGGGGAGTAGGGCAGGGGCTGTGAAGCTAGGAGGGTCTGGAAAGTGATGAACGGTGTGACATGGCACATGGTTCACCACGACCGAGGATGAGAGGGGAATCTTACCCAGGGCATTGACATGGGCATCTTACCTGTGGGCATCTGAGCAGGGGGCTCCGGGCCCCCAATGTTGGCATGGATTTCCTCCTAGTGCAGTGCACTGGTGGGCAGTCTTCCCTAGAGTCCTACAGACTCCAAACTGTGTCCCTCCTGAGCTGTTTCCAGCTGGGCAATGGTAGGCAAGTGTGTTCCCCCTGCTGGAGCCTACTTGAGATCAGGATATGGCAGTTACCGGAGGCTCTCTGAATGCCATTTTCTGTAACCTGCTGTAGGCTGTCTAGAAGGAAAAGGGGACTACTGTTTTTGGAACCCATTAAGTTTGATTGTGACAAGTGAAATTCCAGCTTTTCCAGGGTTTTTTTCTTGAAGCTGGCAATTTCTACTAATGCCTGGGATTCTGGGTCAAATTAGATGGACCATTTCAGCCACCAAACAATGACGTTCAAAGCCGCACAGGCAGAGTTCCCAAGCCAGATGTTTTCCTGCTATGAACTTCGTGCCTTGACTGCCTTTCTCCTGCAGTTGATGATTATCCTCGGGCTCCCTCTAGGGTGAGCAACACAGTTGAGGATGTCTTGGGGAGCAGAGATTGTGACCTCATCATCCACAGCCAGCCAGCTGTGAGCAGAGACAATTCCCAGCACCTGCACTGGAATCTGGGAGATTCTGAGACCTGGAATGCCTCAAGGATCCTTTCTCTGCAACATAAAACTTGGGGGCGGGGTATAGTGGACCATCCTGTCTGCTCCAGGGAGTGGAGAGGAGGCCCCTTGAGCCTGGCGTTTACCCCACAGCAACCTTGTTCACTCCTGAGTGAGGAATGGAGTGCCACAGAGCTGGTCAGTGGCTGGACAGAGATCTTTGAGAAGATATGCATCCCAGAGACCCTGGAATCCAGTGAGGACATCATGGCTCATGTCCTTGGAACCAAAACAGTTAAGTGCGGTGGCACCAGGAGGGTGGGAAGAGGGAGGAGGGAGAACTGTTGGAGAGCTACATCAGGCTTTCCCCCACCTAGGATGCTTACCTGAATTAGATGGTACTTTTCTGTAGTATTGTCATAGACAGATGCTCATTTATTTATCCAAAAACCGTTACAGTGTGTGCCAGGCCGGGGGGGGGTGTCATACACAATGAAAAGTTCCAGTGCTGGTTCCATGGCACATAAAGAAATCTTGGTTTGAGTTGGATACCATTGCTTCACACCTGTCATCCTATCTACTTAGGAAGCTGAGATGGGAGGATTGAGGCTTAAGGCCCAGGCAGGAAAGCCTATAACACTCTTATCTCCAACTAACTACCAAAAAGAATGCCAGAAGTGGATGAGTTGCTCAAGCAATAGACTGTTGGCCTTGAGTAAAAAGGTTCAGGGACAGCACCCAGTCTCTGATTTTAAGGCCCAGGGGTGACCCAAAGAGAAGAAAGAGAAAGAGAGGAGGGAAGGATGGAGGGAGAAAAGGAGGAAAGGAAGGAAGAAGGGATCATGCAAGCCTTGGTTTGGAGTTCTTGGATCAAGGGAGCCAACCATTCACAATCTCTGTGGGGACAGTTTCAGAGCCTAAAGACAGTATGTAGGACCAAGTCACTCTCCCCTCATCAACTTCATGACATCCAGGATCTGAGTGCTTTGCTTACTGCAGAGGGAAACAGCCTGGGGTAGAACCTAGGGCTCAGGGTAAGTCACCGAGTTTCAATCTCACCGAGTTTATTTTCTGGTCAGATAAGAAGAAAGTGTCCAAAGGCTAGGGAGGAGAGGGAGACGGAGTGTCCAGAGGGGGGTGGCAAGGGATAAGCAGGCAGATGAAGAGGGAGAATGATCCCAGATCACTTGTGTCAGGCCATTGAAGCCATGACCTCACCTGACAACCTAGACCATCAGTGATAGAGCCTTCAACCCAGCCACATGCTTATTAAAAGTCCTGGCACTCTGGGTTCACCATTGACGACCTCGCTGTTGTCCACTGCAGGATACCTGTGCAGTACATCCTTGGGGACTGGGACTTTTGCTGGCTCAAACTGAAGATGACAACCCCAGTGTTCATTCCTGGACCACAGACAGAGGAAACCAGGCCACTGGCACAGGACGGCCAGGGAATGAGGGAAGGAATCAGATGCATGTTGCTCTGAGACTTCATCTAGGGGATTCTAGGGCCCTGTGACTGCCATTCTCAGAGGTAGAGGTGGGTCTCCTTGCTGACTCAGCCTTTAGTCTATATGGCAGATGTGGGATTTAGAGAGGGTGGACTGAAGGTGGAGGCTTGTGGGAACACCAGAGGCACTGGGCTCTGAGCTGGGTTGTTTCTTTGAGGATACTCACAACCCAGGATCATTCCTGAGATGGATCAGCCCTTTTCTCCTTCCTGAAAGAGAGGGACCTAGAGCCTGCCAGTCTGCATCCCTTGGCTGAAAATTCATTCATTCCAATATCCTTTGGTTGGATAACTGGATCTCATGTGACTTCCCAGTGTCAAGGCAGGACAGTGAGAGATCTTGAGTCCTTGATGAGGTCACGGGATCCTCAGTTTGAGATTGTACTTGAATGTCCTGACTTGGTGCATGGTCAGTCCCATCTAAGACTGCCATGACCTAGGACATAGAATCTAGAGACTCAGAGCAGGATGGGATCTATGCTGTTATTCTTGAGTATTATGTGTGATCTTTGAGCTCCCTTGTGCTCACCTGCTTCCCTTTCTTGGATGGGTTTAGGCTAGAAAAAGTTTAAAACTAGAGCGTGGGTCCCATCCCTTGTTTCATGCTCAAAGCTAGCACTCTACCATTTGAGCCACAGCTCCACTTGCAAGGTTTTTGGGTGTTTAATTGGAGATAAGCGTTCTCAATGACTTTGCTGCCAAGGGTGGCATTCAATTGCAGTCCTCAGATCTCAGTCTCCTGAGGGGATAGGATGACAGGCATAGAAAAGCCTCTTTGGCTGGGTGCCAGTGGCTCATGGCTGACATCCTAAGTACTCAGGAGCTGAATCTTAGGATCACCAGTGAAAGCCAACTTGGGCAGGAAAGACTCTCAGACTCTTCTCTCCAATAAAGCACCAAAAAACTGGAAGGGGTGCTGTGGCTCAAGTAGTACAGTGCTGGAATTGAGCTGAAGAACTCAGGGATAGCACCCAGGTCCAGAGTTCAAGCCCCACAACCAACAAAAAGAAAGAAAGTAAAACATCTTTGCCTGCAAAGGACGGTGGAGGTGTGTTTGAGTGCATGTGTGTGTGTGTGGGGGGGGGGAGGTGGTAGACATTTATCGCCAGCTCAGTCATCATATTAGATGGATTGTCCCAAACTCTTAGTTCACAGCAGCCGATTCTTGACCACAGGTGAAGCTTTAAGTTGGATGTCAACCATCAGACCTCAGTCTCCTCATGGGACAGTTGTGAGGAAATAAGGGACTAATACAGAGGGATCTCTGGAGCAGGGCCATGCACAGAGGGAGCAGGTGTCAGATACAGTTCTCAACAATTCTGTGAGCATATTACAGGAAGTTGCCAGGAAAGGGCTCAGATTGGGTCTGTTATTAATCATGCAACAGGTGTGGGATAATGAAACAAAACATGACTGTCTTTCATCATTACCCTATCAACATGAGGAAGGGATCCTTCACTCTATTCATTTTTCCAGCTGGGGAAAATGAGTCATGGAGAAGTCAGGTGACCTACTCGTGACACTCACTTGACAGGAAGCTTGGCCTGATTTCTCTGCAATGCTTCCTAGGACAGTGGGTGTTATTCAGTCCACTTATTGTGGTGGGAAGTCCACTTCTTGTCATTTGTGGGGTTTCAATTCTGGATCTGGATGCTGTCGCTGAGCTCCTCAGATCAAGGCTTGCTCTCTACCACATGAGCCACAGCATCACTTACCATTTTCTATTGGTTCTTTGATGATAAAAGTCTCACAGACATTCCTCCCAAGCCAACTATGAACCATGATCTTCACATCTCAGCCTCCTGTGTAGGTAGAATTATAGTTCTGAGCCACCGGCATTTAGCTTAAATGTAATTTTGGCCCCGTCTCTCTCTCTCTCCCTCTCTAGCTCTCTCTCTTTCTCTCTTTCTCTCTCTCTATTCCTCTTTCTTTCTCTCAGGAATTATTGAATGAGTGCTGGAGGAGGTGGCCCAGCATCCCCATGAGGCTGGAACACAAGGTGGCCCTCTCATTCTGGAGGTCGGCTGTGGGTTAGGAGCTGTTTTGCTCAGCCTGTTGAAGCAACTTCATGAGGTATGCCCCTCTGTGCCCTGGCTAGACCGTGACAGTTATTTATTGTCCATCCCATGAGGCCTTCCCCACATCCCTCTGCTACATTTTTGAAGGATGGTGAATGGGAAGTTGTTCCCTTGTCCCCCTGCCCAGCACAATCCCGGGCCTCTGACCTATACCCCCACCTATCTGACAAGACCCTGGCTATAAGAAAATAAAAACACTCTGTGTGTACTACTCTTTGCTGGGGAGTGTCGTTTGGGTTAGGGTGGCGGCGTTCAGAGGAAGGACCCCAGACCTGATTCCTCCCGGGGGACATTTGTTTTTGTGACAGAGCCAAGTCATTGATGTGGATAAGAACGAAGCGTCCATCAGACTGACCCAGAACAATGCTCAAAGATAGGTAGGCTGTTGAACTATCAAACCCACTCATGTCTGCTTCCTACTCCCAACAAAGAGGTGTAGTGTGGGTGGCCTGGCCCTGGGCCTAAGGGATTATAAATGGATGGTGGTGGTCAGGAGCTCTGGCTCTAATCCTTCATCCTGGATCTTTGGGAGGCTGAGGTCTGATGGTTGTGACTCAGAGCAACTCGTGCAGGAAAGTCCGTGAGAATCTTATCTCCCATAAACCACCTCCCTCCCCAAAAACACACACAAAAAAGCCAGATATGGTGCTGTGTCTCAACTGGTAGAGCTCAGTTGAACAAAAGAAACTAACGGATAATACCCAGGCCCTGAATCCAAGCCCTAGGACTAACACCATCATGAAATAAATGAACATTGTACACCTTTTATCTGACTACCAATAAAGAAGTATTCAGTTTTCTCGCTGGTACATGTAGCCAAAGCAAGGGGCTCCCTTTGTTGTTCCCCTAACCGTCTCCTTCTCTCCTTTATCTGTCGAGGCCTAGGTTGCAGGACAGAATTCAGATCATCCCCCTGGATGTGACCTTAGGTACCCTCCCCCATCCAACTCCCTTGGGGTCAGGATCCTGGATGCACTCCCTACTGGGAGGATGAGGCACCACAGAGATGAGGGTAGGTATTCCCAACACTCACACACATACACACACACAAACACACAAACACCCCTAAGCCAACTCAGACTAGCCTTTTCCAAAGCCCCTTTATCTCCTTGGATTAACTGACCTAGGGGAGGAATTTGATCCCCCTGTAATGATTATTTTAACTTGGACTTGCTAGTTGACAGAAGATAAATGGGAGCAAACAAAAACCAAAAAGCCTTTGGCGCCTATCACCTGGGGTTCAGGCTCATGCCTGTCATCCTGGCTACCCTGGAGGCTGAAATCTGAGGATCACTGTTTGAAGCCAGCCATTAGCTGGAAACCAGAGAGCCTCTACTCTCCATGGATCCACCATAAAGCCAAAAGTGGAGCTGTGGCTCAAGTGGTAGAGCACCAGCCTTGAGCAATAAAACTCAGAAAGACAGCTCCCAGATCCTCAGTTCAAGCCCACACAAAGAAATGGCCCTGTCTTGTTGCCCACAGATTGCCCACGTCAGGAGCCCCCTCTCACAGAGTGTAATACAACACCTGCCCCTGGGTGGTGTATCAGGGCCTTCAGAAATCCGGTGGTGGAATCCAGGCCTTCCCCTTCATGCATTCTCAACCCACACTGGCTGGAAGGCAGAGCCTGACAAGGCTGGCAGCCTGCACAGCAGAGGAGTTCCAGCTTTTCCAAGGTGATCAGAAAGGGCTTCTTAGGGATAGCACTTGAAAAGGAGGTCTTGCTTAACAAGGAGGATCTGAAGGAAGCACAGAGAACAAAGGTGCTGCAGATGATGGGTAACATAGCATAGCGTGTTCATTTCCAGCCAGGGCTGCTGGTGAGAGACTTGGTATAGATGTGTGAGACTGCCCCAAGACAGGCCTGAGGGGTCACAGAAGAACAGCTACCTACTGCTGGGATTTTGTCTTAGAGGTGGAGGGCTCACCTAGCACACAGGAAAGCATGGGTTCAATTCCTAGGTCCTGCATACACAGTAACATCTGGAAGTGGCACGGTGGCTCAGGTGAAAGAGCACTCCCCTGGAGACAAAGCAAGTCAAGGACAGTGCTTGGTCATGAGGTCAGGCCCCAGGGCTGTCACCATAAAACAGTTCTCCCAGTGACCTTTGGTGACAGGTGGATGGCTATGCCCTGAAGCTCTTAGTAAATCCATCCGTGCTTTATGTCTCCTCTGACAGAACTGAGCTGGACAGTCCTTCTGCCCTGGGCACCCCTGGGCCCACTTATCAGCAACCCTCCCAATGTCTTCCACCAGGACATGGAGAATCTTGCCCTAGAAGTTCTCAGGTATCGGTTGGGTAGGGCAGAAGGACATAGGGCAGGCCACAGAACTCCTTGTGGGTCTGATCTGCCCTGGAAGACCAGGCAATCTGGAGGAGGCAGATGGGAGGATAGACGGGGTTAATGATGTGGAGGGAGCCCTTTAATCCCCATGGCCCCACCCAGATTCTATCCTCCCTTTGCTGTCCCTGAGGGAGTTAGAGGGGTGTCTAGGTGGTAGTGTCTAGAAACGTACTAGGTGGAAATTCTGAAGGACTAGAAAATTTAAGCCATGAGCAGATGGCTCTCACCTGTCATCCCACACCAGTCATCCTGGCCACTAGGGAGGCTGATATCCAGAGGATCTCTTTTCCCAGCCAGGCAGGAAATTCCCTCCAGAGCCTCATCTCCAGTCTCCAACCAGAATTGGCACTGTGGCTCAAGTGGTAGGCACTGGCCTTGAGGAAAATTAGACATCAGGGACAGTACCCAAGCCCTGAGTTCAAGCCCCTCAACCAAAAAACAAGAACAAAAACAAAAACAAAAAACCAAACAAGGGCTGGGAAGGTGGCTCAGTGGTAGAGCGCTTGCCTTGTATCCCTGAGGCCCTGGGTTACATTCCTCAGCACCATATAAGCAAAAAGAAAAAAACCGGAAATGGTGCTGTGGCTCAAGTGGAAGAGCGCTAGCCTTGAGCTGAAGAGCTGAGGGACAGCACCCAGGCCCAGAGTTCAGGCCCCACGACTGGACCGAAAAAAAAAAAAAAACCCAAAACAAACAAGAAAGAAAGACACCCCTTCCTTGCGTGCAAGAGATAGTGAAATAGTAGGGTTGCTGTGGTTGAGAGAGCAGATGCTGGCCTCACAGTACAGACATTTCTAATAACTCCCCAGGTTTACCCCAGTGTGAAGCCATAGCAGGGTTGGTGGTACCCTACCAAGAACTCCAGAGGTCGAGGCATGGGGCAGGGAGGGAGTGGGTGAATGGGAGCAGGGGTGGAATGGTAGTGTCAATTATATGCTCTCCATCCATGAAAGAATGGTTTTGGATGCTGGTGACCAAGTCTGAAGTATAGGGTTACATTTGGTTTTTGTCTTAATGAGTGGGGTTTTCCCTTGGTATAAGAAGCTGGCTGCTGAGGAGGCTACAATGCTTGATAAGAAATGTACTCCTTATTTTGCCCATGTAATTGTAACCCCTCTGTACAGTATTTTCACAATAAAAAAAGAAAGAGAAGAATTGAAGAAAAAAAAAGATGGGTATAGCCGGATACTGCCAGTGGCTCATAAGTGTCATCCTAGCTACTCAGGAGGCTGAGATCTGAGGATCACAATTGAAAGCCAGCTTGGGTAGGAAAGTCTGTGAGACTTTATCTCCAATGAACCACCAGAAAATTGGATGTGATGCTGTGGCTCCAGTAGTAGAGTGCACACTTTCATCTGAAGAGCTGGGGTCCTGCTGGCAGGCCTAAAGATCAAACCCCATAACCTACAACCAAACAAAAGGTAGATGAATTTTCTGCATAACAGTGTGTACAGTAGAAATAATATGATGTGTTGTGAACCATTCCAGACATGTGAGAGGCTCTGAGTTTTGTCTACAGTTGGTCTGATGATGGTAGTGCCATCATCTCTGGGGTGGAATATTCAGGGTGCTCAGGGACTGCTGAGGCTTTGGGCTACCACTGTATGTTTCTGTGTGTTCATTTGTCTTTTGTCTGTGTGTGTCTGTGTCTGTGTGTTTGGATGTAGAAGACCTGGGCCTTGAACTCAGGGCCTAGGGGAAGTTCCTATGCTTCTGTGCTCAAAGCTAGAGCTCTAACATTTGAGCTGCAGCTCCATTTCTGGCTGTTTGGTGGTTCATTGGAGATAAGAGCCTCACAGAAATTTCTGTGCTGGCTGGCTTTGACCTCAGCCTCCTGAGTAGCTAGGATGACAGGTGTGAGACACCAGTGCCATATTTGTGTGTGTGTGTGTGTGTGTGTGTGTGTGTGTGTGTGTGTGTGTGTGTGTTTTCCTCATCTTTCTCTGTCCCCTTCCTGGTTGCCTGTCTGCCTTTTTCTGACCTTGGATGGTGCCCCTCCCCCACACCGACCTTGCCTTTAGCCTCCTATCAGGGTCTACAATGAGTCCTAAATGGTCAGAGACCTGAGTTCAAGCTTTTCTTTGGGGCCCAAGTCCAGCTGTCCAAATCTTTGGCTTCTTGCAGTGGATTCTGGGTCAGCCAGGCCAGCTGCAATAGAGTCTTGCCTGTCTCTGGGTGGGGAACTCAGACATGGGATGTCCTGCCCTTTTCCTCAGCTAGACCTCTGGCTGCCTGTCCCTCTCAGCAGGCTGGCAGTGGAGTGGGGGAAGGAGGTTGTCGGTGGCTCTGGCCAACTCGAGCTTGACAGTGGACTGAGGGCCGCCCAAGCAAGGAGAATTCCGGGCTACATTGGAGGTGAGGCCAAGGTGGCTTGGAAGTATCTGTTCTTGTCTAGGAAATGTCCAAGTATTTTATAGCATGCAAGTCTATCTTCCAGCCCCAGCTGGCCCGCTCATATCCTTCTAGAGAATTCTGGATGCCCAGAATACAGAGGCACAGACTTCAGCTTCCAAGGCCAGTGAATTGGGGTAGGAGAGACTTGTATGGCCAATACCTCAATTTTCTGGGGCATTAGCCTTGACCTTGGTAGGCCCCCCTTGTGTACATTCACTTCTTAACCCAGAGCTCGCCAGAAACAGACCACTTGTGGTGGTGCTGTGGAAGTGGCAGGAGTGGATGTGAGATCTATGATGACCAACATATGGATTTATGGCCTGAGCGAGGAGGAGAGGGGACAAAAGGTGTCTTTAAAAAAAAAGCTCTGAGATCTGAACTCAGGGCCTAGGCACCAAGCTTCCTTTGCTCAAATCTAGCACTCTACAACTTGAACCACAGCTCACCTTTCATCTTTTTTAGTAGTTTAGTGGAGATAAGAGTCTCACGAACTTTCCTGCCTGGGCTGGATTCAAGCTGCCATCTTTAGAGCTTAACCTCTTGAGTAGCTAGGATTGCTGGTATGAGCCACTGGCACCTGATAAGGATGTTTGTGTGTGTGTATGTTTGTGTGTGTGTGTGTGTGTGTGTGTGTGTGTGTGTGTGTGTGTGTGTTTACCAGGGCTTGTACTCAGAGCCTAGGTGGTATCCTTTAGCTTGTTTGCACAAGGCTCGTACTTTACCACTTGAACTACAGTAGCTCTTCTTCCCAGTTTTTTGGTGATTCATTGAAGATAAGAGTCTGCCCACCCAGGCTAGATTTGAATCTTGATTGATCCTTATGTGTCAGCCTTGAGTAGCTAGGATTACAGGCATGAGCCACTGGCATCCAGCTGCAAGGATGTCTCTTCATACTGTCTTCTGTTCTATCAGCTATCTACTTGCCCTGGCCTAGATCTCTGATCTCCATATCAGCTCCCAGCAGCCCTTGACTATGTGGAGAACATAAAGCTCAATCCTCTCAAGCATCTAATTTCTATGTCCTCAGGGGAAGGTACGATTCCTCTGAAGCCTGGAGGAGTAGAGGGAGGCAAAAAAAGGTTAGCTGTAGATGGGTGCTAGTCTGGGAGAGAGGTACACTATCTTAGCCATGAAGGAAAGTGTGGTCAGATGTTAATAGCTCATGCTCTCATATTCCTAGCTCCTCAGGAGGCTGAGATCTAAGGATTGGCATTCAGAGGCAGTCCAGCTTACTTTTCTTTCTTTCTTTCTTTCTTTTTCTTTTTTTAGTATCAGTAGGATCTTTGTTTGTGTGTGAAAATACTGTATAGAGGGGTTACTATTACATGGGCAAGATAATGAGTACATTTCTTACCACCAGCTAACTTTTCTAAAGTGTGTGAGACTCTCCTTTCCCAATAACCACCTGAATGCTGGAAGAAAAGCTGTGGCTCAAGTGGTAGAGTTGCTAGCCTTGAATGAAAAAAGTGAGGGACAGAGCCCGGGTCCTGAGTTCAAGCCCTAGTACCAAGATGTGCCCATGCGCACACACACACACACACACACACACACACACACACACACACACACACACACACACATACAGAAGAAGGTAGTAATGATGACCTGAGCTAGAACTGGGGGCAGTCCAGGGGCACAGTCATAGTAAACTCTTGACACATAAGTTATTTCTCCCCAACTCCTTTTTGGACTGAGGGGTCTGGGCCATGGAAGTAAGTTCCATGAACCCTGCACCTCCATCCATGCATAGGGTACAGGACCAAGGAAAGAACACGATGGATGCTCATTTATACTCAGTGCATGATTGCAGACCTCCATCTGCCACTGAACACTGGTGAGCAAAGCAGGGCTCTGAGCTCTGGGATTCCTGGGATAGCCACTGCTACAAGCAGCAGCCAGCCAGCTGTGGATTCCTGAGCCCACAAGTCTTTCATGAGCCCAACTCAACACCCACCCAAGGTGTGCCTGACAAATTTGCCCCCGTGAGTAGGCATTACCTGCTGTGCCATCTTGCAGCTCTTGCCGCTCCTGGCCCAGAAATCTGGTCTGAAATATTGATTTACTGATCAGATCCACTCTGCACCCATGACAGATGCCATTCTGATTACGTGGCTGATGACTTCCGTGCCCCAAGGCTAGACCCTTCTCTGATACTTTGGCCTAATCTGTAGGCAAAGGCTCCCAAAGAGGCTGCTTTCAAGACTTGTAGGACAACTAGATATTGGGAGACCCATCGTGGTCCACTGGAAATTACTCTGCCTAGAGCCACAGAGTGAGGTTCAAGCAGGTCATGTGGGCCTTGAACTCTGGGACTGTGCACTCTTCCTCCAGCTCTTCAACTTACTACTTGAGCCACAGTACCACTTCAAGTTTTCCTGTGGTTCATTGGAGATCAGAGTCTCCTAGACTTTCCTGCCCAGGCTGGCTTTGAACCATGATCCTCAGATCTCAGTCTCCTGAGGAGATAGGAGGATAAGCATGAGCCACCAGCACCCAACTTATTTGGACTTTTACCACAGTGGACTAGAAACTCCTGAAAGCTTTTCTTTATTTTTTATGTGCCAGAACTTAGGGTCTGGGCTCCGGTCTCTTTAATTTTTGCCTCAAGGCTGGCACTCTACCACTTGAGCAACAGCTCCATTTCTGGCTTTTGGTAGTCCATCAGCAAGAAGATTCTCACTAACTTTCCTCCTCTGAGCTGGCTTGGACCCACGACTTCTGATCCCAGTCTTTACAGTAGCTAGGATTTGCAGGGTTTGAGCCACCACTGGCATTGGGCTAGAAGCTTTTCTTAAGCAAGTGTTCTTCCCTGCATTTGCCCTGACTCCTCCATGCAAAGGAGGCCTAAGGGTCAAGAGCTGTGAAAAATAGGCTTCCAGCCACAGGAAATGGCTGGGGTCCATGGTGAAAAGCCAAGCTAATCTTCCCCCTTGGTCCCATTCTGGGACCTCCATCCTCTGCCCTCCCTGTGACTCAAGTACAAACCTTGACCCAGCCTTGAATGTCCTGCCAGACAGGTCTGAAGCCACAAAACCTTCATTCCACCCTCACCATCTATTCTACACTACACCTCAGGAAACTTCGTGCATTGTTGTACCTTCTGCCTGATGCTCTCTATCTTGTTCCACGTCTTAGAACTCCTGTGGAATTTTGGCACTTGCTCCAGGAGCAAGTCTTTCCTTCCCTTCTCTCTCTTTTTTTTTTTAATATTGAGTTACTAGAGATGGAAATTGTGCAGGCTGACTGTCAAATATTCTGGCTTGGTGTGTGTGTGTATGTGTGTGTGTGTGTATGTGTGTGTGTGTGTGTGTGTGTGTGTGTGTGTGTGTGTGTGTGTGTGTGTGTGTGTGTTTGTGCCAGTCCTGGGGTTTGAATTCATGGCCTGGATGTTATCCTTAATGTTTTGTGCTCAAGGCTAGTAGTCTATTACTTGAACCACAGCTCTACTTCTGACTTTTGGGGTGTTTAATGGAAGAAAAGTGTCTCATATAGACTTTCCTGCTTGCAATTGTGATCCTCAGATCTCAGCCTCCTGAATAACTAAGATTACAGGTATGAGCCACCAGCAACTGTCCTCTACCCTATCTCTTACCTCTAACCTTGGCTCTCCTATGAGTACCAGAAGAATATGTCTCACCAGGTTGAAATTTTTGCCAGTCTTGGGGCTTGAACTGAGAGTCTGGGCATGTTCCTGAGTTTCTTTTGGTCAAGGCAAGCACTCATCACTTAAGCGACAGTGCCACTTTTGGCTTTTTCTGTTTCTGTGATCCTGAGGAATCAAACCCAGGGCTTCGTGTGTGCTAGGTAAGCACTCTACCATTAAGCCACGTTAGTACCCCAAGGCTCACTTCTGACAGGAACTATAAGGGTGGGATTTATTGGCTTACCCCTTTTGGTGCAGAAATCGCTGGCTATTTCATATCTTTGCCAAGATTTGGGACCAGTTTGTGACTCGGCAATGAGGAATGGTGAATGAGGGATAGCCACCAGGCCCCAGAGGAGTAGGCTCACATATCCTACAGAGGGATAGAGAATATGGAGCCAGAACCTGTGACAACTCCTACAGCCTAGGAACTGTGGTCTCCCTGGAGGCAGTTTCTGGCTGCTAGGTGTCCTGATGGGACATCTCAGCCAGAACATAAGGCACCTGTTGCAAAGCCCAGGCAATGCCAGCGGGGCTTCAGTTATTAAATGGCAGAGAAGGATGCTTTGTTCAAGCTGTTAGATCAGACTTAGGACTCTCTGAGGACTTGCCCAGGTTGGGGGAATGGACATGGGCAACCTGTTGAATGCCCATCATCCATACATCAGCCATCCATACACAGATACATGGAGTTATTGCCTCCTTTTTTTGGGGGGTGGGGGCTGAGGCAGGTCCAGGGTTGTACTATGAGCCTAGGCCCTCTCTCTGTGCTCCTTTTGCTCAAAGATAACACTCTGCCCTTGAGCCACAGCCCCACTCATGGTTTTTTTCCTCTGTGATCTCTTAGAAAGAAGAGTGTTTTGGACTTTCCTGCCCCGGATAAAATCAAATTGGCATTCTCTACATCTCAGCCTCCGGAGAAGTTAGGGTTATAGGCAGGAGCCACTGACACCTGGCTTTCTTTTCTTCTCGTTGTTCTTTTCTTTAAATTGTGACCATCTGAAATCTTCACAGTGTCATTCCAATGGTTTGCATTCAAAGTAATCTACCCAGGCCTGGAATTCGAATGCTATGATTACCACCTACAAATGGAGGGAGATCCTGATGAACTCATTCCTGTTCATGTGAATGCTAATGGAATGTTATAAAAGTAATAATTAAATTTGCAGTTAATTCATGATTCTATTTTAGAATGCCACACAAAAATTATTGGATTTATATCTTCATTCTAGCACCATGGTATGATTAAGGATATTGACTAATTTTTAATTAATGCTTTTATTAGTGTTCAACCATGATACCTCATGAAATGGAGTCATAATTTAGTAACTAATAATTGGTAATAACATATATGTAATTTAATAATATCCTCAAATTCTCTCTTTGTATGTGTGTGTATATATATATATATATACATATATATATATGCAGGTATATATGTATGTATATATAATATCAATCTACACATCTGTTTATTGGGCACTACTGTGGCTTGATTACAGGTCTTCAGAATTTCCTGGATGCTCAGTTTGCCGGAGGCTGGTGTGCTAAGATTGTACCCCATTTATGGATTGGGCATTGTAGGCTGAGTTGAAAATCCAGCATGGCCAAAAATTTATTTGTGGAGTAAGAAGCCAATTTTACACTTTTTTTTCGTTCTCTGTGAAAGTCCTGGGTCTCAATATGATGTATAATCCATATGCAAATACATCTTATGAGCTATGATATAATAAAGGAAATGTTATATGTGTAATAATACTAAATAAATAAGGGTGATAAATGTCATATGCAGTAGAACCCATGTATGTAAATAGATTTCATATATATGAATATTATTTTTTCCAGTCCTGGGGCTTCAATTCAGGCCCTGGGAACTGGTCTGAATTTCTTCTTTCTTTTTTTTTTGCCAGTCATGGTGCCTGAAATCTGGTCGTGGGCACTGTCCCTCAGCTCTTCAGTTCAAGGTGAGCGCTCTACCACTTGAGCTACAGTGCCTCTTCCAGCTTTTTCTGCTTATGTGTTGCTGAGTTATTGAACCAAGAGCCTCATGCATGCAAGGCAAGCACTCTACCACTGAGCCGCCTTCCCAGCCTCATGAATTTCTTGTCTTCAAGGATGGTGAGCTTCCCTTTTCACACACACTGTCACAGAGTTACCCAGACCCTTAGTTCAATTCCCAGGCCTGCTAGAAAAATGGTACAATTTCCTAGCCAGGGTCTTATTGTTATTATTACTTTTTATTTGGCCTAGCACAAGGCTTGAACTCAGGTCTTTGCATCTCTGCCACAGCTGATCATTGGATCCTACGACCCTACTTCAAATTTTGGAGGTGGCAAAAAATAAAAAATAAAAAGGAGAAGGATAAAACTGAGAAGTTCAAGAAGGTGGTTTTACTTTTTATTCCTTTGTATTGTGACCATCCTGGGTCAAAATGACAAGCCCCAGAATGTGTGCATGACATTGCATTGCTAATGTTTGGTGGGCTATTAGGGAAGCCATAGCTGAAACCAGCAACTTAGACCTGGAGGTCGAATCTTGGAACTGCCTCTAATGAATGGTGGGAGGTTCTAAAAAACGCATTCTGATATACATCCATACAAATGGAATTTTATAAAGGTAACATTTCTATTAGTAGTGTATGATTATATTCTAAAATTATACACAATTATTCTACATTGACTAATTTTCAATTAATACTTTATTATGTATTCTATCATGATACTTAAAAGGGAAGGAATAAATTGCCAATAATTGATAGTAATATCATATATGCAGTTTCATAATATACAGACATCTGTTTTGTTTTATACATATACATCTATCTATCTATCTATATCTATCTATCTATCTATCTATGTTTATCTACCAATCCACACATTTATATATTTATTTATACACTTGTCACTTCTGGGGATCAGTGTTAGAGTGCTCACTATGTACAAAGTCCTGGGTTCCATTCCTCACTACCACTTGCCCAGAAAAATCCAGAAGTCATGCTGTTACTCAAGCAGTCGAGTACTAGCGTTGAGCATAAAAGTTTAGGGACTGTGTCTAGACACTTACTCAAGATGCAGAACTAGCATCAAAACAAAACGATAGAATGTTCTGACTACGAAGATATAAGGATAGGACTGCAAATACATCATCGTAGAGCAAGCTAGGAGTCTGGTGCTGAGAGCTGCCATCTAACATGACTTAGCCAGAGGTAAACTGCTGCAACTCAGCTATATGGAACCGGATGCTTGTGGCTCAATCAGCCCTGTCATCCAAGATACTGGGGAGCTGAGATCAGACACTGGTGGTTTTAAAATCCAGCCCTGACAGGAAGTCTGCAAAACTCTGAGCTGTGGCTCAAAGTGGTAGAGCTCTTGCCTTGAGCAAAAGATCTTAGGACAGTACCCCCAAACTTTCAGTGGAATCCCCGTGGCTGACTCACCGTCCCCTCCCTACAAAAAACCCACCCCTCTTAATCATTTGATGTGAACTTTGTGTAGTTTGTTAACACTGATGAAAGCACCCTAATTCTAATGACAGCGTGTGGGATACAGCTATGTCATGAGTCTTATATGAGGAATGGTGTACATTCTTGCATTCTGCATCTGTTCTTGTAAGAACTCCAAAGATTATTGTGCAGATGAGAACCTTGAGGCTCAGATATGTCCCCATGTCAGGGCCAAAATGAGGTATGTAGTGAACTCTAGTGAGTTCTCTCCTGCAGACAATTGTTTTTTTTTATTTTTTTCGGTCATAAACCTTACACTCAGGGCCTACCTACTGACCCTTCACTGTTGGGCTCATGGCTAGCACCCTACCAAGGGGACCCAAGGAAACCCTTACAAAAGTGTTACAGTCTAGGCATCTGTGGCTGATATCTGTCATCCTGCCTACTTTGACACATTTTTTTTCCTTCTCTGTAAAAATCCTGGGTCTCAGTATGAAGTATAATCCATATGCAAATATATGCATGTGATAAGATGAAATAAATGAAATAAATGTTATATATGTAATAATACTAAATAAAATAAATAATGAATAAATAAGGGTAATAAATGTCACATGGAGTAAGCCCCTATATGTAAAAAGATCACATCTATGAATATTAATTTTTCCAGTGTTGGTGCTTACATTCAGACCTGGAAACTCGTCTGAAATTCTTGTCTTCAACAACAGTGAGCTTCCCTTCCACCACAGTGTCACAGAGTTACCAGGCCCTGAGTTCAAATCCCAGGCCTGCCAGAAAAATGGAGCAAATTCTAAGTCATGGCCTTAATTTATTTTTTCCAGGCCCGGGGTTTGAACTCATCTTGTTGCAATTCTGCCTCAGGCTCGATCACCCTAGGTTGGGGGGCAGCCAATGGACCCACAGCCCATTCTGAGATCCTAGGACCCAAGTTCAAATCTCGGGGCTGGTAAAAAAAAAAAAAAAAAAGGAGAATGGCAGGGAAGGTGGCTCAGTAGTAGAGTGCTTGCTTTGCATGGGTAAGGCCCTGGGCTTGATTCCTCAGCACAACATATGCTGAAAATAGCTGGAAGTGGTGCTATGGCTCAAGTGGTAGAACACTAGTCTTGAGCTGAATAGTTGAGGAACAGTGTCCAGACCCACATTTCTGGCCCCACAACCAACAAAAAAGAAAAAAAGAGAAAGAGGGATGGAAAAGAATAGGGATAAAGGGGCTGGGAAGGTGGCTCAGTGGTAGAGCGCTTGCCTTGCATGCCTGAGGCCCTGGGTTCGATTCCCAGCACCACATAAGCAAAAAGAAAAAAGCCTGAAGTGGCGCTGTGGCTCAAGTGGTAGAGCGCTAGCCTTGAGCTGGAGGGCTAAGGGACAGCACCCAGGCCCAGAGTTCAGACCCCACGACCGGACCCAAAAAAAAAAAAAGAGTAGGGATAAAACTGGGAAGTTCCAGAAGGCGGTTTTACTTTGTTTTTTCCTTTGCATTGTGACCATCCTGGGTCTAAATGAAAGGGCCCGGAAAGAGTATGTGAGCTTACACTGCTGAAGTTTGGTGGGCTATCAGGCAAGCCATAGCCAAAACCAGCAACGTAGGCCCAGGGTTCAAATCCTGGGATTTGAACCTACAAAAGGTGGGAAATCATAAGGAAAACATTCTGACATACATCTATATGAATGGAATGTTGTAAAAGAAACAATTACAATATGATGTCAGGAAAATGAACCCTTAGATGTGTATTTTAATGTTTTTTTTTTCTTTTATGCATGTGTTTCTAACACATTTATAAGATTATCTCTTTGTTGCTTTGTATGTCCCTCCCCCACAGTATAACCCCTGCTTTCACTATATTTGATGTCAGTATAACTTGTGGAGGAGATGGGGAAAAACCAGTTGTTTAAGGATACAGGTGGACCCTTGGCAACAATGAGAAGTACAAGTTGTCATGTCCAAAACGAGCTTTACAATGTCGGTGGGGGGGGGGAAGGAGAAGGATTGGGATTGGGGGGAAGGGGGGAGGCTGGGAAGGGATGTGAAGGGTAAACAAAGGAGGAGGCTGCAATGCTTGGTAAGAAATGTACGCATTATCCTGCCCATGTAATTGTAACTCCTCTGTACAATATGTTCACAAATAAAATTAAATTAAATTAAAAAAAAGAAACAATTACATTAGTAGTTAGTATATGATTATATTTTAAAATTAAAAACTATAATCATAGTACATTGACTAATTTTCAATTAATATTTTATTATATATTCAACAATAAGCAATGAAGGAGTAATTTAATTATGGATAATTGAAAGTAATATAGTATATGTAATTTAAATAATATACAGATATTTTTCCTATTTTATACATGCATATATATGTATATATATATATATATATATATATATATATATATATATATATGTAAGCTATCTATATGTCTATTTCTACACTTGTCACTCCTGGGGCTCAGTGGTAGAGTGCTTGCTTATTATGTATGAAGTCCTGGGTTCGTTTCCACACTATCACATGCACAGAAAAGCCAGAAGTGGTGCTATCACTCAAGCACCAAAGAAACGTTAGAATGTTCTAATTGCAAATATACAAGGGCAGGACTTTAGATACTTCATGACAGAGCAAGCTGGGAATCTGAAGATGACGGCTGCCATCTATCCTGACAGCCAGAGGTTAACAGCAGCAAACCAACGCCATCCAATCAGACGCTGCTGGCTCACCCCTAGCTGCTCCTGGGATGAGATCTGACACTGGTGGGTTGAAAATTCAGCCCTGGCAGGAAGTCTGTGAGACTCTGAGCTGTGGCTGAAAGTGGTATAGCTCTAGCCTTGAGGAAAAGATCTTAGGACAATACCCACAAACTATGAGTGCAACCTCTGAGTCCTCCCCACCCCCCCAGCCCCCGACTAAATACCTGTGTAAACCATTAGATGTGAAATTGTTTGGTTTGTGACATGTTTCTGAAGGAATGGTGATACTGATGAAAGCATCCTAATTCTAATGACAGCTTTGGGATACAGCTATATGAAGAGTCCTTCCTGGGGTGCTAGGTGCTGAGTCCTTCATGGGGTGCTAGGTCCTTCACGGGGTGCTGTGTACTGAGTCATTCACAGGGTGCTATGTGCTGAGTCCTTCACAGGGTGTATTCTTTCATCTGATCCTTGTTTGAGCTCCAAAAGTAAGATTATTGTGCAGATGAGAAACTTGAGGCACAGATATTTCCCAAGGCAGGGCCAAATTTATGAATGTACTGAACTCTATTGAATTGTCTCCTGCAGACAATTGTTTTGGTTTATTTTTCTCCATCATGAACCTTGAACTCAGAGCCTAGACTCTGATTTACCTGTTATACTCATGGCTAGCACTATACCACGTGGAGCCAAGGACACCCTTGCAGCAAAGTGTCATGGGTTAGGTGTCTTTAGCTAAGGTGTATCATCCTGCCTGCTCAGGAAGCTGAGGATCTGGGTTCAAAACTATCCCACACAAAAGGTCCCATAACACTATCATTTCCTATTCACCACTTAGAAACTTGAAGTGGAAGCTGGGTGCTGGTGACTCATGCCTGTCATGCTAGCTACTTACTCAGCAGGCTGAGAGCTCAGGATTATTGTCCAAAGCCAGCCTGAGCAGGAGATTCCTTGAGATGGTTATCTCCAATGAACCACCAGAAAACTTGAATGTGCTCTGTAGCTCAAGTGGTAGAGCTCTCCACTTGAGCTGAAGAGCTGAGTGACAGCACCCAGGCCCAGACTTCAACTCCTCCAACTTACAAGAAAAGAAAGAAAGAAACCTGAAATGCAGTGCTGGGATTGGGTCTTAAGGGTAGAGTGCTTTGCATGTATGAAACCCTGGCTTTGAATCCTCAGTGACATATCACTAGAAAAAAAACCTGAACTGGCTCTGTGGCTCAAGTGGTAGACTGCATCCTTGTACAGGAGAAACTCAGGTACAGCGCGCGGTTCCTGAGTTCAAGCTCCAGGAGTGGTATATGGACACAAATTACCCCCCGCCGCCCCACCCCCCAGATACCAGAAGTGAAACTGTGACATCATAGGGTAAAGCACTGGGAAATAGGTCCTTAGAGGAGACTTGATCTGGTACAGCTTCTTTCCAGGCTTTGCCTTTTTTTTAGGGATTTTAGAAAAAAAAAACTTTAAACAAGGTTAACTAGACTTTGGCTCCAACCAGCCCTGTTCCTGGAATGAAAATAATGCCTTTAGGTCCCCCTCTCCTTAACAACCTAACTCACCTTGATTGTTGAGTTAAAGACTGACCCATAAAACAGATGGTTGTAATCTGGCTCAAACTCTCTGACACCACATGCTTATGGTGGTAATCCCTGCCTTTCACACATGGTTACAGTAAACTCTGCCTATTAGCCACCTGTGTGTGGTCTGGTATGACCATGCAATCCTTTCGTTTGGTATGATCCCATTGGTCACCTGTGCATGACCAGGCTCGACCTCATGGATTTTGCCTTTAAAAACCAAAGAATGGGGGCTGCTCAGGGTGGCAGTATCAGATCCTGAGCCTGTGCTGTGGCCCTGGCCGGTCAGTGTAGGAAACTTCTCAATAAAGTTGCTTCTTTGTTAACAACTTTGTTGCAGTTGGCCCTGTCACTTCAGATGACTAGGCGGGTTTGCCTGCCTGAGTAAGTGTCTTCCTATTACACAGTGAGCTTCTGTTCTGAGCTCATGGTCAGTACTCAGGCCCTGTGTTCAACCAGGAAACCTAGCAACCCAAGGCCCAGCTAGGAGAGGTCAAAGGTTTCCAAACCTGATGAGCTCCACCAGCCCTACATAACAGGGAACATTGTGATTTTGCAAATGTGCTTAGATGTAGCAAGCTTCTGAAAACCTAGGTAGGCACCGTTGCCAATAATGAATTATTGCATTAGGTTCAGCTCCATAGTTGTTGTCTGCAAGAAGGAATCTTGAATTAATTGTAGCAGTTTGTTTCAACACTGGAACATAGTCTAACAAAGACAGGATAAGTGCAGGGAACTTGGCCTGCCACAGGAGGTGGCACAAATGAAGGTTTCCTGTCACAACAGAGCATTGGGGAGAGAGATATCTTGGGGTACAAGGAGGCTTTTTTCTCCTGGTCTTCAGAGTCTGCCCACACTCATCATCACTAGTTGGCCCAGGTAGAGTTGTTACAGAGCTGTATAGGAGTTAGACCTTTTGTCTGCCTGTTCCAACAATGAGGCAGACTTCCTCCAGCAACCTGGAGTGTGGAGAAACCCTCAGGCTTCACTGGGAACAGGGAGGGGTGTCCTGGAACATGCACTGTCTTGAAAGCACCCTCTGTGCTATGAAATCATTCTATGCAAAGAAAATTTCCTAGCTGGGTGCCTTTCTTCACAGCGACTCTGGATGTTCACCAATAGAAATACATTCACACATACACAGACACATGGAGTTACTGGCTCTATTTTTTTTTTTTTTTGGGTACAGGTCCTGAGGCTTGAACTGTGAGCTTAGACATTGTCCCTGAGCTCATTTTGCAAAAGGAAGCACTTTATTGTACCTTCAACCATGATACATCATTAAATGAAGGTGTAATATAATACCTAATAATTATTAGTAATATATTACATGTAATTTAATGATATATAGACATCTCACATTCTATAAATATATTTATATATTTAAACATACACTGTAATATACATATACATGTCTCTCTCTTTCTCTCTCACTCTCTATGCATATATATGTATTTGCAGAAATTTATACATCTATCTATTTATATATTGGCCACTCCTGGAGGTTAAACTTAGGTCCTGGGAACTCACTGGCAATATATTTGTTTGAAAATGCTGTGCTTACATTGATCCCTTGATGAATTGGGCATTCCAAGCCCTGAGTTCAAAACCCAGCAGTGAGTGCCAAAGACAATACGTGGATTAAGCAGCCAATGTTGACCTGTTCTGTTGTCTGTGAAAATATGGTTTCCTAAGTACAATATGTAATACCTATGCAAATACATATATATGATGTACATTATAAATGTATATAAATATTATTTTGCCAGTCCTTGGGCTAGAATTCATTCCCTGGGAAATGCCCTTGACTTTTTTTTTTATTCAAGGAGGGTGAGCTTCTACTTCACCCACAGCAAAACAGAGTTACCCAGGCCCTGATTTCAAATCCTAGGTATGGCATATAAAATGTCCCAAATTCCAAGCCAGAACCTTAATTTTTTGTGAGGGGGCAGGCAGAGGGCTTGAACTCAGGTCGTCACAAGTCTGCCTCATCCTTGATTACTCTAGGCTGGGGTGCAGCTTTTACACCCACAGATCATCCAGGGATCCTAGGACCCAATTTCAACTCCCAGCACTGGCCAACAAACAAACAAACAGACCAAAATGGAAGAGGAAAAACCAGAAAGTTTCCCACAACAGTTTTACCTTTGTTTCTTTTGCACAGTGACCATCCTGGGTCTCACTGACTTGGCTTGAAAATTGTACATGACTTTGCATGGCTGAGGCTGGTGGGCTGTCAGTGAAGCCTGAGGTTAACCCAGACACGTGGGCCCTGACTTCAATCCTAGGACTGCCACATACACATACTGAAGGTCCTTGGAAACTGGTTCTTATCTCTAGGAACACTAATAGAATGTTTGAAATATATTAATTGAATTACTAATTAACTAGTCTTTCTAATGTAAGATTGTATGCATTAAATATAGGTCATTGATTAATTTAATTAATACTTTATTAAGTCTTCAACCGTGATTAATTAATGGAGGAATATTTTTAGACCGAATAATTAGTAGTAATAGAATATACAAAAGTAAGATATAGACATCATTCTTTACATAGAGTTACACACTAGAATCTACATAAATGTCTGTCTCCCTCTGTATATGTTTATAGATGCATATATATGTAAATAAACACATACTGCATTTTACACATCTATTTGTTTATATATTGGCCACTCCTAGGGACAAATTTGCCCGACAACTTCATTTGTTTCAAGCTGGTGTACTAATACTGACCCACTCCCCATTCATGAAGTGGGCTTTCTAGGCCCTGAGTTCAAATCACAGAACTACCAAAAACTTAAGTAATTCTGGTGGAAGAAGCCAAATATCCCATTTGTTTTTCTTATCAGTGAAAGTCATGGGTCTCAGGAATGATGTATAGTACATTGGCAAATCTATGTCCTATGTAATAAGATGTAAAAAAGGTTATGTGTGTAATCACACTCACTAAAATACATAAGAAATAAATAAAACACAAAATAAAATGAATAACCACTCTAAGTGCAATATGCAGTAAACATGGGTATGTAAATATGAATCCTGTATTTAAAAAGCATACGAATATTATTTTTGCAAGATCTAGGACTTGAGTTCAGGCCCTGGGAACAGGCCTGACTTTCTTGTCTACCAGCACGGTGTACTTCCCCTTTTCCCACAGTGCTGTAGATGTACCTAGGACCTAAGTTCAAATCCCAGGACTGGCAGAAAAAATGGCATGAATAAATAACCTGAAGTAGAGGGCTGGGAATGTGCCTTAGGGATAGAATGCTTTGCATCTATGAAACCCTGGACTTGATTTCTCAGGAAAACATCACTAGAAAAAAGCTTGAAGTGATTCTGTGGCTCAAGTGGGAGAGGGCTATTCTTGTACAAGAGAAATTAGGTACAGTGCTCAGGTCCTGAGTTCAAACTCCAGGACTGGTGTATGTGTGCACACGCATGCACGCGCGCGCGCGCGCGCGCACACACACACACACACACACACACACACACACACACAGACCAGAAGTAAAGCTGTGACACAAAATGGTAAAGCACTGGGCTCCTGTGCTGAGCTCATGGTCAGCATCCAGGCCCTGTGTTCAACCCGCAAACATTGCCACATAGGGCTCAACAAGGAGACGTCAAAAGTTTCTAAACCTAATGTGCTTCAGCAGTCCTAGATGACAGGAAGCATGGTGAGATCAGACATGTGCTTGGATTTCCAAAGCTTCCAGAAACCTAGCAGAGGCATCATAGGCCCATCATCACCCTCAATGAAACATTTCTTGAGTTAAGTGCCCTAGTTATCTGCCAGAAGGATGCCTGAATTATATTGAGCACTGTATCTGAACACCAGAATATAGTCTCACAAAGGCAGGATAAGTGCTGGGAACTTGGCCTGCCACAGGAGGTGGCACAAATGAAGGCATCCTCTCACAAGGAGCACTGGGGAAAGAGATAGCTTGGAGTACAAAGAGGACATTTTGTCCTGACCTTCAGAGCCCATCCACACTCATCCTCACTAATTGGCCCATATGGAGTTGCTTGTTACACACCTGTACAGGACTGAGGACTTTTGTCTGCCGGTCCAGACAATGAGAGAGACTTCTTCCAGCAGGCCTGGGAGGCAGAGAAACCCTGAGGCTGCACTGGGAACTGTGAGGGGAGCCCAGGAACATGCACTGTCATGAAAGCAGTCTCTGTGTTATGAAATCATTGTATTGAAAACAAATTTTCTAGCTTGGTGTCTTTCATCATAGCTACTCTGGAGCTTCACCTATGGGAATACATCCACACATACACAAAGACATGGAACCAGGTCCTGGGGTTGAACTATGAGCATAGGCCTTGTCCCTGAGTTACTTTTGCTCAAGGGTATTGCATTAACCTTGAGCCACAGCCCCACTTCTGGGTTTTCTGTGATCTCTTAGAAATAACAATGTCATGGACTTTCCTATGCTTGCTGGATTCAAACTCAGATTCTCTACATCTCAGCCTCCTGAGGAGCTGGGATTACAGTCAGCAGCCACTGGCACCTGCATTTATTTTCTTCTTCATTTTTTAATCTGGACAATCTGACTACTTAACAGCATCAATGCAATGCTTTGAATTTATAAGTAAACTACCCAATGTTCTTTCTCTGAGAAGGATTTTTCTCTCCTCCTCTTCTCCTCTCGTCACAGGTTTTGAAGCCAAAAGTGAGAAATGAGTGTCACATGATTTTGGCAGCAAATGTCTACAGGACATGCCAGTTCAGTCACTAAGCATTGAGCTGCCGTGAATTTACTGTCTCAGGACTAGAGGACCAAAAGCTGGAGTGATCCTCATACTCTCTGAATTGCTCCTTAGGCCTATAAATTTATCTAATACTTATGAGTGTTTTGTGTCTCCAACCTTAAGTATCTAGAACACACTAGAAGCATCTTCATGTTTCCATTTTTCTCTAGTACCTGTCGAGATTTAGACTAAGGGTTTTTGTGGAGCAGATCCTCGGCAAATCCTGGGGAAAGCCACTTAAAGTCTCCTCAGGAGATCTCTGTTCAAAGCCCTCTCCAGCAGGAAAGTCTGTGAGACTCTTATTTCCAATAAACCACCAGAAAACCAGAGGTGTTTCAGTGGCCCAGAGGGTAGAGCTCCCGCTTTGAGAAAGAAATCCGAGCAGGAGATACAAGCCTGACTAGGCAGGAAAGCCTGGCAGGCGCTTATGTCCAATTAACCCAGATGGCTGGAAGTGGAGCTGTGGCAGTGGTAGAGTCTCAGCCTTGAGCAAAACTACTGAGGAAAACATAGGGCCCTAAGTTTAAGCCCTGGGATGGCCACCAAAAAAATTCAAAAAGAGAAGACCAAGTGTATGTATCATTGTCCTACCTACTTATGTGTGTATATTACCTCCCCGAGTGCAAACAGATTGTATGTAATGCTTCTTTTATGTACAGATTTATTTTTCAGATAGGTTTGTTGCACATACTGCATTATTCTCTTCTTTTTATGCCCATGGCTTTTCTCTTCCAGAGTTCCAGGCCTGTGTCCTCATATGATACACACTTAAGATCTCAGCAGCCTTTATTTACATATTATTATGAAGCCAATGCAGGAACAGTCACAAATCAGGCAGGGGAAGAGAAGATCAGGGCTTTTGAAATAACCTGTATTCAGAAAATTAAACTTGGGTAATGTAAAATGGTCGCATACATATGTAGAAACTACCATTAAGAAAAAGATGTGAGGGCTGGGAATGTGGATTAGTGCCTAGCATGCAAGAAGCCCTGGGTTCCATCCCTATGTAGCACATGCACAGAAAAAGCCAGAATTGGTGCTGTAGCTCAAGTAGTAGATTGGTAGAGACAATGCCTAGGCCTTGAGTTCAACTCAAGTACAAGTATCTTCTCATCACCAAGGGAAACCCAGGAAGCTCTTGAACATCTGCCCTTTCAGAAGTGGAAGTCAGAGTGTCATAGATTTTCCTGACCTGGCTGGTTCACCCTGTGATCCTCAGACCTCAGCCTCCTGAGCAAGGGAATGGGCCTTAGCTACTGGTGCTTGCTAGGTCAGAAGTGTAATGACATTGACAATACAAGTCAACTACTTATCACAAAGGGCTTGGGGAGCATATTAAGCCTTTCAACAATGGACCATTCAGAACTCTGTAGGAGACAAGGTTATAATGCTAGAGTCTGAGAGGCTGGGCATATGGATCTGCTACACTTGAACCTTAAGCTCTGACTCCAATTCTGGTGTTCATTTTCCAGAGAATGTTCTCCTAATTAGCAAATAGGAAAAGTACTTTGATTAACCCTCACTTTTTTCCCATTTTGGGTCTCAAACTCAAGCCTGGGCACTGTCCCTGAGCCCTTCATCTCAAGGAAAACACTCTACCACTTGAGCCACAGCACCACATAAGGCCTTTTGGTGGTTCATTGGTGATGAGGCTAACAGGCTTTCCTTGCCTAGGCTGTCTTTGAACTGTGGTCTTCAGATCTCAGCCTCCTGAGAAGATAGGGTTCCAGGTGTGGGCCACTTGCATCTGACCTATTGTTTTTGCCAGTGCTGGGGCTTGAACTTAGGGCCTGGGTACTGTCTCCGTGCTTCTTTTTCTCAAGGCTAGTGCTCTACCACTTGAGCACTCCCCAGCTTCTGGCTTTTTCTGAGTATGTGGCACTGAGGATTCAAACCCTGGTATTCATGCATGCTGAGCAACTCTCTACCACTAAGCCACATTCCCAGTCCCACCCTTAAAATTTTATGTCTCAACTTGCCAATCCTCAAGGAAAGGCTTTTGAGTATAAATCATTTAAATAAATCCCTATAGGAAGGTGTTAAAAATAAACAAGACAAATACTATATTTGGGAAAGAATCTAAACATATGAAGACTGTGACAATTGCCTCCATTTAATTATGTATCATGTTTCAACACTTAATAAAATATTAATGAAAAATGAGTCAATGTCCTAAATTATTGTACATAATTCTATAATACATGTGCAAAATGTAATAAATATTATAATTAGTATAATAATACTAATACAATAAACAATAAGTAAATGAATAAAATATAGAAATAAAGAAATAAAAGATCAATAATAAAAAATCATAGCTTGTATTAAACATACACATATAATATATAACATATATTACACATGTACATAAATATTATTTCCCAGGCCCTGGGAACACTACCCTGAATTTCTTTTCCTCAAGGACACTGAGCTTCCCCTTCACCTACGATGCAAAAGAATTACCCGGATCAAATCCCAGCAGTGGCAGAATACTAGCCCCAGTTCCAAGACAGTGACTTAATTATTTTTAATGGAAGCAGTTATGTTTATTCAGTTCCATATTGAACATTTTAAAAACAGCAGTGTATAATTTTGTATATCTATTCAGACATCCTTCCCTTACCTGCAAAGTGCTTCTCCGAGCTCTAAAATGTTTCCTTTTTGTACATTTTTTGTTGTAAAAATGTTGTATAGAGGGGTTACAGTTACATGAGCAAAGTAATGAGTACATTTACTATTGAGCATTGTTGCCTCCTCCTTTGTTTTCCCTTTGCCATCCCTTCCCTCCCACCTCCACAGCTATGCCCCCACCCCCAGCAGAGGTCAGTGACTTAATTTTTTGTTTTTGGCTTGGCACAGGATTTCAACTCAAGTATTAGAAACTCTGCACTTTCCCTCACATTTCTACAGATGTACCAACATCCTGAGTTCAAATCCCAGGCTAGGAAAGAAAAGTGGCAGAAATTCCAAACCACGGGGTTGTTTTTCAATTTAGTTAAATAAATAATTAATTTTTTTATTTATTCTTTTTCTTTTTGCCAACCATGGAGCTTGAACTCAGGCCGTGGCAACTCTACCTGTGCTTCGATTGCCTTAGACTGGGCTGCAGCCTCTCAGCCATAGTCAATCTTGGGATCCTAAGCCCAAAGAGCTTGCAGGAAGAAAAAAAAAAAGTCGGACAGCACAAAAAGTTTCGACCTGCAGAGGACTGGTGGTTTTACATTATTTTTTTCTTTGCAGGGTGACCATCCTGAGTCTGAATGACATGGCTGCAAATTGGAGCTATATTGCTATTCCTGAAGGCTAGTGGGCCATCAGGGAGCCATAGGCAAAATCTGCCAACATAGGCCCTGGGTTAAAAATCTAAGTCCTGACACCTACCAATGGCAGGACATCACAAGAGACTCATTCCTATGCATAGAAATACTGATTGAAAGAGTAGTTCGTGCATCAGTCGAGTGTAAAAGTGGATGTAATAATCCTAGGATGCTGATTCATTTTAATTGATAGTTTATTAAGCATGAAAAGAATAATATTACTTCAAAGGCAGTATAATAAATACCTAAGAGTTGGTAGGAATGTAGTAGGCATCATTCAGTCAGATAGATGGCTCTGGCACTCTTTACCAATATGTATTAATTGTTTACCACCATTTGCCAATCCATGTATCACAGTTTTGGCCAAACCTGGGGCTCCATCTCAGCACCTGGGAACCACCTCACAGCTTCATTGGCTAGAGGCTGCGGTCTTCACCCTTACCTATTCATGAATTGGGCCTGCTAGGCCTTGAGTTCGGTTCCCAGCACTGCCAAAAATTTAATCTTGGAGTAAGAAGCCGAGTGTGACACATGTTTTCCTTTTCTGGGAGAGTCCTGGGTGTCAGGCATGATAGTGAACACATCTACAAATCTAGATGCTATGTGATAGGAAGTAAACAATGGAAAAAAAGGTACATGTGTCATCAGAGTCAATAAAATAAATGGTAAATAAATGAATAAAACAAGAAATGAAATGAATAACCATACCAAATATGATATTGTCTGACTATATGGAAGTATAAATCCTGTCTTTAAAATGTAACTAAAATGTATATAAGGAGTATGTTTTGCAGGACTGAGGCTTGAATTCAGGCCTAGAGAACAGGCCTGACTTTCTTCACTTCAAGTATGGTGTGATTCCCCTAGGCCGGCAGTGCTGCCTATTTACCCAGACCTTGAGTTAAAATCCCAGGCCTGGCAGAAAAAATGGCACAAATTGCAAAACAGGGAGAAAAATAATTGTTTGTTAAAACATAGTAATTGTTAAAATTTTTAATTGTTTTATTTTTTTAATTTAATTTTTTTCTTTTTTTTTGGCCATGCACGTGGCTTGAACTCAGATCGTGATGCTCTGTCTCAGCTTCCATCACACTAGCCTGGGATGCAGCCTCCAGAACCAAAGCCGATCCTGGAATCCTAAGACCCGATGTCTGACAGGAAAACAAAATGAAAATGACACTAAAACAAGCCATGAGCCGCACATGGTAGGCAGTTTCTTGGCTTTGGTTCCTTGCATGGTGACCATCCTAGGTCTGAATTATATGGATGCCACGCACAGGTGACCTTTCATTTCTGAAGACTGGCAGACTGGCAGGAAAGCCATAGGCCAACCCCACAACACAGTCCCTGAATTCAAATCCTGGTCCTGACACCTACCAATGGCAGGAGATCCCAAGAGACTCCTGCCTGTGCTTAGAAATTCTGATAGAATGTTATCCAACACATGATTGAATAGTTCGTGCAGTTTTTTGGACTCAAATTAGACGAAATAATCCTAGGATGCTGATTGAACACAATTAATGGTTACTTAGGCATGAAAAGAAAAATATTCCTTCAATGGAGGCATAATAACTACCTAAGACTTGGTAGGAATGTAGCAGATGTCATTGAATACTAGATACACGGCTCTGGCACTCTGTACTAATATATATTTATTGATGTACTACCACCTGCCTATCCACATATGGCTGGGGTTCGATCTCAGAGCAAGCCATAAATTTCCTCCTGGAGTAAGAAGCCAAGTGTGACACCTGTTTTCCTTTTCTGTGAGAGTGCAGGGTGTCAAGCATGATGGAGAACAAGTCTACAAATCTAAATGCTATGTGATAGGGTGTAAACAATGTAATACATGGTTAGATGTCATCATAGTAAATAAAATAAATGGTAAATAAACGAATAAACCAAAAAGTACAAAGAATGACCACACCAAACATAATATAGACTGAACACCTGACTGGAAGTTCAATCCTATCTTTAAAATACATGTAAGGACTACGTTTTCCAGGGTTGAGGCCTGAATTCAGGCCTAGGGAAGAGGCCTGACTTTCTAATCTTCAAGCATAGAGAGCTTCCCCTTCCTCCAGAGTGCAACAGATTTACCAGACCTCGAGTTCAAATCCCAGGACTTGCAGACAAAAAATAGCATACATTCCAAGCCAGGGAGCTTCATTAGCATTTTTCATATTTTTTAAAGTTCACTTGGCCTTTATTTGATACATTTTGATTTTATAACAAGAGAGTTTTTCAAAAATGGGTTTAAACATTTACATTTCAGCATAGCACATTGGTGTTTCCATTTTGACCATCTGCCATGAAGAGTGAGAATGAAAATGAGTACATCATTCCTCCCTAGAGGGACAGTTGATGTTATTTCTATTTAGAGTTATTTCTATAACTATAAACTCTCTGCAATTGTATTGTATGAGTTTTCCTCACGCCTACCACAAAATACTCTAGGGGACACCTCATACCACAAAAGGTTGGGTTTCTGAATAAAAACTCACTTCTGTGTGGACAGGAGGTACTTGTAAGCATTATGGGAATAGAGTGAATTTTAAAATGAGAAACTAAAACACTGGGAGTGTGATGAGCATAAGACCCTGGAATAAAAGGAAGACAAGTTTCCTAAAGCTCAGAAGGTTAGAATTTTATGATCTGTATGAACAAACTGCTTTCTTTCTTTCTTTCTTTCTTTCTTTCTTTCTTTCTTTCTTTCTTTCTTTCTTTCTTTCTTTCTTTCTTTCTTTCTTTCTTTCTTTCTTTTTTGTTGGTGGTGGGCTTGAACTCTGGGCTTGGCTTCCTGCCTTCAGCTCTTCAACTCATGGCAAGTGCTCTACAGCTTGAACCACAGTGCCATTTCCGGTTTGTTGAAGATAAGCCACAGTGCCATTTCTGGTTTATTGGAGATAAGAGTCTCATGGACTTTCCTTTCCAGGCTGGCTTTGAACCGCCATCCTCAGATCTCAGCCTCCTGAGTAGCCATGATTATAGGTATGGGCAACTGACGCCCAGCACATGAAAAATTTATTAAAGATTGATTCTGAGGAATGAAACTTGGAATACACTTATAATATAAATAACTTATAATGCCATGGTTAAGGCACTAATTCAGAAGTATTTATTCATTGGCTGCTTTCTTAGTTTATTGAAAGATATATATATATATATATATATATATATATACATTTTTAATATATTTACATATATATTATTAAAACATAGCTTTGAAGTGTACCTAAAAGCATATGTGCTCATGTAAAGTTATACAACTGCACAAGCTTGATTTTTTATTTTCAGTTTGGTGGTACCATAAATTAGGTGGGATGTGTGTACTGTTGTTTTGTTCTCTGTTTTTGGAGGATTTCTCTCTGCTTTCTTCCCCTAACCCCCTACTCCGCACTTGAATTGAGCTTGCTCTTTCTTGGCTTGATTGTTCATAGCTGATTTTCCACCACTTCAGCCAAACCTGTAGCCTGGCTTTTGCCAGTTAATTGGAGATGTCATCTCTCAGGCTTTTCTGCCTGGATTGGCTTTGAAACTTCATCTTCCAGTTCTCACCTCTTGAGTAGCTGGGATTACAGATGTGAGCCACTGGGATGCCTATGGATGAATTGGAATTTGTTTGGTGTATTCTTTCTGTTTTTCTAAGCATGGGATCATCTACTATAAAATTTCTGTGAATATCCTGGGTCTGAAGTAAGATATATAATACATATGCTAATCTGTATAGTTCTCATAAGATGTAATCCATTTATACATGTTATAAGTGTAATAATAGTCAATGTAAATAATGAATGGATAACTAGAGTAAAAATAAAATAAATACACAGGCAAATAATATGCAGTAAATATAAGTATGTAGATATTAATCATTATTTCAAATGTGGATGAATATTACTTTAACAGGGCTGGGGATTGAATTCAGGCCTAGGGAACAGGACTGAATGGCTTGTCTTCAAAGACGGTGAGTTTCCCCATCCTCCATAGTGCATTAGAGTTACCCAGACTCTGAGTTCAAATTCCAGGCCTGACTGGAAAAAAAAGGCACGAATGTCAAGCTGGGGAGCTTCATTAGTATTTTTACAATTTTTTTTTTTTCGTGGGGCTTGAGCTCTGGCCTTGGGCGCTGTCCCTGCGCTCTTCAGCTGAAGGCGAGCACACTAACACTTGAGCCACAGCACCACTTCTGGTTTTCTAGTGCTTTATTGGAGATAAGAGTCTCATGGGCTTTACAGCCTGTGTTGGATAAAACCACAATACTCAGCCTCTTGAGTAGCTAGGATTACAGGTGTGAGCCACCGGCGCCCAGCTATTTTTAATATTTTAATTTTTTTGATTGATTGATTGCCAATTACGGGGATTGAACTGAGGTTGTGCCAAGACTGCCTGAGATTCCATCAACCTAGGCTGGGATGGTGCAGCCTCTGGACCCACAGCCGATCATGGGTTGGTATGCCTCGGGGGCTGACAGGAAAACAAAATGAAAACAGCACCGAAGAAAACGGCGATCTGTGGAGGGTCGGTGGTTTCTTGGTTTTCCTTCCTTGCTTGGTGACCATCCCAGGTCCAAATGACACGGCTGCAACCTGTAGGTCACTTGACACTGCTGAAGGCTGGCAGGCTGGCAGCGAAGCCATAGGCCAACCTGAACACCTAGGTCCTTAGTTTGAATCCGGGTCATGCCACTAACAAAGGGTTGCAGAGCCTAAGAAACTATTGCCTATCCATAGGAGCACCAGAGGAATATGAACAATGTCATGGTTGGATGAGTAGTTCATCAATCAGTCTAGCAGAAAATTAGACCCAATAATCACAGGACACTGACTAATTTTAATTCATAATTTATTATGCACTAAAAGAATACTATTGATTAAATGGAGTCCTCACTAAAGACCTGAGAATCCGTAGGAGCATAGTATGTGTCATTGAATACTGAATAGACATTTCTGGCAGTATATAAATATCTAAATTTATATTTATTTGTATACCGTCATCTACCTAGAACATTTTTGCTATTTTGGCCAAACCTGAAACTTGTTCCCAGGTCTTGGGATCCACTTGGCACCTGCATGAGCTTGATGCTGCCGTGCTGACACTCACCCCTTCATGAATTGGGCCTCCTAGTCCCTCAGTCAAGGTCCCATCATTGCCAAAAGCTTCTTTCTGGTGTAAAATTCCATGTGTGACACCTGTTTTCCTTTTCTGTGAAAGTGTTGGGTGTCAGGAATGATGTACATGTTATGTCTGCAAAGCTACATGCTATGGAATAGATTGGAACAAATGTAATAAACATTATAGGTATACTCACAGTCCATAAAATAAATGCTAAATCAATCAGTCAATCAATAATAATAAAATATAACGAATCACTCCAACAAACACGATTTAAAATGAATATAGAGATATAACTCAAATATTTAAAATGTCTATAAATGTTACATTTTTCAGTACTAGTAATTGAATTCAGGCCTAGGGAAGAGTTGAGAAGTTCATGCAAGATTCACATAGGAAATGATCTTAAGAGTACATGAAGTGTGACAATAATAATTATCTTCAGGAAATTTAGGCATTGGGAAAGATCCAAGAATCAGTAGTCACATGGAAGATAGGATATAGGATTCCAACACAGCTCACCACATTTCTAACTCTATACAAACAGGCCTTTATTAGGATATTAATTTCAGCTTATGAATGAATGAATATGGTGCTCCACCCCCATCCTGGGGCTACATCTAAGGTCCTGGGTATGGTCTAGCTCCTCAGTGGCTCACAGGCTTGTGTGCTCATGTGGACCCATTTGGCAGTTGGTTCTGCTAGGCCCTGAGTTCAAGATCCAGCACTGCCAAAAGGTTCATCCTGATGTGAGATGCCAAACCTTGCAGATGTTTTCCTATCCTGTGCAAGTCCTGGGTCACAGCTAGGATCTAGAAAGTATAGGCAACTCTATACCCATGGGAAAAGGTTGTCATCCATGTGAGCACAGTTATATATGTCATCCTATACTCAATAAAATACACAATACATAGATGAATAAGACACAAAATAAAAAGATTAACTACACTGAAAACAAGGTGCATACCACACCTGTATGTAAATAGAGATCCTATGTTTAAAAGAGGTGGTCTTGTCCAGTGCTGGGGCTTCAAATCAGGCCCAGTACCATGTCTGACCTTTTAGTCTTCAAGGACAGTGAGCTTCACCTTCCCCCACAGTGCAATAGAGTTACCCAAACCTGTGTTCAAATCTAAGCTCTCGCAGTAAACTGGCACAAATTCTCAGCTAGGGTTCTTCATTCATAGTTTTTTCATTTTTTTTTTTTTTTACCAGATCTGGGGCTTGAACTCAAGTCGTGGCAACTCTGCCTCAGCTCTGATCCTCCTAGGCTGCAGCCTCTGGACCCACAGCCCATCCTCGAACCCTTGGACTCTGGGGTTTGCTGGAAAAAAAAAACCTTCGAGGGGAAAAAAAGCGGAGGAAATTCCACCTGGCTCTTTTATGTTTATTTTCCTTTGCATGGTGACCATTCTGGGTCAGAACATGGCTGCCTGCAGAGTGAAGGTGACCTGGCATGGCTGAAGGCCTGCTGATTTTCCATGGAGCCACAGGCTAACCAGAGAGTGAAGGCCCTGAGGACGAATCCCAGTCAGCCCTGTTACGATGAGGGAATGTCTGGAGATCCTGGGACACTCGTTTCCAGACCTAGGAAGAGTCGTGGAATGCAATCAATCTCATCCTTTAATGAGTAGTTCCTGCTTGATGCGAGTAAGAAATGATGGTCAAGACTCATGGGGTATCGATTATTTTTAATGAAGAGTTGATGAAACATGAGCATAATCATCACAGTCATGAAATGGAGGCATTGAGGAAGATCCAAGAATCGTTAGTCACAAGGTAGATTGGATTCCATCACTGGTCGCCATCACTGCGGGGCTCAATCTCAGGTCTTGGGAATGGCCATAGCTCCTTAGTGGCTCAAAGACTGGTGTGCTTACCTGATCCTATTCGCCTATTGGGCCTGGCAGTCCCCGAGGTCAGATCCCAGTACTGCCAATAGATGAATCCTGATGTGAGAAGCCAATCGTTGCACCTGTTTTTCTGTCCTGTGAAAGTCCTGGGTCTCAGCTAGGATGCAGTATGCTATATAGGCAACTCTATATTCATGGGAATCAGTTGCCATCCATGTCAGCACAGTTATAGCTGCCATCATATGCAATAAAATACAAAATGCATCCATGACTAAGACACACAATATAAAGAATAACAACACTGAGTGCATGATGCATTCCACATCTCTATGTAAAGAGAAATCTTATGTGTAAAGCAGGTGAGCATATGATTTTTGCCAGTACTGGGGCTTTAGTTCAGGCCCTAGGACTAGGTCTGACCTTGTAGTCTTCAAGAATGGTGAGCTTCACCTTCCCCCACAGTGCAACAAAGTTACCCAGACCTGAGTTGGAATCTCAGAGGTGACAGAAAAATGGTGAGAATTCTGAGCCAGGGTGTGTTATTATTATTATTATTATTATTATTATTATTATTATTATTATTATTATTATTATTATTATTATTATTGCCAAGCATGGGATTTGAACTCAGTTCATGACAACTCTGCCTCAGCTTCAATCACCTTAGGCTGATAGGCTCCCATGGGCCCGTAGCCAATTGTGAGATCCTAGGCTCTGAAGTTTGCAGGAACAAATGACAGAAAAAATGTAGCAGGATGGATTTTTTTATATTTTCTTCTTTTGCACGGTGACCATCCTGGGTCTGAATTACACGGCTGCAAAGGCTACTTCACCTTGCATTGGTGAAGGCTAATGTGCTATCATGGAAGAAATAGGCCCATGTGGCAACATAGGCCCTGAGCTTGAATACTGGTACTTACACCTACCAGTGGGGGGAGATCCCAAGATACTTGTTCTTATGCATGGGAATAACAGTGAAATATTAGCAAACTCATGATTGAATGAAAAGTTTCTGCTTGTATTGCTCAAGTCCAAAATAATTTTCCTTGATCCTAGGAGGATGTTTCATCTTAATGAATGATTTATTAAGCATGAAAAGAATACTGGTCCTTCAATGGTGGCATAATAAATACCTAAGATGTAGTAGGAATGTAGTTGATGTCATTGAATCCTAGGTAGATGTCTCTGGCACTCTGTACAAATATATATTTATTGGTGTTCTACCACCTATCTACCCCTGTATGGCTATTTTGTCTAGCCCGATGGCTCAATCTCAGGGTCTGCAAATTCCCTGGCAGCTTCATTGGCCATGTTGACACACCGATTCAGGGTCTGAATTGGGTCTGCCAGGCCCTGAGTTCAGATCCCAGCACTGCCAACAATTGGATCATGGAGTAAGAAGCTGAGCGTGATACATGTTTTCCTTTTCTCTGAGAGTCCTGGGTGTCAAAGATGATGGAGAACACATCTACAAATCTGGATACTATGTGATGGGTTATCATCAATATCATAAATGGAATGTGTGTCATCACAGTCAATAAAAAATCTCATATCTAAAATATACTTGGAACTCAAAAAATTAAATCCCCCAACAACAAATCCTCAAAGAAACAACTGCCCAATAAATAAGTGGGTAACAATTTAAAGAGAAACTTCTCTGAAGAGGACAGAAGGATGGCCAATAGACACATGAAGAAATGCTCAACCTCCCTAGCCATAAAAGAAATGCAAATCAAAACAACATTGAGATACCACCTCACCCCAGTTAGAATGGCTAGAATCAAGAACTCTAATAACAACAGATGCTGGAGGGGATGTGGACAGAAGGGAATTTTACTGCATTGTTGATGGGAGTGTAAACTTGTTCAAACACTTTGGAAAGTAATATGCAGGTTCCTCAAAAGACCCTACATACATCTCCCCGATGACCCAGCAATCCCACTTTTGGACATTTACCCAAATGTTTACAAACAAGACCACACTAAAGCTACCAGCACGACTATCTTTATTGCAGCACTATTTACTATAGCTAAGATATGGAACCAACCCAGATGCCCCTCAGTAGATGAATGCATCAAGAAAATGTGGTATATATACACAATAGAATTCTATGCCTCCATCAGAAAGAATGACATTGCCCCATTTATTAGGAAATGGAAAGACTTGGAAAAAAAATTATATTAAGTGAAGTAAGCCAGGTCCAAAGAAATATAGGTCCCATTTTTTCCCTTATTTGCAATATCTAGAATATGTCTGAGTCAAGCAGAAAAGGTCAGATAAGGTGATGATAGGGAAATGAACCCTAAGATATGTACTCAAATGTTTTTTTTTCTTTCTTGGGATTGTTTCTAACACATTTATAAGTTTATTTTTTTTTGCTTTGTATGTCCCTTCCCCACAGTATAACCCCTGCTTTCACTGTATTTGATGTAGGGATAATTTGTGGAGGGGAAGGGGAAAAACAAATCATTTAAATAGGGATAGAGATGGACCCATTGCAACAATGAGATGTACAAGTCGTTATGTGGAAAATGAACTTTACAACTTTGGTGCAGTGGGGTGGGGGCAGAGTGGGGAAGATTGTGGGGGGGGGGGCTGGGAGGAAGATGGGAAGGGATGGGAAGGGGAAACAAAGGAGGAGGCTACAATGCTTGATAACACATGTACTCATTATCTTGACCATGTAGTTGTAACCCCTATGTACAGTATTTTCAAAATAAAAAAATAGAATATAAATGAATAAAACAAAAATACAATAAATAACCACAACAAACAGGATATAGACTGACCATCTATATGTAAGTACAAATCCTACCTTTACAATGTATATAAATAGAATGTTTCGGGTTGGGTACTTGAATTCAGGCCTAAGGACCAGGCCTTACTTTCTTGTCTTCAAGCATGGTGAGCTTCCTCTTCATCCACAGTGCTTCAGAGTTACCCAGGCATTAAGTTCAAATTCAAAGGTAGGAGAAACGGCGTGAATTGCAAGCCAGGGAGCTACTTTTTTTTTTTTTTTTTTTTTTTTTTGCTTTTTTTTTTGCCAAACAAAGTCTTGAACTCAGGTCATGGTAACCGTGCCTCAGCTTTCATCACCATAGGCTGGGGTGCAGCCCCTGGAAACACAGCCTATCCTGAGATCCTAGAACTTCAGGCCTTGTGCCGGGCAGGGGAGTGGGGAGAGGAATGGGGAGGATGCACAGAAAAAAAATGGTGGGATGATGTTTTTCCCTTTTCTTCTTTTGCACCGTGGCCATCTCGGTCTGAGTGATCCGGCTCCAAAGGATACATCACATTGTATTGCTGAAGGCCTGCAGGCTACCTGGGAAGCCATAATCCCGAACAATGATTAGCTAGGCACCAGTGGCTCTCACCAGTCCTCCTTCATACTTACAAGGCTGTGATAGCAGGATCATGGTCAAAGTCACCCTAGGCAGGAAAGTCCTTGAGACCCCTGTCCAACCTCAATGCCAAGAAAGCCAGAAGTAGAGTTGTGTGGCTCCAGTGGTAGAGGGCTAATCTTGAGCAAGAACAGCTCATGGACTGTGCCCAGATCCTGAGTTCAAGTTTCAGGACGGGCAAAAAACAGACATAAAAAACAATCTGTGCAGCCATCTGGATAAAGCAGGTCTCACTCTTGTCCCCAACTGGATTGGACATAGTTTCCTGGTAAAGGGGCAGCTGTCATCTTGACTCCATCCATTCTGTCTGTATCAAAGCATTCCGGGCACACCCCCATTCTTTCATGGTTCCTTTTGACCAATGGGATACAAGAATAGTGGCCATGCCCACATTCCATGCTTCCCAGTAGCACCTGGATTCCCTCTGTTGGGTGACACCACTACCAGCAGTTGAGGAAGGTAGAGGTGGCTGAGTGGTGAGCACGAGACTCCATGTGACTTTGAGGTAGAGTAGGAAATGACATTCTAGTCGGTGAGTGGGAGAAAAGAGGATTTCCTAGAGACTGGGAACATAGCCAGCCCAACTTTCCCATTCCGGCTCTCAGATGTCTGAAACAGTAAGACTCAATGAGAGAACTGTGGGCAAGAAACTTCCCCAAGAACACCAGCAGTATCCTCCCGACAGACCTGACATTCAAGAAAACAAAGAACACGAAAAAGGGAGGGATCCCCAAGACAAACACCACTGGGGAGCCGGATTGAATGGAGAGTCTGGCCAAAGGTGATGCCGACCATTGGCCTCCCCTGCCTTTGGACTCAGTCACAGCCACCAGGATCCAGACTGTCAAGGGTCCCAATACCACCAAGGATCCACAGAGTTGCTACCCGCTTGTAGTGCCCACCCTGGACCACAGAAAAGAAGAAACCAGGTACTCTGTGCCAAGATCCAACAACTGAATCAGGGAAAGACAGACCCACAGGATCAATGGGAGTAAGATAGGGAGAAGATAGCCCAGATACATGCAGCACCAAAAATGGAGGTAGAGATCCACAAGGCACCCATATAATGGTTGGTTTCAGCAGAAAGCGATTTACAATGTGCACTGGCCCAAGTGCAGCTGGCCACTGATGACAGATAAAGGGAGCAGGAAGCTCTCACCAGCTGCCTGCAAGCTACAGAGTTGCCCATGGAAGAGCTGGAGATAGAGGCTTCTGTGGTCACTGCTGCAAAGAAGGAGATCAAAATGTTCTTCGAACAGCTGAATGATGTGACCCTTCAGCTCTAGGAAAAGACCAGAAGCTAAAATGTCCTGGAGCAAGTGAACACAGAGTTGCAGGAGAAGGTGGAAGTGCTGTGGATACAGAGGAGCAACGTGAAGAAGAGAATATGCAAGTTCCAACAAGCGCTGGAGGGGCGTGCAGTACTAAAGAGACTACTTTACAACCTGAGCTGGCTGGTGACCACAGCTTATATGGAGAGAGACACCTTCATGGAGGACTGAGCATTGAGAGGTCCGCACGAAAGGAGGAGGCATGTTGGCTGACCCAATGGCTGAACCAACTGACAGAGGAGAAGGAATGAGGGCCAAGGCATGTGTTGGATCTAGGGAATGACCTGCGGAAACTGAGAAGGAAGCTGATAAAACCACAGCCCCCCGCGGGACCATCTCAAGCCAAGTGGCATCTGCAAGCCCAGGCCTACAGCAAGGAGATGGAGTTGAAAAACCTGGAGGAACAACTTCACATCCAGGTCCAGGAAAGCCAGTCTCAGTCTTCAGAACATGGAGCAGCAGGAGCAACTGCAGAGACTGGAGGAGAAAGCCTAGGATCAGCAGGAGATCCCTGAGACGCCACATGAGCATGTGTGTGGGATGGACAACCGGAGGAAAAACTGGCCCTGCTGTGGGAAGCTCTCCACAGGGTGAGCAGTGAGAAGGAGAAGCTCGCCAGCATCCTGGACTCAGAACAGCAGATGAAGAAACATCTGTGGGAACAGTAGGACTGCTCAGAGGAGAAGATAGGCAAATCTGTAGTAGTGGCTGAGAGAGACAGCCAAGCAGCTCAGGAGCAGCAGGAGCAGTCCCTGGGCCAGTGCAGGAGTTCAGAGCCTCCTGTGAATGGCACCTTGTCTCCAATGAGTGAATGTGCTCTGAGAAGGAGGCCCTGCAGCAGCACATAGAGAGGCAGACCCAGCTTCTGGAGCAGCTGAAGCAAGTGCAGGGCTCACCAAACTGGAGGGACCAGGTGATGTCCCCAAAGTGGCAGGACACTCTCAAGTGCCTGGAAGCCACCAGATCACAGGAGGAGTGCCTGCAAGCCCAGCTGAGCTTCTTGGCTTTCCCTGGGGAAGGGGAAGGCATAAGCCCTGCAGAAACAAAAGATAAGGAGGTGATTCTTTGCCTCCCGCCCCAAACTTGATGTGACCATCACAGAGGATGGAGATGTCCCCCAGACCAAGAGTGACATGGCTCTGAGAGCGCTCTTGGAGGATGAGATCCACAGGGGGAAACTCCTGCCACAAGAATGGCGGGCCAGCTGCAGGCACCCTCTGGCCAACCCAGCAGCTCAGTACTAGACTGAGCTGGAGCCACAGGACCTCAGCCCCATGAGCTGCCACCACAGCATGCATGGGGATGGGAAGCGGGATACATGGGCATCTGAAAAAAAAATCTGCTTTGTCCATGACCTGCCTGATGAGGTGGACTTCCAGAGTCCAGCAGGTGAGCTCCCATTTGATGCAGCCAGCTGTCAGCACACATCCGAACTATCGAGGAGTCCCTCATGGTGTGCAAAGAGCAGATGTTGGTCCTGAATGAGCTGTGTTGGGAGAAAGCCCAGTGCTTGCACAAGCTGTCCTAGGAGATGATGGAGAAGAGGAGAGTGCTGCAGGACCTGCTGTCACTCCTCGCAAGGGAAGGCACAGACAGCAGTCTCCAGATGCCAGCACAAGCTGAGCCCCCCACCACCAACACTGCTTCAGAAGCCTCAGTGCCTGTGGTGGTTGAAATGAGGGAGGAGCAGAAAGGTTTTGAAGAATTGCAACTTGAAGACAGCATGGAAACTGCCAGAGGAGAGGTAAGAGTTCCTGACCCCTTAGTGGACTCCCCCAAGGACCATGTCCTGCCCTAGATGCCCCACACCTAGATCAGCCCACAGCTCCCAGGCTCAGGAGAGGAGTGCTCTCTCACTTTCTCCTGTAGACTGATGCAGATGATGACTCTCTATGTGACATACTGACTCTCAAAATCCTTGGCAGCCACCAGAAGTAGGTGGCCAAGTGGCTTTCTCTCAGGCCTCCATCTGCTTTGCAACAGGAAGAATAAACTGAGGGTAGGGTAGGGCAGAGGCTGCAGGGAGTTGGCCCAAACTCAAGGGACATCTAATGGCCCATTGGTGGCCAGGAAAGAGACCCATGTTATGTTTATCACAAAGAATAAATTGTTTTCAAAGCAAAAAAAAAGGCCTAAAAACAAAGATTTGTTCTTCCAGCCTTGGTGCTTGAACCCATGCCTAGCCACTGTCCCTGAGCTCTTTTTGATCAAGGCTGGTCCCACCTCCCCTTCCACTTTTTCTGTGTGGAATAGAACCCAGAGCTTCAGACATGCTAGGTGAACACTCTACCACTAAGCCATATTCTCAGCTAAGATGATTCTCCCCTTTCCCAAACCCATATGGCCATTCCTCAGATAAATAGGAAGTAAGGGATAAGATGAATATGAAACACAAGTCTGGTTCACCCCAAAATATTCCCCTTAACACTCTTCCCACACCCTTAGTTGAAGTTTCTCTTCTACCATTGAGGGATGAGAGAGGGAGAGGGGAGTCCCAAGAGAGTACCAAAAACTGGCCCCCTGAGTCCCACATCCTTCCCCACACAAGTAGTCCTCCAGATTCCGATCTTACCTGACTCAAAGTGAAGTCTGCACTTGTCTCCCCACCACTGTAAGGCTCAGGAAGAAATAAAGGTCAGCCATGGCCTCAGCCGACACCCAAGGTGGAAGTTCTAGTCCCAGACCTACTTCCACCTCTGACTGCCCCTAGTTAGGCCAGACTCACCACTCACCACTATGTTGGTGGTGATGACCTCATGGATGGATTCCAGGAAGAAGGTCTATGGCAGAGCAGAAGCAGCAGAGTGAGCAGGGCAGAAGGAGGTGGGGTGATTGCTCTGGGATCTTCCTTGGTGCCCTCCCATCCAGCCAGACCCCATGGTGACCCAAAGCAAAGACAAGGCCAGGGGGTGAGACAAGATGGAGGAGCACAGGACTAAAGGAGGTACTGCTTTGTCTTAGAGAACTTGATTAATTCCAATTATAATTAATTCCAATTATATTTGGCCCATGCCAATCACAAAGACATCATGCAATGCCTCCCTTGTTGTTGTTGGCTGTGAGCACTGTCCCTGAGCTCTTTTTCTCAAGGCTGGCACTCTACCACTTGAGCCACAATGCCACTTTTGTTTTCTGATGGTTCGTCGATAAGAGTCTCATACACTGTCCTGCCCAGACTGGTTTGGCACCATGATCCTCCAGATCTCAGCTTCTTGAGTAGCTAGGATGACACGCATGAGCCACCAGTGCCCAGTATGTGATGCCTTTTGAAGGCATCTTGGAGAGACTGTAAAGAGCCCCACAGAGCCTGGATAGACCATGACCCAATGAAGGAGCTGGGATGGGGAAAGGTTAACTTTCTAGCCATTCTGTTCCCCCAAAATTGAAGATGCCAAGTGATGTTGTTTGTACTAAACACCTGGGCCAGCAGCCACCAGGCTTATTGTGGAAAAAGTAGAGAATACCCAAAGACTGCAGTGTAGAAATCTCTGATTTTGCATGCATGTGGTGTGTGTGTGTGTGTGTGTGTGTGTGTGTGTGTGTGTGTGTGTGTGTGTGTGTGTGTGTGTGTGTGTGTGTGTGTGTGTGTGTGTGTGTGTGTGTGTGTGTGTGTGTGAACTCAGGGCCTAGGCCCTATCCCTGAGTTTTCTTGCTAAAGGCTAGTGCTTTGCCACTTGAGCCACAGCCCCACTTGCTTTTTGATGGTTAATTGTAGGTAAAAGTCTCAAGGGCTTTCCTCTCCAGGGTGGCTTTGAATCATAATGGGGGCCCCAGGGAAGCAAGAGTAAACACAACTCCCAAGTACTATCCCTATGGTGGGCTACTCCTGCCCCCTGGTGGCTACACACAGAACATGCGGCCCCATGACATTATCCTCTAGAGTTCAATTTGGGGAAGTGAGCAGAGCCAAGCTGACTTTTGCTCACCCTGATTGCTGATGACAGAGCAGGTCTGTTCAACACGAGGCCAAGAGAGCTCCAGGAAGCCCAGCTTTCCAGGGACACAAGGAAGGGAGAGGTCAGCTCCAGGTTGACTAAGAGCTTTTGCCCACAGATACCCCAACTTGTCCTTACTTATCACCATAAAACCTGTGAAAGAAAAACCCAAAAAACAAAATTGGATTTGTGCCTCCATGTGGTAGAGCTCTAGCATTGAACCAAAGAGCTCAGAGACAGAGCCCCCAAGCTTTGAATTCAAGACCCCCAGCTGACCTTCCCCCATAAAACACAGGCTGTCTAAATGTGATCTAGTAGGATTTGTGCAGTGTTTCTGAAGAATGGTGATACTGAAGAAAGCACCTTAATTCTAATGACAGCTGAACTTGTGACATACAGCTATGTTCTGAGTCCTTCACAGGGCGCTATTTGCTGGGTCCTTCCCACCTGGGGGTTTTGTGTTGAGTCCTCAAAAAGGTGCTGTTTGGTGAGCCATCACAAAGGGTGCTATGTGCTGAGTCCCTGAGAAGAGTGGGCCGTCCTGGGTTTTTCAAAGGGTGTTGTATGCTGATTCCATTACACAACATACTGTATGCTGAATCCTTCAAAAGGTGTGGTGTGGTAATGCATCCCTAAGGGTCCTGCTATGTGCTGAGCCCTTGAGGAGAGAGGGATGAGGTGTTTTTTGAGTGCCATGTGCCGAGTCCTTTACACAGGGGGCTCTGTACTGTCCTTCAAATGGTGCTGAGTGCTGAGTGCTTCCACAGTGTGGTATGTGCTGAGTCCTTCAAAATTGTTCTGTGTGCTGAGTTTTTTGAAGGATGTTGTGTAGTGGGTGTTTTACACAGTGTGCTTCAACACAGAGTGTGATGAGTCCCTGGGAAAGAGTGCTATGTGCTGAGTTTTTCAAAGCATGCCATGCACTGAGTCCTTTAAACTGGGAGCTATGGACTCCCTCCTTCAAAGGGTGCTGTGTGCTGAGTACTCTACCCAGCATACTACATGCTGAGTCCTTCAAAGGGAGCTGTGTGCTGAGTCATTTACACAGGGTGCTTTGTGCTGATTTTGGAAGAGTGCTGTGCGCTGAGTCATTCCAAAGGGTGCTATGTTCTGAGTTCTTGAGAGATGGTTAAACCCAACACACACACACATACACAAACACACATACACACACGAGTGTCACCATGCACCTGCTTGGTGTGTGGAGTGGAGGGTGATGGAGGAGAGTCTCCTCCAGTGGTGGGGCTGAGGGGAGATTCGATCCCTGGGCCGGTACTGGGGGTGGGGGTTTGGTGCTGAGCTGAGGTAATGCTGCAATTGCCATGGTCTAGAGGCCTCAGGGCCCAGTCAGGGCTGCAATTGTGGCCAGGGGTGGGGGCGGGCCCAGGGAAGAAGGGGCGGGGCCCAGGAGGACACTTTGGTGGCAGCAATGGCCAGGAGCCCATGGGGGCAGGGGTGTGTGTGCAGCAGGGGCGGGGTGGCCCAGTAGAGGAGTGTGGGGCCCAGAGAGAGCTGGGAGAAGAGCAAGCACAAGTACTAGCGCCCATGGAAATGGCTTCAGTGGCTGGAGGCTGCTCTGATCATGGTGTGGGTCCTGGCCGGGAGCGCAGAGCATGCAGAGCCTGCAAGGCAGGCACATCGCCACATGCAGCCCCTCAGAGGCGCCCAGCCATGGTGGCCCTGAGTCTGAGGTCCTGGTGCAGGGAGCACGGCAGAGGCAGTGGCTGCTGAGGCGGCAGCCACAGGTTAGGAGGCCGCTGAGGCTGCGGTGGTGGCTGAGGAGGAGCAGAGGCTGTGTGCAGCTCCACCACATGCCCATGCTCCTTTTCAAACATGGCGCTGCTGGCTCAGACCCAAGGAGCCTCTAGCAGTCACCTGGCGTAGCTGTTGTGCCCACAGACTCAGGGCACGCACCCGGAGTCTCAGCCTACAGCTTCTCCCAGCAGTACACGTGAGTTGCCGACCTGCGCTCCCGCACTCCATGAACTCCCCCCCTAAACCCCGTCCCCCACTCTACCCTTCCTCCCCACCCTCGCGAACCCCGACCCTTGCCTCTTGCCTCCCCCTTCCCTTCTGCCTGCGCCTCCTCCTGTGCCCCACAGTCTGTCCTGGCTGTGCCACAAATGCACCCCAGGGGTCGGGGGTGGAGGTGGGTGTCCACCCGGGGATCCCACCCTCATCCCTAGTGGCCAGTGTTCCAGGAAAAAGGGAGCTGCAGGGATGGGGAGGTGGGGGTAAAACAGAGCCCCTGGCCTGGAGCAGTGGGAGCCACACAGCTGTGCATCTGCACCCTTCCTCTCCCTGGTCGGTACCTCATGGCTTTAGTCAGAGGTGGGGAGCTGCACCTCCACACCTGCCTTCTTGGTTCTTTTCCCTTTTGCTGGGCAGGGGGGTGTTGGATGTAGAAGATAGACCCCGTTGTTGTGTGAGCCCTGTCTTCTGTGCTCAGTCACCCTTTCACCTGAGGACATTCCTAGAAGAGCCCACTAGAGAGGTGAGGGCACTGGGGTCAGATAGAAGGTGGGTATTTGGGAGGGAAACACACCCCCTCTGACACACATACAAACGGCCTGTACCCCCAAACCCAGCATTCAACAGTTCTGACTGGGTAATCACATTTCCCAGTTCTGCCAGCTTCTTCTAGTGCTCCCAGTCCATCCATGAAAGAATGGTTTTGGATGCTGGTGACAAAGTCTGACGTGTAGGGTTACATTTGGTTTGTGTTTTGATGAGTTGGGTTTTCCCTTGGTATAAGAAGGTGGCTGCATGAGGAGGCTACAATGCTTGATAAGAAATGTACTCCTTATCTTGCCCATGTAATTGTAACCCCTCTGTACAGTATTTTCACAATTAAAAAAGAAAGAAAACAGCTGACAAAAAAATAAAGGTTGGGTGTAGCCGGGCGCTGCCAGTGGCTCATAACTGTCATCCTAGCTACTCAGGAGGCTGAGATCTTAGGATCACTGTTCAAAGCCAGCTTGGGCAGGAAAGTCTGTGAGACTTTATCTCCAATTATCTCCAATGAACCACCAGAAAATTGGATGTGGAGCTGTGGCTCCAGTAGTAGTGTGCACACCTTCATCTGAAGAGCTGAGACCCTGCTGGCAGGCTCAAAGTTCAAACCCCATAACCTACAACCAAATAAAAGGTAGCTGAATTTTCTGCATAACAGTGTGTACAGTAGAAATGCCATGATGTGTTGTAAACCATTCCAGACATGTGAGAAGCTCTGAGTTTTGTCTACAGTTGGTCTGATGATGGTAGTGCCATCATCTCTGGGGTGGAATATTCAGGGTGCTCAGGGACTGCTGAGGCTTTGGGCTACCACTGTCTGTGTATCTGTGTGTTCATGTGTCTTTTGTCTGTGTGTGTCTGTGTCTGTGTGTTTGGATGTAGAAGACCTGGGCCTTGAACTCAGGGTCTAGGTGAAGTTTCTATGCTTCTGTGCTCAAAGCTAGAGCTCTAACACTTGAGCTGCAGCTCCATTTCTGGCTGTTTGGTGGTTCATTGGAGATAAGAGCCTCACAGACATTTCTGTGCTGGCTGGCTTTGACCTCAGCCTCCTGAGTAGCTAGGATGAAAGAACCAGTGACATATTTGTGTGTGTGTGTGTGTGTTTTCCTCATCTTTCTCTCTCCCCTTCCTGGGTGCCTGTCTGCCTCTTTCTGACCTCGGATGGTGCCCATCCTCCACACCGACCTTGCCTTTAGCCTCCTATCTGGGTCTACAATGAGTCCTAAATTGCCAGAGACTTGAGTTCAAGTTTTTCTTGGGGGCTCAAGTCCAGCTGTCCACATCTTTGGCTGCCTGCAGGGGATTCTGGGTCAACCGGGCCAGCTGCAAATGTCTTCCTGTCTCTGGGTGGGGAACTCAGACATGGATGTCCTGCACTTTTCCTCAGCTAGACCTCTGGCTGCATGTCCCTCTCAGCAGGCTGGCTTTGGAGTGGGGGCAGGGGGTTGCTGGTGGCTCTGGCCAACTCCAGCTTGATAGAGGACTGAAGGCAGCCCAAGCAAGGAGGATTTCGGGCTGCATTGGAGTTGAGGCCAAGGTCGCTTGGAAGTGTCTGTTGGTGTCTAGGAAATGTCAACATACTTTATTGCACGTAAGTCTATCTTCTAGTCCCCGCTGGGCCTCGCAAATCCTTCTAGAGAATTATGGATGCCCAGAATACAGAGGCACAGACTTTAGATTCCTGGGCCAGGGAATTGGGGGAGGAGAGACTGGTATGGCCAATACCTCAATGTTCTGGAGCATTAGCCTTGACCTGGGATGCCCCCCTTCTGTACATTCACTTCTTAACCCAGAGCTGGCCAGAAACAGGCCACTTGTGGTGGTGCTGTAGAAGTGGCAGGAGTGGAATTGAGATCTAGGATGACCAAAATCTCCATTGATGGCCTGAGGGAGGGGCGGGGGGGAAGGTGTCTTTAAAAAAAAAACCTCTTAGAGCTGGAACTCAGGGCCTAGGCACTGAGCTTCCTTTGCTCAAATGTAACACTCTACCACTTGAACCACAGCTCACATTTCATCTTTTTCAGTAGTTTAGTGGAGAGAAGTGTCTCATGAACTTTCCTGCCTGGGCTGGCTTCAAGCTGCCATCTTAAGAGCTCAGCCTCTTGAGTAGCTAGGATTGCTGGTATGAGGCACTGGCACCTGCTAAGGATGTTTGTGTGTGTGTGTGTGTGTGTGTGTGTGTGTGTGTGTGTGTTTGTGTGTGTGTTTGTGTGTGTGTGTGTGTGTGTGTGTGTGTGTGTGTGTGTTTGTGTGTGCGTGTGTTTACCAGGGCTTGAACTCAGATCCTTGGTGTTATCCTTTTTCTTGTTTGCTCAAGGCTCTTGCTCTACCACTTGCACTACAGTAGCTCTGCTTCCCATCTTTTTGGTCATTCATTGGAGAGAAGAGTCGGCCAGGGCTTGAACTCAGAGTCTGGGCATGTTCCTGAGTTTCTTTTGGTCAAAGCTAGCACTCTTATCACTTAAGCCACAGTGCCACTTTTGGCTTTTTCTGTTTCTGTGATACTGAGTAATCAAACCCAAGGCTTCCTGCGTGCTAGGTAAGCACTCTACCACTAAGCCACATTCACAGCCCAAGGCTCACTTCTGACAGGAACTATGAGGGTGGGATTTATTGGTTTACCCCTTTTGGTGCAGAAATCGCTGGCTATTTCATACCTTTGCCAAGATTTGGGACCAGCCTGTGACTCGACAATGAGGAATGGTGAATGAGGGATAGCCACCAGCCTCCAGCAGAGTAGGCTCACATATCCTACAGAGGGATAGAGAATATGGAGCCAGAACTTTGACAACTCCTACAGCGTAGGAACTGTGGTCTCCCTGGAGGCAGTGGCTGGCTGCTAGGTGTCCTGATGGGACATCTCAGCCAGAACAAAAGGCACTTGTTGCACAGGCAACGCCGGCGGGGCTTCAGTTATTAAATGGCAGAGAAGGATGCTTTGTTTAAGCTGCTGGCTCAGACTTAGGATTCTCTGAGGACTTGCCCAAGTTGGGGGGATGGACATGGGCAACCTGCTGAATGCCCATCATCCATACATCATCCATCCATACACAGAGACATGGAGGTATTTCCTCCTTTTTTGGGGGGGAGCGTGAGGCAGGTCCAGGGTTGTACTATGAACCTAGGCCTGTCCTTGAGCTCCTTTTGCTCAAGGATAGCACTCTGCCCTTGAGCCACTGCCCCACTCATGGTTTTTTTCCCCCTGTGATCTCTTAGAAAAAAGAGTGTTGTGGACTTTCCTGCCCTGGATGAATTCAAATTGGCATTCTCTACATCTCAGCCTCCGGAGGAGTTAGGGTTATAGTCAGGAGCCACTGACACCTGGCTTTCTTTTCTTCTTGTTGTTCTCTTTTTTAATCGTGACAATCTGAAATCTTCACGGTGTCATTCAAGTGGTTTGCATTCAAAGTAATCTACCTAGGCCTAGAATTCGAATGTTATGACTACCACCCACAAATGGAGGGAGATCTTGATGAACTAATTCCTGTTCATGTGAATGCTAATGGAATGTTTAAAAAAGTAATAATTAAATTTGCAGTTAATTCATGATTCTATTTTAGAGTGCCACACAAAAATTACTGGATTTATATTTTCATTCTAGCACCATGGTATAATTAAGGATATTGACTAATTTTTAATTAATGCTTTTATAAGTATTCAACCATGATTCTTCATTAAATGGAGTCATAATTTAGTGTCTAATAATTGGTAAGAACATATATGTAATTTAATAATATCCTCACATTCTCTCTTTTTATATGTGTGTATATATATACATATATATGCAGGTATATATGTATGTATATATAATATACATATATATGTATATAATATCAATCTACACATCTATCTATTGGGCACTACTGTGGCTTGATTACAGGTCCTCAGAATTTCCTGGATGCTCAATTTGCCAGAGGCCGGTGTGCTAAGATTGACTCCATTTATGGATTGGGCATTGTAGGTGAGTTGAAATACCAGCATGGCCAAAAATTTATTTGTGGAGTAAGAAGCCAATTTGATACCATTTTTTCCTTCTCTGTGAAAATCCTGGGTCAATACAATGTATAATCCATATGCAAATATATCCTATGTGATACATATAATAAAGGAAATGTTATATGTGTAATAATAATAAATAAATAAGGGTAATAAATGTCATATGCAGTAGAACCCATATATGTAAATAGATCTCATATATATGAAGAGATTATGTTTTCCAGTGCTGGGGCTTCAATTCAGGCCCTGGGAACTGGTCTCAATTTCTTTCTTTCTTTCTTTTCTTTCTTTCTTTCTTTCTTTCTTTCTTTCTTTCTTTCTTTCTTTCTTTCTTTCTTTCTTTCTTTCTTTCTTTCTTTCTTTCTTTCTTTCATTCTTTCATTCTTTCTTTCTTTCTTTCTTTCTTTCTTTCATTCTTTCTTTCTTTCTTTTGCCAGTCATGGTGCCTGAAATCTGGGCCAGGGCACTGTCCCTCAGCTCTTCAGCTCAAGGTTAATGCTCTACCACTTGAACCACTTCTAGCTTTTTCTGCTTATGTGGTGCTGAGTTATTGAGCCCAGGGCCTCATGAATGCAAGGCAAGGATTCTACCACTGAGCCACCTTCCCAGCCCCATGAATTTCTTGTCTTCAAGGACAGTGAGCTTTCCCCTTCACACACAGTGTCACAGAGTTACCCAGACCCTGAGTTCAAATCCCAGGCCTGATAGAAAAATGGTGCAATTTTCTAGCCAGGGTCTCATTGTTATTATTACTTTTTTTTTGGCCTAGCACAGGGCTTGAACTCAGGTCTTCGCATCTCTGCCACAGATGATCATTGGATCCTACCACCCTACTTCAAATTTCAGAGCTGGCAAAAAAATATAAATAAATAAAAAGGAGAATGATAAAACTGAGAAGTTCAAGAAGGTGGTTTTACTTTTTTTTTCTTTGTATTGTGACCATCCTTGGTCTAAGTGACAAGCCCCAGAATGTGTACATGACATTGCATTGCTAATGTTTCGTGGGCTATTAGGGAAGCCTTAGCTGAAACCAGCAACTTAGGCCTGGAGGAATCTTAGAACTGCCACTAATGAATGGTGGGAGGTTCTAAGAAACGCATTCTGATATACATCTGTACAAATGGAATGTTATAAAAGTAACATTTAAATTAGTAGTTAGTGTATGATTATATTCTAAAATTATACACAACAATTATTCTTTTTTTTTAATTTAATTTTATTTTATTTGAGAACATACTATACAGAGGGGCTACAATTACATGGGCAGGATAATGCATACATTTCTTACCAAGCATTGCAGCCTCCTCCTTTATTTACCCTTCACCTCCCTTCTCCGCCTCCCCCCTCCCCCCACCCAATTATACCCCCCTCCCCCCCCACACCGACATTGTAAAGCTGGTTTTGACATGACATTTTGTACTTCTCATTGTTGCAACAGGTCCACCTGAATCCTTAAACGACTTGTTTGTCCCCATCTCCTCCACATGTTATACTGACATCAAATATAGTGAAAGCGGGGGTTACACTGTGGGGGAGGAACATACAAAGCAACAAAGAAATAATCTTATAAATGCGTTAGAAACACATGCATGAAAGAAACGAAAACATTAAAATACATATTTAAGGGTTCATTTTCCTAACATCACATTATCTGACCTTTTCCGCTTGACTCATACCTATACTATATATTGCAAATAAGGGAAACCATGGGACCTATGCTTCTTTGGGCCTGGCTTACTTCACTTAATATAATTTTTTCCAAACCTTTCCATTTCCTAACAAATGGGGAAATGTCATTCTTTCTGATGGAGGCATAGAATTCCATTGTGTATATATACCACATTTTCTTGATCCATTCATCTACTGAGGGGCATCTGGGTTGGTTCCATATCTTAGCTATGGTAAATAATGCTGCAATAAACATAGTTGTACTCGTAGCTTTAGTGTAGTCTTGTTTGTAAACATTTGGGTAAATGCCCAAAAGTGGGACTGCTGGATCATAGGGGAGATCTATGTGAAGTCTTTTGAGGAACTTCCATACTGCTTTCCAAAGTGGTTGAACAAGTTTACATTCCCAACAACAATGAAGTAAGGTTCCTTTCTGTCCACATCCCCTCCAGCATCTGTTGTTGTTAGAGTTCTTGATTTTTGCCTTTCTAACTGGAGTGAGGTGATATCTCAATGTTGTTTTGATTTGCATTTCTTTTATGGCTAGGGATGTTGAACATTTCTTCATGTGTCTATTGGCCATCCTTCTTTCTTCTTCAGAGAAGCTTCTCTTTAAATCTTTCACCCACTTATTTATTGGGAAGTTGTTTCTTTGAGGATTTGTTGTTGGGGGGTTTAATTTTTTGAGTTCCAAGTATATTTTAGATATGAGACCCTTGTCCGTTGTATGGCTAGTAAAGATCTTCTCCCAATCGGTGGGCTTTCTATTGATCTTGCCAGCTATGTCATTTGCCCTGCAGAAGCTCTGCAATCTTATGCAATCCCATTTGTCCAACCTTTCTTTGATTTGTTGTGCTTCCAGGTCTCTATTCAGAAAATTTCGGCCTGAGCCAAGGAGACCTAGGGTTTCTCCTCTTCCATCCTGTAATGTTTTCAGAGTGTCTGCTTTGAGTTCAAGGTCTTTGATCCATTTGGAGTTGATTTTGGTGCAGGGTGATATATAAGGATCTAGCTTTAGTTTTCTACATGTAGTTAACCAATTTTGCCAGCACCATTTACTGAAGAGGCTGTCTTTCTTCCATTCTATTGTTTTAGCTTCCTTATCGAAGATTAGATGGCTATAGGTCTGTAGGTTCATTTCTGGGTTTTCAATTCTATTCCATTGGTCCTGAGGTCTGTTCTCATGCCAATACCAAGCTGTTTTGATTACTATGGCTTTATAGTAGAGTTTGAAATTTGGTATTGATATTCCTCCAGCAGTGTCCTTTCCGTTGATGAGCGTTTTTGCTATTCGGGGTCTTTTATTGTTCCATATGAATTTTTGAATTGCCTCTTCTATTTCCTTGAAGAATGAGGGTGGAATTTTGATAGGTATCGCGTTGAATTTGTAGATAGCCTTGGGAAGTATTGCCATTTTCACGATGTTAATCTTGCCAATCCAGGAGCATGGGAGGTTTTGCCATTTTTTAAGTTCTGTGTTGATTTCCTTTTTCAAGATTTTCAAGTTTTCATCATAGAGTTCCTTCACTTCTTTGGTTAAGGTAATTCCTAGGTATTTTATTTTTTGTGGGGCTATTACAAATGGAGTTGCTTTCCTAATTTCAGCCACACTTTTCTCATTGTTGGCATATAGAAAAGCCATTGATTTTTGGGGGTTAATTTTATAACCTGCTACTTTGCCAAAGTTTTGAATCAGCTTGAGTAATTTGGGAGTGGAGTCTATGGGATTCTTTAAATACAAGATCATGTCATCTGCAAAGAGGGAGAGTTTTATTTCTTCTTTCCCTATTTGGATCCCCTTTATGTCTGCATCTTGTCTTATTGCTGTAACTAGGCATTCTAATACTAGATTGAAGAGAAGTGGAGAGAGTGGGCATCCTTGTCTTGTTCCTGAGTTAAGAGGAAATGGCTTTAGTTTTTCACCATTGAGTATAATGCTGGCTGTAGGTTGGTCATATACAGCCTTTATTGTATTGAGGAATGTTCCATGGATTCCTAATTTTTCCAGAACCATCATCATAAAGGGGTGTTGGATCTTGTCAAATGCTTTCTCTGCATCTATTGAGATAACCATGTGGTTCTTATTCTTGCTCCTGTTGATGTGATGAATAATATTAATTGATTTGCGTATATTGAACCAGCTTTGCATCCCTGAAATGAATCCTGTTTGATCATGGTGTATGATTTTTTGGATGAATTGTTGAAGTCGATTGGCCAAAATTTTGTTGAGAAGTTTTGCATCAATGTTCATCAAAGAAATGGGTCTATAGTTCTCTTTCTTTGATGAGTCCCTGCCTGGTTTTGGGATGAGGGTTATGATGGCTTCATAGAATGTGTTCGGTTGTGAGCTTTCTCTTTCAATTTCATTGAAGAGTTGGAGGAGTATTGGTGTGAGCTCTGCTTTGAAGGCCTTGTAACATTCCGCTGTAAAACCATCTGGTCCTGGACTTTTCTTAGCTGGGAGGTCTCTTATTGCTGTTTCTATTTCAATGCCTGATATGGGCCTATTAAGCTGGTTTAACTCGTCTTGGTTTAGTTTTGGCATGTCAATATTTGCTAGGAAAAGGTCCATTTCTGTCAAGTTCTCAAACTTATTAGCATAAAGTTTTGAGAAGTATTCCCTTATAATGTTCTGAATCTTGGTTGTTTCCGTCGTGATGTTTCCATTCTCATCTCTGAGTTTATTAATTTGGGTGTGTTCTCTCCTTTTTCTGATAAGGTTTGCTAAGGGTCTGTCAATTTTGTTAAGTTTTTCGAAGAACCAACTCTTTGTTTTGTTGATTCTTTCTATAGTTTTTTTGGATTCTAATTCATTTAATTCTGATTTAATTTTTATTATTTCTTTCCGTCTATTGGATTGGGGTTTATCTTGCTGCTCTTTTTCAAGGAGGTTTAGATGTGTCATTAAATTGTTAGTTTCAGATCTCTCCAATTTGTTGATGTAGGAGCTCAGAGCTATAAACTTGCCTCTGAGTACTGCCTTTGCTGTGTCCCAGAGGAGCTGGTAATTTGTGTGTTCATTTTTGTTGAATAGCATGAACATTTGAATTTCCTTTCTAATCTCTTCCATGACCCACTCATGATTCAGCAGTGTGTTGTTCAGCCTCTATGTGATACCGGACTTTCTTTGGTGGCTTTTGGTGTTGAGTTCTAATTTTATTCCCTTGTGGTCAGAGAGAATGGAAGGTATAACTTCAATGTATCTGAATTTAGACAAGTTTGCTTTGTGGCCTAAAATGTGGTCTATTTTAGAAAACGTTCCATGTGCTGCTGAGAACAACGTGTATTCTGATGCTGCTGGGTGAAATGTTCGGTAAATATCTGTTAAGTCTAGTTGATCTATGCAGCTGTTTAGATCTGCGGTTTCTCTGTTGAGTTTTTGCCGAGTTGATCTATCTAGTGGGGAGAGTGGTGTGTTAAAATCCCCAACAATTAATGTCTTTGGATCTATATGGGATTTGAGGGAAAGTAGTGTTTCTTTGATAAATTTGGGTGCTCCATTGTTTGGCGAATAGACATTTAGAATTGTAATATCCTCCTGAAGCAGAGATCCTTTAATTAGTATGTAGCGACCTTCTTTATCTCTTCTCACGAATTTTAATTTGAAGTCTATTTTATCTGATATTAGGATTGCAACTCCCGCCTGTTTATGAGGGCAGTTTGCTTGGTAGATTTTGTTCCAGCCTTTAACCTTGAAAATGTGTTTGTTTTTATGGGCAAGATGTGACTCCTGCAGGCAGCAGATAGAAGGGTCTTGTTTTTTAATCCAACTAGACAGTCTATGTCGCTTAATTGGAGAGTTCAGTCCGTTAACGTTAAGAGATAGGACTGAGAGGTATTTGGGAGTTCCTGCCATGTTATCCACCTTCTTGGGGGCTGTGAAAACTGGGTTCTTCCTAAGGTTCTTGGATTCTCAGTTTGTGTGCAGTTTCTTGGCCTTTGTTGCGTTCTTGTTGGTTTTCTATGTGTAGGACATCTTTAAGAATCTTTTGCAGGGCTGGTTTGGTGGAGATTTATTGTTTCAATTTTTCTTTGCTATGGAAGGTTTTTATTTGGCCTTCAGTTATGAAGGAGAGTTTAGCTGGGTACAGTATTCTTGGTTGATAGTTGTTTGTTTTTAGGGCATGGCATACGTCATTCCAGGCTCTTCTTGTTTGATTGTCTCTGCTGAGAAATCTGAGGTAATTCTAATTGGTTTCCCTTTATAGGTGATTAGCCTTTTCTCCTTGACAGCTTTAAGGATCTTTTCCTTGGTCTGGGTTGATCCTGTGTGGATTATAATGTGACGGTGGGATGTCCTATTCTGGTCTGGTCTATTTGGGGTTCTAAAAGCTTCTTGTATCTGAATAGGCCTATCTTTTTGTATGTTTGGGAAGTTCTCTGCTAGGATCCTGTTAAACAAATTTCCTAGACCATTAACTTCTGTTTCTAGGTGCTCCTCTACACCCATTATCCTTAGATTGGGCCTTCTGATGGTGTCTTCCAGGTGTTGGATAGACCTATCATATTTCTTGGACTTGTCTTGGATGGTTGTATGTTCTTTCTCTATAATATCTAGGCTGTCTTCAGTCCCTGAGATTCGATCTTCTGCATGGTCTAACCTGCTGTCAAGACTCTCTACTTTGTTTTTTATCTCTTTTCCTTCTAATTGGTCAGCTTTGATGGCTTCAAGTTCTTTGTTGAAGCTCTGTTTTAGGTCTTGTATGAATTTCTTTACTTCCTTAATTTGGTGTTCAGTGTTTGTTCTCAAATCACTTAGTTGATTGGTTATGGTTTCTTTGGACTCCCATTCCTTCTGTTGGGTTCCATTCAGCATTCCGTTTGTGGTCTCCCTGACTTCCTTCAGCTCTTTGTTAATGGATTCCATGAATGCCTTTAGTGATCTTTGTGTATTCTCTACCTGGTCTCTCAATTCCTGAATTACTCTTTGATTAGCTTCCTCCCGTCTGTGGGATTCCTGCAGTTCTCTTTCTTGCTGTTCGTGGGATTCCTGCAGTTCTCTTTGAGTGTTCTCAGCCTGCTCACGCCATTCCCCCCTTTCTCTTTGAGTATTCTCAAGTTGTTCACGCAAATCTTGTATCAGTTTTTGAGTAGCTTCCTCATGCTTATGATATTCCTGTATAAACTTCTGGGATGCCTCCTCTCTCTCCCTATCATGCTCATACAGAGTCCTTTGTACATTGTCAAACTTCTCATTTATCATGTTTGCTATTAGTGTTTGTAGAGCTATTTGGGAACTCTCCTCTGGATTATTCTTTATCTGTTCTAATCCCTGATTATCAAGATTGGGAATTGAGATACCTGAATTTGCCATTTTTCTTGTGTTTTTCCGGCTTACTCGGCCCATTTGAGATGAAGATTGCACCAGTTTTGTGCTAGAACACTATCTTAAGGCAACCATCAACCAAAGTTTGCATTTGTACAGTCAATAGTCTACACATACAATCTAGTTCAACAGATACATCTATTCAACATCAAACAACTATATGTTAAAGGACTTCGAACCGCAGAAAAGAATTTGGAAAACCAGAAATTTTTAGGATTAGGGAGAGATGTGGGTAAAAAATAGGAATAGATTGGTGTGGGGAGGCACAGGGAGAGTTAACTATGTCCTAATCACAATGCAGGAAATGGGTTGGATAGGATGCAATTAGAGAGAGCGAGAAAAAGAAGAGACAGAAAGGGGAATAAAGAGAGACCAGAGAAAAAATAGAAACGTAAAAATTAATGTTATTATAGAGGTTAAAAGACCGTCTATTTAGAGAGGAATGTGAATATGTTCAGAGAAGGGGAGGGACATAGAGGAGATGTGAAAAACTTTAAGGATGGGAAAGGGAGAAGAAAAGATCAGAAGTTCAGTAGAGCTAGATAAAAAACAAAAAGATAATTAAGAAAGAAAGAAAAAGAAAAAGAAGACAAGAAAAGAAAGGAAAACGCTCATTCACGTATTCCTAAAATAAAAATTATAAGATGAGGAAAAAAAAAAAAGTTACTGGAAAACGATTTTTTTTCAGAAGAGGCAAAAATTAAAGATTAATAAAAGTTATAGAAGGGAAAAAAAATTTATTTATATATATATATATATATATATATATATATATATGGTAACAAAAAACAAAAAACAAGCAAAAAAAAAAGAAAAGAAGAAGAAGAAGAAAAAAAAAAAAGTCTTTTGATTTTTTTTTGGGGGGGGGGGAGGAGTGGGAAGAATCCTGTATCTCCCTTTTGTCTGTAACCAGTCTCTTGTTGGAGTCTCTGGTCAGCTTGAGGTCCTGTGGCTTGATTGGTTTCTTAAGTCGGTTGGTTGGAAGAGGCAGAAAAATGCTCTGCTTTACCCAAGATTTTGAGATCCCCCTCCCAGGTTAGTTTTCTGGGAGGGTGATCTGCTTTGAGAATCACAAAAGAGGGGGATGTGGTGGTGAGGTTAGGTTCTGGGTAGAGTTGAGGCCTTTCAACAAACAGTAGCTTTTCCCTGGGGCTATTTTGTGATAAAGCTCACAGCGCCCAGCCTGGAGCCATTCTCTGGGTTTCTGTTTTTCAATTGATTGTGGTGGCTGCTAGAGGGAGGGGCAGCCTCTGGCTCTGGTTACCCAGTGAGGCAAGGCACTCCAATGGCTGGCGCCTGAGCCGGGTGACTTTTCCCTGGATGGAGCTGAGTCTGGCAGGTCACTTCGCCGTTAAGTTCTTGTGACCTGCTAAATGACTCGTTTTATTCCAAGGCCTGAGCTGGAGCTAGCAGCTCCTCCGAGCTTTGTCGGTATCCAAGATGGAGATCACCGGTGCTGGGGGGGGAGGGGTAGCCTTCCCTCCTCTGCTTCCTGAGAAGGAGTGAGGATGTCGGGCTTGTACTCACGCCGAGTCTTGGATCCTGGGTCGTCTCTGGTCTGCAAACAGCAGGATGAAGATGTTCGCTCCTTGTCGGTTCTTGTTGGTGTTGAGTAGAATCCGCTCATCCGCTGCGTCTGGCTCCTTCGTCCCGGACTCTCTATGTCTCAGGTATGACCCCGCGGCGGTGGTCGCCGCCGCGACCCTGCCGCCGTAGCGGCAGCTGCTGTGTTTCCTTGGCTTCCCCTCTCTTGTCTAACTCTCTGTCCTGTGATGGCACACTTGGTGTGATTCTCTGGCTTAGGACTGTTCACTGGAACTCTATAACTGCTTTCTATGCGAGAGCTTGTTCAGATTCCAGCTTCTCCTCCGCCATCTTCCTGGAACTACACACAACAATTATTCTACATTAACTAATTTTCAATTAATGTTTTATTATGTATTCAATCATGATACTTAAAAAAGGAAGGAATAATTTAATTGCCAATAATTGATAGTAATACCATATATGCAGTTTCACAATATACAGATATCTCTTGTTTTATACATATACATCTATGTATCTATCTATGTATCTATCTATGTATCTATCTATGTATCTATGTATCTATCTATGTATCTATGTATCTATGTATCTATGTATCTATCTATCTATCTATCTATCTATCTATCTATCTATCTATCTATCTATCTATCTCTGTCTACCAATCTACACATTTATCTGTTTATACACTTGTCAGTCCTGGGTCTCAGTGTTAGAGTACTCACCGAGTATGTGCAAAGTCCTGGGTTCCATTCCTCACTACCACTTGCACAGAAAAATCCAGGAGTCATGCTGTTACTCAAGCAGTAGAGTACTAGCTTTGAGCATAAAAGTTTAGGGACTGTGTCTGGACACTTACTGAAGCTGCGGAACTAGCACCAAAACAAAACGATAGAATGTTCTGACTACGAAGATATAAGGATAGGACTGCAAATACATCATCGTAGAGCAAGCTAGGAGTCTGGTGCTGAGAGCTGCCATCTAACATGACTTAGCCAGAGGTAAACTGCTGCAACTCAGCTACATGGAACCGGATGCTTGTGGCTCAATCAGCCCTGTCATCCAAGATACTGGGGAGCTGAGATCAGACACTGGTGATTTTAAAATCCAGCCCTGACAGGAAGTCTGCAAAACTCTGAGCTGTGGCTCAAAGTGGTAGAGCTCTAGCCTTGAGCAAATGATCTTAGGACAGTACCCCCAAACTTTCAGTGGAATCTCCGTGGCTGAGTCCCCGCCCCCTCCAAAAAAACCCACCCCTCTAAATCATTACATGTGAACTTTGTGTAGTTTTTGACACTGATGAAAGCACCCTAATTCTAATGACAGCGTGTGAGATACAGCTATGTCATGAGTCTTATATGAGGAATGGTGTACATTCTTGCATTCTTGCATCTGGTCCTTGTAAGAGCTCCACAGATTATTGTGCAGATGAGAACCTTGAGGCTCAGATATGTCCCCATGTCAGGGCCAAAATGATGTATGTACTGAAATCTAGTGAGTTTTCTCCTGCAGACAATTTTTTTGGTTTAATTTTCTTGGTCATGAACCTTGAACTCAGGGCCTATCCACTGACTCTTCACTGTTGGGCTCATGGCTAGCACCCTACCAAGGGCACCCAAGGACACCCGTAAAAAAGTGTTACAGTCTAGGCATCTGTGGCTGATATTTGTCATCCTGCCTACTTTGACACATTTTTTTTCCTTCTCTGTAAAAATCCTGTGTCTCAGTATGAAGTATAATCCATATGCAAATATATCCATGTGATAAGATGCAATAAATGAAATAAATGTTATATATGTAATAATAATAAATAAAATAAATAATGAATAAATAAGGGAAATAAATGTCATATGGAGTAAGCCCATGTATGTAAAAAGATCACATCTATGAATATCAATTTTTCCAGTGTTGTTGCTTAAGTTCAGGCCTGGAAACTCGTCTGAAATTCTTGTCTTCAACAACAGTGAGCTTCCACTCTTCCGCAGTGTCACAGAGTTACCCAGACCCTGAGTTCAAATCCCAGGCCTGCCAGAAAAATGGAGCAAATTCCAAGTCACAGCCTTAATTTATTTTGTCCAGTCCCTGGGCTTGAACTCATCTTGTTGCAATTCTGCCTCAGGTTCGATCACCCTAGGTTGGGGTGCAGCCAATGGACCCACAGCACATCCTGAGATCCTAGGACCCGAGTTCAAATCTCGGGACTGATAAAAAAAGGAGACGGTCAGGGAAGGTGGCTCAGTAGTAGAGTGCTTGCCTTGAATGCATAAGGCCCTGGGCTTGATTCCTCAGCACCACATAAGCAGAAAAACTGTAAGTGGTGCTATTGCTCGTGGTAGAACACTATTCTTGAGTGAATAGTTGAGGAACAGTGTCCAGACCCACATTTCTGGCCCCACACCCAACAAAAAATAAAAAAAAAAAAAAAGAAAGAGAGGGGGGAAAAAGTAGAATAAGGCTAAAACTGGGAAGTTCCAGAAGGCGGTTTTACTTTGTTTTTTCCTTTGCATTGTGACCATCCTGGGTCTAAATGAAAGGGCCCGGAAAGAGTATGTGAGCTTACACTGCTGAAGTTTGGTGGGCTATCAGGCTAGCCATAGCCAAAACCAGCAACGTATGCCCAGGGTTCAAATCCCGGGACCGCCAACTACAAATGGCGGGAGAGCCTAAGAATTGCATTCTGACATACATCCATATTAATGGAATGTTGTAAAAGTAACAATTACATTAGTAGCTAGTATATGATTATATTTTAAAATTGTAAACAATAATCATAGTACATTGACTATTTTTCAATTAATACTTTATTATATTTTCAACAATGAGAAATAAAGAAAGGAATAATTTAATTATGGATAATTGGTAGTAATATAGTATATGTAATTTAATAATATAGATATCTTTCTTATTTTATACATATGTATGTATATATATAAGCTATGTATATATCTATTTCTACACTTGTCACTCCTGGGGCTCAGTGATAGAGTGCTTGCCTAGTATGTATGATGCCCTGGGTTCGTTTCCACACTATCACATGCACAGAAAAAGCCAGAAGTGGTGCTGTTACTCAAGCACCAATGAAAAGTTAGAATGTTCTAACTGCAACTATACAAGACCAGGACTTTAAATACTTCATGACAGAGCAAGCTGGGAATCTGAATATGACAGCTGCCATCTATCCAGACAGCCAGAGGTTAACAGCTGCAACCCAACTCCATCCAACCAGATGCTGCTGGCTCATCTCTAGCTGCTCAGGGGATGAGATCTAACACTGGTGGGTTGAAAACTCAGCCCTGGCAGGAAGTCTGTGAGACTCTGAGCTGTGGCTGAAAGTGGTATAGCTCTAGCCTTGAGGAAAAGATCTTAGGACAGTACCCACAACCTATGAGTGCAATCCCTGGGTCTGACGATCCTTCCTCCCCTTCCCGCCCCCCCCCCCCGACTAACGACCCATCTAAACTATTAGATGTGAACTTGTGTGGTTCGTGACATGTTTCTGAAGGAATGGTGATACTGATGAAAGCATCCTAATTCTAATGACAGCTTGTGGGATATAGCTATATGAAGAGTCCTTCCTGGGGTGCTAGGTCCTTCAAGGAGTGCTGTGTTCTGAGTCGTTCACTGGGTGCTATGTGCTGAGTCCTTCACGGGGTGTATTCTTTCATCTGATCCTTGTTTGAGCTCCAAAAGTAAGATGATTGTGCAGATGAGAAACTTGAGGCACAGATATTTCCTAAGGCAGTTCCAAATTTATGAATGTACTGAACTCTATTGACTTGTGTTCTGCATACAATTGTTTTGGTTTAGTGTTCTCCATCATGAACCTTGAACTCAGAGCCTAGACTCTGATTTTCCTCTTATGCTCAAGGGTAGTACTCTACCACGTGGAGCCAAGGACCCCCTTGTAGCAAAGTGTCATGTGTTAGGTGTCTTTACTTGAGTTCTATCATCCTGCCTGCTAAAGAACCTGAGGATCTGGGTTCAAAACTATCCCACACAAAAGGTCCCGTGACACTATCATCTCCTATTCACCACTTAGAAACTTGAAGTGGAAGCTGGGTGCTGGTGACTCATGCCTGTCATGCTAGCTACTTACTCAGCAGGCTGAGAGCTCAGGATCATGGTCCAAAGCCAGCCTGAGCAGGAGATTCCTTGAGATGTTATCTCCAATGAACCACCAGAAAACCTGAATGTGCTGTGTAGCTCAAGTGGTAGAGCTCTCCACTTGAGCTGAAGAGCTGAGTGACAGCACCCAGGCCCAGACTTGAACTCCTCCAACTTACAAGAAAAGAAAGAATGAAACCTGAAGTGCTGTGCTGGGAATGGGTCTTAGGGTTAGAGTGCTTTGCATGTATGAAACCCTGGCTTTGAATTCTCAGTGGCACCTCACTAGAAAAAAAGTCTAAAATGGTTCTGTGGCTCAAGTGGTAGAGTGCTATCCCTGTACAGGAGAAACTCGGGTACAGTGCTCAGGGCCTGAGTTCAAGCTCCAGGACTGGTATATGCACACAAATTACCTCCCCCTGCCCCAGATACCAGAAGTGAAACTGTGACATCAAAGGGTAAAGCACTGGGAAATAGGCCCTGAGAGGAGACTTGAGCTGATACAGCTTCTTTCCAGGCTTTGCCTTTGTTGGGGGATTTTAGAAAAAAAACTTTTTTTTTTTTTTTGTCAGTCGTGGGGCCTGAACTCTGGGCCTAGGCGCTATCCCTCAGCTCTTCAGTTCAAGGCTAGTGCTCTACCACTCGAGCCACAGCAACACTTCCGGCCTTTTTTTTTTCTTTATGTGGTGCTGAGGAATCAAACCCAGGGCCTCATGCGTGAAAGGCAAGGACTCTACCACTGAGCCACCTCCCCAGCCCAGAAAAAAAAACTTTAAACAAGGTAAACTAGACCTTGGCTCCAACCAGCCCTGTTCCTGGAATGGAAAGAATGCCTCTAGGTCCCCCTCTCCTTAACAACCTAACTCACCTTGATTGTTGAGTGAAAGACTGACCCATAAAACAGATGGTTGTAATCTGACTCCAACTACCGGACACCACCTGCTTACGGTGGTAAACCCTGCCTTTCACACATGCTTACAGTAAACTCTGCCTATTAGCCACCTGTGTGTGGTCTGGTATGACCATGCAATCCTTTCATTTGGTATGATCCCATTGGTCACCTGTGCATGACCAGGCTCGACCTCATGGATTTTGCCTTTAAAAACCAAAGAATGGGGGCTGCTCAGGGTGGCAGTATCAGACCCTGAGCCTGTGCTGTGGCCCTGGCCAGTCAGTGTAGAAAACTTCTCAATACAGTTGCTTCTTTGTTAACAACTTAGTTGCGGTGGGATCTGTCACTCCAGATGACTAGGTGGGTTTGCCTGCCTGAGTAGGGGACTTCCTATTACACATTGAGCTTCTGTTCTGAGCTCATGGTCAGTACTCAAGCCCTGTGTTCAACCTGTAAACCTATCCACCCAAGGACCAACTAGGAGAGGTCAAAGGTTTCCAAACCTGATGAGCTCCACCAGCCCTACATAACGGAACATTGTGATTTTGCAAATATGCTTAGATGTGATTTTGCAAATGTGCTTAGATGTAGCAAGCTTCCAAAAACCGAGGTACGCATTGTTGCCAATAATGAATCACTGCATTAGGTTCAGCTCCCTAGTTGTTGTCTGCCAGAAGAAATGTTGAATTAATTGTAGCAGTTTGTTTCAACACTGGAATATAGTCTAACAAGACAGGATAAGTGCAGGGAACATGCCCTGCCACGGGAGGTGGCACAAATGAAGGTTTCCTGTCAAAACAGAGCACTGGGGAGAGAGATATCTTGGGGTACAAAGAGGCTTTTTTCTCCTGGTCTTCAGAGCCTGCCCACACTCACCATCACTAGTTGGCCTGGATAGAGTTGTTACAGAGCTGTACAGGAGTTAGACCTTTTGTCTGCCTGTTCCAACAATGAGGCAGACTTCCTCCAGCAACCTGGGTGTGGAGAAACCCTCAGGATACACTGGGAACAGGGAGGGGTGTCCTGGAACATGCACTGTCTTGAAAGCACCCTCTGTGCTATGAAATCATTCTATGCAAAGAAAATTTCCTAGCTGGGTGCCTTTCTTCACAGCGACTCTGGATGTTCACCAATAGAAATACATTCACACAAACACAGACACAAGGAGTTACTGGCTCTATTTTTTTTGGGGGGTCAGGTCCTGTGGTTTGAACTGTGAGCTTAGACATTGTCCCTGAGCTCCTTTTGCACAAGGAAGCACTTTATTGTGCCTTAAACCATGATACATCATTAATTGAAGGCATAATTTAATGTCTAATAATTATTAGTAATATATTACATGTAATTTCATGATATATAGACATTTCACTTTCTATATAAATATATTTATATATTTAAATATACACTGGAATATACATATACATCTTTCTCTCTCACTCTCTATGCCTATATATGTATTTGCAGCAATTATGCATCTATCTATTCATATATTGGCCACTCCTGGAGGTTAAACTTAGGTCCTGGGAACTCCCTGGCAGTGAATTTGTTTGAGGCTGCTGTGCTTACATTGATCCCTTGATGCATTGGCATTCCAGGCCCTAAGTTCAAATCCTAGAAGTGTCAAAGACAATAGGTGGATTAAGAAACCAATGTTGACCTGTTCTGCTGTCTGTGGAAATATGGTTTCCTAAGTACAATATATAATACCTATGTAAATACATATATATGATGTACATTATAAATGTATATAAATATTTTGCCAGTCCTGGGGCTAGAATTCATGCCCTGGGAAATGCTCTTGACTTTCTTTTATTTAAGGAGGGTAAGCTTCCACTTCACCACAGCAAAATAGAGTTACCCAGGCCCTGATTTCAAATCCAAGGTATGGCAGATAAAATGTCCCAAATTCCAAGCTAGGACCTTAACTTTTTGGGGGGGGGCAGGCACGGGGCTTGAACTCAGGTCTTCACAACTATGCCTCAGCCTAGATTACCCTAGGCTGGGGTGCAGCTTTTACACCCACAGATGATCCAAGAATCATAGGACCCAATTTCAACTCCCAGCACTGGCCAACAAACAAAAAAACAAACCAAAATGGAAGAGGAAAAACCAGAATGTTTTACACAACACTTTTACCTTTGTTTCTTTTCACAGTGACCATCCTGGGTCTCACTGACTTGGCTTGAAAATTGTACATGACTTTGCATGGCTGAGGCTGGTGGACTGTCAGTGAAGCCTGAGGTTAATGCAGACAACTGGGCCCTGAGTTGGATCCTGGGACTCCCACATACACATGGTTGAAGATCCTAGGAAACTGGTTCCTATCTTTAGGAACACTAATAGAATGTTTCAAATGTGCTAATTGAATTACTAATTAACTAGTCTTTCTAATATAAGATTGTATACATTAAATATAGGTCATTGATTAATTTAATTAATACTTTATTAAGTCTTCTACTGTGATTAATTAATGGAGGAATAATTTTAGACCAAATAATTAGTAGCAATAGAATATACAAAAGTAAGATATAGACATCACTCTTTATATAGATTTATGCACTAGTATCTACATAAATGTCTGTCTGTCTCTCTTTGTATATGTTTATAGATGCATATACATATGTAAATACACACACACTGCATTTTACACATCTATGTGTTTATATATTGCCCACTCCTAGGGCCAAATTTGACCGAAAACTCCATTTGCATCAGACTGGTGTGCTAACATTGACCCACCCCCCATTCATGAAGTGGGCTTTCTAGGCCCTGAGTTCAAATCACAGAACTGCCAAAACTTAAGTAATCCTGGTGGAAGAAGCCAAATGTCCCACTTGTCTTCCTTATCGGTGAAAGTCCTGGGTCTCAGGAATGAGGTAAAGTACATTGCCAAATCTATATCCTATGTAATAAGATGTAAAAAAGGTTACGTGTGTAATCATACTCACTAAAATACATAAGAAATAAATAAAACACAAAATAAAATGAATAACCACACTAACTGCAATATGCAGTAAACATGTGTATGTAAATATGAATCCTGTATTTAAAATACATATGAATATTATTTTTGCAAGAGCTAGGACTTGAATTCAGGCCCTGGGACAGGCCTGACTTTCTTATCTACCATCACAGTGAGCTTCCCCTTCTCCCACAGTGCTGTAGATGTACCTAGGCCCTGAGTTCAAATCCCAGGACTGGCAGAAAAAATGGCATGACTTCCAAGCCAAGCAGCCTCATAATTTTTAAAATATTTTAATGTATTTATTTATTTATTTATATTTATTTTGTCAAGCACAGAGCTTGAACTCAGGGCATGGCAACTCTGCCTCAGCATCGATCACTCCAGGATGGTGTGCAGCCACTGGACCCACAACCTGAGTTCCCGGGGCCCAAATGCTGACAGGAATAATAAATACATAAAACAACACAGAAACAGAGAAGAAAAACATGAAACTGGCAGATGGCTGCCAGTTTTACATTTGTTTTCATTGCAAGGTTACCTTCCTGTGTCTGAATGACATGGCTCAAAGTGTTGGAAACCTGGCATTGCTGAAGGCTGAAGGGCTACCAGGGAAGCCATAGGCCAACATGGCAACATAGGCCCTGGGTTCAAAGCTTGGTCCTGACCCCTACAAATGGTAGGAGATCCTAATAGTCTCATTCCTATTCATAGGAATACCAATGGATGGTTATGAATGTCAAGGTTGAATAAGTTGTTCCTGAATGATACCGATGGATTTTCATGAATATTTTTGACACATTAAAAGAATACTATTAATTACATGGACTCAATAGTTTTAATTAACAAATTAATTAACAATTCATTAAGGATGAAAACAATAATATAAATTACATAGAGGCATTAAAAATACCCAAATATTGGTAGGAATGTAGCCTATTTAACTGAATAATGTATAGACATCTCTGGCACTCTATAAAGATCTATATTTATTTGTGTACTACCATCTGCATATCAATCTGTTCTTATTTTGTCAACCCCTGTGGCTCCATCTCAGGTGCTGGAAACTGCTTTTCAGCTCCATATGCCCCAGGCTGGCATACTGACAATCACCCATTCATGAATTGGGCCTTGTAGGTTGTGCGTTCAGATGCCAGCACTCACAACAATTGATTCATAGAGTAAGAAACCCTTGGTGACACAGGTTTTCCTTTGCTGTGAAAGTCCTGGATGTCAGGTTTGAAGTTTCATACATAGACAAATCTATCCTATGTAATAAACGTAATAAATAGTCCATGTGTAAGAACAGTCAATAAAATAAATGGTAAATAAATGAATAAAACAAAAAAACTGAATAGATACACTAAGCACAATATGGAGTCAATATATGGGGCTGAATCTCAGGGCCTGGGAATAACCTGGCAGCTGAATTGGCTAGAGGCTGCTGTGCTGGCAGCCACCCATAAATGACTTGAGCCTTCTCGGCCCTGAGTTTAGATCCCAGCACTGCCAAAAATGTAATCATAGAGTGGGAAGCCGAATGTGACACATGATTTTCTTTTTTTTGAACGTGCTCAGTGTCAGGTAGGATATATAATTTGGATGCAAATCAATATGTTGAGTAAGTAGAATGTCACAAAGGTAAAAGAAGTCATAGGTGGAAGAATTGTCACTACAATAAATGGTAAACAGATTGAATTAGTAATGAATCATTCTATGATAAAATTAGATGCGGTAATTATAGGATGTGGATTAAGTTTAATTAATATTTTATTAAGTATTAACAGAATAAAAGTTTCATGGAGACATAAATACCTAATAATTGGTAGTAGCACATGATTCATAATTTAATAATATATAGACACCTGGCTCATTCTATAAAATATTTAATTATATGTATGGATGTATGTACATATATGATAAACAATAACAGGATATTGAGTATTAATTAATGCTTTATTAATTGTTAGCTGGGACACATCATTAAATGGAGTTATAATTTAATACCTAATAATTGATAACAATATTATCTATAATGTAATAATATAGACATCTCTATTTTGTCTATATAATATTTATATACAACAATCTATTTATACCTCCTTTACTCCTGGGGCTCAGTGATTGAGTGCTCCTCTAGGAAGGACAAAGCCCTGGATTCGATTCCTCAGTGCCACATAAGCAGAAAACCTGGAAGTTCTGCTGTCTTTCAATCAATTGAGTGCTAGCCTTGAGCACAAATGCTTAGGGAGAGTGTCTAAGCCCTTACTCAAGCCCCACCACTGCCACCAAAAAATGGTAGAATGTTCTAACTGCAATTATAGAAGAACAGGACTTCAAATACCACATCACAGAACAAGCAAGGAGTCTGGCACTGACAGTTGCTACCTACCTGACTTAGGCATATGTAAACAGCTGCAACCCAGCTCCACAGAAGCAGATGCTGCTGGCTTACCCCCATCATCCTGGCTGCTTGGGAGCTTTAAAACCAAGCCCGGGTAGGAAGTATGTGAGAATATTGGAGATGTGGCTCTAAGTAGTAGAGCCTTAGCCTTGAGCAAATGTTATTAGAACAGTATCCCCATGCGTTGAGTTCAAGCCCTATGGGTAGCCTGCTCCCCCCAAAAAAACACCCCACTAAACCATTAGATGTGAACTTGTGTGATTTGGGAAATGTTTCTCAAAGAATGGTGACACTGATGAAAGCAACCTAATTCTAATGACAGCTTGTAGAATAGAGATCTGTGCTGAGTCCTTCATAGGGTGCTCTGTGCTGAGTCTGGCATAGGGTGCTGTGTGCTGAGTTCTTCACAGGGTGCAGTGTGCTGAGTCCTGCATTGGGTGCTGGGTGCTGAGTCTTCACAGTATGTTGTGGGCTGAGTCCTTCAAAGAGTGCCATCTGCTGTGTCCTTCACAGTGTTCATTCTTTCATATGGTCCTTGTAAGAGCTACACAACTGAGATGATTATGCAGACAAGAATATGGAGATGCAGATATGTCCCCATGGCAGGGACAAAATTATATATTACTGAAGAGTGGGTGAGTTGTTTACTGCAGACAATTGTTTTGTTTTGTTTTTTCTCAGTCATGAACCTTGAACTCGCGGCATAGGCACTGACCCTTACCTCTTGGGCACATGGCTAGCACTCCACCATGTGGAGCCAAGGACCCCCTTGCAGTAGAGTGCCACAGCCTAGGGGTCTATAGCTGAGGTCTGTCAGCCTGCCTTCTCAGGAAGCTGAGATCTGAGGATCTGGCTTCCAAACTATGCCAGTCACAAAAGATCCCATGAGACTATTATCTCCAATTCACCACTAAGAAACCTGAAGTGGAAGGTGGATGCTTGTCACTCATGCTTGTCATCCTAGCTCCTCAGGAGGATGAGATCTGAGGATCATGGTTCAAAGCTAGCCTGGGCAGTGAAGTCCTCGAGACATTTAATTCCAATGAACCATGAGAAAACCTGAAATGGTGCTTTGGCTCAAGTGGTAGAGCACAAGACTTGAGGGAAAGCACACAGGCCCAGACTTCAACTCCTACAAACAAGAACAACAAAAAAGAAAGAAAATAACAGACCTGAAGAAGAGGGCTGGGAATGTGCCTAGATGCTTTGCATCTATGAAACTCTGGATTTGATTTCTCAGGTACACATCACTAGAAAAAAGCATGAAGTGTCTCTGTGGCTCAAGTGGGAGAGGGCTATTCTTGTGCAAGAGAAGTTAGGTACAGTGCTCAGGTCCTGAGTTTAAGCTCCAGGACTGGTGTATGTGTGCACGCTCGAACACACACACACACACACACAGACCAGAAGTAAAAGCTGTGACACAAAATGGTAAAGCACTGGTCTCCTTCACTGAGCTCATGGTCAGCACCCAGGTCCTGTGTTCAACCCCAAAATTTGCCATCCAGGGCTCAACTAGTAGAGGTCAAAGGTTTCAAAACCTAATGTGCTTCAGCAGTCCTAGATGACAGGAAGCATGGTGAGATCAAACATGTGCTTGGATTTTCAAAACTTCCAAAAAACAAGAAGAGGCATCATAGTCCCATCATTACCCACAATGAAACATTTCTTGAGGTTAAGTGGCCTAGTTGTCTGCCAGAAGGACTCCTGAATTATATTGAGCACTGTATCTGAACACCAGAATATAGTCTTACAAAGGCAGGATTAGTGCTGAGAACTTGGTCTGCCAAAGGAGGTGGCACAAATGAAGGCTTCCTGTTAAAACGGAGCACTGGGGAGAGAGATAGCTTGGGTTACAAAGAGGACGTTTTGTCCTGACCTTCAGAGCCCATCCAAACTCATCCTCACTAATTGGCCCATATGGAGTTGTTTGTTACACAGCTGCACAGGACTGAAGCAGTTTGTCTGCCTGTACAGACAGTGAGACAGACTTCTTCCAGCAGGCCTGGGAGGCAGAGAAACCCTGAGGCTGCACTGGGAACTGTGAGGAGAGCCCAGGGAAATGCACTGACATGAAAGCAGTCTCTGTGTTATGAAATCATTATATTGAAAACAAATTTTCTAGCTTGGTGCCTTTCATAATAGCTACTCTGGAGCTTCACCTATGGGAATACATCCACACATACACAAAGACATGGAACCAGTTCCTGGGGTTGAACTATGAGCATAGGCCTTGTCTCTGAGTTACATTTGCTCAAGAGTAGTGAATTAACCTTGAGCAACAGCCCCACTTCTGGGTTTTCTGTGATCTCTTAGAAATAACAGTGTCATGGACTTTCCTATGCTGGTTGGATTCAAACTCAGATTCTCTACATCTCAGCCTCCTGAGAAGCTGGGATTACAGTCAGCAGACACTGGCACCTGCCTTTCTTTTCTTCTTCATATTTTAATCTGGACAATTTGACTACTTAACAGCATCATTCCAATGCCTTGAATTTATAAGTAAACTACTCAATGTTCTTTATAGGTGCTTTCTCTGAGAAGGATTTTCTCTCTTCCTCTTCTCCTCTGTACACAGGTGTGAAGCCAAGAGTGAGAAATGATTGTGACATGATTTTAGGAGCAAATGTCCACAGGACATGCCAGTTCATTCACTTATCATTGAGCTACAGTGAATTTAATGTCTCAGAATGAGAGGTCCAAAAACTGCAGCGATCCTCATACTGTCTGAATTGCTCCTTAGGCTTATAAAATTATCTAATACTTATGAGTGTTTTGTGTCTCCAACCTGAAGTATCTAGAACATACTAGAAGCATCTTCATGTTTCCTTTTTTCTCTAGTACATCTCGAGATTTAGACTAAGGGTTTGTATGGAGCAGATCCTCGGTGAATCCCTGAGAAAAGCCACTTGAATTCTCAGGAGATCTCTGTTCAAAGCCAGCCCGAGCAGGAACATCTGGGAGACTCTTATTTCCATTAAACCACCAGAAAACCAGAAGTAAATCAGTGGCCCAGAGGGTAGAGCTGCAGCTTTGAGAAAGAAAGCCGAGCAGGAGATACAAGCCAGACCAGACAGGAAAACCTGTTAGGCGCTTATGTCCAATTAAGCCAGATGGCTAGAAGTGGAGCTGTGGCAGTGGTAGAGTCTCAGCCTTGAGCAAAACAGCTGAGGAACACATAGGGCCCTGAGATTAAGCCCTGATAGGGCCACCAAAAAAATTCAAAAAGAGAAGGCCAAGTTTATGTATCAGGGTCCTACTTACTTATGTGTGTATATTACCTCCCTGAGTGCAAACAGATTGTATGTATTGCTTCTCCTTTTATGTACAGATTTATTTTTCAGATAGGCTTGTTGCACATACTGCATCATTCTCTTCTTTTCAGGCCCATGGCTTTTTTTCTTCCAGAGTTCCAGGCCTGAGTCCTTATATGATGCAAACATAAGATCTCAGCTGCCTTTATTTACATATTATTATGAGGCCAAGGCAGGAACAGTCACAAATCAGCCAGGGGAAGAGAAGATCAGGGTTTTTCAAATAACGGGTATTCAGAAAATTAAACTTGGGGAATGTAAAATGGTAGCATACTTATGTAGAAACTACCATTAAGAAAAACATGAGAGGGCTGGGAATGTTGATTAGTGAGAGAGTGCTTTTCCCTGCCATGCAAGAAGCCCTACAGAGGGTTTGATCCCTCCTCTGTAGCACATGCATAGAAAAAGCCAGAATGGGTGCTGTGGCTCAAGTAGTAGAGTGCTAGAGACAGTGCCCAAGTCTTGAGTTCAACTCAAGCACAAGTAACTTCTCATCACCAAGGGAACCCCAGGAAGTTTTTGAACAGATGCCCTTTCAGAAGTGGAAGTCAGAGTGTCATAGGCTTTCCTGCCCTGGCTGGCTTCACCCTGTGATCCTCAGACCTCACCCGATGAGCAAGGGTGATAGGCCTTAGCTACTGGTGCTCTGCTAGGTCAGAACTGTAATGACATTGACAATACAAGTGAACTGCTTATCACAAAGGTCTTGGGGAGCATATCAAGCCTTTCAACAATGGACCTTTCAGAACTCTGTAGGACACAAGGTTATAATGCTAGAGTCTGAGAGGCTGGGCATATGGATCTGCTAAACTGGAACCTTGAGCTCTGATTCCAATTCTGGTGTACATCAGCGTCAGCGATCATTTTCCAGAGAATGTTCTCCTAATTAGCAAATAGGAAAAGTACTTTGATTAATGCTCACTTTTTTCCCATTGTGTGTCTCCAACTCAAGCCTGGCCTAAGCTCTTCATCTCAAGGCGAACAATCTACCGCTTGAGCCACAGCACCACATGGGGTCTTTTGCTGGTTCATTGGTGATAAGAGTCAAACAGGCTTTCCTTGCCTAGGCTGTCTTTGAACTGTGGTCTTCAGATCTCAGCCTCCTGAGAAGATAGGGTTCCAGGTGTGAGCCACTGGCATCTGGTCTATTGTTTTGCCAGTGCTCGGGCTTGAACTTAGGGCCTGGGTACTGTCTCCATGCTTCTTTTTCTCAAGGCTAGTGTTCTACAACTTGAGCACACCACAGCTTCTGGCTTTTTCTGAGTATGTGACACTGAGGATTCAAACCCTGGCATTAATGCATGTTGAGCAAGCTCTCTACCACTAAGCCACATTCCCAGTCCCACCCTTAAAATATTATCCCTCAACTTGCCTATCCTCAAGGAAAGGCTTCTGAGTATAAATCATCAAAGAAATCCCTATAGGAAGGTGTTAAAGATAAACAAGATAAAGCTCATATTTGGGAGAGTCTGAACATGTGAAGACTGTGACAAATGACTCCATTTAACTATGTATCATGTTTCAACAGTTAATAAAGTATTAATGAAAAATGAGTCAATGTCCTAAATTATTGTGTATAATTCTATAATAGATATGCAAAATGTAATAAATATTATGTGTATAATAATACTAATACAATAAACAATAAGTAAATGAATAAAATATAGAAATACAGAAATACAAAATCAATAATAAAAAAACATAGCTTGTATTAAATATACACATATAATACATAACATATATTACACATGTACATAAATATTATTTCCATTATAGGGACTTAATTCAGGCCCTGGGAACTCTACCCTGAATTTCTTTTCCTCAAGGACACTGAGCTTCCCCTTCACCTACGAGGCAAAAGAGTTACCCGGATGGTGAGATCTAATCCCAGCAGTGGCAGAAATACTAGCCCCAGTTCCAAGACAGTGACTTAATTATTTTTAATGGAAGCAGTTATGTTTATTCAGTTCCATACTGAACATTTTAAAAACAGCAGTGTATAATTTTGTATATCTATTCAGACATGCTTCCCTTACCTGCAAAGTGCTTCTCCGAGTTCTAAATTGTTTCCTTTTTTGTGCATTTTTTTGTTGTAAAAATGTTGTATAGAGGGGTTACAGTTACATGAGCAAAGTAATGAGTACATTTACTATTGAGCATTGTTGCCTCCTCCTTTGTTTTCCCTTTGCCATTCCTTCCCTCCCTCCTCCACAGCTATGCCCCCACCCCCCAGCTGAGGTCAGTGAATTAATTTTTGTTTTTTGTTTTTGGATTGGCACAGGATTTGAACTCACGTAGTAGAAACTCTGCACCTTCCCTCACATAGCTACAGATTTACCAAGATCCTGAGTTCAAATCCCAGGTTAGGAAAGAAAACTGGCAGAAATTCCAAACCAGGGGAATTTTTTCAATTTAGTTAAATAAATAATTTAATTATTTATTCTTTTTTTTTTTTTTTGCCAACGATGGAGATTGAACTCAGGTCGCGGCAACTCTACCTCAGCTTCAATTGCTTTAGACTGGGCTGCAGCCTCTCACCCATAGTCGATCCTGGGATCCTAGGCTCAGAGCTCGCAGGAAGGAAAAAAAAGTGGGACAGCAAAAAAAGTGGTGAGCTGCAGGGGACTGGGGGTTTTACGTTTTTTTTTTCTTTGCAGGGTAACCATCCTGAGTCTGAATGACATGGCTGCAAAGTGGAGCTGAACTGCTACACTGCTATTCCTGAAGGATGGTGGGCCATCAGGGAAGCCACAGGCCAACGTGTCAACATAGGCCCTGGGTTAAAAATCTAAGTCCTGACACCTACCAATGGCTGGACATCACAAGAGACTCATTCCTATGCATAGGAATACTGATTGAAAGAGTAGTTCATGCATCAGTCGAGTCTAAAAGTGGATGTAATAATCTTAGGATTCTGATTGATTTTAATTGATATTTTACTAAGGATGGAAAGAATAATATCACTTCAAATACAGTATAATAAATACCTAAGAGTTGGTAGGAATGTAGTAGGTGTCATTCAGTCAGATAGATGGCTCTGGCACTCTTTACCAATATGTATTAATTGTTTACCACCATGTGCCAATCCATGTATCACTGTTTTGGCCAAACCTGGGGCTCCATCACAGTGCCTGGGAACCACCTCACAGCTTCATTGGCTAGAGGCTGCCGTGCTCACCCTTACCCATTCATGAATTGGGCCTGCTAGGCCCCACGTTCGGATCCCAGCACTGCCAAAATTTATTCTTGGAGTAAGAAGCCGAGTGTGACACATGTTTTCCTTTTCTGAGAGAGTCCTGTGTGTCAGGTATGATAGTGAACACATCTACAAATCTAGATGCTATGTGATAGGAAGTAAACAATGTAATAAACGGGATAGGGGTCAAAAGAGTCAATAAAATATATGGTAAATGAATGAATAAAACAAGAAATGAAATGAATAACCATACCAAATATGATATTGTCTTTCTATATGGAAGTATAAATCCTGTCTTTAAAATGTAAATAAAATGTATACAAGGAGTATGTTTTCCAGGACTGAGGCTTGAATTCAGGCCTAGGGAACAGGACTGACTTTTTCGGCTTCAGATATGATGTGATTTCCCCTACCCTGACAGTGCTGCTATTTACCCAGACCTTGAGTTCAAATCCCAGGCCTGCCAGAAAAATGGCATGAATTGCAAAACAGTGAGATAAATAATTGTTTTTGAATTTTTAAATTGTTTTAATTTTTTTAATTTAATTTTTTTGTTTATTTTTGACCATGCACATGGCTTGAACTCAGATCGTGACAGCTCTGTTGCAGCCTCCAGAACCAAAGCCAATCCTGGAATCCTAAGACCTGATGTCTGACAGGAAAACAAAATGAAAATGACACTAACACAAGCCGCGAGCTGCCCATGGTAGGCAGTTTCTTGGCTTTGATTCCTTGCACGGTGACCATCCTAGGTCTGAATGACATGAATGCCACCCACAGCTGACCTGTTATTGCTGAAGACTGGCAGACTGTCAGGAAAGCCATAGGCCAACCCCGCAACACAGTCCCTGAGTTCAAATCCTGGTCCTGACACCTACCATTGGCAGGGGATCCCAAGAGACTCCTGCTTGTGCTTAGAAATTCCGATGGAATGGTATCCAACTCATGATTGAATAGTTCGTGCTGCAGTCTAGACTCAAATTAGACGCAATAATCCTAGGATGCTGATTGAACTTAATTAATGGTTAATTAGGCATGAAAAGAATAATACTCCTTCAATGAAGGCATAATAACTACCTAAGACTTGTTAGGAATGTAGCAGATGTCATTGAATACTAGATACACGGCTCTGGCACTCTGTACTAATATGTATTTATTGGTGTACTACCACCTGCCTATCCATGTATGGCTATTTTGGGCACGCCTGTGGCTCTATCTCAGAGCCTGCCAAAAATTTCCTCCTGGAGTAAGAAGCCAAGTGTGACACCTGTTTTCCTTTTCTGTGAGAGTGTGGGGTGTCAGGCATGATGGAGAACAAGTCTACAAATTTAAATGCTATGTGATAGTGTGTATATAATGTAATACATGGTTAGGTGTCATCACAGTTAATAAAATAAACTGTAAATAAATGAATAAAATAAAAAGTACAAGGAATAACCACACCAAACATGATATAGACTGAGCACCTGTCTGGAAGTTCAATCCTATCTATAAAATACATGTAAGGACTATGTTTTCCAGGGTTGGGGCCTGAATTCAGGCCAGGGAAGAGGCCTGACTTTCTGATCTTCAAGCATAGAGAGCTTCCCCTTCCCCCAGAGTGCAACAGAGTTACCCAGACCGCGAGTTCAAATCCCAGGCCTTTCAGACGAAAAATAGCACACATTCCAAGCCAGGGAGCTTCATTAGGTTTTTTCATATTTTTTAAAGTTCACTTTAAGGTTCACCTTTATTTCATACATTTTGATTTTACAACATGAGAGATTTTCAAAAAGGGGTTTAAACACTTATATTTCAGCATAGCACATTGATGTTTCCCTTTTGACCATCTGCTATGAAGAGTGAGAATGAAAATGAGTACATCATTCCTCCCTAGAGGGACAGTTGATGTTATTTCTATTTAGAGTCATTTCTATAACTATAAACTCTCTGCAATTGTATCATGTGAGTTTTCCTCATGCCTGCCACAAAATACACTAGGGAAGTCCTCATACCACAAAAGGTTGGGTTTCTGAATAAAAATTCACTTCTTTGAGGACAGTAGGTACTTGTAAGCATTTGGGAATAAAGTGAATTGTAAAATGAAAAACAAAAACATTGGGACTGGGATGTAGCTCAGTAGTTGAGTACTTGCCTAAAGAGCCTAATACCCTGGAACTAAAGGAAGGCAAGTTTCCTGAAGCTCAGAAGGTTAGAATTTTATGATCTGTATGAACAAACTTCTTTCTTCTTTTTTTTTTTTGTCGGTGGTGGGGCATGAACTCTGAGCTTGGCTGCCCACCTTCAACTCTTCAACTCATGGCAAGTGCTCTACCGCTTGAGCCACAGTGCCGTTTTTGGTTTTTTGGAGATAAGGGTCTCACGGACTTTCCTGCCCAGCCTGGCTTTGAACCACCATCCTCAGATCTCAGCCTCCTCAGGAGCTAGGATTATAGGCATGAGCCACTGTTGCCTGGTGCATGAACAAACTTCTTAAAGATTGATTCTGAGTTAAGAAACTTGGAAAACCCTTTTAGTAGAAATAATTTATAATGCCATGGTTAAGACACTAATTCAGAAGTATTTATTCATTGGCTGCTTTCTTAGTTTATTTAAAGATATATATATATATATATATATACTTTTTAATATATCTACATATATATTGTTAAAACATAGCTTTGAAGTGTACCTAAAAGCATATGTGCTCATGTAAAGTTATACAACTACACAAGCTTGATTTTTTATTTTCAGTTTGTTGGTACCATAAATTAGGTGGGATGTGTATACTGTTGTTTTGTTCTCTGTTTTTGGAGGATTTCTCTCTGCTTTCTTCCCCTACTCCCCTCTCTCTGCACTTGAATTGACCTTGCTCTTTCTTGGCTTGACTGTTCATAGCTGATTTTCTACCACTTCAGTCATACCTGTAGCCTGGATTTTTGCCAGTTAATTGGAGATGTCATCTCTCAGGCTTATCTGCCTGGATTGGCTTTGAAACTTCATCTTCCAGTTCTCACCTCTTGAGTGGCTGGGATTAAAGATGTGAGCCACTGGGGTGCGTAGGGATGAATTCCACTTTAGTTGATGGATTCTTTCTGTTTTTCTAAGCATGGGATCATCTACTATAGAATTTCTGTGAATGTCCTGGGTCTGAAATAAGATATATAATACATATGCTAATCTGTATACTTCTCAAAAGATGTTATCCATTTAATACAAGTTATAAGTGTAATAATAGTCAACATAAATAATGAATGAATGAATAGTGCAAAAATAAAATAAATACACACTAAAATAATATGCGGTAAACATAAATATGTAGATATTAATCATTATTTCAAATGTGGATGAATATTACTTTAACAGGACTGGGTATTGAATTCAGGCCTAGGGAACAGGCCTGAATTGCTTGTCTTCAAAGATGGTGAGTTTCCCCATCCCCCACAGTGCATTAGAGTTACCCAGACTCTGAGTTCAAATCCCAGGCCTTACAGGAAAAATAAAAAGTATGAATGCAAAGCTGGGGAACTTCATTAGTATTTTTACAATTTTTTTTCATGGGGCTTGAACTCTGGCCTTGGGCTCTGTCCATGCACTCTTCAGCTCAAAGCGAGTGCACTACCGCATGAGCCACAGCACCTCTTCTGGGTTTCTAGTGCTTTATTGGAGATAAGAGTCTCATGGGCTTTACAGCCTGGGTTGGATTTGAACCACAATCCTCAGCCTCTTGAGTAGCTAGAATTACAGGTGTGAGACACTGGCCCCCGGCTATTTTTAATATTTTAATATTTTATTGATAGATTGATTGCCAATCACAGGGCTTGAACTGAGGTTGTGGCAACACTGCCTGAGATTCCATCACCCTACGCTGGGATCATGCAGCTTCTGGACCCACAGCCGATTATGGGATGGTACGCCTCCGGGGCTGACAGAAAAACAAAATGAAAACAGCAACAAAAAAAATGGCCATCTGTGCATGGTTGGCCGTTTCTTAGTTTTTCCTTCCTTGCATGGTGACCATCCCGGTTCCAAATGACATGGCTACATCCTGTAGGTTACCTGGCACTGCAGAAGGCAGGTAGGCTGGCAGCGAAGCCATAGGCCAACCTGGACAACTAGGTCCTGAGTTTGAATCCCGGTCACGCCACTTACAAAGGGCTGGGGAGCCTAAGAAACTATTGCCTATCCATAGGAGCACCAGAGGAACGTGAACAATGTCATGGTTTGATGAGTAGTTCATCAATCAGTCTAGCAGAAAATTAGACACAATGATCACAGGACATAGACTGATTTTAATTCATAGTTTATTATGCACTAAAAGAATACTATTGCTTAAATGGAGTCCTCACTAAAGACCTGAGAATCTGTAGGAGCGTAGAATGCATCATTGAACACTAAATAGACATTTCTGGCCATATGTAAATATCTAAATTAATATTTATTTGTATACCATCATCTGCATAGAACATTTTTGCTATTTTGGCCAAACCTGGAACTTGATCCCAGGTCTTCAGATCCACTTGACACCTGCATGGGCTACATGCTGCCGTGCTGACACTCACCCCTTCATGAATTGGGCCTCCTAGTCCCTCAGTCAAGGTCCCATCATTGCCAAAAGTTTCTTCCTGGTGTAAGATTCCATGTGTGACACCTGTTTTCCTTTTCTGTGCAAGTGCTGGGTGTCAGGTATGATGTAAATATTATGTATGCAAAGCTATATGCTATGGAATAGATTGGGACAAATGTAATAAATATTATAGGTGTACTCACAGTCCATAATATAAATGCTAAATCAATCAATCAATCAATAATAAAATATAATGAATCCCTCCAACAAACACGATTTAAAAAGAATATAGAGATATAACTCAAATATTTAAAATGTCTATAAATGTTATGTTTTCAGTACTGGTCCTTGAATTCAGGCCTAGGGAAGAGTTGAGAAGTTCATGCATGATTCGCATAGGAAATGACAGGCAAGATCTTAATTAAGACTGCATGAAGTGTGACAATAATTACATTCAGGAAATCAAAGCATTGGGAAAGAACCAAGAGTCACATGGAAGATAGGATTCCAACACAGTTGGCCACATCTCCTATGCTATACAAACAGGCCTTTATTGGCATACTAATTTCATCTTATGAATGGAATGAATATGGTGCCCCACCCCCACCCCGGGGCTAGATCTCAGGTCCTGGGTATGGCCTAGATCCTTAGTGGCTCACAAGAGGTTGTGCTCATGTGGACCCATTTAGCAGTTGGTTCTGCTAGGCCCTGAGTTCAACTTCCAGCATTGCCAAAAGGTTCATCCTGATGTGAGATGCCAAACCTTGCAGATGTTTTCCTATCCTATGCAAGTCCTGGGTCACAGCTAGGATCTAGAAAGCATAGGCAACTCTATACCCATGGGAATAGGTTGTCATCCATGTGAGCACAGTTATATATGTCATCCTATCTTCAATAAAATACACAATACATAGATGAATAAGACATACACAAAAAAAGATTTACTACACTGAAAACAAGGTGCATACCACAACTCTATGTAAACAGAGATCCTATCCTTTCAGTCTTTAAAGACGGTGATCTTACCCTTCCCCCACAGTGCAACAGAGTTACCCAAACCTGAGTTCAAATCCCAGCTCTCACAGTAAAATGGCACAAATTCTGAGCTAGGGTTCTTCGTTCATAGTTTTTCAATTTTTTTTTTTTTTACTAGACTCGGGGCTTGAACTCAAGTCATGGCAACTCTGCCTCAGCTCTGATCATCCTAGGGTGCAGCCTCTGGATCCACAGCCCGTCCTCGAACCCTAGGACCTGGGGCTTATTGGAAAAAAAAAAAAAAGAAGCCGGGAGGGGAAATAAAGCTGTGGGAAGTTCCACCTGGCGCTCTTATGTTTATTTTCCTTTGCAGGTTGACCATTCTGGGTCAGGACATGGCTGCCTGCAGAGTGAAGTTGACCTGGCATGGCTGAAGGCCTGCTGGTTTTCAGGGGAGCCACAGGCTAACCAGACAATGGAGGCCCCAAGGACGAATCCCAGTCAGCCCTGTTACAATGAGGGAATGGCCAGAGACCCTGGGACACTCGTTTCCAGAACTAGGAAGAGTTGTGGAATGCAATCAATCTCATCCTTGAATGAGTAGTTCCTGCTTGATGTGAGTAGGAAATGATAGGCAAGACTCATGGGGTATCAATTATTTTTCATGAAGAATTGATGAAGCATGACCATAATCAACACAGTCATTAAATGGTGGCATCAGGGAAGATCCAAGAATTGGTAGTCACAGGTAGATTTCATCACAGGTTGCCATCTCTCCTACACTATAAAAATATGTACTTATTTGCATACAAACTTGCACTTAAAAATGCATGACTATTTCCCACCCCTCCCAATCCCCTCCTCCTAGGGTTGTATCTCAGGTCCTGGGACTGCCCTACTTCCTTAGTGGCTCACAGGCTAATGTGCTCACTTTTACCCATCCACCAATTGGGCCTGCTAGGCCCTGAGTTTGAATCCCAGCACTGTCAAAAGATTATCCTGATGTGAGAAGCCCATCAATCCATCTGTTTTCCTGTCCTGAGAAATACCTGGGTCTCAGGGAGGACAGAGATTACTACATAGGCAACCCTATACCCAAGGGAATGGGTTGCCATCCATGTCAGCACAGTTATATCTGTCATCATAATCAATAAAACACACATTGCATCCATGAATAAGACACAAAATAAAGAGAACAAATACACTGAATGCAAGATGTCACCCATCCATATATGATAATATAGATCCTGTATTTAAATTATGAATTCATGACTATATTGATCCCTGCTTCCTGTGCTCAGTCTCAGGACCTGGGTACATCCTAGCTCCGTACTGGCTCGCAGGCTGGTGTGCTCAAATTGACCCATTCACCAATTGGGCCTGCTAGGCCCAGAGTACAAATCCCAGCACTGCCAAAAGCTTCACCCTGATGTGAGAAGCACATGAATCCACCTGTTTTCCTGTCCTGTGAAAGTCCTGGGCCTCAGCGAGGATGGCAACTCTATAGCCATGGGAACAATTGTCATCCATGTCAGCATAGATATACCTGTCAGCATACTCAATAAAATACACAATACATCCATGAATAACACCCAAAATTAAAAAAAGATAACCACATTGAAAGCAAGATGCATACCACACCTGTATGTAAATAGAGAACCTGTGTGTTAAAGAGGTGGGCTTGTTATTTTGTCCAGTGCTTGGGCTTCAAATCAAGCCCTGGACCAGGCTTGACATTCTAGTCTTCAAGGATGGTGAGCTTCCCCTTTTCCCACAGTGCAATGGGGTTCCCCAGACCTGAGTTCAAATCCCAGCTCTAGCAGTATAACACTGTGAGTTCTTAGATAGAGTGCTTCATTCGTAACTTTTCATTTTTTTTTTTTTTTGCCAGACCCAGGACTTGAAGTCAAGTCATGGCAAATCTGCCTCAGCCCTGGTCATCCTAGGCTGCAGCCTCTGGAACCACAGACCTCAGACCCTAGGTTCCCAGGGGTTCCTGGGGAAAAAAAAGCCTCGAGGGGGAATAAAAGCAGAGGGAAGTTCCACCTGGCACTTTTACATTTATTTTCCTTTGCATGCTGACCATGCTGGGACCAAACACTGTGGCCGGCAGAGTGAAGGTGACCTGGTGTGGCTGATGGTCTGTTGGCTATCAGAAGATCCAGAGGCCAACTCAGCAATGTAGGCCCCAAGTTCAATTCCTGGTCAGCACCCATACATTGAGGGAATGGCAGGAGATCCTGAGATACTCATTTGCAGACCTAGGAAGAGTCATGGAATTCAATGGATCTCATCTTTGAATGAGTAGTTCCTGCTTGATGCGAGTAGGAAATGATAGGAAAGACTCATGGGGTATCGATTATTTCTTAATGAAGAGTTGATGAAACATGGCCATAATCATCAGAGTCATGAAATGGAGGAATAGGGGAAGATCCGAGAATCGTTAGTCACAAGGTAGATTGGATTCCATCACTGGTAGCCATCTCTCCTACTCTATACAAATATGTACTTATTTACATACTACCTTTAGATTTTGAATGGATGACTATTGTCCTCCCCACTATTCCCCCCTTGCGGGGCTCAATCTCAGGTCCTGGGAACGGCCTAGCTCCTCAGTGGCTCACATGCTGGTGTGCTTACCTGGACCCATATTCGCCTATTGGGCCTGCCAGTCCCCATGTCAGATCCCAGCACTGCCAAAAGATGAATTCTGATGTGAGAAGCCAATCCTTGAAACTCTTTCTGTGTCCTATGAAAGTCCTGGGTCTCAGCTAGGATGCAGTATGCTATATAGGCAACTCTATATTCATGGGAATCAGTTGCCATCCATGTCAGCACAGTTATAGCTGTCATCATATGCAATAAAATACAAAATGCATCCATGACTAAGACACACAATAAAAAGAATAACTACATTGGATGCATCATGCATTCCACATCTCTATGTAAAGAGAGATCCTATGTGTAAAATAGGTGAGAATATGATTTTTGCCAGTGCTGGGGCTTCAGTTCAGGCCCTGGTACTAGGCCTGACCTTGTAGTTTCAAGGATGGTGAGGTTCACCTTCGCCCACAGTGCAACAAAGTTACCCAGCCCTGAGTTGGAATCTCAGAGGTGGCAGAAAAATGGTGAGAATTCTGAGCCAGGGTGTGTTATTATCATTATCATTATTATTATTAATATTAATATTGCCAAGCATGGGATTTGAACTCAGTTCATGACAACTCTGCCTCAGCTTTGATCACCTCAGGCTGAAGGGCTCCCATGGGCCTATAGCCGATCCTGGGATCCTAGGCTCTGAAACTTTGCAGGAAAAAATGTCAGAAAAATGACAGAAAAAAATGACAGAAAAATGATGGAAAAAATGTCACAGGATGGATTTTTTAATATTTTCTTTTGCACGGTGACCACCCTGGGTCTGAATTACACGGCTGCAAAGCGTACTTCACCTTGCATTGGTGAAGGCTAATGGGCTATCAGGGAAGGCATAGGCCTATGCGGCAAAATAGACCCTGAGCTTGAATCCTGGTCCTGATACCTACCAATGGGGGGAAATCCCACGATACTTGTTCCTATGCATGGGAATAACAATGATATGTTAGCAAACTCATGATTGAATGAGAAGTTTCTGCATGTATTGGTGTAGTCCAAAATTAGATGCAATGATGCTAGGATGATAATTCATCTTAATGAATGGTTTATTAAGCATGAAAAGAATACTATTCCTTCAATGGTGGCATAATGAAGACCTAAGAGTTAGTAGGAACGTAGTTGATGTCATTGAATCCTAGGTAGATGTCTCTGGTACTCTGTACAAATAAATATCTATTGGTTTTCTACCACCTGTTTTTCCATGTATGGCTATTTTGTCCACTCCTGCAGCTCAATCTCAGGGTCTGGAAATGCCCTGGGGCTTCATTGGCTAGAGGTTGCCATGTTGACATACCCATTCAGGGTCGGAATTGGGTCTGCCAGGCCCTGAGTTCAGATCCCAGCACTGCCAACAATTGGATCATGGAGTAAGAAGCTGAGTGTGATATCTGTTTTCCTTTTCTCTGAGAGTCCTGGGTGTCACACATGATGAAGAACACATGTACAAATCTAGAAATTATGTGATGTGTTGTCATCAATATCATAAATGGAATGTGTGTCATCACAGTCAATAAAAAATCTCATATCTAAAGTATACTTGGAACTCAAAAACTTAAATCCCCCAACAATAAATCCTCAAAGAAACAATTGCCCAATAAATAAGTGGGCAAAAGACTTAAGGAGAAGCTTCTCTGAAGAGGACAGAAGGATGGCCAATAGACACATGAAGAAATGCTCAACATCCCTAGCCATAGAAGAAATGCAAATCAAAACAACATTGAGATACCACCTCACCCCAACTAGAATGGCTAGAATCAAGAACTCTAATAACAACAGATGCTGGAGGGGATGTGGACAGAAGGGAACATTACTGCATTGTTGGTGGGAATGTAAACATTTTCAACCACTTTGGAAAGTAGTCTGGAGGTTCCTCAAAAGACTCCATATAGAGCCCCCCTATGACCCAGCAATCCCACTTTTGAGCATTTACCCAAATGTTTACAGACAAGACCACACTAAAGCTACCAGCACGACTATGTTTATTGCAGCACTATTTACTAGAGCTAAGATATGGAACCAGCCCAGATGCCCCTCAGTAGATGAATGGATCAAGAAAATGTGGTATATATGCACAATGGAATTCTATGCCTCCATCAGAAAGAATGACATAGCCCCATGTGTGAGGAAATGGAAAGACTTGGAAAAAATTATATTAAGTGAAGTAAGCCAGGCCCAAAGAAACATAGGTCCGATGGTTTCCCTTATTTGCAATATCTAGTAAATGTCAGAGTCAAGCAGAAAAGTTCAGATAAGGTGATGCTAGGGAAATGAACCCTAAGATATGTGCTCAAATGTGTATTTCTTTCTTGTGATTGTTTCTAACACATTTATAAGATTATTTCGTTGTTGCTTTGAATGTCCCTCCCCCACAGTATAATCCCTGCTTTCACTGTATTTGATGTCTGTATAATTTGTGGAGGGGAAGGGGAAAAACAATTCATTTTAACAGGGATACAGGTGGTCCCATTTCAACAATGAGATGTACAAGTTGTTATGTCGAAAATTAACTTTACAACTTTGGTGTGGGATGGCAGGGGGGAGTGGGGAGTATTGGGTGGGGGCGGAGGGAAGGATGGGAAGGGACGGGAAGGGGAAACAAAGGAGGAAGCTACAATGCTTGATAAGAAATGTACTCATTATCTTGCCCATGTAATTGTAACCCCTCTGTACAACATTTTCACAATACAAAAATGGAAAATAAATGAAGAAAACAAAAATACAATAAATAAACACAACAAACAGGTCATAGACTGAACATTTATGTGTAAGTACAAATCATACCTTTACAATGTACATAAAGAGAATGTTTCCAGGGCTGGGACTTGAATTCAGGCCAAGGGACCAGGACTTACTTTCTTGTCTGCAAGCATGGTGAGCTTCCCCTTCATCAACAGTGCTTCAGTTTTACCCAGGTCTTAAGTTCAAATTCAAAGGTAGGAAAAACTGCGTTAATTGCAAGCTAGGGAGCCATTTTTTTTTTTTGCCTTTTTTGCCAAGCACGGTCTTGAACTCAGGTCATGGCAACCTTGCCTCAGCTTTCATCACCATAGGCTGGGGTGCAGCCGCTGGAAACACAGACTATCCTGGGATCCTAGAAGTTCAGGCCTTGTGAAGGGAGGTGGGGGAATGCACAGAAAAAAAGTGGCGAGATGGCGTTTTTACATTTTCTTCCTTTGCACTACGGCCATCTGGATCTGAGTGATCTGGCTCCAAAGGATATTTCACCTTGCATTGCTGAAGGCTTGCAGACTACTGGGGAAGCCATAATACTGAACAATGATTAGTCAGGCACCAGTGGCTCTCACCAGGCCTCCTTGATACTTACAAGGCTGTGATAGGAGGATCATGGTCAAAGTCAGCCTAGGCAGGAAAGTCCTTGAGACCCCTGTCCAACCTCAATGCCAACAAAGCAAAAGTAGAGCTGTGTGGCTCCAGTGGTAGAGGGCTAATCTTGAGCAAGATCAGCTCAAGGACTGTGCCCAGAGACTGAGTTCAAGGTCCAGGATTGGCAACAAACAGACATACATCACCATCTGTGAAGCCATCTGGCTAAAGCAGGTCTCACTCTTGTCCCCAACTGGATTGGACAGAGTTTCCAGGTAAAGGAGCTGCTGTCATCTTGACTCTGTCCATTCTGTATGCATCCCAGGATTCCAGGCACACCCCCATTCTTTCATGGTTCTTTTTGGCCAATGGGATACAAGAATAGTGGCCATGCCCACATTCCATGCTTCCCAGTAGCACCAGGGTTTCACTCTGTTGGTTGACACCACTACCAGCAGTTGAGGAAGGTAGAGGTGGCTGAGTGGTGAGCAAGAGACTCCAGGTGACTTTGAGGTAGAATAGGAAATGATGTCCAAGTCGGTGAGTGGGAGAATAGAGGATTTCCTAGAGCCTGGGAATGTGGACAGCCCAACTTTCCCGTCCCATTGCTCAGATGTCTGAAACAATAAGAATCAATGAGAGAACTGTGGGCAAGAAACTGCCACAAGAAAACCAGTAGTATCCTCCCAACAGACCTGAAACATTGAAGAAAACAAAGAACATGAAAAAGCCCAAGACAAACACCACTGGGGACCCGGATTGAATGGAGAGTCCGTCGAAAGGTGAGGCTGACCATGGGCCTCCCCTGCCTTTGGACACAGTCACAGCCACCAGGGTCCAGAGTGTCAAGGGTCCCAATACCACCAAGGATCCACAGAGGTGCTACCTGCATGTGGTGCCAACCATGGACCACAGAAAAGAAGAAACCAGGCACTCTGTGACAAGATCCAACAACTGAAGCAGGGAAAGACAGACCCACAGGGTCAATGGGAGTGAGAGAGGGAGAAGATAGACCAGATACATGCAGCACCAAAAATGGAGGTAGAGATCCACAGGCACCCATACAGTGGTTGGTTTTAGCAGAAAGCGATTTACAATGTGCACTGGCCCAAGTGCAGCGGGCCACTGATGACAGAGAAAGGGAGCATGAAGCTGTCACCAGCTGCCTGCAAGCTACAGAGTGGCCCATGGCAGAGCTGGAGATAGCAGCTTCTGTGGTCACTGCTGCAAAGGAGACCAAAATATTCTTCAAACAGCTGAATGATGTAACCTTTCAGGTTGAGGAAAAGACCAGAAACTTTGATGACCTGGAGCAAGTGAACACAGAGTTGCAGGAGAAGATGGAAGCGCTGTAGACACAGGGGAGCAACATGAAGAAGAGAATATGCAAGTTCCAACAAGCACTGGAGGGCGTGAGGTAGTGAAGATGGAGTTGAAAATCTGGACAACTACCCTATGACCCAGCAAGTCCACTTTTGGGCATTTACCCAAATGTTTACAAAAAAGACCACACTGAAGCTACCAGCACAACTATGTTTAAAGCTGTATTATTTACCATAGCTAAGATATGGAACCAACCCAGATGCCCCTCAGTAGATGAATGGATCAAGAAAATGTGGTATATATACACAATGGAATTCTATGCCTCCATCAGAAAGAATGACATTGCCCCATTTGTTAGGAAATGGAAAAACTTGGAAAAAATTATATTAAGTGAAATAAACCAGGCACAAAGAAACACAGGTCCCATGGTTTCCCTTATTTGCAATATCTAGTACATGTATGAGTCAAGTGGAAAAAGTCAGATAATGTGATGTTAGGAAAATGATTCCTTAGAAAGGTATTTTAATGTTTTTTTTTTCTTTCATGCATGTGTTTCAAATGCATTTATAAGATTATTTCTTTGTTGCTTTGTATGTCCCTCCCCTACAGTATAACCCCCGCTTTCAATATATTTGATGTCAGTATAACTTGTGGAGGAGATGGGAAAAAACAAGTTGTTTAAGGATTTAGGTGGACCTGTTGCAACAATGAGAAGTACAAATTGTCATGTCAAAAATGAGCTTCACAATGTCGGTAGGGGGGAGGGGGGAAGGATTGGGTGGGCGGGAGGGGAGAGGCTGGGAAGGGAGGTGAAGGGTAAACAAAGGAAGAGGCTGCAATGCTTGGTAAGAAATGTATTTATTATCTTGCCCATGTAATTGTAACCCCTCTGTACAGTATGTTCACAAATTAAAGAAAATTAAAAAAAAAAGAAAAACCTGGAGGAACAACTTCACATCCAGGTCCAGGAAAACCAGTCTCCGTCTTCAGAACGTGGAGCAGCAGGAGCAACTGCAGAGACTGGAGGAGAAAGCCTAGGATCAGCAGGAGATCCCTGAGACCCCACGATGTGCATGTGTGTGGGATGGACAACTGGAGGAAAAGCTGGCCCTGCTGTGGGATGCTCTCCACAGGGTGAGCAGTGAGAAGGAGGAGCTTGCCAGCATCCTGGACACAAAGCAGCAGATGAAGAAACATCTGCGGGAACAGTAGGACTGCTCAGAGGAGAAGATAGAGAAATGGATAGTGGTGGCTGAGAGAGAGAGAGTCAAGCAGCTCAGGAGCAGCAGGAGCAGTCCCTGGGCCAGTGCAGGAGTTCAGAACCTCCTGTGAATGTCACATTGTCTCCAATGAGTGACTGTGCTCTGAGAAGGAGGCCCTGCAGCAGCACTTAGAGAGGCAGACCCAGCTTCTGGAGCAGCTGAAGCAAGTGCAGGGCTCAACAAATTGGAGGGACCAGGTGATGTCCTCAAAGTGGCAGGACACTCTCAACTTCCTGGAAGCCACCAGATCACAGGAGGAGTGCCTGCAGGCCCAGCTGAGCTTCCTGGCTTTCCCTGTGAAAGGGGAAGGCATGAGCCCTGGAGAAGCAAAAGATAAGGAGGTGAATCCCCCCGACCCTTGTGGCCATCAGAGAGGATGGAGATGTTCCCCAGACCAAGAGTGACATGGCTCTGAGAGGGCTCTTGGAGGATGAGATACACAGGGGGAAACTCCTGACACAAGAATGGCGGGCCAGCTGCAGGCACCCCCTGGCCAACCCAGCAGCTCAGTGCCAGACTGAGCTGGAGCCACAGGCCCTCAAGCCCATGAGCTGCCACCACAGCATGCGTGGGATTGGAAAGTGGGTAACGAGCATCTGAGAAGAAAATCTGCTTTGTCCATGACTTGCCTGATGAGGTGGACTTCCAGAGTCCAGCAGGTGAGCTCCACCATTGATGCAGCCAGCTGACGGCACACATCTAAACTATCAAGGAGTCCCTCATGGTGTGTAAAGAGCAGATGTTGGTCCTGAATGAGCTGTGTTGGGGGAAAGCCCAGTGCACGCACTGGCTGTCCCAGAAGATCGAGAAGAGGAGAGTGTTGCGGAGCTGCTGTCACTCCTAGCCAGGGAAGGCAAAGACAGCAGTCTCCAGATGCCAGCACAGGCTGAGCCTCCCACCCTCCTCCCCAACACTGCTTCAGAAGCAACTTGAAGACAGCATGGAGACTGCCAGAGGAGAGGTCAGGGTTGCCGACCCCATACTGGACTCCCTCAAGTAGTATGTCCTGCCCCGATGCCCCACATCCAGATCTGCTCACAACTACCAGACTCAGGGGAGGAGTGCTCTCTCACTTTCTCCTGTAGATTGATGTGGATGATGACTCTCTATGTGACATACTGACTCTCAAAAGCCTTGGCAGCCACCAGAAGTAGGTGACCAAGTGGCTTTCTCTCAGGCCTCCATCTGCTGCACAACGGGAATGTTAAACTGGGGGTAGGGTAGGGCAGAGGCTGAAGGGAGTTGGCCCAAACTCAAGGGACATCTAATGGCCCATTGGTGGCCAGGAAAGAGGTCTATGTTTTGCTTATCACAAAGAGTAAATTGTTTGAAAAAAAAAAAAGCCTAAAAACAAAGATTTGTTCTTCCAGCCCTGGGGCTTGAACTCAGTGCCTGGCCACTGTCCCTTAGCTCTTTTTGATCAAGGCTGGCCCCAATTCCCCTTCCAGCTTTTTCTGTGTGGAAGAGAACCAAGGGCTTCAGGCAAGCTAGGTGAACACTCTACCACTGAGCCACATTTTCAGGTAGGATGATTTTTCCCCCTCCCAAACCCATATGTCCATTCCTCAGATAAATAGGAAGTAGGGCTTAGGATGAATATGAAGTATAACTCTGGTTCCCCCCAAAATATTCCCCTGCCCCCTCTTCCCACACCCTGAGTTGAAGCTTCTCTTCTAACATTGAGGGATGAGAGAGGGAGAGGGGAGTCCCAAGAGAGTACCAAAAACCGTGGAACCCTGAGTCCCACATCCTCCCCCACACAAGTGGTCCTCCAGATTCTGATCTTACCTGACTCATTGTAAAGTCTACACTGTCTCCCCACCACTGCAAGGCTCAGGATGAAATAAGGGTCAGCCCAGGCCTCAGCCCACACCCAAAGTGGAAGCTCCTAGTCCCAGACCTACTTCCACCTCTGACTGCCCCTAGTTAGGCCAGACCCACCACTCACCACTATGTTGGTGCTGATGACCTCATGGATGGATTCCCGGAAGAAGGTCTATGGAAAACAGCAGGAACAGCAGGGTGAGCAGGGCAGAAGAAAGTGGGGTGATTGCTCTGGGATCTTCCTTGGAGCCCTCCCGTCAAGCCAGACCCATTCTGACCCAAAGCCTAGACAAGGCCAGGGGGTGAGTCCAGATGGAGGAGTGCAGGACTAAAGGAGGTACTGCTTTGTCTTGGAGGACTTGATTAATTCCAATTATAATTAATTCCAATTATATTTGGCCCATGCCAATCTCAAAGGCATCACGCAATACCTCTCCTTGTTGGCCGTGAGCACTGTCCCTGAGCTCTTTTTCTCAAGGCTGGCACTCTACCACTTGAGCCACAATGCCACTTTTTTTTCTGACGGTTCATCGATAAGAGTCTCATACACTGTCCTGCCCAGACTGGCTTGGCACTGTGATCCTCCAGATCTCAGCTTCCTGAGTAGCTAGAATGACAGGCATGAGCCACCAGTGCCCAGTATGTGATGCCTTTTGAAGGCATCTTGGCGAGTCTGTAAATGAGCCCCAAAGAGCCTGGATAGACCATGACCCAATGAAGGAGCTGGGATGGGGGAAGGTTGACCTTCTAGCCATTCTTTACCCCCAAAATTGAAGATGCCAGGTGATGTATGCACCAAACACCTAGGCCAGCAGCCACCAGGCTTAGTGGGGGAAAAACTAGAGAATACTCAAAGACTGCAGTGTAGAAATCTCTGATTTTGCATGTATGTGGTGTGTGTGTGTGTGTGTGTGTGTGTGTGTGTGTGTGTGTGTGTGTGAGTGTGTGTGTGTGTGTGTGTGTGTGTGTGTTTCTGTGTGAACTCAGGGCCAAAGCTCTATCCCTGAGTTTTCTCACTCAAAACTCATGCTGTGCCACTTGAGCCACAGCCCCACTTGCTTTTCGAAGGTTAATGTAGGTAAGAGTCTCAAGGTCTTTCCTGTCCAGGGTGGCTTTGAATCATGATGGGTGCCCAAGAGAAGCAAGAGTAAACCCAACTCTCAAGTACAATCCCTACGGTGGGCCACTCCTGCTCCCTGTTGGACACATGCGGAACATGCGGTTCCATGCCATTATCCTCTAGAGTTCAATTTGGGCAAGTTACTAGGGACAAGCTGACTTTTGCTCACCCTCATTTCTGATGCCAGAGCAGGTCTGTTTTCCACCCTAGGCCATGAGAGCTCCAGGAGGCCCAGCTTTCAGGGACACAGGGAAGGGAGAGGTCAGCTCCAGGCTGAGCTAAGAGCCTTTGCCCACAGATACCCCAACTTGGCCTTACTTATCACCATAAGACCTGTCAAGGAACAACCCAAAAAAACAAAATTGGATCTGTGCCTCCAAGTGGTAGAGCTCTAGCATTGAACCAAAGAGCTCAGGGACAGGGCCCCCAAGCTTTGAGTTCAAGACCCCCAGCTGACTTCCCCCATAAAACACAGCTTCTCTAAATGTGAACTAGTAGGATTTGTGAAGTGCTTCTGAAGAATGGTGATACTGAAGAAATCACCTTAATTCTAATGACAGCTGAACTTGTGACATAAAGCTATGTGCTGAGTCCTTCCCAGGGTGCTATTTACTGGGTCTTTCCCTCATGGGAGTTATGTGCTGAGTCCTCAAAAAGGTGCTGTTTGCTGAGTCATCCCAAAGGGTGCTATGTGCTGAGTCCCTGAGAAGAGTGGGCCATCCTGGGATTTTTAATGGGGGCTTAGTGCTGAGTCCATTACACAACGTGCTGAGTCCTTCAAAAGGTGTGGTGTGCTAATGCATCCTAAAGGGTCTTGCGATGTGTGAGCCCTTGAGAAGAGAGGGATGAGGTGTATTTTGAGTGCTGTGTGCTAAGTCCTTTACAAAGGGTGCTCTGTACTGTCCTTAAAATGGTGCTGTCTGCTAAGAGCTTCCACAGTGTGGTATGTGCTGAGCCCTTCAAAATTGTTCTCTGTGCTGAGTTTATCGAAGGAAGCTGTGCACTGGGTGTTTTACACAGCGTGCTTCAACACAGAGTGTGATGAGTCTCTGGAAAAGTATGCTATGTGCTGAGAGTTTCAAAGTGGCCATGCACTGAGTCCTTTAAACTGTGGGCTATAGACCTCCCTCCTTCAAAGAGTGCTGTGTGCTGAGTACTCTACCCAGCATACTACATGCTGAGTCCTTCAAAGGGAGCTGTGTGCTGAGTCATTTACACAGGGTGCTTTGTGCTGATTTTGGAAGTGTGCTGTGTGCTGAATCATCCCAAAGGGTGCTATGTTCTGGGTCCTTGAGAGTTGGTTATCGCCAACAATAACACAGACACAAACACAAACAAACATACACACACGAGTGTTACCATTCACCTGCTTGGTGTGTGGAGTGGAGGAGGATGGAGGAGAGTCTTCCCCAGCGGTGGAGCTGAGGGGAGATTCGATCCTCTGGGCCTGTACTGTGGGTAGAGGGTCGTGCTAAGCTGAGGTAAGGCTGCAATTGCCTAGAAGCCTCAGGTCCCAGTCAGGGCTGCAATTGTTTCTAGGAGTTGGGGGCGGGGCCCAGTGAAGGAGGGGGCGGGGCTCAGGAGCGCACTTTTGTGGCAGCAATGGCCAGGAGAACAAGGGGCCAGGGGTGTGTGTGCAGCAGGGGCAGGGTGGCCCAGGAGAGGAGTGTGGGGCTGAGAGAGAGCTGGGAGAAGACCGAGCAGGAGCACTAGCAGCCGTGTAAATGGCTTCAGTGGCTGGCGGCTGCTCTGATCATAGTGCGGGACCTGGCCGGGAGAGCAGAGCAAGCAGAGCTTGCATGGCAGGCACCTCGCCACATGCAGCCCCTCGGAGGCGCCCAGCCATGGTGGCCCTGAGTCTGAGGTCCCGGTGCTGGGAGCACGGTGATGGCAGTGGCTGCTGAGGCGGCAGCGGCCTCAGGTTAGGAGGCCGCTGAGGCTGAGGTGGTGGCTGAGGAGCAGCAGAGGCTGTGCGCAGCTCCACCATGTGCCCGTGCTGCGCTTCAAACATGGCTGCTGCCTCTAGCAGTCACCTGGTGGAGCTGTTGCGCCTCTGGCCTGCTTGTGGCCCTGACTTGGTTCTGGCCCTCGGTCCTCAGACTCCCGGCCTGCACCCGGAGTCGCAGCCTACAGCTTCTACCAGCAGCACACGTGAGTGGCCGACCTGCACCCTGCACCTCACAACCTCCCCTGTATATCCCGTCCCCCACTCTACCCTTTCTCCCCACCCTCGCAGACCCAGACCTTTGCCTCTTGCCTCCCCCTCCCTTCCTGCCTGCGCCTCCACCATGCCCAAAAGTCTGTCCTGGCTCTGCCGCAAATGCACCCCAGGGGTGGGGGTTGGAGGTGGGTGTCCACCCGGGGATCCCACCCTCATCCCTAGTGGCCAATGTTTAAGGAAAAGGGGAGCTTCAGGGATGGGGAGGTGGGGGCACCATAGAGCCCCTGGCCTGGAGCAGTGAGAGCCACACAGCTGTGCATCTGCATCCTTCCTCTCCCTGGTGGGAACCTGGTGGATTTAGTCAGAGGTGGGGAGCAGCACCCCACACCTGCCTTCTGGGTTCTTTTCCCTTTTGCTTGGCACGGGGGTGTTGGATGCAGAAGATAGAACCCGTTTTGTGTGAGCCCTTTTCTTCTGTGCTCAGTCATCCATTCACCTGAGGACATTCCCAGAAGAGCCCACTAGAGAGGTGAGGGCACTGGGGTCAGATAGAAGGTGGGTATTTGGGAGAAAAACACACCCCCTCTGACACACATACAACCGGCCTGTACCACCAACCTCAGCTGTCAACAGTTCTGACTGGGTGATCACATTTCCCAGTTCTGCCAGCTTCTTCTAGTGCTCCCAGTCCATCTGGTCTCCTTGTCCTGCCCAAGAATTTGCCAAGTTGACCAGAAGTATGTAGGAGGGACGTAGGGAGTCCAACCATGTATATAGCCTTTAGGACCCCATCAAAGTACCCAACAACTCCCCCACCCCAGGTCAGACACCTTTCTGGAGGCACCTGCTTTTTTGTTTTCTGTCCAGGCTCTGAGAAGCCACGTGTCTCCGGACTCCTTCACCCTGTATCCTGGCCTAGGGTTTTGGTGAATGGGGAGTCCAGGCTGGTTGTTTCCAATGGGAAGGATCTGGCCCTGGTACTAGGGAGAGTAAGGATGGTTCTGCATTATGAGAGCATTGTGCCCCTTTGGTGAGATCTCCTGGTTCTGACAAGGGAACCTCTGTGCTCCAGCTAGTACATTGCCCAGATGAGAAACCAACAAACTCAGGAGAGACACTGCTCTAAATCTGTGTGTGTGTGTGTGTGTGTGTGTGTGTGTGAGAGAGAGAGAGAGAGAGAGAGAGAGAGAGAGAGAGAGAGAGAGAGAGAGAGAGAGAGAGAGAGAGAGAGACAGAGAGACAGAGAGACAGAGAGACAGAGAGACAGAGAGACAGAGAGACAGAGAGACAGAGAGACAGAGAAACAGAGAGACAGAGAGACAGAGAGATCATCTTTCTCATTGTACAGTCACCATGTCTAAAAAGAGCAAAAGCATTTTTAAAAATTTTATTTTATTTTATTTGTGAACATACTGTACAGAGGAGTTACAGTTACATGGGCAGGATAATGCGTACATTTCTTACCAAGCATTGCAGCCTCCTCCTTTGTTTACACTTCACATCCCTTCCAGGCCTCCCCCCTCCCCCCCAATCCCAATCCTTCTCCTTCCCCCCCTTCCCCCCCCACCGACGTTGTAAAGCTCATTTTGGACATGACAACTTGTACTTCTCATTGTTGCAACAGGTCCACCTGTATCCTTAAACAACTGGTTTTTCTCCATCTCCTCCACAAGTTATACTGACATCAAATATAGTGAAAGCAGGGGTTATACTCTGGGGGAGGGACATACAAAGCAACAAAGAGATAATCTTATAAATGCATTACAAACACATGCATGAAAGAAAAAAATATTAAAATACACATCTAAGGGTTCATTTTCCTGACATCACATTATCTGACCTTTTCCGCTTGACTCATACATATACTAGATATTACAAATAAGGGAAACCATGGGAGCTACGTTTCTTTGGGCCTGGCTTACTTCACTTAATAAAATTTTTTCCAAGTTTTTCCATTTCCTAACAAATGGGGCAATGTCATTCTTTCTGATGGAGGCATAGAATTCCATTGTGTATATATACCACATTTTCTTGATCCATTCATCTACTGAGGGGCATCTGGGTTGGTTCCATATCTTAGCTATGGTAAATAATGCTGCAATAAACATAGTTGTGCTGGTAGCTTTAGTGTGGTCTTTTTTGTAAACATTTGGGTAAATGCCCAAAAGTGGGATTGCTGGGTCATAGGGGAGTTCTATGTGAAGTCTTTTGAGGAACCTCCATACTGCTTTCCAAAGTGGATGAACAAGTTTACATTCCCACCAACAATGAAGTAAGGTTCCTTTCTGTCCACATCCCCTCCAGCATCTGTTGTTGTTAGAGTTCTTGATTTTTGCCTTTCTAACTGGAGTGAGGTGATATCTCAATGTTGTTTTGATTTGCATTTCTTTTATGGCTAGGGATGTTGAACATTTCTTCATGTGTCTATTGGCCATCCTTCTTTCTTCTTCAGAGAAGTTTCTCTTTAAGTCTTTCGCCCACTTATTTATTGGGCAGTTGTTTCTTTGAGGATTTGTTGTAGGGGGGTTTAATTTTTTGAGTTCCAAGTATATTTTAGATATGAGACCCTTGTCCATTGTATGGCTAGTAAAGATCTTCTCCCAATCCATGGGCTTTCTATTGATCTTGCTAGCTATGTCATTTACCCTGCGGAACCTCTGCAACTTTAGAGCAAAAGCATTTTATTTGTGTGTATGTGTGTATTTATTATTCTTTTTCAATTAATGCCCAGTATGAGCCCAGCCATAATTTTTGTTTTCTCTTTCACCGTTTCATGGCTCCTTTAGAGCAGGTTTTAGTAGATATTCCTTTCCACCTCTTTCTTCCCCTTCTCTGCAGCCCACAGTAGCTGCTGGACCTGCGTGGGTCTCCTCTAGGAGGCCTGTGTGAACCACAGACCAGAGTGGACACCTGCTCTTCTGTCTTCAGCCAAAAGGCTCATGAGGCTACTGTGATCACAGCCGCACTCTTCAAGCCAGACAGTCTGCTCTGGTGTGTATGGAGCTAATTCAAGGTTGGGAATGAGTCTGCCAAACATAAATAGGGAATGAGATGGGAGGTAGTAGGGCAGCGGCTGTGAACCTAGGAGGGTCTGGGAAGTGACAAAAGGTGTGACATAGCAGATGGTTCACCACGATTGAGGATGAAAGGGGAATATTACCCAGGGTATTGACGGTGTAAATGGGCATCTGGGCAGGGGGCTCCGGGCCCCCAATGGTGGCGTGGATTCCCTCTAGGAGCAGTGCACTGGTGGCTAGTCCTCCCCGGAGTCCTTCAGACTCCAATCTGTGTCGCTCCTGGGCTGTTTCCAGCTGGGCAATGGTAGGCAAGTGTGTTCCCCCTGCTGGAGCCTACTTGGGATCAGGACATGGCAGTTACCTAGGGCTCTCTGAATGTCATTTTCTGTAACCTGCTGTAGGCTGTCTGGAAGGAAAAGGAGACCACTGACTTTGGAACCCTTTAAGTTTGATTGGGACAAGTTGAAATGCCAGCTTTTCCAGGGTTTCTTCCTTGAAGCTGGCAATTTGTACTAATGCTTGGGATACTGGGTCAAATGAGAAGGACCATTTCAGCCACCAAACAATGACATTCAAGCAGCACAAGCAGAGTTGCCGAGCCAAATGGTCTCCTGCTATGAACGTTGTGCCTTGACTGCCTTTGTCCGGCAGCTGCCGATTCTCCTCCGGCTCTCTCTCGGGTGATCACTACAGTCGAGGATGTTGTGGGTAGCAGAGATTGTGATGTTGCCATCTGCTGCCTGATCGCTGTGAGCAGAGACAATTCCCAGGACCTGTACTGAACTCTGGGAGATTCAGAGACCCAGGATGCCTCATGGATCCTTTTCTACAACATGAAAATTGGGGGCCGAATATGGTGGACCATCCTGTCTGGCCCTATGGAGTGCAGAGGAGACCCCTTGAACCAGGCTTTCACCTCACAGCAACCTTGTTCACAGTTGAATGGGGAATTGAGTGCCATACAGCTGGTCAGAGTGGCTGGACAGAGATCTTTGAGAAGATAGGCATCCCAGAGACCCCAGAATACAGTGAGTACATCATGGCTCATGTCCTTGGAACCAAAACAGTTAAGTGCGGTGGAACCAGGAGGGTGGGAAGAGGGAGGAGGGAGAACTGTGGGAGAGCTAACACAGGTTTTACCCCCACCCAGGATGCTTACCTGAGTTGGATGGGACTGTTCTGTAGTATTGTCATAGACAGATGCTCACCTATTTATCTAACAAAACATTACAGTGTGTGCCAGTTTCTGGGGGGGTGATAGAGGGGGTCATACATGATAAAAGTTTCCAGATCTGGTTCCACAGCACATGAAGAAATCTTGGTTTGAGCTGGATGCTGGTGCCTGACACCTGTCATCCTAGCTGCTTAGGAGGCTGAGATAGGAGGATTGAGGCTTAAGGCCCAGGCAAAAAAGCCTGTAAGACTATTATCTCCAACTTACTACCAAAAAGAAAATGCCAGAAGTGGATGAGTAGCTCAAGCTGTAAACTGTTGGCCTTGAGTAAAAAGGCTCAGGGACAGCACCAAGGCTCTGAGTTCATGGCCAGGAATGACACAAAGAAAGGAAAGAGAAAGAGAGGAGGGAAGGATGGAGGGAGAAAAGGAGGAAAGGAAGGAAGAAGGGAGCATGCAAGCCCTGGTTTGGAGTCCCTGGATCAAGGGAACCAACCATTCACAATCTCTGTGGGGACAGTTTCAGAGCCTAAAGCTACTGTGTAAGACCAAGCCACTGACCCATTCATGACATCAGCAACATCATTATATCCAAATCTGAGTGGTCGCTGACTGCAGAGGGAAACAGCCTCAGGTAGATCCTGGGGCTCAGGGTGGGTCGCAGAGTTTCAATCTCCCCTGGATCACGGAGTTTATTTTCTGGTCAGATAAGAAGAAACTGTCCAAGGGCTAGGGAGTTATAGGGTGAGGGAGTGGCAAGATGGGCCTGGCAAGGGATAAGCAGGAAGATGAAGAGGGAGGATGATCCCAGATCCAGTGTGTCAGGCCATTGGAGCCATGACCTCACCTGACAACCCAGACCATCAGTGATAGACTCTTCAACCCAGCCACATGGCTATTAAAAGTCCTGGCACTCTGGGTTCACCTTTGACAACCTGGCTGTCATCCACTGCAGGATGCCTGTGCAGTACATCCTTGTGGACTGGCACTTTTGCTGGCTCAATCTGAAGATGACACCTTCAGTGTTCATTCCTCAACTAGAGACAGAGGTAAGCATGCCACTAGAAGAGGACACCCAGGGAATGAGGGCGAGAGTCAGACCCGTGTTGCTCTGAGACTTCCTCTAGGGGACTTTGGGCCCCGTGACTGCCATTCTCAGAGGTAGAGGTGGGTCTCCTTGCTGGCTCAGCCTTTAGTCTAGATGGCAGATGTGGGATTTAAAGAGGGTGGACTGAAGTTCGAGGCTGCTGAGAACACCAGAGGCACTGGGCTCTGAGCAGGGTTGTTTCTTTGAGGATACTCACAACCCAGGAATATTACTGAGATGGATCAGCCCTTTTCTCCTCCCTGAGAGAGAGGGACCTAGAGCCCTCCAGTCTGCATCTCTTGGCTGAGAAATTCATTCATTCCCATATCCTTTGTTTGGATAACTAGATCTCACCTGACTGCCCAGTGTCAAGACAGGACAGTGAGAGATCTTGAGTCTTTCATGAGATCATTGTATCCTCAGTATGAGATTGTACTTGAATATCCTGAGTTGGTGCATGGTCAGTCCCATCTCAGCCTGCCATGACCTAGGACATAGAATCTAGAGAATCAGAGCAGGATGGGGTCTATTCTGTGAGTCTTGAATATTATGTGTGAGCTTTGAGCTCCCATGTGTTCACCTGCTTCCTTTTCTTGGGTGCGTCTATGCTAGAAAAAGTTTAAAACTAGGGCCTGGGTACCATCCCTTGTTTCATGCTCAAAGCTAGTGCTCTACCTTTTGAGCCACAGCTCCACTTGCAAGGTTTTTGGGTGTTTAATTGGAGATAAGAGTTCTGAATGACTATGCTGCCAAGGGTAGCATCCAACTGCAGTCCTCAGAACTCAGTCTCCCGAGGGGATAGGATGACAGGCATGGAAAAGCCTCTTTGGCCGGGTGCCAGTGGCACATGGCTGTCATCCTGAATCTTAGGATCATGGGTGAAAGTCAACTTGGGCAGGAAAGACCCTCAGAGTCTTCTCTCCAATAAAGCACCAGAAAACTGGAAGTGGTGCTGTGGCTCAAGTAGTAGAGTGCTGGACTTGAGCTGAAGAGCTCAAGGATAGCACCCAGGCCCAGAGTTCTAGCCCCACAACCAACAAAAAGAAAGAAAGTAAAACATCTTTGCCTGCAAAGGACGGTAGAGAAGTGTTTGTGTGTATGTGTGTGTGTGGGGTGGTGGTGGTAGACATTTAGCGCCCTGCTCAGTAATCATTTTAGATGGATTGTCCCAAACACTTAGTTCACGGCAGACGATTCTTGACCACAGGTGAAGCTCTGGGTTGGATGTCCACCATTGGACCTAAGTCTCCTCATGGGACAGTTGTGAGTAAATAAGGGATTAATACAGAGGGATCTCTGGAGCAGGGCCAGGCACAGAGGGAGCAGGTGTCAGATACAGTTCTCAACAATTCTGTGAGCATATGACAGGAAGTTGCCCGGGAAGGGCTCAGATGGGGTCTGTTATTAATCATGCAACAGGTGTGGGATTATGAAACAAAACATGGCTGCCTTTCATCATTACCCTGTCCCCATGTGGAAGGGATCTTTCATTCTATTCATTTTTCCAGCTGGGGAAAATGAGTCATGGAGAAGCCAGGTGAGCTACTCATGACCTCCAGCTGTCAAGAATCTTGGCCTGATTTCTCTGCCATGCCTGCTAGAACAGTGGGTGTTATTCAGTCCACTTCTTGTGGTGGGATGTCCACTTCTTGTCATTTGTGGGGATTGAATTCTGGGCCTGGATGCAATCTCTGAGCTCCTCAGAACAAGGCTAGTCCTCTACCCCCTGAGCCAAAGCATCACTTCTGGTTTTCTTTTGGTTCTTTGAGAATAAGAGTCTCACAGACATTCCTTCCCAGCCAGCTATGAACCACAATCTTCACATCTCAGCCTCCTGTATAGGTAGGATTATAGGTCTGAGCTGCCAGCACCTGACTTAAGTGTAATTCTGGACCTTTGTCTTTCTCTCTCTCTCTCCCCTGCTCTCTCTCTCCCCCCCTCTCTCTGTCTCTCTCTGTCTCTCTCTCTCCCTCTCTCTTTCTCTCTCAGTTATTGGTTGAATGAGTGCTGGAGGAGGTGGCCCAGCATCCCCATTTGCCTGGAACCCAAGGTGGCCCTCTCATTCTGGAGGTGGGCTGTGGGTCAGGAGCTGTTTTGCTCAGCCTGTTGAAGCAGCTTCATGAGGTAAGCCCCTCTGTGCCCTGGCTAGACCATGACAGTTATTCATTGTCCATCCCATGAGTCCTTCCCCACATCCCTCTGCTACACCGTTGAAGAAAAGTGGATAAGCAGGGGTAACCTTGTTCCCCTGCCCAGCACAATCCAGGACCTCTGACCTATACACCCACCTATCTGACAAGACCCTGGATATAAGACAATAAAAACACTCTGTGTGAACTACCATTTGCTGGGGAGTGTCGTTTTGGTTATGGTAGTGGGGTTCGGAAGAAAGACCCAAGACCTGACACCTCCGGGGTGGGGGCGGGAAATTTGTTCTGGTGACAGAGCCATGTCATTGCTGTGGATAAGGATGAAGCCACCATCAGACTGACCCAGGACAATGCTCAAAGATAGGTAGGCTGTTGAAGTATCAAACCCACTCATGTCTGCTTCCTACTCCCAACAAGGAGGTGTAGTATGGGTGGCCTGGCCCTGGGCTTAAGGGATTATAAATGGATGGTGGCAGTCAGGAGCTCATGGCTCCCACCCATCATCCTGGCTCTTTGGGAGGCTGAGGTCGGATGTCTGTGACTCAGAGCAGCCCGGGCAGGAAAGTCCAGGAGATTCTTATCTCCCATAAACCACCTCCCTCACCAAAACCACAGACAAAAAAGCCAGATGTGGTGCTGTGGCTCAACTCGTAGAGCCTCAGCCTTAACAAAAGAAGCTCAGTGATAACACCCAGGCCCTGAATCCAAGCCCTAGCACTAACACAATCATAAAATAAATGAACACTGTACACCTTTTAGCTGACTACCAAGAAAGATGTATTCAGTTTTCTCGCTGGTACATTCAGCCAAAGGTAAGGGGATGCCTTTGATTTTCCCCCAACCCTCTCCTTCTCTCCTTTATCTGTCCAGGCTTAGGTTGCAGGACAGAATTCAGATCATCCCCCTGGATGTAACCTTAGGTACCTTCTCCCATCCACCTCCCTTGGGGTCAAGATCCTGGGTGGACTCCCTGCTGGGAGCATGAGGCACCACAGAGCTGAGGGTAGGGACCCCAACACTCACACACATACACACACACAAACACACAAACATCCCTTAGGCAACCCAGACTAGCCCTTTCCAAAGACCTGTTATCTCCTTGGATTAACTGACCTAGGAGAGGAATTTGATTCCCTCTAACTGATTATTTTAACTTGGGCTTGCTAGTTGATAGGAGTTGAACGTGAGCCAACAAAAACCAAAAAAACTTTGGTGCTCATCACCTGGGGTTCAGGCTCATGCCTGTCATCCTGGCTACTTGGGAGGCTGAGATCTGAGGATCACAGTTTGAAGGCAGCCATAAGCTGGAAAGCCCATGAAAATCTACTCTCCATGGAACCACCAAAAAGCCAGAAGTGGAGCTGTCGCTCAAGTGGTAGAGCCAGCCTTGAGCAATAAAACTCAGAGAGACAGCTCCCAGGTCCTCAGTTCAAGCCCACACAAAGAAATGGTCCTGTCTTGTTGCCCACAGATTGCCCAGGCCTCGAGCCCCTCTCACGGAGTGTGATACAACACCTGCCCCTGGGTGGTGTATCAGGGCCTTCAGAAATCCAGTGGTGGAATCCAGGCCTTCCCCTTTGTGCATTCTCAACTCACACTGGCTGGAAACCAGAGCTTGATAAGTTTGGCAGCCTGCACAGCAGAGAATCTCCAGCTATGCCAAGGTGATCAGAAAGGGCTTCTTGGAGACAACATAGCAGAGCATGTTCATTTCCAGCCAGGGCTGCTGGTGAGAGACTTGGTATAGATGTGCGAGACTGTCCCAAGACAGGCCTGAGGGGTCACAGAAGGACAGCTATCCAGGGCTGGAATTGCGTCTTAGAGGTAGATGGCTCGCCTAGCACACAGGAAAGCATGGGTTCGATTTCTAAGTCCTGCATACACAGAAAAAGCTGGAAGTGGCACTGTGGCTCAGGTGAAAGAGCACTCCTCTGGAGACAAAGAAAGTCAGGGATAGTACCGGTGCCCTGAGGTCAGACCCCAGGGCTGTCACCAAAAATGAGTTCTCCCAGGGACCTTGGTGACAGGTGTATGGCTATGCCCTGAAGCTCTTAGTAGATCCATCCGTGCTTTGTGTCTCCTTTGACAGAGGGGAGCTGGACACTCCTGCCCTTTGCACCCCTGTACCCAGTTTTCAGCAAGCCTCCCAAGGTCTTCCACCAGGACATGGACCAGTTGGCCCCGGAATTCCTCAGGTATCAGTTTGGTGGGGCAGGGGGACATAGGGGAGGCACCAGAACTTCTAGTGGGTCTGATCTGCCCTGGAAGATCAGGCAATCCGGAGGAGGCAGATGGGAGCTTAGAGGAGGTTAGTGATGTGGAGGGGGCCCTTTAATCCCCATGGCCACACCCAGATTCTAGCCTCCCTTTGCTGTGTCTGAGGGAGGTAGAGGGGTGTCTAGGTGGTATCTTCTAGAGGAGCACTAGGTGGAAATTCTGAAGGACTAGACACCTTAAGCCATGAGCCGCTGGCTCACACCTGTCATCCCACACCTGTCATCCTTGCCACTCTGGAGTCTGAGATCCAGAGGATCTTTTTCCCAGCCCTGGCAGGAAAGTCCCTCCAGAGCCTAATCTCCAGTCTCCAATCAGAAGTGGCACTGTGGCTCAAGTGGTAGAGCACTGGCCTTGAGGAAAATTAGACATCAGTGACAGTACCCAAGCCCTGAGTTCAAGGCTCTCAACCAAAACAAAAACAAAAACAAAAACAAAAAACCAAACAAGAAAGAAAGATACCCCTTCCTTGCTTGCAAGAGATAGTGAAGTATTGGGGTGGTTGAGGTTGTGAGAGCAGATGCTGGCCCCACAGTACAGACATTTCTAATAACTCCCCAGGTTTACCACAGTGTGAAGCCAACGCAGGGTGGGTGGTGCCTTACCAAGAACTCCAGAGGTTATGGCTATGGCATGCAGGGAGTGGGTGAATGGGAGCAGGGGTGGAATGGTAGTGTCAATTATATGCTCTCTATCCATGGAAGAAGGTTTTGAATGCTGGTGACCAAGTCTGAAGTGTAGGGTTACATTTGGTTTGTGTCTTGATGAGTTGGGTTTTTCCTTGGAATAAGAAGGTGGCTGCTGAGGAGGCTACAATGCCTGATTAGAAATGTACTCCTTATCTTGCCCATGTAATTGTAACCCCTCTTTATAGTATTTTCACAATAAAAAAAAGAAAGAAAGAAAAGAGCTGAAGAAAAAAAGAAGTTGGGTGTAGCCGGGTGCTGCCAGTGGCTCATAACTGTCATCCTAGCTACTCAGGAGGCTGAGATCTGAGGATCACCGTTCAAAGCCAGCTTGGGCAGGAAAGTCTTTGAGACTTTATCCCCTTTGAACCACCATAAAATTGGATGTGGTGCTGTGGCACCAGGAGTAGAGAGCACACCTTCACCTGAAGAGCTGAGGGCCTTCTGGCAGGCCCAAAGTTCAAACCCCATAACCTACAACCAAACAAAAGGTAGCTGAATTTTCTGCATAACAATGTCTACAGTAGAAATGCCATGATGTGTTTTGAACCATTCCAGACATGTGAGAGGCTCTGAGTTTTGTCTACAGTTGGTCTGATGATGGTATTGCCATCATCTCTGGCGTGGAATATTCAGGGTGCTCAGGGACTGCTGAGGCTTTTGGCTACCACTGTGTGTGTCTGTGTGTTCATGTGTCTTTTGTCTGCGTGTGTCTGTGTCTGTGTGTTTGGATGTAGAAGACCTGGGCCTTGAACTCAGGGTCTAGGTGAAGTTCCTTTGCTTCTGTGCTCAAAATTAGTGCTCTAACACTTGAGCTGCAGCTCCATTTCTGGCTATTTGGTGGTTCATTGGAGATAGAAGCCTCACAGACATTTCTGTGCTGGCTGGCTTTGACCTCAGACTTCTGAGTAGCTAGGATGACAGGTGTGAGCCACCAGTGCCATATTTGTGTGTGTGTGTATGTGTGTGTGTGTGTGTGTGTGTGTGTGTGTGTGTGTGTGTGTCCCTCATCTTTCTCTGTCCACTTCCTGGGTGCCTGTCTGCCTCTTTCTGACCTTGGATGGTGCTCCTTCTCCACACCGACTTTGTCTTTATCCTCCTATCAGGGTCTACAATGAGTCCTATATTGCCAGAGACCTGAGTTCAAGCTTTTCTTTGGGGCCCAAGTCCATCTGTCCAAATCTTTGGCCTCCTGCAGGGGATTCTGGGTCAGCAGGGCTAGCTGCAATAGAATCTTGCCTGCCTTTAGGTGGGGAACTCAGACATGGGATGTCCTGCCCTTTTCCTCAGCTAGACCTCTGGCTGCATGTCTCTCTCAGCAGGCTGGCAGTGGAGTGGGGGAAGGGTGTTGTCGGTGACTCTGGCCAACTCCAGCTTGATAGTGGACTGAAGGCCGCCGAAGCAAGGAGGATTCTGGGCTGCATTGGAGGTGAGGCCAAGGTGGCTTGGAAATATCTATTGGTGTCTAGGAAATGTCAACATACTTTATCGCAGGCAAGTCTAACTTTCAGCCCCAGCTGGGCCTCTCCAATCCTTCTAGAGAATTCTGGATGCCCAGAATACAGAGGCACAGATTTTAGATTCCAGGGCCAGGGAATTGGGGGAGGAGAGACTGGCACGGCCAACACCTCAATGTTCTGGGGCATTAGCCTTGACCTGGGTATGCCCCCACTTGTGTACGTTCACTTCTTAACCCAGACCTGGCCAGTAACACCCACTTGTGGTTCTGTGGAAGTGGCAGGAGTGGAAGTGAGATCTAGGATGACCAACATCTGGATTTATGGCCTGAGGGAAGGAGGGGGACAAAAGTTGTATTAAAAAAAAACTCTTAGAGCTGGAACTCCGGTCCTAGGCACTGAGCTTCCTTTGCTCAAATCTAACAATCTACTACTTGAATCACAGCTCACATTTCATTTTTTTTAGTAGTTTAGTGGAGATAAGATTCTCATGATCTTCTCCGTCTGGGCTGGCTTCAAGCTGCCATCTTAAGAGCTCAGCCTCTTAAGTAGTTAGGATTGCTGCTATGAGCCACTGGCACCTGCTAAGGATGTTAGAGTGTGTGTCTGTGTGTTTACTAGGGCTTGAACACAGAGCCTTTAGCTTGTTTGCACAAGGTTGGTGCTCTACCACTTGAACTACAGTAGCTCTGCTTCCCAGCTTTTTGGTCATTCATTGGAGGTAAGAGTCTACCCAGGCTAGCTTTGAATCTTGCTTGATCCTCCTGTGTCAGCCTTGACTAGCTACGATTATAGGCATGAGCCACTGGCATCCAGCTGCAAGGATGTCTCTTCATACTGTCTTCTGTTCTAACAGCTGTCTACTTGCCCTGGCCTAGATCTCTGATCTCTACATCAGCTCCCAGCAGCCCTTGACTGTGTGGAGAACATAAAGCTCAAACCTGTCAAGTATCCTATTTCTATGGCTTCAGGGGAGGGTACGTTTCCTCTGAAGCCTAGAGGAGTAGAGGGAGGGGAAGGAAGGTTAGCTTTTGATGGTGCTAAACTCGGAGAGAGGTACATTTTCTTAGCCAAGAAGGAAAGTGTGGTCAGATGTTAACAGCTCATGCTCTCTTATTCTTAGCTCCTCAGGAGGCTGAGATCTAAGGATTGGCATTCAGAGGCAGCCCACCTCACTTTTCTTGTTTTTTTTTTTTGTATCAGTAGGATCTTTTTTTTTTTATTGTGAAAATACTGTACAGAAGGGTTACAGTTCCATGGGCAAGATAATGAGTACATTTCTTATCACCAGCTCACTTTTCTAAAGTGTGTGAGACTCTCCTTTCTCAATAACCACCTAAAATTGGAAGAAAAGCTGTGGCTCAAGTGATAGAATTGCTAGCCTTGAATAAAAAAAGTGAGGGACAGAGCCCGGGTCCTGAGTTCAAGCCCTAGTACCAAGATGTGCCTTTGCACACACAAACACACACACACACACACACACACACACACACACACACACACACTCACACACTCACACAGACACACACAGAGGAAGGTGGTAATGATGAGTTGAGCTAGAACTGGGGGCAGTCTAGAGGCACAGTCATAGTGAACTTTCGACACATAAGTTATTTCTCCCCAACTCCTTCTTGGGCTGAGGGGTCTGGGCCATGGCAGTAAGTTCCATGGCACCTGCACCTCCATCCATGCATAGGGTACAGGACCAAGGGAAGAACACGATGGATGCTCGTTTATACTCAGTGCATGATTGCAGATCTTCATCTGCCACTGAGCAATGGTGAGGAAAGCAGGGCTCTGAGCCCTGGGACTCCTGGGATAGCCACTGCTACAAGCAGCAGCCAGCCAGCTGTGGATTCCTGAGCCTACAAGTCTTTCATGAGCCCAACTCAACACCCACCCAAGGTGTGCCTGACAAATTTGTCCCAGTGAGTAGGCATTACCTGCTGTGCCATCTTGCAGCCCTTGCCCCTCCTGGCCCAGAAACTTGGTCTGAAATGCTGATTTACGGCTCAGATCCACACTGCACCCATGACAGATGCCATTCTGATGACCTGACCGATGACTTCTGGTCTCCCTGGAGGCAGTGGCTGGCTGCTAGGTGTCCCAATGGGATATCTCAGCCAGGACATAAGTCACTTGTTGCACAGCCCATGCAAACCTGGCAGGGCTTCACTTATTAAATGGCAGAGAAGGATGCTTTGTTCAAGCTGCTGGTTCAGACTTAGGACTCTCTGAGGATTTGCCCAGGTTGGGCGGATGGACATGGGCAACCTGCTGAATTCCCATCATCCATACATCATCCATCCATACAGAGAGTCATGGAGTTATTGCCTCCTTTTTTTTGGGGGGGGGGTGAGGCAGGTTCAGGGTTGAACTATGAGTCTAGGCCCTGTCCCTGAGGTCCTTTTGCTCAAGGATAGCACTCTGCTCTTGAGTCACAGCCCCACTCATAGGCTTTTTTTCTTCCTATGATCTCTTAGAAAGAAGATTGTTTTGGACTTTCCTGCCTCAGATGAATTCAAATTGGCATTCTATACATCTCAGCCTCCGGAGGAGTTAGGGTTATAGGTAGGAGCTACTGACACCTGGCTTTCTTTTCTTCTTCTTGTTCTTTTTTTAAATCATGACAATCTGAAATCTTCATGATGTCATTCCAATGTTTGCATTCAAAGTACTCTACCCAGGCCTGGGATTCGAATGCTATGACTACCACCCACAAATGGAGGGAGATCCTGATGAACTAATTCCTGTTCATGTGAATGCTAATGGAATGTTATAAAAGTAATAATTAAATTTGCAGTGAATTCATGATTCTATTTTAGAATGCCACACAAAAATTAATGGATTTATATCTTCCATTCTAGCACCAGGGTATGATTAAGGATATTGACTATATTTGTAATTAATGCTTTTATAAGTACTCAACCATGATACCTCATGAAATGCAGTCATAATTTAGTAACTAATAATTGGTAAGAACATATATATAATTTAATAATATCCTCACATTCTCCCTTTGTATGTGTGTGTATATATAAATATATACATATATATGCAGATATATATGTATTTATATATTATATATATAATATCAATATACACATCTATCTATTGGGCACTACTATGGCTTGATTACAGGTCCTCAGAAATTCCTGGATGCTCAGTTTGCCGGAGGCTGGTGTGCTAAGACTGTACCCTGTTTATGGATTGGGCATTGTAGGCTGAGTTGAAATTCCAGCATGTCCAAAAATTTATTTGTGGAGTAAGAAGCCAATTTTACACTTTTTTTTCATTCTCTGTGAAAGTCCTGGGTCTCAATACGATGTATAATCCATATGCAAATATATTCTATGAGCTATGATATAATAAAGGAAATGTTATATGTGTAATAATACTAAATAAATAAGGGTAATAAATGTCATATGCAGTAGAACCCATGTATGTAAATAGATATCATATATATGAATATTATTTTTTCCAGTTCTGGGGCTTCAAGTCAGGCCCTTGGAACTGGTTTGAATTTCTTTTTTCTTTATTTCTTTTCTTTTCTTTTCTTTTCTTTTTTTTTTTTGCCAGTCATGGTGCCTTAACTCTGGGCCTGGACACTGTCCCTCAGCTCTTCAGTTCAAGGTGAGCACTCTACCACTTGAGCCACTTCCAGCTTTTTCTGCTTATGTGGTGCTGAGTTATTGAACCAAGAGCCTCATGCATGCAAGGCAAGCACTCTACCACTGAGCCACCTTCCCAGCCCCATGAATTTCTTGTCTTCAAGGACGGTGAGCTTTCCCCTTCACACACAGTGTCACAGAGTTACCCAGACCCTGAGTTCAAATCCCAGGCCTGCTGGAAAAATGGTGCAATTTCCTAGCCAGGGTCTTACTGTTATTATTACTTGTTTTTTGACCTAGCACAGGGCTTGAACTCAGGTCTTCGCATCTCTGCCACACTGATCATTGGATCCTGCGACCCTACTTCAAATTTCGGAGCTGGCAAAAAATAAAAATAAAAAGGAGAAGGATAAAACTGAGAAGTTCAAGAAGGTGGTTTTATGTTTTTTTTTCTTTGTATTGTGACCATCCTGGGTCTAAATGACAAGACCCAGAATGTGTACATGACACTGCATTGCTAATATTTAGTGGACTATTAGGGAAGCCATAGCTGAAACCAGCAACTTTGGCCTGGAGGTCGAATCTTGGAACTGCCACTAATGAATGTTGGGAGGTTCTAAGAAATTCATTCTGATATACATCCGTACAAATGGAATGTTATAAAAGTAACATTTAAATTAGTAGTTAGTATATGATTATATTCTAAAATTATACACAATTATTCTACATTGACTAATTTTCAATTCATACTTTATTATGTATTCAATCCTGATACTTAAAAAGGAAGGAATAATTGAATTGCCGATAATTGGTATTAATATCATATATGCAGTTTCATAATATACAGACATCTCTTGTTTTATACATATACATCTATCTATCTATCTATCTATATCTATCTATCTATCTATCTATCTTTATCTACCAATTTACACATTTATCTGTTTATACACTTGTCACTCCTGGGGCTCAGTGATAGAGTGCTCACTGAGTATGTACAAAGTCCTAGGTTCCATTCCTCACTACCACTTGCACAGAAAAATCCAGAAGTCATGCTGTTACTCAAGCAGTCCAGTACTAGCTTTGAGCATAAAAGTTTAGGGACTGTGTCTAGACACTTACTCAATATGCAGGACTAGCACCAAAACAAAACGATAGAAGGTTCTGACTGCAAAGATATAAGAATAGGACTGCAAATACCTCATCTTAAGGCAAGCTAGGAGTCTGGTGCTGAGAGCTGCCATCTAACCTGATGTAGCCAGAGGTAAACTGCTGCAAACCAGCTAAACAGAACCGCATGCTTGTGGCTTCCTCAGCCCTGTCATCCAAGATACTGGGGAGCTGAGATCAGACACTGGTAGTTTTAAAATCCAGCCCTGACAGGAAGTCTGCAAAACTCTGAGCTGTGGCTCAAAGTGGTAGAGCTCTTGCCTTGAGCAAAAGATCTTAGGACAGTACCCCCAAACCTTCAGTGGAATCCCCGTGGCTGACTCACCACCCCCTCCCTACAAAAAACCCTCTCCTGTAAATCATTTGATATGAACTTTGTGTAGTATGGTGACACTGATGAAAGCACCCTAATTCTAATGACAGCATGTGGTATACAGCTATGTCATGAGTCTTATATGAGGAATGGTGTACTGAGTGCATTCTTGCATCTGGTCCTTGTAAGAGCTCCACCGATTATTGTGCAGATGCGAACCTTGAGGCTCAGATATGTCCCCATGTCAAGACCAAAATGATGTATGTACTGAACTCTAGTGAGTTTTCTCCTACAGACAATTGTTTTGGTTTATTTTTCTTGGTCATGAACCTTGAACTCAGGGCCTAGACACTGACTCTTCCCTGTTGGGCTCATGGCTAGCACCCTACCAAGGGAACCCAAGGACACCCATACAAAATGTTACAGTCTAGGCACTTGTGGCTGATATCTGTCATCCTGCCTACTTTGACACATTTTTTTTTCTCTGTAAAAATGCTGGTTCTCAGTATGAAGTATAATCCATATGCAAATATATGCATGTGATAAGATGTAATAAATGAAATAAATGTTATATATGTAATAATACTAAATAAAATAAATAATGAATAAATAAGGGTAATAAATGTCATATGGAGTAAGCCCATGTATGTAAAAAGATCACATATATGAATATCAATTTTTCCAGTGTTGGCGCTTAAATTCAGGCCTGGAAACTGAAATTCTTGTCTTCAACAACAGTGAGCTTCCCTTCCCCCGCAGTGTTACAGAATTAACCAGACCCTGAGTTCAAATCCCACGCCTACCAGAAAAATGGAGGAAATTCAAAGTCACCGCCTTGGGCCTTGTCCAGGCCCGGGGCTTGAACTCCAATTGTGGCAATTCTGCTTCAGCTTCAATCACCCTAGGATGTGGTGCAGCCAATGGACCCACAGCCCATCCTGAGATCCTAGGTACCAAGTTCAAATCTCGGGACTGATAAAAGAAAAAGGAGAAGGGCAGGGAAGGTGGCTCAGTAGTAGAGTGCTTGCCTTAGATGTAGCAAGCTTCCAAAAACCTAGGGAGGCACCGTTGCCAATAATGAATCATTGCATTAGGTTCAGCTCCCTAGTTGTTGTCTGCCAGAAGAAATCTTGAATTAATTGTAGCAGTTTGTTTCAACACTGGAACACAGTCTAACAAAGACAGGATAAGTGCAGGGAACTTGGCCTGCCCCGGGAGATAGCACAAATGAAGGCCTCCTGTCAAAACACAGCATTGGGGAGAGAGATATCTTGGGGTACAAAGAGGCCTTTTTCTCCTGGTCTTCAGGGCCTGCCTACACTCATAATCACTAGTTTGCCTGGATAGAGTTGTTTGTTACAGAGCTGTACAGGAGTGAGGCCTTTTGTCTGCTTGTTCCAACAAAGAGGCAGACTTCCTCCAGCAACCTGGGGTGTGGAGAAGCCCTCAGGCTACACTGGGAACAGGGAGGGGAGCCCTGGAACATGCACTGTCTTGAAAGCACTCTCTGTGCTATGAAATCATTCTATTCAAAGCAAATTTCCTAGCTGGGTGCCTTTCTTCATAGCCACTCTGGAGGTTCACTGATAGAAATGCATTCACACATACACAGACACATGGAGTTACTGGCTCTATTTTTTTTTTTTTTTGGTAAAGATCCTGAGGCTTGAAATGTGAGCTTAGACATTGTCCCTGAGCTCATTTTGCACAAGGAAGTGCTTAATTGTGCCTTAAAACAGGATACATCATTAAATGAAGGCATAATTTAATACCTAATAATTATTAGTAATATATTACGTGTAAATTAATGATATATAGACATCTAACATTCTATAAATATATTTATATATTTAAACATATACTGGAATATACATATACATCTCTCTCTCTCACTCCCTATGCATATATATGTATTTGCAGCAATTAGGCATCTATCTATTTATATACTGGTTATTTCTGGAGGTTAAACTTAGGTCCTGGGAACTCCCTGGCAATGTATTTGTTTGAGATTGCTGCGCTTACATTGATCCTTTTATGAATTGGACATTCAAGTCCCTCAGTTCAAATCCCAGCAGTGCCAAAGACAATAGGTGGATTAAGCAGCCAATGTTGACCTGTTCTGCTCTCTGTGAAAATACTGTTACCTAGGTACAAGATGTGATACCTACGCAAATGCATATATATGATGTACATTATAAATGTATATAAATATTATTTTGCCAGTCCTGGGGCTAGAATTCATGCCCTGGGAAATGCTCTTGACTTTCTTTTATTCAAGGAGGGTGAACTTCCACTTCACCCACAGCAAAATAGAGTTACCCAGGCCCTGATTTCAAATCCTAGGTATGGCATATAAAATGTCCCAAATTCCAAGCCAGAACCTTAATTCATTTTGAGGGGGGGCAGGCACGGGGCTTGAACTCAGGTCGTCACAAGTCTGCCTCAGCCTTGATTACCGTAGGCTGGGGTGCAGCTTTTACACCCACAGATGATCCAGGGATCCTAGGACCCAATTTCAACTCCCAGCACTGGCCAACAAACAAACAAACAAACCAAAATGGAAGAGGAAAACCAGAAAGTTTTCCAAAACAGTTTTACTTTTGTTTCTTTTGCACAGTGACCATCCTGGGTCTCACTGATTTTTCTTTAAAATTGTACATGACTTTGCATGGCTGAGGCTGGTGGGCTGTCAGTGAAGCCTGAGGTTAACCCAGACACCTGCGCCCTGAGTTCGATCCTGGGACTGCCACATAGACATGGCTGAAGGTCCTAGGAAACTGGTTCCTATCTCTAGGAACACTAATAGAATGTTTGAAATGTACTAATTGAATTACTAATTAATGTCTTTCTAATGTAAGATTGTATGCATTAAATATAGGTCATTGATTAATTTAATTAATACTTTATTAAGTCTTCTAACATGATTAATTAATGGAGGAATAATTTTAGACCAAATAATTAGTAGCAACAGAATATACAAAAGTAAGATATAGACATCACTCTTTATATAGAGTTATACACTAGAATCTACATAAATGTCTATATGTCTCTGTATAAGTTTATAGATTCATATACATATGTAAATACACACACTGCATTTTACAAATCTATGTGTTTATATATGGGCCACTCCTAGGACCAAATTTGCCAGACAACTTCATTTGCATCAGACTGGTGTGCTAACATTGACCCACTCCCCATTCATGAAGTGGGCTTTCTAGGCCCTGAGTTCAAATCACAGAACTGCCAAAAACTTAAGTAATCCTGGTGGAAGAAGCCAAATGTCCCATTTGTCTTCCTTATTGGTGAAAGTCATGCGTCTCAGGAATCAGGTATAGTACATTGGCAAATCTATGTCCTATGTAATAAGATGTAAAAAAGGTTATGTGTGTAATCATACTCACTAAAATACATAAGAAATAAAGAAAACATAAAATAAATTGAATGACTAACTGCAATATGCAGTAAACATGTGTATGTAAATATGAATCCTGTATTTAAAATGCATACGAATATTATTTTTGCAAGAGCTAGGACTTGAATTCAGGCCCTGGGAACAGGCCTGACTTTCTTGTCTACCAGTACAGTGAGCTTCCCCTTCTCGCACAGTGCAGTAGATGTACCTAGGACCTGAGTTCAAATCCCAGGACTGGCAGAAAAATATGAGATGAATAACAAACCTGAAGTAGAGGGGTGGGAATGTGCCTTAGGGATAGAGTGCTTTGCATCTATGAAACCCTGGACTTGACTTCTCAGGAACACATCACTAGAAAAAAGCCTGAAGTGACTCTGTGGCTCAAGTGGGAGAGGGCTATTCTTGTACAAGAGAAATTAGGTACAGTGCTCAGGTCCTGAGTTCAAACTCCAGGACTGGTGTATGTGTGCACACGCACGCTCACGCACACACACACACACACACACACACACACACACACACACATGTCCTGAGTTCAAACTCCAGGACTGGTGTATGTGTGCACACGCACGCACGCACGCACACACACACACACACACACACACACACACACACACACACACCAGAAGTAAAGTGGTGACACAAAATGGTAAAGCGCTGGGCTCCTGCACTGAGCTCATGGTCAGCACCCAGGCCCTGTATTCAACCCCAAAACCTTGCCACCCAGGGCTCAACTAGGAGAGGTCAAAGGTTTCAAAACCTAATGTGCTTCAGCAGTCCTAGATGACCGGAAACAAGATCAGACATGTGCTTGGATTCCCAAAGCTTCCGGACACCTAGCAGAGGCATCATAGGCCCATCATCGCCCTCAATGAAACATTTCTTGAGGTTAAGTGCCCTAGTTGTCTGCCAGAAGGACTCCTGAATTATATTGAGCACTGTATCTGAACACCAGAATATAGTCTCACAAAGGCAGGATTAGTGCTGAGAACTTGGCCTGCCACAGGAGGTGGCCCAAATGAAGGTTGCCTGTCAACACGGAGCACTGGGGATAGAGATAGCTTGGGGTACAAAGAGGCCTTTTTGTCCTGACCTTCAGAGCCTGTCCACACTCATCCTCACTAATTGGCCCAGATGCAGTTTGTTACACAGCTGTGCAGGACTGAGGCCTTTTGTCTGCCTGTTCAGACAATGAGAGAGACTTCTTCCAGCAGGCCTGGGAAGCAGAGAAACCCTCAGGCTGCACTGGGAACTGTGAGGGGAGCCCAGGAACATGCACTGTCATGAAAGCAGTCTCTGTGTTATGAAATCATTGTTTTGAAAACAAATTTTCTAGCTTGGTGCCTTTCATCATAGCTACTCTGGAGCTTCACCTATAGGAATACATCCACACATGCACAATACATGGAAGTTGGTCCTGGGGTTGACCTATGAGCATAGGCGTTGTCCCTCAGTTACTTTTGCTCAAGTGTAGTGCATTAACCTGGAGCCACAGCCCCACTTTTGGGTTTTCCGTGATCTCTTAGAAATAACAGTGTCATGGACTTTGCTATGCTGGCTGGATTCAAACTCAGATTCTCTATATCTCAACCTCCTGAGGAGCTGGGATTACAGTCAGCAGACACTGGCACCTGCCTTTCTTTTCTTCTTCATTTTTAATCTGGACAATCTGACTACTTAACAGCATCATTCCAATGCTCTGAATTTATAAGTAAACTACCCAATGTTCTTTATACGTGTTTTCTCTGAGAAGGATTTTCTCTCCTCATCTTCTCCTCTGGCCACAGGTTTGAAGCCAAAAGTGAGAAATGAGTGTGACATGATTTGGGCAGCAAATGTCCACAGGACATGCCAGTTCACTCACTTAGCATTGAGCTGCAGTGAGTTTACTGTCTCAGGACGAGAGAACCAAAAGCTGGAGCGATCCTCATACTGTCTGAATTGCTCCTTAGGCCTATAAAATTATCTAATATTTATGAATGTTTTGTGTCTCCAACCTTAAGCATCTAGAACACAACAGAAGCATCTTCATGTTTCCTTTTTTCTCTAGTACCTCTAGAGATTTAGACTAAGGTTTTGTGTGGAGCAGATCCTCAGTGAATCCCTCAGGAAAGCCATTTGAAGTCTCCTCAGTAGATCTCTGTTCAAAGCCAGCCCGAGAGGAAAGTCTGTGAGACTCTTATCTCCATTAAACCACCAGAAAACCAGAAGTGAATCAGTGGCCCAGAGGGTAGAGCTCCAGCTTTGAGAAAGAAAGCTGAGCAGGAGATACCCAACAGACGAGGCAGGAAATCCTGGCAGGCGCTTATGTCCAATTAATGACCAGATGTCTGGAAGTGGAGCTGTGGCAGTGGCAGAGTCTCAGCCTTGAGTAAAACAGCTGAGGAACACATAGGGCCCCGAGTTTAAGCCCTGGGATGTCCACCAAAAAAATTCAAAAAGAGAAGGCCAAGTTTATGTACCAGTGTCCTACCTACTTATGTGTGTATATTACCTCTCTGAGTGGAATCAGATTGTATGCAATGCTTCTCCTTTTATGTACAGATTTATTTTTCAGATAGGCTTGTGGCACGTACTGCATCATTCTCTTCTTTTCATGCCCATGGCTTTTCTCTTCCAGAGTTCCAGGCCTGTGTCCTCATATGAAACACACTTAAGATCTCAGCAGCCTTTATTTCCTATTATTATTAGGCCAAGGCAGGAACAGTCACAAATCAGGCAAGGGAAGAGAAGATCAGGGTTTTTGAACTAACTTGTATTCAGAAAATTAAACTTGGAGAATGTAAAGTGGTAGCATACTTATGTAGAAACTACCATAAAGAAAAAATGAGAGGGCTGGGAATGTGGATTAGTGCCTAACATGCAAGAAGCCCTGGGTTCGTTCCTCTGTAGCACATGCACAGAAAAAGCCATAATTGGTGCTGTGGCTCCAGTAGTAGAGTGCTAGAGACAGTGCCCAGGCCTTGAGTTCAACTCAAGTACAAGTAACTTCTCATCACCAAGGGAAATCCAGGAAGCTCTTGAACATCAGCCCTTTCAGAAGTGGAAGTCAGAGTGTCATAGACTTTCCTGACCTGGCTGGCTTCACCCTGTGATCCTCAGATTCCAGCCTCCTGAGCTAGGGGATGGGCCTTGGCTACTCGGGCTTGCTAGGTCAGAACTGTAAAAACATTGACAATACAAGTCAACTACTTATGACAACTGACTTCAGGAGCATATTAAGCCTTTCTCCAATGGAACTTTCAGAACTCTAGGACACAAGGTTATAAAGCTAGAGTCTGAGAGGCTGGGCAAATGGATCTGGTAAACATTAACCTTGAGCTCTGACTCCAATTCGGTTGTACATCAGAGTTAATTTTCCAGAGAATGTTCTCCTAATTAGCAAATAGGAAAAGTACTTTGATTAACCCTCACATTTTTCCATTGTGTGTCTCAAACTCAAGCCTGGGCACTGTCCCTGAGCCCTCCATCCCAAGGCGAAACTCTACCACTTGAGCCACAGCACCACATGGGGCCTTTTGGTGGTTCATTGGTGATAAGAGTCTAACAGGCTTTACTTGCCAGGCTGTCTTTGGACTGTGGTCTTCGGATCTCAGCCTCCTGAGAAGATAGGGTTCCAGGTGTGAGCCACTGGCATCTGGCCTATTGTTTTTGCCAGTGCTGGGGCTTGAACTTAGGGCCTGGGTGCTGTCTCCATGCTTCTTTTTCTCAAGGCTAGTGCTCTACCACTTGAGCACTCCACAGCTTCTGGCTTGTTCTGAGTATGTGGCACTGAGGATTCAAACTCTGACATTCATGCAGGTTGAGCGAGCTCTCTACCACTAAGCCGCATTCCCAGTCCCACCCTTACAATTTTATCCCTCAACTTGCCTATCCTCAAGGAAAGGCTTCTGAGTATAAATCATCTAAAGAATTTCCTATAGGAAGGTGTTAAGATAAACAAGTCAAATCTCATATTTAAGAAAGACTCTAAACATAAGTGGCAGAAATACTGGCCCCAATTCCAAGACTGTCACTTAATTATTTTAAGTGGAACCAGTTATTTTTATTCAGTTCCATACTGAACATTTTAAAAACAGCAGTTTGTATATCTATTCAGACATCCTTCCCTTACCTGCAAAGTGGTTCTCCAAGCTCTAAATTGTTTCCTTTTTTTGTACATTTTTTGTTGTAAAAATGTTGTATATAGGGGTTACAGTTACATGAGCAAAGTAATGAGTACATTTACTCTTGAGCATTGTTGCCTCCTCCTTTGTTTTCCCCTTGCCATCCCTTCCCTCCCACCTCCACAGCTATCTCCTGAACCCCCAGCTGAGGTCAGTGACTTAAGTTTTTTGCTTTTGTCTTGGCACAGGATTAGAACTCAAGTAGTAGAAACTCTACACTTTCTCTCACATTGCTACAGGTTTACCAAGATCCTGAGTTCAAATCCCAGGCTAGGAAACAAAATTGGCAGAAATTCCAAACCAGGGGATTTTATTTTTTTGACAACCATGGAGCTTGAACTCAGGTCATGGCAACTATACCTCAGCTCTGATTGCCTTAGACTGGATTGCAGCCTCTCATCCATAGTAAATCCTGGGATTCTAGGCAAAGAGGACTTGCATGAATAAAAAAAATGTAGGCCAGCACAGAAAGTGGCGAGCTGCAGAGGACTGGGGTTTTTACGTTATTTTTTTCTTTGCAGGGTGACCATCCTGAGTCTGAATGACATGGCTGCAAAGTGGAGCTGAACTTCTATTCCTGAAGGCTGGTGGGTCATCAGGGAACAAATAGGCCAACCTGTCAACATAGGCCCTGGGTTAAAAATCTAAGTCCTGACACCTACCAATGGCTGGACAGCACAAAAGACTCATTCCTATGCATAGGAATACTGATTGAAAGAGTAGTTCATGCATCAGTCGAGTCTAAAAGTGGATGTAATAATCCTAGGATTCTGATTGATTTTAATTCATACTTTACTAAGGATGGAAAGAATAATATCACTTCAAATACAGTATAATAAATACCTAAGAGTTGGTAGGAATGTAGTAGGTGTCATTCAGTCAGATAGATGGCTCTGGCACTCTTTGCTAATATGTATTAATTGTATACCACCATGTGCCAATCCATGTATCACTGTTTTGGCCAAACCTGGGGCTCCATCACAGTGCCTGGGAACCACCTCACAGCTTCATTGGCTAGAGGCTACCGTGCTCACCCTTACCCATTCATAAATTGAGCCTGCTAGGCCCCGAGTTCGGATCCCAGCATTGCCAAAAGTTTAATCTTGGAGTAAGCAGCTGAGTGTGACACGTTTCCTTTTCTGAGAAAGTCCTGGGTGTCAGGCATGATAGCGAACACATCTACAAATCTAGATGCTATGTGATAGGAAGTAAAAAAATGTAAAAAATGGTATAGGTGTCATCAGAGTCAATAAAATAAATGGTAAATAAATGAATAAAACAAGAAATGAAATGAATAACCATACCAAACATGATATTGTCTGACTATATGGAAGTATAAATCCTGTCTTTAAAATGTAAATAAAATGCATATAAGGAGTATGTTTTGCAGGACTGAGGCTGTAATTCAGGCCTAAGAAAGAGGCCTGACTTTCTTGTCTTCAAGTATGGTGTGATTCCCCTAGCCTGACAGTGCTGCCTATTTACCCAGACTTTGAGTTCAATTCCCAGGCTTGGCAGAAAAAATGGCACGAATTGCAAAACAGGGAGATAAATAACTTTATTAATTTTTTAAATTGTTTTAATTTTTTAATTGTTTTACTTTTTTAATTTAATTTTTTGTTTGTTTTTGGTCATGCAAATGGCTTGAACTCAGATTGTGACAGCTCTGTCTCAGCTTACATCACACTAACCTGGGGTGCAGCTTCCAGAACCAAAGCCAATCCTGGAATCCTAAGACCCGAGGTCTGACAGGAAAACAAAATGAAAATGACACTAAAACAAGCCACCAGCTGCTAATGGTAGACGGTTTCTTGGCTTTGGTTCCTTGCATGGTGACCATCCTAGGTCTGAATGACATGGATGCCACGCACAGGTGACCTGTCATTGCTCAAGGCTGGTGGACTGTCAGGAAAGCCATAGGTTAACCCTGCAACACAGTCCCTGAGTTCAAATCCTGGTCCTGACAACTACCAATGGCAGGAGATCCCAAGAGACTCCTGCCTGTTCATAGAAATTCTGATGGAATGGTATCCAACTCATGATTGAATAGTTCGTGCAGTGGTCTGGACTCAAATTACACACAATAATCCTAGGATGCTGATTGAACTTAATTAATGGTTAATTAGGCATGAAAAGAATAATACTCCTTCAATGGAGGCATAATAACTACCTAAGACTTAGTAGGAACGTAGCAGATGTCATTGAATACTAGATACACGGCTCTGGCACTCTTTACTAATATGTATTTTTGGTGTACTACCACCTGCCTATCCATGTATGGCTATTTTGGCCACCAGTGGGGCTCGATTTCAGAGGTTACCAAAAATTTCCTCCTGGAGTAAGAAGCCAACTGTGACACCTGTTTTCCTTTTCTGTTAGAGTGCGGGGTGTCAGGCATGATGGAGAACAAGTCAACAAATGTAAATGCTATGTGATAGAGTGTAAACAATGTAATACATGGTTAGGTGTCATCATAGTCAAAAAAATAAATTGTAAATAAACAAATAAACCAAAAGGTACAATGAATGACCACACCAAACATAATATAGACTGAACACCTGTCTGGAAGTTCAATCTTATCTTTAAAATACATGTAAGGACTATGTTTTGCAGGGTTGGGGCCTGAATTCAGGCCTAGGGAAGAGGCCTGACTTTCTGATCTTCAAGCATAGAGACCTTCCCCTTCCCCTAGTTGCAAGAGTTACTCAGACCCTGAGTTTGAATCCCAGGCCTTGCAGACAAAAAAATAACACACATTCCAAGCCAGGAAGCTTCATTAGCATTTTTCATATTTTTTAAAGTTCACTTGGCCTTTATTTGCCACATTTTGATTTTATAACATGAGAGTTTTTCAAAAAGGGGTTTAAACGTTTACATTTCAGCATAGCACATTGGTGTTTCCATTTTGACCATCTGCCATGAAGAGTGAGAATGAAAATGAGTACATCATTCCTCCCTAGAGGGACAATTGATGTTATTTCTATTTAGAGTTATTTCTATAACTATAAACTCTCTACAATTGTATCATGTGAGTTTTCCTCAGTGCCTACCACAAAATACACTAGGGAAGTCCTAATACCACAATAAGTTGGGTTTCTGAATAAAAACTCACTTTTGTGAGGACAGTAGGTACTTGTAAGCATTTTGGGAATAAAGTGAATTGTAAAATGAGAAACTAAAACATTGGGACTGGGATGTAGCTCAGTAGTGGAGTACTTGCCTAAAGAGCATAATACTCTGGAAGAAAAGGAAGGCAAGTTTCCTAAAGCTCAGAAGGTTAGAATTTTTTGATCTGTATGAATAACCTTCATTCTTTTTTTTTTTTTTTTTTTTTTTTTTTTTTGTCGGTGGTGGGTCTTGACTCTGGGCTTGCCTGCCTGCCTTCACCTCTTCAACTCATGGCAAGTGCTCTACGGCTAGAGCCACAGTGCCATTTCCAGTTTATTGGAGATAAGAGTCTCACGGAATTTCCTGCCAGGCTGGCTTTGAAACTCCATTCTCAGATCTCAGCCTCCTGAGTAGCTAGGATTATAGCCAGGAGCCACAGACGCCCAGAGCATGAACAAACTTAGATTGATTCTGAGAAAAGAAACTTGAAATACACGTTTAATAGAAATAATTTATAATGCCATGGTTAAGGCACTAATTCAGAAGTATTTATTCATTGGCTGGTTTCTTAGTTTATTTAAATATATATATATATATATATATACATTTTAATATATATATATATATACATATATATTATCAAAACATAGCTTTGAAGTGTACCTAAAAGCATATTTGCTCATGTAAAGTCATACAACTGCACAAGCTTGATTTTTTATTTTCAGTTTGTTGGTACCATAAATTAGGTGGGATGTGTGTACTGTTGTTTTGTTCTCTCTTTTTGGAGGATTTCTCTCTGCTTTCTTCCCCTACTCCCCTCTCTCTGCACTTAATTTCAGCTTGCTCTTTCTTGGCTTGATTGTTCATAGCTGATTTTCTACCACTTCAGCCATACTTGTAGCCTGGCTTTTTGCCAGTTAATTGGAGAGGTTGTCTCTCAGGCTTATCTGCCTGGATTGGCTTTGAAACTTAATTTTCCAGTTCTCACCTCTTGAGTAGCTGGGATTACAGATGTGAGCCACTGGGGTGTCTAGGGATGAATTCTACTTTGGTTGGTGTATTCTTTCTGTTTTTCTAAGCATGGGATCATCTACTATAGAATTTCTGTGAATGTCCTGGGTCTGAAGTAAGATATAGAATATGTATGCTAATCTGTATAGTTCTCATAAGATGTAATCAATTTAATACATGTTATAAGTGTAATAATAGTCAATATAAATAATGAATGAATGAATAGTGCAAAAAATAAAATAAATACACAGGCAAATAATATGCGGTAAACATAAGTATGTAGATATTAATCATTATTTCAAATGTGGATGAATATTACTTTATCAGGACTGGGGATTGGATTCAGGCCTAGGGAACAGGCCTGAATTACTTGTCTTCAAAGATGGTGAGTTTCCCCATCCCCCACAGTGCATTAGAGTTACCCAAACTCTGAGTTCAAATCTCATACCTGAAAGGAAAATAAAAAGGCACGAATGCCAAGCTGGGGAGCTTCATTAGTATTTTTACAATTTTTTTTTTTCATGGGGCTTGAGCTCTGGCCTTGGGTGCTGTCCCTGTGCTCTTCAGCTCATGGCAAGCGCACTACTGCTTGAGCAAAAGCACCACTTCTGATTTTCCAGTGCTTTACTGGAGATAAGATTCTCATGGGCTTTATAGCCTGGGTTGGATTTGAACCACAATCCTCAGCCTCTTGAATAGCTAGGATTACAGGAGTGAGCCACAGGCGCCGAGCTATTTCTAATATTTTAAAATTTTATTGATTGATTGATTGATTGCCAATCACAGGGCTGGAACCTCAGCTTCCATCACCCTAGGCTGGGATGGTGCAGCCTCTGGACACACAGCCTATCATGGGATGGTAAGCCTCGGGGGCTGACAGGAAAACAAAATGAATATAGCACTGAAAAATCCGCAATCTGTGAATGGTTGGTGATTTCATGGTTTTCCTTTCTTGCATGGTGATCATCCCGAGTCCAAATGACACAGCTGCAACCTGTAGGTTACCCGGCACTGCTGAAGGCTGGCAGGCTGTCAGCGAAGCCATAGGCCAACCTGGACACCTAGGTCCTGAGTTTGAATCCTGGTCACGCCAGTTACAATCAGTTCATCAATCAGTCTAACAGAAAATTAGACCCAATAATCAGAGGACTCGGACTGATTTTAATTCATAGTTTATTATGAACTAAAAGAATACTATTGATTAAATGGAGTTCTCACTAAAGACCTGAGAATCTGTAGGAGCATAGTATGTGTCATTGAATACTAAATACACATTTCTGGCAGTACATAAATATCTACATTTATATTTATTTGTATACCATCATCTGCATAGAACATTTTTGCTATTTTGGCCAAACCTGGAACTCGATCCCAGGTCTTGGAATCCACTTGGCACCTGCATGGGCTAGATGCTGCCGTGCTGAAACTCACCCCTTCATGAATTGGGCCTCCTAGTCCCTCAGTCAAGGTCCCATCATTGCCAAAAGTTTCTTCCTGGTGTAAGATTCCATGTGTGCATCTGTTTTCCTTTTCTGTGCAAGTGCTAGGTGTCACGTATGATGTACATATTATGTCTGCAAAGTTACATGCTATGGAATAGATTGGGACAAATGTAATAAATGTTATAGGTGTACTCACAGTCCATAAAATAAATGTTAAATCAATCAATCAATCAATAATATAATATAATGAATCACTCCAACAAACACAATTTAAAATGAATATAGAGATATAATTCAAATATTTAAAATGTATATAAATGTTATGTTTTTCAGTACTGGTGCTTGAATTCAGGCCTAGGGAAGAGTTGAGAAGTGCATGCATGATTCACATAGGAAATGATAGGCAAGATCTTAATTAAGACTGCATGAAGTGTGACAATACTTACATTAAGGAATCGAAGCGTTGGGAAAGATCCAAGAATCAGTAGTCACATGGAAGATAGGATTCCAACACAGGTGGCCACATCTCCTACTCTATACAAACAGGCCTTTATTAGTATATTAATTTCAGCTTATGAATGGATGAATATGTTGCTCCACCCCCACCCTGGGGCTAAATCTCAGGTCCTGGATATGGCCTAGCTCCTTAGTGGCTCACAAGTTGGTGTGCTCATGTGGACCCATTTGACAGTTGGTTCTGCTAGGCCCTGAGTTCAAGTTCCAGCACTGCCAAAAGATTCATCCTGATGTGAGATGCCAAACCTTGCAGATGTTTTCCTATCCTGTGCAAGTCCTGGGTCACAGCTAGGATCTAGAAAGCATACGCAATTCTATACCCATGGGAATAGGTTGTCATCCATGTGAGCACAGTTATATATGCCATCCTATACTCAATAAAATACACAATACATAGATGAATAAGACACAAAATAAAAAGATTAACTACACTGAAAACAAGGGGCATACCACACCTGTATGTATATAGAGATCCTATGTTTAAAATAGATGGGCTTGTCCAGTCCTGGGGCTTCAAATCAGGTCCAGTACCAGGACTGACCTTTTAATCTTCAAAGATGGTGAGCTTCCCTTCCCCCACAGTGCAACAGAGTTACCCAAATGGCACAAAGTCTGAGCTAGGGTTCTTCATTCATAGTTTTTTTCATTTTTTTTAACCTTACCGGGGCTTGAACTCAAGTCGTGGCAACTTTGCCTCAGCTCTGATCATCCTAGGCTACAGTCTCTAGACCCACAGCCAGTCCTCAAACCCTTGGACTCTGGGGTTTGCTGGGGAAAAAAAACCCTCAAGGGGAAAAATAGCGGCGGTAAATTCCACCTGGCTCTTCTATGTTTATTTTCTTTTGCATAGTGACCATTCTGTCTCCGAACATGGTTGCCTGCAGAGTGAAGGTGACCTGGCATGGCTGAAGGCCTGCTGGTTTTCGGGGGAGCCACAGGCTAACCAAACAATGAAGGCCCTGAGGACGAATCCCAGTCAGCCCTGTTACGATGAGGGAATGGCGGGAGATTCTGGGACACTCGTTTCCGGACTTAGGAAGAGTCATGGAATGCAATCAATCTCATCCTTGAATGAGTAGTTCCTGCTTGATGCGAGTAGGAAATGATAGGCAAGACTCATGGGGTATGGACTATTTTTAATGAAGAGTTGATGAAACATGACCATAATCATCACAGTCATGAAATGGAGGCATTGGGGAAGATCCAAGAATCATTAGTAACAAGGTAGATTGGATTACATCACTGGTCCCCATCCTACTCTATACAAATATGTACTTACTACCTTCAGATTATAAATAGATGACTATTGTGCTCCCCCTTCTCTCCCTCCCATCCCCCCCGCATGGCTCATTCTCAGGTCCTGGGAACGACCTAGCTCCTTAGTGGCTCACAAGCTGGTTTGCTTACCTGGACCCATTTGCCTATTGGGCCTGCTTCTCCCAGAGGTCAGATCCCAGAACTGCCAAAAGATGAATCCTGATGTAAGAAGCCAATCGTTGCACCTATTTTTCTGTCCTGTGAAAGTCCTGGGTCTCAGCTAGGATGCAGTATGCTATATAGGCAACTCTATATTCATGGGAATCAGTTGCCATCCATGTCAGCACAGTTATAGCTGTCATCATATGCAATAAATTACAAAATGCATCCATGACTAAGACACATATTAAAAAGAATAACTACTCTGAATGCATGATGCATTCCATATCTCTATGTAAAGAGAAATCCTATGTGTAAAGTAGGTGAACATATGCTTTTTGCCAGTGCTGGGGTTTCAGTTCAGGCCCTGGGACTAGGCCTGACCTTGTAGTCTTCAAAAATGGTGAGCTTCACCCTCCCCCACAGTGCAACAAAGTTACTCAGACCTGAGTTGGAATATCAGAGGTGGCAGAAAAATGGTGAGAATTCTGAGCCACAGTGTGTTGTTGTTGTTGTTGTTATTATTATTATTATTATTATTATTATTATTATTACTATTATTGCCAAGCATGGGATTTGAACTCAGTTCATGACAACTCTACCTCAGCTTTGATCACCTTATGCTGGCGGGCTCCCATGGGCCTGTAGCCAATCCTGAGATCCTAGGCTCTTAAGTTTGCATGAACAAATGACAGAAAAAATGTCGCCGGATGGATTTTTTATATTTTCTTCTTTTGCACGGTGACCATCCTGGGTCTGAATTACATGGCTGCAAAGGGTACTTCACCTTGCATTGGCGAAGGCTAACGGGATATCAGGGAAGAAATAGGCCCATGCGGCAACATAGTCCTTGAGCTTGAATTCTGGTCCTGACACCTACCAGTGGGGGGAGATCCCAAGATACTTGTTCCTATGCATGGGAATAACAATGAAATGTTAGCAAACTCATGATTGAATGAGAAGTCTCTGCGTGTATTGGTCTAGTCCAAAATTAGATGCAATGATCCTAGGATGATGATTCATCTTAATGAATGGTTTATTAAGCATGAAAAGAATACTATTCCCTCAATGGTGGCATAATAAATACCTAAGAGGTAGTAGCAATCTAGTTGATGTCATTGAATCCTAGGTAGATGTCTCTGGCACTCTGTACAAATATATATTTATTGGTGTTCTACCACCTGTCTACCTATGTATGGCTATTTTGTCCACCCCTGTGGCTCAATCTCAGGGTCTGGAAATTCCCTGGCAGCTTCATTGGCTAGAGGTTGCCATGTTGACACCCCGATTCAGGGTCTGAATTGGGTCCGCCAGGCTCTGATTTCAGATCCCAGCACTGCCAACAATTGGATCATGGAGTATGAAGCTGAGTTTGATACCTGTTTTCCTTTTCCCTGAGAGGCCTGGGTTTCACACATGATGGAGAACATATCTACAAATCTAGATACTATGTGATGGGTTGTTATCAATATCATAAATGGAATATGTGTTATCACAGTCAATAAAAAATCTCATATCTAAAATACACTTGGACCTCAAAAAATTAAATCCCCCAACAATAAATCTTGAAAGAAACAACTGCCCAATAAATAAGTGGGCTAAAGTCTTAAAGAGATTTTCTCTGAAGAGGAAAGAAGCATGGACAATAGACATATGAAGAAATGCTCAACCTCCCTAGCCATAGAAGAAATGCAAATCAAAACAACATTGAGATACCACCTCACCCAGTTAGAATGGCTATAATCAAGAACTCTAACAGCAACAGATGCTGGAGGGGATGTGGACAGAAGGGAACCTGAGTGCATTGTTGGTATGAGTGTAAACTTATTCAACCACTTTGGAAAGTAGTATGGAGGTTCCTCAAAAGACTCCACATAGAACTACCCTATGACCCAGCAATCCCACTTTTGGGCATTTACCCAAATGTTTACAAACAAGACCACACTAAAGCTACCAGCACAACTATGTTTATTGCAGCACTATTTACTGTAGCTAAGATATGGAACCAACCCAGATGCCCCTCAGTAGATGAATGGGTCAAGAAAATGTGGTATATATACACAATAGAATTCTATGCCTCCATCAGAAAGAATAACATTGCCCCATTTATTAGGAAATGTAAAGACTTGGAAAAATTATATTAAGTGAAGTAAGCCAGGTCCAAAGATACATAGGTCCCATTGTTTCCCTTATTTGCAATATCTAGTATATGTCTGAGTCAAGCAGAAAAGGTCAGATAAGGTGATGTTAGGGAAATGAACCCTAAGATATGTACTCAAATTTTTTTTTCTCTCTTGTGATTGTTTCTAACACATTTATAAGATTATTTCTTTGTTGCTTTGTATGTCCCTCCCCCACAGTATATCCCCTGCTTTCACAGTATTTGATGTAGGTATAATTTGTGGAGGGCAAGGGGGAAACAAATAGTTTAAATAGGGATACAGGTGGACGCATTGCAACAATGAGATGTACAAGTCGTTATTTCAAAAACGAACTTTACAACTTTGGTGCGGAGGGTGCGGGGGGAGGGGAGCTCGGATCAGGGAGGATTGTGGGTGGTGGCTGGGAGGAGGATGGGAAGGGATGGGATGGGGAAAAAAAGGAGCAGGCTACAATGTTGATAAGAAATGTACTCATTATCTTGACCATGTAATTGTAACCCCTCTGTACAGTATTTTCAAAATAAAAAAATGGAAAATAAATGAATAAAACAAAAATACAATAAATAACCACAACAAACAGGATATGGACTGACCATCTATACGTAAGTACAAATCCTTCCTTTACAATGTATATAAATAGAATGTTTCCTGGGTAGGTACTTTAATTCATGTCTAAGTTCAGGCCTTACTTTCTTGTCTTCAAGCATGGTGAGCTTCCCCTTTGTCCACAGTGCTTCAGAGTTACCCAGCACTTAAGTTCAAATTCAACGGTAGGAGAAACAGCGTGAATTGCAAGACAGGAGCTATTTTTTTTTTTTTTTTTTTGCTTTTATTGCCAAACACGGTCTTGAACTCAGGTCATGGCAAACATGCCTCAACTTTCATCACCATTGGCTGGGGTGCAGCCGCTGAAAACACAGCCTATCCTGAGATCCTAGAACTTCAGGCATTGTGCGGGGGGGGGGGGGGCGGAAGGGGGCGAAGGGAGTTGCACAGAAAAAAAGTGGTGGGATGGCATTTTTACATTTTCTTCTTTTGCACCGTGGCCATCTGGGTCTGAGTGATCTGGCTCCAAAGGATAATTCACCTTACATTGCTGAAGGCTTGCAGGCTACTGGGGAAGCCATAATCCCGAATAATGATTAGGCAGGCACCTGTGGCTCTCACCAGGCCTCCTTGATACTTACAAGGCTGTGAGAGGAGGATCATGGTCAAAGTCACCTTAGGCAGGGAAGTCCTTGAGACCCCTGTCCAACCTCAATGCCAACAAATCCAGAAGTAGAGCTGTGTGGCTCCAGTGGTAGAGGGCTAATCTTGAGCAAGAACAGCTCATGGACTGTGCCCAGATTCTGAGTTCAAGGTCCAGGATTGGCAACAAACAAACATAAACAAAAATCTGTGCAGCCATCTGGCTAAAGCAGGTCTCCCACTTGTCCCCAACTGGATTGTACAGAGTTTCCTGGTGAAGGGGCTGCTGTCATCTTGACTCTGTCCATTCTGTCTGCATCACAGGATTCCAGGCACACCCCCATTCTTTCATGGTTCTTTTTGACCAATGGGATACAAGAATAGTGGCCATGCCCACATTCCATGCTTCCCAGTAGCACCAGGGTTTCCCTCTGTTGATTGACACCACTACCAGCAGTTGAGGAAGGTAGAGGTGGCTGAGTGGTGAGCAAGAGACTCCAGGTGACTTTGAGGTAGAGTAGGAAATGATGTCCTAGTCGGTGAGTGGGAGATTAGAGGATTTCCTAGAGCCTGGGAATGTGGCAGCCCAACTTTCCCGTCCTGGCGCTCAGATGTCTGAAACAATAAGAATCAATGAGAGAACTGTGGGCAAGAAACTACCACAAGAACACCAGCAGTATCCTCCCGACAGACCTGAAACATTCAAGAAAACAAAGAACACGAAAAAGAGAGGAATCCCCAAGACAAACACCACTGGGGAGCCGGATTGAATGGAGAGTCCAGCCAAAGGTGATGCTGACCATGGGCCTACCTTGCCTTTGGACACAGTCACAGCCACCAGGGTCCAGAGTGTCAAGGGTCCCAATACCACCAAGGATCCACAGAGGTGCTACCTGCATGTGGTGCCCACCCTGGACAACAGAAAAGAAGAAACCAGGCACTCTGTGCAAAGATCCAAGCACTGAAGCAGGGAAAGACAGACCCACAGGATCAATGGAAGTAAGAGAGGGAGAAGATAGACCAGATACATGCAGCACCAAAAATGGAGGTAGAGATCCACGAGGCACCCATACAGTGGTTGGTTTTAGCAGAAAGCGATTTACAATGTGCACTGGCCCAAGTGCAGCAGGCCACTGATGACAGAGAAAGGGAGCACGAAGTTCTCAACAGCTGCCTGCAAGCTACAGAATGGCATGTGGCAGAGCTGGAGATAGCGGCTTCTGCGGTCATTGCTGCAAACATCCGAACTATGAGGTGTCCCTCATGGTTTGTAAAGATCAGATGCTGGTCCTGAATGAGCTGTGTTGGGAGAAAGCCCAGTGCATGCACTTGCTGTCCTAGGAGATGCTGGAGAAGAGGAGAGTTCTGCGAGAGCTGTTGTCACTCCTCCCAAAGGAAGGCACAGACAGCAGTCTCCCTATGCCAGCACAGGCTGAGCCCCCACCACCAACACTGCTTCAGACGCCTCAGGGCCTCTGGTGGGTGAAATGAGGGAGGAGCAGAGAGGTTTTGAAGAATTGCAACTTGAAGACAGCATGGAAATTGTCAGAGGAGAGGTCAGGGTTCCTGACCCCATAGTGGACTCCCCCAGGGAGCACATCCTGCCCCAGATGCCCCACATCCAGATCCGCCCACAGCTCCCAGGCTCAGGGGAGGAATGCTCCCTCACTTTCTCCTGTAGACTGATGTGGATGATGACTCTCTATGTGACATACTGACTCTCAAAAGCCTTGGCAGCCACCAGATATAGGTGACCAAGTGGCTTTCTCTCAGGCCTCCATCTGCCGGGTGAAGGGAAGGATAACCTGGGGGTAGGGTAGGGCAGAGGCTGAAGGGAGTTGGCCTAAACTCAAGGGACATCTAATGGCCCATTGGTGGCCAGGAAAGAGACCCATGTTATGCTTATCACAAGGAATAAATTGTTTTCAAACCAAAAAAAAAAAGCCTAAAAACAAATATTTGTTCTTCCAGCCTTGGGGCTTGAACTCAGGGCCTGGCCACTCTCCCTGAGCTCTTTTTGATCAAGGCTGGTCCCACCTCCCCTTCCGCTTTTTCTGTGTGGAATAGAACCCAGGGCTTCTAGCATGCTAGGCGAAAACTCTACCACTAAGCCACATTCTCAGCTAGGATGATTCTCCCTGCTTCCAAACCCATATGGCCATTCCTCAGATAAATAGGAAGTATGGGCTAGGATGAATATGAAGCACAAATCTGGTTCAGACCAAAATATTCCCTTGCCCCCTATCCCACACCCTTAGTTGAAGTTTCTGTTCTAAGATTGAGGGATGAGAGAGGGAGAGGGGAGTCCCAAGAGAGTACCAACAACAGTGGCCCCCTGAGTCCCACATCCTTCCCCACACAAGTGGTCCTCCAGATTCCAATCTTACCTGACTCAATGTGAAGTCTACACTGTCTTTCCACCACTGCAAGGCTCAGGATGAAATAAAGGTCAGCCATGGCCTCAGCCGACACCCAAGGTGGAAGCTTCTAGTCCCAGACCTACTTCCACCTCTGACTGCCTCTATTTAGGCCAGACTCACCACTCACCATTATGTTGGTGGTGATGACCTCATGGATGGATTGCAGGAAGAATGTCTATGGCAAAGAGCAGAAGCAGTAGGGTGAGCAGGGCAGAAAGAGGTGGTGATATTGCTCTGGAATCTTCCTTGGAGCCCTCCCATCCAGCCAGACCCATGCTGATCCAAAGCACGGACAAGGCCAGGGGTAAGAAGAGATGGAGGAGCACAGGACTAAAGGAGGTACTGCTTTGTCTTGGAGGACTTGATTAATTCCAATTATAATTAATTCCAATTACATTTGGCCCATGCCAATCCCAAAGGCTGCATGCAATGCCTCTCCTTGTTGTTGTTGGCCGTGAGTGCTGTCCCTGAGCTCTTTTTCTCAAGGTTGGTACTCTACCACTTGAGCCACAATGCCACTTTTGTTTTCTGATGGTTCATCGATAAGAGTCTCATACACTGTCCTGCCCAGACTGGCTTGGCACCGTGATCCTCCAGATCTCAGCTTCCTGAGTAGCTAGGATGAACAGGCATGAGCCACCAGTGCCCAGTATGTGATGCCTTTTGAAGGAATCTTGGTGAGTCTGTAAAGGAGCCCCAAAGGGCTTGGATAGACCATGACCCAATCAAGGAGCTGGTATGGGGGAAGGTTGACCTTCTAGCCATTCTGTTCCCCTGAAATTGAAGATGCCAGGTGATGTTGTATACACAAACCCCTAGGCCAGCAGCCACCAGGCTTATTTTGGAAACAGTAGAGAATACCCAAAGACTGCAGTGTACTAATCTCTGAATTTGCATGCATGTCGTGTGTGTGTGTGTGTGTGTGTGTGTGTGTGTGTGTGTGTGTGTGTGTGTGTGTGTGTGAACTAAGGGCCTAGGCTTTATCCCTGAAATTTCTTGCTGAAGGCTAGTGCTCTGCCACTTAAGCCACAGCCCCACTTGATTTTTGATGGTTAATTGTAGGTTAGAGCCTCAATGACTTTCCTCTCCATGGTGGATTTGAATCATGATGGGGGCCCAGGGAAGCAAGAGTAAACACCACTCGCAAGTACTATCCCTATTGTGGGCTACTCCTGCTCCATGGTGGCCACACACCGAACATGCAGCCCCATGCCATTATCCTTTAGAGTTCAATTTGGGCAAGTTACTAGGGCCAAGCTGACTTTTGCTCACCCTCATTGCTGATGCCAGAGCAGGTCTGTTCAACCCTAGGGCAAGAGAGCTCCAGGAAGCCTGGCTTTCTAGGGACACGAGGAAGGGAGAGGACAGCTCCAGGTTGAGCTAATATCCTTTGCCCATGGATACCCCAACTTGTCCTTACTTATCACCATAAGACCTGTGAAAGAACAACCCCCCCCAACAAAAATTGGATCTGTGCCTCCAAGTGGTAGAGCTCTAGCATTGAACCAAAGAGCTCAGAGACAGGGCCCCTAAACTTTGAATTCAAGACCCCCAGCTCACCTTCCCCCATAAAACACAGCTTGTCTAAATGTGAACTAGTAGGATTTGTGCAGTGTTTCTGAAGAATGGTGATACTGAAGAAAGCAACCTAATTCTAATGACAGCTGAACATGTTACATACAGCTACGTGTTGAGTCTTTCACAGGGCACCATTTGCTGGGTCCTTCCCACATTGGAGTTTTGTGGTGAGTCTTCAAAATGGTGCTGTTTGCTGAGTCATCCTAAAGGATGCTATGTGCTGAGTCCCTGAGAAGAGTGGGACATCCTGGGTTTTTCAAAGGGTGCTGTATGCTGAGTCCATTACACAACGTACTATATGCTGAATCCTTCAAAAGGTTTGGTGTGCTAATGCATCACAAAGGGTCCTGCTATGTGCTGAGCCCTTGAGAAGAGAGGGACAAGGTGTTTTTTGAGTACTGTGTGCTGAGTCTTTTACACAGGGTCCTCTGTACTGTCCTTTAAATGGTGCTATGTGCTGAGTGCTTCCACAGTGTGGTATGTGCTGAGTCCTTCAAAATTGTTCTGTGTGCTTAGTTTTTTGGAGGATGCTGTGCACTGTGTGTTTTACACAGCGTGCTTCAACACAGGGTGTGATGAGTCCCTGGGAAAGAGTGCTATGTGCTGAGTTTTTCAAAGCATGCCATGCCCTGAGTCCTTTACACTGGGGGCTATGGACTCCCTCCTTCAAAGTGTGCTGTGTGCTGAGTACTCTACCCAGCATACTACATGCTGAGTCCTTCAAAGGGAGCTGTGTGCTGAGTCATTTACACAGGGTGCTTTGTGCTGATTTTGGAAGAGTGCTGTGTGCTGAGACATCCCAAAGAGTGCTATGTTCTGAGTCCTTGAGAGGTGGTTATCCCCATCACACACACACACACACACACACACACACACACACACACACACACACACACACACACACACACACACACCCCAACACAAACACAAACACACATACTCACATGAATGTCACCATGTACCTGCTTGGTGTGTGGAGTGGAGGGGGATGGAGGAGAGTCTCCTCCAGGGGTGGGGTTGAGGGGAGATTCGATCCCATAGGCTGGTACTGGGGGTGGGGGGCAGTGCTGAGCTGAGGTAAGGCTGCAAGTGCCATGGTCTAGAAGCCTCAGGACCCAGTCAGGGCTGCAATTGTGGCCAGGGGTGGGGGCGGGGCATTGGGGAGCGGGCATGGGGCCCAGGGGCACACTTTTGTGGCAGCAATGGCCAGGAGCCCAACGGGGCAGGGGTGTGTGCTCAGCAGGGACGGGGTGGCCCAGGAGAGGAGTGTGGGGCCCAGAGAGAGCTGGGAGAAGAGCGAGCATGAGCACTAGCACCCTTGGAAACGGCTTCAGTGGCTGGCGGCAGCTCCAATCATACTGTGGGTCCTGGGTTGGAGCGCAGAGCATGCGGAGCCTGCATGGCAGGCACATCGCTACACGCAGCCCCTCGGAGGTGGCCAGCCATGGTGGCCCTCAGTCTGAGGTCCCAGTGCGGGGAGCACGGCAGAGGCAGTGGCTGCTGAGGCGGCTGCGGCCACAGTTTAGGAGGCCGCTGAGGCTGGGATGATGCCTGAGGAGGAGCAGAGGCTGTGCGTGGCTCCACCATGCGCCCAAGCTGCATTTCAAACATGGCGCTGCTGGCTTGGACCCGCAGAGCCTCTAGCAGTCACCTGGCAGAGGTGATGCGCCACTGGCCTGCTTGTGATCCTGACTTGGTTCCAGCCCTAGGTCCTCAGACTCCTGGTACACACCAGGAGATGCAGCCTACAGCTTCTCCCAGCAGCTCAAATGAGTGGCCGACCTGCACTCCCGCACTCCATGACCCCCCACTACTGTAACACCTCGTCCCCCACTGTACCCTTCCTCCCCACCCTCGCGGACCCAGACCCTTGCCTCTCCCCTCCCAGACCAGTCCTGCCTGTGCCTCCACCGTGCCCACAGTCTGTCCTGGCTCTGCCACAAATGCACCCAAGGGGTGGGGAGTGGAGATGGGTGTCCACCCGGGGATCCCACCCTCATCCCTAGATGCCAGTGTCCCAGGAAAAGGGGAGCCACAGGGATGGGTAAAGAGTGGGCACCACAGAGCCCCTAGCCTGGAGCAGTGGGAGCCACACAGCCTTGCATCTGCATCCTTTCTCTCCCTGGTGGGAACCTGGTGGATTTCGTCAGAGATGGGGAGCAGCACCACACACCAGCCTTCTTAGGTTTTTTCCTTTTTCCTGGGGAGGGGGATGTTGGATAAAGAAGATAGGCCCATTTGCTGTGTGAGCCCTTGTCTTCTGTGTTCAGTCACCCTTTCACCTGAGGACATTCCCAGAGGAGCCCACTAGAGAGGTGAGGGCACTGGGGTCAGATAGAAGGTGGGTATTTGGGAGAAAAACACACCCCCTCTGACAGACACACAACCGTCCTGTACCCCCAACCCCAGCTGTCAACAGTTCTGACTGGGCGATCACATCTCCCAGTTCTGCCAGCTTCTGCTAGTGCTCCCAGTCCATCTGGTCTCCTTGTCCTCCCCAAGAATCTGCCAAATCATCCATGTATATAGCCTTTAGGCCCTCATCAAAGTCCCCAACAACGTCCCCACCCCAGGTCAGACACCTCTCTGGAGGCACCATGACCCCCTGCTTTGTTTCCTGTCCAGGCTCTGAGGAGCCATGTGTTTCAGGACTCCTTCACCCAGTGTCCTGGCCTAGGGATTTGGTGAATGGGGAATCAAGGCTGGTTGTTCCCAAGGGGAAGGGTCTGGCCCTGGAGAAAGGGGAAGGCAGGTTGGTGCTGCCTTATTAGAGCATTGTTCCCCTTGGGTGGTTGCCCCTGGTTCTGACTAGGGAACTCCAGTGCTTGAGCTGGTACATTGCCTAGATGAGAAACCATCAAATTCAGGAGAGGCACTGCTCTGAGTCTGTGTGTTTAGGTGTGTATGAGAGAAAGAGAAAGAGAATGAGAGAGAGAAAGAAAGAGAAAGAGAGAGACAGAAAGAGAGAGAAAGAGAGAGAGAGAGAGAGACAGAGAATGAAAGAGAGAGAGAGAGAGAGAAAGAGAGAGAGAGAGATCATCTTTCTCATTGTACAGTCAGCATGTCTAAAAAGAGCAAAAGCATTTTTTGGGGGGGATCCGGTTGTGGGGTCTGAACTCTGGGCCTGTGTGCTGTCCCTCAGCTCTTCAGCTCAAGGCTAGCACTCTACCACTTGAGCCACAGCGCCACTTCCGACTTTTTTCTTTTGCTTACGTGGTGCTGAGGAATCTAATCCAGGGCCTTGTGCATGCAAGGAAAGCGCTCTACAACTGAGCCACCTTCGTAGCCCGAGCAAAAGCATTTTATTTGTGTGCATGTGTGTATTTGTTGTTCTTTTTTCATTAATGCCCAATATGAGCCCAGCCACAGTTTTTGTTTTCTCTTTCACTGTGTCATGGCTCCTTTAGAGAAGGTTTCATTAGATGTTCCTTCCCACCACTTTCTTCCCCTTTCCTGCAGCCCACAGTAACTGCTGGGCCTGCGTGGGTCTCTCCTAGGAGGCCTGTGTGAACCACAGACGAGTGTGGATACCTGCCCTTCTGTCTTTAGCCAGAAGGCTCATGAGGTTACTGTGACCACAGCCCCACTCTTCCACCCAGACAGTCTGCTCTCATGTGTATAGTTGAAAATAATTCAAAGTTGGGAACGTATCTGCCAAACATAATTAGGGAATGAGATAGGGGGGGTAGGGCAGGAGCTGTGAAGCTAGGAGGGTCTGGGAAGTGATGAACGGTGAGACATGGTAGATGGTTCATCACGACTGAGGATGAGAGGGGAATCTTACCCAGGGCATTGACGGTGTAAGTGGGCATCTGATCAGGGGGCTCTGGGCCCCCAATGGAGGCATGGATTTCCTCCCAGGGCAGTGTACTGGTGGGCAGTCCTCACTGGAGTCCTGCAGACTCCAATCTGTGACCCTCCTGAGCTGTTTCCAGCTGGGCAATGGTAGGCAAGTGTGTTCAGTCTGCTGGAGCCTGCTTGGGATCATGACATGGCAGTTAGCTAAGGCTCTCTGAATGCCATTTTCTGTAACCTGCTGTAGGCTGTCTGGAAGGAAAAGTGGACCCCTGACTTTGGAACCCATTAAGTTTGATTGGGACAAGTGAAATGCCAGCTTTTCCAGGGTTTTTTCTTTTTTCTTTTTTCTTTTTTTTTGTCAGTCGTGGGGCTTGAACTCTGGGCTTGGGAGCTGTCCCTCAGCTCTTCAGCTCAAGGCAAGCACTCTACCACTTGAGCTACAGTGCCACTTCCGGTTTTCTGGTGGTTTTATTGGTGATAGGAGTCTCATGGCCTCACCTGCCCGGGCTGGCTTTGAACCGTGATCCTCAGATCTCAGCCTACTGAGTAGCTAGGATTTTAGGCATGAGCCACGAGCGCCCTGCAAGGGTTTTTTTCTTGAAGCTGGCAATTTCTACTTAACACCTGGGATTCTGGGTCAAATTAGATGGACCTTTCAGCCACCAAACAATGACGTTCAAAGCGGCACAGGCAGAGTTCCCAAGCCAGATGGTTTCTTGCTACGAACATCGTGCCTTAACTGCCTTTCTCCAGCAGCTGCTGATTCTTCTCCGGCTCTCTCTAGGGTGACCATCACAGTTGTGGATATCTTGGGGAGCAGAGATTGTGACCTCGCCATCCTCAGCCTGCCCGCTGTGACCAGAGACAATTCCCAGCACCTGCACTGGAATCTGGGAGATTCAGAGACCTGGGATGCCTCAAGGATCCTTTCTCTGCAACATGAAACTTGGGGGCCGGATATAGTGGACCATCCTTTCTGCCCCAGGGAGAGGAGAGGAGGCCCCTTGAGCCTGGCGTTCACCTCACAGCAACCTTGTTCAAACCTGAGTGGGGAGTGGAGTGCCACAGAGCTGGTCAGTGGATGGACAGAGATCTTTGAGAAGATAGGCATCCCAGAGACCCTGGAATCCAGTGAGGACATCATGGCTCATGTCCTTGGAACCAAAACAGTTAAGTGTGGTGGCACCAGGAGAGTGGGAAGAGGGAGGAGGGAGAACTGTTGGAGAGCTACATCAGGCTTTCCCCCACCCAGGATGCTTACCTGAATTAGATGGGACTTGTCTGTAGTATTGTCATAGACAGATGCTCATTTATTTATCCAACATACCGTGACAGCATGTGCCAAGCCCGGGGCGGGAGGGCGGGCGGTCATACACGATGAAAGGTTCCAGTGCTGGTTCCACAGCACATAAAGAAATCTTGGTTTGGGCTGGATACCATTGCTTCACTCCTGTCATCCTACCTACTTAGGAGACTGAGATGGGAGGATTGAGGATTAAGGCCCATGCAGGAAATCCTATAAGACTCTTATCTCCAACTAACTGCCAAAAAGAAAATGCCAGAAGTGGATGGGTGGCTCAAGCCATAGACTGTTGGCCTTGAGTAAAAAGGCTCAGGGACAGCACACAGGCTCTGATTTCAAAGCCTAGGGGTGACACAAAGAGAGGAAAGAAAAAGAGAGGAGGGAAGGATGGAGGGGGAAAAGGAGAAAAGGAAGGAAGAAGGGAGCATGCAAGTCTTGGTTTGGAGTCCCTGGATCAAGGGAGCCAACCATTCACAATCTCTGTGGGGACAGTCTCAGAGCCTAAAGCCAGTATGTAGGACCAAGCCACTGTCCCCTCAGCAACTTCATGACATCCTGGATCTGAGTTGTCGGTGACTGCAGAGGGAAACAGCCTGGGGTAGAACCTAGGGCTCAGGGTGGATCACAGAGTTTCAATCTCCCCTGGCTCGCTGAGTTTATTTTCTGGTCAGATAAGAAGAAAGTGTCCAAAGGCTAGGGAGGATAGGGTGAGGGAGTGTCCAGAGGGGGGTGACAAGGGATAAGCAGGAAGATGAAGAGGGAGGATGATCCCAGATCAGGTGAGTCAGGCCATTGAAGCCATGACCTCACCTGACAACCTAGACCATCCGTGATAGAGCCTTCAACCCAGCCACATGCCTATTAAAAGTCCTGGCACTCTGGGTTCACTGTTGATGACCTCGCTGTCGTCCACTGCAGGATGCCTGTGCAGTACATCCTTGGGGACTGGAACTTTTGTTGGCTCAATCTGAAGATGACACTCCCAGTGTTCTTTCCTTGACCAGAGACAGAGGTAACCAGACCACTGGCACAGGACAGCCAGGGAATGAGGGCAGGAGTCAGACCCGTGTTGCCCCCAGACTTCCTCTTAGGGGACTCTAGGGCCCCGTGACTGCCATTCTCAGAGGTAGAGGTGGGTCTCCATGCTGGCTCAGCCTTTAGTCTAGATAGCAAATGAGGTATTTACAGAGGGCCGACTGAAGGTCGAGGCTGGTGAGAATAGCAGAGGCACTGGGCTCTGAGCAGGGTTGTTTCTTTGAGGATACTCAAACCCAGGAATATTACTGAGATGGATCAGCCTTTTTCTCCTTCCCAAGAGAGAGGGACCTAGAGCCCTCCAGTCTGTATCAATTGGCTGAGAAATTCATTCATTCCCATATCCTTTGGTTGGATAACTAGATCTTACCTGACTGCCCAGTGTCAAGGCAGGACAGTGAGAGATCTTGACTCCTTGATGAGGTCACGGGATTCTCAGTATGAGATTGTACTTGAATGTCCTGACTTGGTGCATGGTCAGTCCCATCTAAGACTGCCATGATCTAGGACATAGAGTCTAGAGAATCAGCAGGATGGAGTCTATTCTGTGAGTCTGTAGTATTATGTGTGAGCTTTGAGCTCCCGTGTGCTCACCTGCTTCCCTTTTTGGTGGGTCTATGCTAGAAAAAGCTTAAAACTAGGGCCTGGGTCCCATCCCTTGTTTCATGCTCAAAGCTAGCACTCTACCATTTGAGCCACAGCTCCACTTGCAAGGTTTTTGGGTGTTTAATTGGAGATGAGTTCTCAATGACTTTGCTGCCTAGAGTGGCATTCAATTGCAGTCATCATATCTCATTCTCCTGAAGGGATAGGATGACAGGCATGGAAAAGCATCTTTGGCAGGGTGCCAGTGGCTCCTGGCTGTCATCCTAAGTACTCAGGAGCTGAATCTTAGGATCACGGTTCAAAGCCAGCTTGGTCAGGAAAGACCCTCAGAGTCTTCTCTCCAATAAAGCAACAGAAAACCGGAAGTGGTGCTGTGGCTCTAGTAGTAGTGTGCTGGAATTGAGCCTAAGAGCTCAGGGATAGCACCCAGGTCCAGAGTTCAAGCCCCACAACCAACAAAAAGAAAGAAAGTAAAACATCTTTGCCTGCAAAGGACGTTGGAGGTGTGTTTGTGTGTGTATGTGTATGTGGGGGGTGTGGTAGACATTTAGCGCCCTGCTCATTCATCGTTTTATATGAATTGTCCCAAACTCTTAGTTCATGTCAGCTGATTCTTGACCACAGGTGAAGCTCTGGGTTGGATGTCGACCATCGGACCTCAGTCTCCTCATGGTACAGTTGTGAGGAAATAAGAGAGTAATACAGAGGGATCTTTAGAGCAGTGCCAGGCACAGAGGGAGCAGGTGTCAGATACAGTTCTCAACAATTCTGTGATTATATAACAGGAAGTTAGCAGAAAGGGCTCAGATTGCGTCTGTTTTTAATAGTGTAACAGGTGTGGGAATATGAAACAAAACCTGTCTGTCATTCATCATTACCCTATTCCCATGACAAAGGGGATCCTTCACTGTATTCATTTTTCCAGCTGGGGAAAATGAGTCATGGAGAAGCCAGGTGACCTACTCATGACCCCTTGCTGACATGAAGCTAGGCCTGATTTCTCTGCCATGCTTCCTAGGACTGTGGGTGATATTAAGTCCACTTCTTGTGGTGGGAAGTACACTTCTTCTCATTTGTAGGGTTTGAATTCTGGATCTGGATGCTGTCCCTGAGCTCCTCAGATCAAAGCTATTGCTCTACCATATGAGCCACCACATCACTTCCGGTTTTCTGTTGGTTCTTTGAGGATATGTGTCTCACAGATCTTCCTGCCAGGGCCAGCTATGAGCCATGATCTTCACATCTCAGCCTCCTGTGTAGTTAGGATTATAGGCCTGAGACACTGGCACCTGGCTTAAATGTAATTCTGGTCCTCTCTCTCTCTGTCTCTCTGTCTCTCTGTCTCTCTGTCTCTCTCTCTCTCTCTCTCTCTCTCTCTCTCTCTTTCTCTCTCTCTCTCTTTCTCTCTCTCTCTCTCTCTCCCTCTCCTTCTCCCTCTCCCTCTCTCTTCCCCTCATCCCTCTCTCTCCCTCTCCTTCTCTTTCTCTCTCTTCCTCTCTCTTTCTCTCTCTCAGGAACTGGTTGAATGGGTGCTGGAGGAGATAGCCCAGCATCCCCATGTGGCTTGAACCCACATTGACCCTCTCATTCTGGAGGTGGGCTGTGGGTCAGGAGCTGTTTTGCTCATCCTGTTGAACCAGTTTCATGAGGTAAGCCCTTCTGTGCCCCGGTTAGACCATGATGGTTATTCATTGTCCATCCCGTGAGTCCTTCCCCACATCCCTCTGCTACACTGTTGAAGGAAAGTGGATGAGAAGCTGTCACATTGTCCCCCTGCCCAGCACAATACAGGGCCTCTGACCTATACCCTCACCTATCTGACAAGACCCTGGCAATAAGACAATAAAAACACTCTGTGTGTACTACCCTTTGATGGGGAGTGTCATTTTGATTAGGGGGCGGGGTTCAGAGGAAAGACCCCAGACCTAACACCTTCCAGGGGACATTTGTTCTTGTGACAGAGCCATGTCATTGCTGTGGATAAGGAAGAAGCCTCCATCAGATTGACCCAGAACAATGCTCAAAGATAGGTAGGCTGTTGAAGTATCAAACCCACTCATGTCTGCTTCCTACTCCCAACAAGGAGGTGTAGTGTGGGTGGCCCAGCCCTGGGCCTAAGGAATTATAAATGGATTGTGGCGGTCAGGAGCTCATGGCTCCCACCCATCATCCTTGCTCTTTGGAAGGGTGAGGTCTGATGGTTGTGACTCAGAGCAGCCCGGGCAGGAAAGTCCGTGAGATTCTTATCTCCAATAACCACCTCCCTCCCCAAAACCACACATAAGCCAGATGTGCTGTGGCTCAAGTGGTAGAGCCTCAGCCTTAACAAAAGAAGCTCAGGGATGAATTGGGCCTTGTAGTTTGTGAGTTCAGATGCCAGCACTCACAAAAATTGATTCATAGAGTAAGAAACTCTTGGTGACACAGGTTTTCCTTTGCTGTGAAAGTCCTCGCTGTCAGGTGTGAAGTTTCATATATAGACAAATCGATCCTATGTAATAAATGTAATAAATAGTCCATGTGTCAGAACAGTCAATAAAATAAATGGTAAATAAATTAATAAAAAAATGAATAGCTACACTAAGCACAATATGGTGTCAATATTTGGGGCTCAATCTCAGGGCCTGGAAACAACGTGGCAGCTGAATTGGCTAGAGGCTGCTGTGCTGGCAGCCACACATAAATGACTTGAGCCTTCTAGGCCCTGAGTTTAAATCCCAGCACTGAAAATAATGTAATCATAGAGTGGGAAGCCGAGTGTGACACATGAATTTCTTTTCTTTGAAAGTGCTCAGTGTCTGGTAGGATGTATAATTTGGATGCAAATCAATATGCTATGTAAGTAGAATGTCACAAAGGTAAAAAAAGTCATAGGTGGAAGAATTGTCACTACAATAAATGATAAACAGATTGAATTAGTAATGAATCATTCTAGGATAAAATTAGCTGCGATAATTATAGGATGTGGATTAAGTTTAATTAATATTTTATTAAGTATTAACAGAATAAAAATTGCATGGAGACATAAATACCTAATAATTGGTAGTAGTACATGATGCATAATTTAATAACCAATAGACATCTGTCTCATTCTAAAAATATTTAATTATATGTATGGATGTATGTCCATATATGATAAACAATAACAGCATATTGAGTATTAATTAATGCTTTATTAATTGTTAGCTGGGACACATCAATAAATGGAGATATAATTTAATACCTAATAATCGATAACAATATTATCAATAATGTAATAATATAAACATCTCTCTTTTGTGTATATAATATTTATATACAACAATCTATCTATTTATACCTCCTTTACTCCTGGGGCTCTGTGATTGAGTGCTCCTCTAGTAAACACGAAGCCCTTGGTTCGATTCCTCAGTGTCACATAAGCAGAAAACCTGGAAGTTCTGCTGTCTTTCAATCAATTGAGTGCTAGCCTTGAGCACAAATGCTTAGGGAGAGTGTCTAAGCCCTTACTCAAGCCCCACCACTGCCACCAAAAAATGGTAGAATGTTCTAACTGCAATTATAGAAGGACAGGACTTCAAATACCACATCACAGAACAAGCTAGGAGTCTGGCACTGACAGTTGCCACCTAACCTGACTTAGGCATATGTAAACAGCCGCAACCCAGCTCCACAGAAGCAGATGCTGCTGGCTGACCCCCATCATCCTGGCTGCTTGGGAGCTTTAAAACCAAGCCCTGGTAGGAAGTATGTGAGACTCTTGGAGATGTGGCCCTAAGTAGTAGAGCCTTAGCCTTGAACAAATGTTATTAGAACAGTATCCCCATGCGTTGAGTTCAAGCCCTATGGGTAGCCTGCCCTCCCCCCAAAAAACCCCACCCCACTAAACCATTAGATGTGAACTTGTGTGATTTGTGAAATGTTCCTCAAAGAATGGTGATACTGATGAAAGCATCCTATTTCTAATGACAGCTTGTGGAATGGAGCGATGTGCTGAATCCTTCATAGGGTGCTCTGTGCTGAGTGTGGCACAGGGTGCTGTGTGCTGAGTTCTTCACAGGGTGCAGTGTGCTGAGTCTTGCATTGCATGCTGGGTGCTAAGTCTTCAAAGGATGTTGTGTGCTGAGTCATTCAAAGAGTGCCATCTGCTGTGTCCTTCACAGTGTGCATTCTTTCATATGGTCCTTGTAAGAGCTACACAACTGAGATGATTATGCAGACAAGAATATTGAGATGCAGGTATGTCCCCATGGCAGAGACAAAATTATGTATTACTGAAGAGTGGGTGAGTTGTCTACTGCAGACAATTGTTTTGTTTTGTTTTTTCACAGTCATGAACCTTGAACTCGCGGCATAGGCACTAACCCTTACCTCTTGGGCACATGGCTAGCACTCCAACATGTGCAGCCAAGGACCCCCTTGCAGTAGAGTGTAACAGCCTAGGGGTCTATAGCTGAGGTCTGTCAGCCTGCCTTCTCAGGAAGCTGAGATCTGAGGATCTGGCTTCCAAACTATGCCAGACACAAAAGGTCCCATGAGACTATTATCTCCAATTCACCACTAAGAAACCTGAAGTGGAAGCTCGATGCTTGTCACTCATGCTTGTCATCCTAGCACCTCAGGACGATGAAATCTGAGGATCATAGTTCAAAGCTAGCCTGGGCAGGAAAGTCCTCGAGACATTTAGCTCCAATGAACCATGAGAAAACCTGAAATGGTGCTTTGGCTCAAGTGGTAGAGCACAAGACTTGAGGGACAGCACCCAGGCCCAGACTTCAACTGCTACAACCAACAACAACAAAAAAGAAACAAAATAACAAACCTGAAGAAGAGGGCTGGGAATATTCCTAGGGGTAGCGTGCTTTGCATCTATGACACTCTAGACTTGATTTCTCAGGTACACATCACTAAAAAAAAAGCATGAAGTGTCTCTGTGGCTCAAGAGGGAGAGGGCTGTTCTTGTGCAAGAGAAATTAGGTACAGTGCTCAGGTCCTGAGTTCAAGCTCCAGGACTGGTATATGTGTGCACGCACGCACACACACACACACACACAGACCAGAAGTAAAAGCTGTGACACAAAATGGTAAAGGAATGGGCTCCTACACTGAGCTCATGGTCAGCACCCAAGCCCTGTGTTCAACCCCAAAACCTTGCCACCCAGGGGTCAATTAGGAGAAGTCAAATGTTTCAATACGTAATGTGCTTCAGCAGTCCTAGATGACAGGAAGCATGGTGAGATCAGACATGTGCTTGCATTTCCAAAGCTTCCGGAAAGCTAGCAGAGGCATCATAGGCCATCATCGGGCTCAATGAAACATTTCTTGAGGTTAAGTGCCCTAGTTGTCTGCCAGAAGGACTCCTGAATTATATTGAGCACTGTATCTGAACACCAGAATATAGTCTTACAAAGGCAGGATTAGTGCTGAGAACTTGGCCTACCAAAGGAGGTGGCACAAATGCAGGCTTCCTGTTAAAACAGAGCACTGGGGAAAGAGATAGTTTGGGGTACAAAGAGGCCTTTTTGTCCTGACCTTCAGAGCCTGTCCACACTCATCCTCACTAATTGGCCCAGATGTAGTTGTTTCTTACACAGCTGTACAGGATTGAGGCCTTTTGTCTGCCTGTCCAGACAATGAGAGAGACTTCTTCCAGCAGGCCTGGGAGGCAGAGAAACCCTCAGGCTGCACTGGGAACTGTGAGGGGAGCCCAGGAACATGCACTGTCATGAAAGCAGTCTCTGTGTTATGAAATCATTGTATTGAAAACAAATTTTCTAGCTTGGTGCCTTTCATCATAGCTACTCTGGAGCTTCACCTATGGGAATACATCCAACCATACACAAAGACATGGAACCAGGTCCTGGGGTTGAACTATGAGCATAGGCCTTGTACCTGAGTTACTTTTGGTCAAGGGTATTGCATTAACCTTGAGCCAAAGCCCCACTTCTGGGTTTTCTGTGATCTCTTAGAAATAACAGTGTCATGGACTTTGCTATGCTGGCTGGATTCAAACTCAGATTCTCTACATCTCAGCCTCCTGAGGAGCTGGGATTACAGTCAGCAGCCACTGACACCTGCCTTTCTTTTCTTCTTCATTTTTTTAATTTGGACAATCTGACTACTTAACAGCATCATTCCAATGCTTTGAATTTATATGTAAACTACCCAATGTCCTTTATAGGTGCTTTCTCTGAGAAGGATTTTCTCTCCTCCTCCTCTGGCCACAGGTTTGAAGCCAAAAGTGAGAAATGAGTGTGACATGATTTTGGCAGCAAATGTCCACAGGACATGCCAGTTCAATCACTTAGCATTGAGCTGCAGTGAATTTACTGTCTCAGGATGAGAGGACCAAAAGCTGGAGTGCTCCTCATGATTTCTGCATTGCTCCCTAGGCCTATGAAATTATCTAATAAGTGTGAGTGTTTTCTGTCTCCTTAAGTATCTAGAACACACTAGAAGCATCATTATGTTTCCGTTTTTCTCTAGTACCCCTCAAGATTTTGACTAAGTTTTGTGTGGAGCATATCCTTGGTGAATCCTGAGGAAAGCCACTTGAAGTCTCCTAAGGAGATCTCATTTCAAAGCCCACCCGAGCAGGAAAGTCTGTGAGACTCTTATTTCCAATAAACCACCAGAAAAACAGAAGTGAATCAGTGGCCCAGAGGGTAGAGTTCCAGCTTTGAGAAAGAAAGCCGAGCAGGAGATACAAGCCAATCCAGGCAGGAAAGCCTGGCAGACGCTTATGTCCAGTTAACGACCAGATGGCCGGAAGTGGAGCTGTGGCAGAGGCAGAGTCTCAGCCTTGAGCAAAACAGCTGAGGAACACATAGGGCCCTGAGTTTAAGCCCTGGGATGGCCACCAAAAAAATTCAAAAAGAGAAGGCCAAGTTTATGTATGAGTGTCCTACCTACTTATGTGTGTATATTACCTCCCTAAGTGCAAACAGATTGTATGCAACGCTTCTCCTTTTATGTACAGATTTATTTTTCAGATAGGCTTGTTGCACATACTGCATCGTTCCCTTTTTTTCAGGTCCATGGTTTTGCTCTTCCAGAGTTCCAGGCCTGTGTCCTTATATAGTGCACACTTAAGATCTCATCAGCCTTTATTTACATTTTATTATGAGACCAAGGCAGCAACAGTCACAAATCAGGCAGGGGAAGAGAAGATCAGGGTTTTTGAAATAACCGGTATTCAGAAAATTAAACTTAGGGGATGTAAAATGGTAGCATACTTATGTAGAAACTACCATTAAGAAAAAGATGAGAGGGTTGGGAATGTGGATTAGTGTGAGTGTGCTTGTCTAGCATGCAAGAAGTACCGCGTTTGATCCCTCTGTAGCACATGCACAGAAAAAGCCAGAATTGGTGCTGTGGCTCAAGTAGTAGAGTGCTAGAAACATTGCCCAGGCCTTGAGTTCAACTCAAGTACAAGTAACTTCTCATCACCAAGGGAAATCCAGGAAGCTCTTGAACATCTGCCCTTTCAGAAGTGGAAGTCAGAGTGTCATACACTTTCCTGCCCTGGCTGGCTTCACCCTGTGATCCTCAGACCTCAGCCTCCTGAGCTAGGGAATGGGTCTTACCTACTGGTGCTCTGCTAGGTCAGAAGTGTAATGACATTGACAATACAAGTCAATTGTTTATCACAAAGGGCTTGGGGAGCATATTAAGCCTTTCAACAATGGACCTTTCAGAACCCTGCAGGACACAAGGTTATAATGCTAGGGTCTGAGAGGCTGGGCATATGGATCTGCTAAACTTGAACCTTGAGCTCTGACTCCAATTCGGGTGTACATCAGAGTTCATTTTCCAGAGAATGTTCTCCTAATTAGCAAATAGGAAAAGTACTTTGATTACCTCTCACTTTTTCCCATTGTGTGTCTCAAACTCAAGCTTGGGCACTGTCCCTGAGCCCTTCATCTCAAGGCGAACACTCTACCACTTGAGCCACAGTGCCACGTGGGGCCTTTTGGTGGTTCATTGGTGATCAGATTATAACAGGCATTCCTTGCCTAGGCTGTCTTTGAACTGTGGTCTTCAGATGTCAGCCTCCTGAGAAGAGAGGTTCCAGCTGTGAGCCACTGACATCTGGCCTATTGTTTTTGCCAGTGCTCGGGCTTGTACTTAGGGCCTGGGTACTGTCTCCATGCTTCTTTTTCTCAAGGCTTGTGCTCTACCACTTGAGCACTCCACAGCTTCTGGCTTTTTGTAAGTTTGTGGCACTGAGGATTCAAGCCCTGGCATTCATGCATGCTGAGCAAGCTCTCTACCACTAAGCCACATTCCCAGTCCCACCCTTACAATTTTATCTCTCAACTTGCCTATCCTCAAGGAAAGGCTTCTGAGTATAAATCATCTAAAGAAATCCCTATAGGAAGGTATTAAAGATAAACAAGTCACAGCTCATATTTGAGAGAGACTCTAAACATGTGAAGGCTGTGACAAATGCCTCCATTTAATTTTGTATCAGGTTTCAACACTTAATAAAGTATTAATGAAAAATGAGTCAATGTCCTAAATTATTGTATATAATTCTATAATAGATCTGCAAAATGTAATAAATATTATGTGTATAATAATACTAATACAATAACAATAAGTAAATGAAAAAATTGGAAATTCAGAAATACAAAATCTATAATAAAAATCATAGTTTGTAATAAACATACACATGTAAAATGTAACATATATTACACATGTACATAAATATTATTTTCCACTATAAGGACTTAATTTAGAACCTGGGAATTGTACCCTGAATTTCTTTTCCTCAAGGACAGTGAGCTTCCCCTTCATCTACGATGCAAATGAGTTACCTGGATGGTGAGATCAAATCCCAGCAGTGGCAGAAATACTAACCCCAGTTCCAAGACAGTGAGAATTACTTTTAATAGATGCAATTATGTTTATTCAGTTCCAAACTGAATATTTTAAAAGCAGCAGTGTATAATCTTGTATAGCTATTCAGACATCCTTCCCTTACCTGCAAAGTGCTTATCTGAGCTCTAAGTTGTTTCCTTTTTTGTACATTTTTTGTTGTAAAAATATTTTATAGAGGGATTACAATTACATGAGCAAAGTAATGAGTACATTTACTATTGAGCACTGTTGCCTCCTCCTTTGTTTTCCCCTTGCCATCCCTTCCCTCCCACCTCCACAGCTACCCTCCCACTCCCCAGATGAGGTCAGTGACTTAATTTTTTGTTTTTGGCTAGGCACAGGATTTGAACTCAAGTAGTAGAAACTCTGCACCTTCCCTCACATTGCTACAGATTTAACAAGATCCTGAGTCCAAATCCCAGGCTAGGAAAGAAAACTGGCCGAAATTCCAAACCAGGGGGATTTTTTTCAATTTATTTAAATAATTTATTTATTTATTCTTTTTTTTTTTGCCAACCATGGAGCTTGAACTCAGGTTGTGGCAAATATACCTCAACTCTGATTGCCTTAGACTGGACTGCAGCCTCTCACCCATAGTCAATCCTGGAATCCCAGAGGGTTTGCAGGAAGAAAAAAAAATCTGGGACAGCACAAAAACTGGCTAGCTGCAGAAGACTGAGGGTTTTAAGTTATTCTTTTCTTTACAGGGTGACCATCCTGAGTCAGAATGACATGGCTGCAAAGTGGAGCTGAACTGCTATTCCTGAAGGCTGGTGGGCCATCAGGGAAGCCATAGGCCAACCTGTCATCATAGGCCCTGGGTTAAAAATCTAAGTCCTGACACCTACCAATGGCAGGACATCACAAGACACTCGTTGCTATGCATAGGAATACTGATTGAAAGAGTAGTTCATGCATCAGTCGAGCCTAAAAGTGGATATAATAATCCTAGGATTCTGACTGATTTTAACTGATAGTTTATTAAGCATGAAAAGAATAATATTACTTCAAAGGCAGTATAATAAATACCTTAGAGTTGGTAGGAATATAGTAGGCGTCATGCAGTCAGATAGATGGCTCTGGCACTCTATCAATATGTACTAATTGTATACCACCATCTGCCAATCCATTTATCACTGTTTTGGCCAAACCTGGGGCTCCATCTCAGTGCCTGGGAACCACCTCACAGCTTCATTGGCTAGAGGCTGCCATGCTCACCCTTACCCATTCATGAATTGGGCCTGCTAGGCCCCGAGTTCGGATCCCAGCATTGCCAAAAGTTTAATCTTGGAGTAAGCAGCTGAGTGTGACACGTTTCCTTTTCTGAGAAAGTCCTGGGTGTCAGGCATGATAGTGAACACATCTACAAATCTAGATGCTATGTGATAGGAAGTAAACAATGTAATAAACCATATAGGGCTCAAAGAGTCAATAAAATAAATGGTAAATAAATGAATAAAACAAGAAATGAAATGAATAACCATACCAAACATGATATTGTCTGACTATATGGAAGTATAAATCCTGTCTTTAAAATGTAAATAAAATGCATATAAGGAGTATGCTTTGCAGGACTGAGGCTTGAATTCAGGCCTAGGAACAGGCTTGACTTTCTTGACTTCAAGTATGGTGTGATTCCTCTAGCCCCACAGTGCTGCTTATTTACCCAGATCTTGAGTTCAAATCCCAGGCCTGGCAGAAAAAATGGCATGAATTGCAAAAAGGGAGATAAATAATTGTTTTAAATTTTTTTTAAATTGTTTTAATTTTTTAATTGTTTTAATTTAATTTTTTTGTTTGCTTTTGACCATGCACGTGGCTTGAACTCAGATTGTGACAGCTCTGTCTCAGCTTACATCACACTAACCTGGGGTATAGCTTCCAGAACCAAAGCTCATCCTGGAATCCTAAGACCTGATGTCTGACAGGAAAACAAAATGAAAATGACAGTAAAAAAAACCGCAAGCCATACATAGTAGGCGGTTTCTTGGCTATGGTTACTTGCAAGGTGACAATCCTAGGTCTGAATGACATGGATGCCACACACAGGTGACCTGTCATTGCTCAAGGCTGGCGGACTGTCAGGAAAGCCATAGGCCAACACTGCAACACAGGCACTGAGTTCAAATCCTGGTCCTGACACCTACCAATGGCAGGAGATCCCAAGAGGCTCCTGCCTGCGCTTAGAAATTCCGAAGGAGGGGCTGCAAAAGTGGCTCAGTGGTAGAGTGCTTGCTTTGCATGCCTGAGGCCCTGGGTTTGATTCTTCAGCACCACATAAGCAAAAAGAAGAAAGCCAGAAGTGGCACTGTGGCTCAAGTTGTAGAGCACTAGCCTTGAGCTGAAGAGCTGAGGGACAGCACCAAGGCCCAGAGTTCAGGCCCTATGCCTGCACCCCCCCCAAAAATAAAAGAAATTCCAATGGAATGGTATGCAACTCATGATTGAATAGTTCGTACGGCAGTCTGGACTCAAATTAGATGCAATAATCCTAGGACACTGATTGAACTTAATTAATGGTTAATTAGGCATGAAAAGAATAATACTACTTCAATGGAGGCATAGTAACTACCTAAGACTTGGTAGGAATGTAGCAGATGTCATTGAATACTAGATACATGGCTCTGGCACTCTGTACTAATATGTATTTATTGGTGTACTACCACCTGCCTATCCATGTATGGCTATTTTGGCCCGCCCTGGGGCTCGATCTCAGAGCAAGCCATAAATTTCCTGCTGGAATAAGAAGCCAAGTGTGACACCTGTTTTCCTTTTCTGTGAGAGTGCGGGGTGTCAGGCATGATGGAGAACAAGTCAACAAATCTAAATGCTATGTGATAGAGTGTAAACAATGTAATATATGGTTAGGTGTCATCACAGTCAATAAAATAAACGGTAAATAAATGAATAAAACGAAAAGTACAATGAATAACCACACCAAACATGATATAGACTGAACACCTGTCTGGAAGTTCAATCCTATCTTTAAAATACATGTGAAGACTACGTTTTCCCAGGTTGGAGCCTGAATTCAGGCCTAGGGAAGAAGCCTGACTTTCTGATCTTCAAGCATAGAGAACTTCCCCTTCACGCAGAGTGCAAGAGTTACCCAGACCCCGAGTTCAAATCCCAGGCCTTGCAGACAAAAAAAATAGCACACATTTCAAGCCAGGGAGCTTCATTAGCAATTTTCATATTTTTTAAAGTTCACTTTAAGGTTCACCTTTACTTGATACATTTTGATTTTATAACATGAGAGTTTTTCAAAAAGGGGTTTAAACGTTTACATTTCAGCATAGCACATTGGTGTTTCCATTTTGAACATCTGCCATGAAGAGTGAGAATGAAAATGAGTACATCATTCCTCCCTAGAGGGACAGTTGATGTTATTTCTATTTAGAGTTATTTCTATAACTATACACTCTCTGCAATTGCATCTTGTGAGTTTTCCTCAGTGCCTACCACAAAATACAGTAGGAGAGTTCTCATACCACAAAAGGTTGGGTTTCTGAATAAATACTAATTCTGTGAGGACAGTAGGTACTTGTAAGCATTTTGGGAATAAAGTGAATTGTAAATTGAAAAACAAAAACATTGGGACTGGGATGTAGCTCAGTAGTGGAGTACTTGCCTAAAGAGCATAAGACCGTGGAAGAAAAGGAAGGCAAGTTTCCTAAAGCTCAGAAGGTTAGAATTTTATGATCCATACGAACAAACTTCTTTCTTCTTTTTTTTTTTTTTTGTCGCTGGTGGGGCATGAACTCTAGGCTTCGCTGCCCACCTTCAGCTCTTCAACTCATGGCAAGTGCTCTAAAGCTTGAGCCAAAGTGCCATTTCCAGTTTATTGGACATAAGGGTCTCACGGAATTTCCTGCCCAGGCTGGCTTTGAACTCCCATCCTCAGATCTCAGCCTCCTAAGTAGCTAGGATTATAGGCATGAGCCACTGTCGCCTGGTGCATGAACAAACTTATTAAAGATTGATTCTGAGGAAAGAAACTTGGAATACACTTTTAATATAAATAATTTATAAAGCCATGGTTAAGGCACTAATTCAGAAGTATTTATTCATTGGCTAGTTTCTTAGATTATTTAAAGATATATATACATACATTTTTAATATATCTACATAGATATTATTAAAACATAGCTTTGAAGTGTACCTAAAAGCATATGTGCTCATGTAAAGTTATAAAACTGCACAAGCTTGATTTTTTATTTGCAGTTTGTTGGTGCCATAAATTAGGTGGGATGTGTGTAGTGTTGTTTTTTTCTCTGTTTTTGGAGGATTTCTCTCTGCTTTCTTTCCCTATCCACCCCTCTCTGCACTTTAATTCAGCTTGCTCTTTCTTGGCTTGATTGTTCATAGCTGATTTTCTACCACTTCAGCCATACTTGTAGCCTGGCTTTTTGCCAGTTAATTGGAGAGGTTGTCTCTCAGGCTTATCTGCCTGGATTGGCTTTGAAACTTAATTTTCCAGTTCTCACCTCTTGAGTAGCTGGGATTACAGATGTGAGCCACTGGGGTGTCTAGGGATGAATTCTACTTTGGTTGGTGTATTCTTTCTGTTTTTCTAAGCATGGGATCATCTACTATAGAATTTCTGTGAATGTCCTGGGTCTGAAGTAAGATATAGAATATGTATGCTAATCTGTATAGTTCTCATAAGATGTAATCAATTTAATACATGTTATAAGTGTAATAATAGTCAATATAAATAATGAATGAATGAATAGTGCAAAAAATAAAATAAATACACAGGCAAATAATATGCAGTAAACATAAGTATGTAGATATTAATCATTATTTCAAATGTGGATGAATATTACTTTAACAGGATTGGGATTGAATTCAGGCCTAGGGAACAGGCCTGAATTGCTTGTCTTCAATGATGGTGAGTTTCCCCATCCCCCACAGTGCATTAGATTTACCCAGACTCTCAGTTCAAATGCCAGGCCTGAGAGGAAAAATAAAAGTTTTGAATGCCAAGCTGGGAAGCTTCATTAGTATTTTTACAATTTTTTTTCGTGGGGCTTGAGCTCTGGCCTTGGGCACTGTCCATGCACTCTTCAGCTCAAAGCGAGTGCACTACCGCTTGAGCCACAGCACCACTTCTGGTTTTCTAATGCTTTATTGGAGATAAGAGTCTCATGGGCTTTACAGCCTGGGTTGGATTGAACCACAATCCTCAGCCTCTTGAGTAGCTAGTATTACAGGTGTGAGCCACCGGCGCCCGGATATTTCTAATATTTTAAAATTTCATTGATTGATTGATTGCCAGTCACGGGGCTTGCACTGAAGTTGTGGCAACACTGCCTGAGATTCCATCATCCTAGGCTGGGATGGTGCAGCCTCTGGACCCACAGCCGATCATGGGATGGTACGCCTCGGGGGCTGACAGAAAAACAAAATGAAAACAGCACCGAAAAAAACCGCGATCTGTGGATGGTCGGCGATTTCTTGGTTTTCCTTCCTTGCATGGTGACCATCCTGGTTTCAAATGACATGGCTGCAACCTGTAGGTTACCTGGCACTCCTGAAGTCTGGCAGGCTGGCAGCGAAGCCATAGGCCAACCTGGACACCTAGGTCCTGAGTTTGAATCCCGGTCATGCCCCTTCCAAAGGGCTGGGGAGCCTAAGAAACTATTGCCTGTCCATAGGAGCACCAGAGGAATGTGAACAATGTCATGGTTCAGTGAGTAGTTCATCAATCAGTCTAGCAGAAAATTAGACCCAATAATCACAGGACACCGACTGATTTTAATTCATAGTTCATTATGCACTAAAAGAATACTATTGATTAAATGGAGTCCTCACTAAAGACCTGAGAATCCGTAGGAGGGTAGTATGTGTCATTGAACACTAAATAGATATTTCTGGCAGTATGTAAATATCTAAATTTATATTTATTTGTATAGCATCATATGCATAGAACATTTTTGCTATTTTGGCCAAACCTGGAACTCGATCCCAGGTCTTCAGATCCAATTGGCACCTGCATGGCCTAGATGCTGCTGTGCTGACACTCACCCCTTCATGAATTGGACCTCCTAGTCCCTCAGTCAAGGTCCCATCATTGCCAAAGTTTCTTCCTGGTGTAAGATTTCATGTGTGACACCTGTTTTCCTTTTCTGTGCAAGTGCTGGGTGTTAGGTATGATGTACATGTTATGTATTCAAAGCTATATGCTGTGGAATAGATTGGAACAAATGTAATAAATGTTATAGGTGTACTCACAGTCCATAATATAAATACTAAATCAATCAATCAAGAATAATAAAATATAATGAATCACTCCAGCAAACACAATTTAAAAAGAATATAGAGATATAACTCAAATATTTAAAATGTCTATAAATGTTATGTTTTTCAGTACTGGTGCTTGAATTCAGACCTAGGGAAGAGTAGAGAAGTTCATGCATGATTCACATAGGAAATGATAGGCAAGACCTTAATTAAGACTGCATGAAGTATGACAATAATTACATTAAGGAATCGAAGCATTAGGAAAGATCCAAGAATCAGTAGTCACATGGAAGATAGGATTCCAACACAGCTTGCCACATCTCCTACTCTATACAAACAGGCCTTTATTAGCATATTAATTTCAGCTTATGACTGGATAAATATGGTGCTCCACCCCCACCACGGGGCTAGATCTCAGGTCCTGGGTATGGCCTAGCTCCTTAATGGCTCACAAGAGGTTGCGCTCATGTGGAACCATTTGGCACTTGGTTCTGCTAGGCCCTGAATTCAACTTCCAGCACTGCCAAAGGATTTATCCTGATGTGAGATGCCAAACCGTGCAGATGTTTTCCTATCCTGTGCAAGTCCTGGGTCACAGCTAGGATCTAGAAAGCATGGGCAACTCTATAGTCATGGGAATAGGTTGTCATCCATGTGAGCACAGTTATATATTTCATCCTATACTCAATAAAATACACAATACATAGATGAATAAGACACAAAATAAAAACAACATGCATACCACACCTGTATGTAAATAGAGATCCCATGTTTAAAAAAGGTGGGCTTGTCTAGTGCTGGGGCTTCAAATAAGGTCCAGTACCAGGCCTTACCTTTTAGTCTTCAAAGACGGTGAGTTTAACCTTTCCCCACAGTGCAACAGAGTTACCCAAACCTGAGTTCAAATTCCAGCTCTCACAGTAAAATGGCACAAATTCTGAGCTAGGGTTCTTTGTTCATAGTTTTTTAATTTTTTTTTTTTACTAGACCCGGGGCTTGAACTCAAGTCGTGGCAACTCTGCCTCAGCTCTGATCATCCTAGGCTGCAGCCTCTGGACTCACAGCCCGTCTTCGGACCCTAGGAACCTGGGGCTTGCTGGGAAATAAAGCTGTGGGAAGTTCCACCTGGCGCTTTTATGTTTATTTTCCTTTGCATGGTGACCATTCTGGGTCAGAACATGGCTGCCTGCAGAGTGAAGTTGACCTGGCATGGCTGAAGGCCTGCTGGTTTTCGGGGGAGCCACAGGCTAATCACACAATGGAGGCCTTGAGGACAAATCCCAGTCAGCCCTGTTAAGATGAGGGAATGGCAGGAGATCCTGGGACATTTGTTTCTGGACCTAGGAAGAGTCGTGGAATGCAATCAATCTCATCCTTGAATGAGTATTTCCTGTTTGATGTGAGTAGGAAATGATAGGCAAGACTCATGGGGTATCGATTATTTTTAATGAAGAATTGATGAAGCGTGACCATAATCATCACAGTCATGAAATGGAGGCATTGGCGAAGATCCAAGAATGAGTAGTCACAAGGTAGATTTCATCACAGGTTGCCATCTCTCCTACACTATAAAAATATGTACTTATTTGCATACTCACTTGCACTTATAAATGCATGACTATTTCCCACCCCTCCCAATCCCCTCTTCTTAGGGTTGTATCTCATGTCCTGGGACTGGCCTACCTCCTTAGTGGCTCACAGGCTGGTTTGCTCACTTTTACCCATTCAACAATTGGGCATGCTAGACCCTGAGGTCAAATCCCAGCACTGCCAAAAGCTTCACCCTGATGTGAGAAGCCCATCGATCCACCTGTTTTCCTGTCCTGTGAAAGTCCTGGGCCTCAGCGAGGATGGAGAATGCTATATAGGCAACTCTATAGCCATGGGAATAATTGTCATCATTGTCAGCACAGATATACCTGTCACCATACTCAATAAAATACACAATACATCCATGAATAACACTCAAAAAAAGATAACTACATTGAATGCAAGATGCATACCACACCTGTATGTAGATAGAGATCCTATGTGTTAATGACGTGGGCTTGTTATTTTGTCCAGTGCTTGGGCTTCAAATCAAGCCCTGAACCAGGCCTGACATTCTAGTCTTCAAGGATGGTTAGCTTGCCCTTCTACCACAGTGCAATATGGTCCCCCAGACCTGAGTTCAAATCCCAGCTCTAGCAGTATAACAGTGTGAGTTCTTAGCTAGAGTGCTTCATTCATAATTTTTAATTTTTTTTTTTTTGCCAGACCCGGGATTGAACTCAAGTCATGGCAACTCTGCTTCAGCTGCGATCATCCTAGGCTGTAGCCTCTGGAACCACAGACCTCGGACCCTAGGATCCCGGGGTTTGCTGGGAAAAAAATCCGCCAGCGGGAATAAAAGCAGTGGGAAGTTCCACCTGGCACTTTTACATTTATTTTCCTTTGCATGCTGACCATGCTGGGTCCAAACATGGTGGCCTGCAGAGTGAAGGTGACCTAGTGTGGCTGATGGTCTGTTGGATATCAGAAGAGCCAGAGGCCGACCCAGCAATGTATGCCCTGAGTTCGATTCCCGGTCAGCGCCCATACATTGAGGGAATGGCAGGAGATCCTGAGATACTCATTTGCAGACCTAGGAAGAGTCATGGAATTCAATTGATCTCATCTTTGAATGAGTAGTTCCTGCTTGATGCTAGTGGAAATGATAGGCAAGACTCATGGGGTATCGATTAGTTTTTAATGAAGAGTTGATGAAACATGGCCATAATCATCACAGCCATGAAATGGAATCATTGGGGAAGATCCAAGAATCGTTAGTCACAAGGTAGATTGGATTCCATCACTGGTCGCCATCTCTCCTACTCTACACAAATATGTACTTATTTGCATTCTACCTTCAGATTTTGAATGGATGACTATTGTGGTCCACCCCACTATCCCCTCCTTGAGGGGCTCAATCTCAGGTCCTCGGAACGACCTAGCTCCTTAGTGGCTCACATGCTGGTGTGCTTACCTGTACCCATTCGCCTATTGGTCCTGCCAGTCCCCGTGTCAGATCCCAGCACTGCCAAAAGATGAATTGTGATGTGAGAAGCCAATCGTTGCAACTGTTTTTCTGTCCTGTGAAAGTCCTGGGTCTCAGCTAGGATGCAGTATGCTATACAGGCAACTCTATATTCATGGGAATCAGTTGTCATACATGTCAGCACATTTATAGCTGTCATCATATGTAATAAAATACAAAATACATCCATGACTAAGACACAATAAAAAGAATAACTACACTGAATGCATGATGCATTCCACATCACTATGTAAAGAGAGATCCTATGTGTAAAATAGGTGAGCATATGATTTTTGCCAGTGCTGGGGCTTCAGTTAAGGCCTTGGGACTAGGCCTGACCTTGTAGTTTCAAGGATGGTGAGGTTCACCTTCCCCCACAGTGCAACAAAGTTACCCAGACCTGAGTTGGAATCTCAGAGTTGGCAGAAAAATGGTCAGAATTCTGAGCCGGGTTGTGTTATTATTATTATTATTTATTATTGCCAAGCATGGGATTTGAACTCAGTTCATGACAACTCTGCCTCAGCTGCAATCACCTCAGACTGGCAAGCTGCCATGGGCCCGTCGCCGATCCTGGGATCCTAGGCTCTGAAAATTTGCAGGAAAAAAATGTCAGAAAAATGACAGAAAAAAATTCGCAGGATGGATTTTTTATATATTCTTTTGCACGATGACCACCCTGGGTCTGAATTACACTGCTGCAAAGTGTACTTCACCTTGCATTGGCGAAGGCTAACGGGCTTTCAGGGAAACCATAGGCCCATGCGGCAAAATAGGCCCTGTGCTTGAATCCTGTTCCTGAAACCTACCAATGGGGGAAGATTCCAAGATACTTGTTCCTATACATGGGAATAACAATGAAATGTTAGCAAACTCATGATTGAATAAGAAGTTTCTGCGTGTATTGGTCTATTCCAAAATTAGATGCAATGATACTAGGACGATGATTCATCTTAATGAATGGTTTATTAAGCATGAAAAGAATACTATTCCTACAATGGTGGCATAATAAAGACCTAAGAGTTAGTAGGAACGTAGTTGATGTCATTGAATCCTAGGTAGATGTCTCTGGCACTCTGTACAATTATATATTTATTAGTGTTCTACCACCTGTCTATCCATGTATGGCTATTTTGTCCACTCCTGCAGCTCAATCTCAGGGTCTGGAAATGCCCTGGCAGCTTCATTGGCTAGAGGTTGCAGTTTTGACACACCCATTCAGGGTCTGATTTGGGTCTGCCAGGCCCTGAGTTCAGATCCCAGCACTGCCATCAATTGGATCATGGAGTAAAAAGCTGAGTGTGATACCTGTTTTCCTTTTCTCTGAGAGTCCTGGGTGTCAGACATGATGGAGAACACATGTACAAATCTAGATACTATGTAATGGGTTGTCATCAATATCATGAATGGAATGTGTGTCATCACAGTCAATAAAAAATCTCATATCTAAAATATACTTGAAACTCAAAAAATTAAATCCTCCAAAATCAAATCCTCAAAGAAACAATTGCCCAATAATCAGTGGACAAAAGACTTAAAGAGAAATTTCTCTGAAGAGGAAAGAATGCTGGCCAATAGACACATGAAGAAATGCTCAACCTCGCTAGCCATAGAAGAAATGCAAATCAAAACAACATTGAGATACCACCTCACCCCAGTTAGAATGGGTATAATCAAGAACTCTAATAACAACAGATGCTGGAGGGGATGTGGACAGAAGGGAACCTTACTGCATTGTTGGTGGGAGTGTAAAATTGTTCAACCACTTTGGAAAGTAGTATGGACGTTCCTCAAAAGACTCCACACAGAGCTCCCCTATGACCCAGTAATCCCATTTTTGGGCATTTCCCAAATGTTTACAAACAAGACCACACTAAAGCTACCAGCACGACTATGTTTATTGTAGCACTATTTACTATAGCTAAGATATGGAACCAACCCAGATTCCCCTCAGTAGATGAATGGATCAACAAAATGTAGTATATATACACAATGGAATTCTATGCCTCCATCAGAAAGAATGACATTGCCCCATTTGTTAGCATATGGAAAGACATGGAAAAAATTTTATTAAGTGAAGTAAGCCAGGCCCAAAGAAACATAGGTCCCATGATTTCCCTTATTTGCAATATCTAGTATATATCTGAGACAAGCAGAAAAGGTCAGATAAGGTGATGTTAGGGAAACGAACCCTAAGGTATGTGCTGAAATGTTTTATTCTTTCTTGTGATTGTTAATAACACATTTATAAGATTATTTCTTTGTTGTTTGAAATACCCTCCCCCACAGTATAACCCCTGCTTTCACTGTATTTGATGTCTGTATAATTTGTGAAGGGATAGGGGAAAATCAATTCATTTAAATAGGGATACAGGTGGACCCATTGCAACAATGAGATGTACAAGTCGTTATGTCGAAAACGAACTTTACAACTTCGGTGCTGGGTGCCTGGGTGGAGTGGGGAGGATTGGGTGAGGGTGGAGGGGAGGATGGGAAGGGATGAGAAGGGGAAACAAAAGAGGTGGCTACAATGCTTGATAAGAAATGTACTCATTATCTTGCCCATGTAATTGTAACCCCTCTGTACAGTATTTTCACAATAAAAAAGGAAAATAAATGAATAAAACAAAAATACAATAAATCACAACAACAAACAGGACATGGACTGAACATTTATACATAAGTACAAATCACACCTTTACAATGTATATAAATGTATAGAATGTTTCCAGGGCTGGGACTTGAATTCTGGCCTATGGACCAGTCCTTACTTTCTTGTCTTCAAGCATGGTGAACTTCCCCTTCATCCACCGTGCTTCAGAGTAAAGTTCAAATTCAAAGGCAGGAGAAACGGCGTGAATTGTAAGACAGGTAGCTTTTTTTTTTTTTTTTTTTTTTTGCCACGCATGGTCTTGACATCAGGTCATGGCAACCATGCCTCAGCTTTCATCACCATAGGCTGGCATGCAGCCGCTGAAAACACAGCCTATTCTCAGATCCTAGAGCTTCAGGCCTTGTGCAGTGAGGTGGGGGAATGCACAGTAAAAAGTGGCAGGATGGCGTTTTTATATTTTCTTCCTTTGTACTATGGCCATCTGGATCTGAGTGATCCAGTTCCAAAGGATACTTCACCTTGCATTGCTGAAGGCTTGCAGGCTACTAAGGAAGCCATAATTCCGAACAATGGACTGTGCCCTGATCCTGAGTTCAAGGTCCAGGAATGGCAACAAACAGACATACACAACAATCTGTGCAGCCATCTGGTTAAAGCAGGTCTCCCTCTTGTCCCCAACTGTATTGCACAGACTTTCCTGGGAAAAGGCGCTGCTGTCATCTTCACTCTCTCCATTCTGTCTGCATCCCAGGATTCCAGGCACACCCCCATTCTTTCATGGTTTTTTTTGACCAATGGGAATCAAGAATAGTGGCCACGCCCACATTCCATGCTTCCCAGTTACACCTGGATTCCCTCTGTTGGTTGACACCACTACCAGCAATTGAGGAAGGTAGAGTTGGCTGAGTGGTGAGCAAGAGACTCCAGGTGACTTTGAGGTAGAGTAGGAAATGATGTCCTAGTCAGTGAGTGGGAGAATAGAGGATTTCCTAGAGCCTGGGAATGTGGCCAGCCCAACTTTCCCATCCCATTGCTCAGATGTCTGAAACAAGAAGAATCAATGAGAGAACTGTGGGCAAGAAACTGCCACAAGAATACCAACAGTATCCTCCCGAAAAACCTGAACCATTCAAGAAAACAAAGAACACGAAAAAGGGAAGGATCCCCAAGACAAACACCACTGGGGAGCCGGAATGAATGGAGAGTCCGGCGAAAGGTGATGCCGACAATGGGCCTCCGCTGCCTTTGGACACAGTCACAGCCACCAGGGTCCAGAGTGTCAAGGGTCCCAATACCACCAAGGATCCACAGAGGTGCTACCTTCATGTGGTGCCCACCCTGGACCACAGAAAAAAGAAACCAGGCACTCTTTGCCAAGATCCAACCACTGAAGCAGGGAAAGACGGACCCGCAGGGTCAATGGGAGTAAGAGAGGGAGAAGATAGACCAGATACATGCAGCACCAAAAATGGAGATAGAGATCCGCAAGGCACCCATACAGCGGTTGGTTTCAGCAGAAAGCGATTTACAATGTGCACTGGCCCAAGTGCAGCAGGCCACTGATGACAGAGAAAGGGAGCACTAAGCTCTCACCAGCTGCCTGCAAGCTACAGAGTGGCGTGTGGCAGAGCTAGAGGTAGCGGCTTCTGTGGTCAATGCTGCAAAGGAGGAGACCAAAATGTTTTTCAAACAACTGAATGATGTGACCCTTCAGCTCGAGGAAAATACCAGAAACTTTGATGACCTGGAGCAAGTGAACACAGTGTTGCAGGAGAAGGTGGAAATGCTGTGGATACAGAGGAGCAACATGAAGAAGAGAATATGCAAGTTCCAATAAACGCTGGAGTGCGTTAGGTATTGAATATGGAGTTGAAAAACCTGGAGGAACAACTTCACATCGAAGTCCAGGAAAACCAGTCTCCGTCTTCAGAACGTGGAGCAGCAGGAGCAACTGCAGAGACTGGAGGAGAAAGCCTAGGATCAGCAGGAGATCCCTGAGACCCCACGTTGAACATTTGTGTGGGATGGACAACCGGAGGAAAAGCTGGCCCTGCTGTGGAACACTCTCCACAGGGTGAGCACTGAGAAGGAGGAGCTCACCAGCATCCTGGACTCAGAGCAGCAGATGAAGAAACATCTGCAGGAACAGTAGGACTGCTCAGAGGAGAAGATAGAGAAATGGATAGTGGTGGCTGAGAGAGAGAGAGTCAAGCAGCTCAGGAGCAGCAGGAGCAGTCCCTGGGCCAGTGCAGGAGTTCAGAGCCTCCTGTGAATGGCACCTTGTCTCCAATGAGTGACTGTGCTCTGAGAAGGAGGCCCTGCAGCAGCATTTAGAAAGGCAGACCCAGCTGCTGGAGCAGCTGAAGAAAGTGTTGGGCTCAACAAACTGGAGGGACCAGGTGATGTCCTTGAATTGGCAGGACACTCTCAACTTCCTGGAAGCCACCAGATCACAGGAGGAGTGCCTGCAGGACCAGCTGAGCATCCTGGCTTTCCCTAGGGAAGGGGAAGGCATGAGCCCTGGAGAAGCAAAAGGTAAGGAGACAAATCCCCCCCACCCGACCATGTGACCATCACAGAGGATGGAGATGTTCCCCAGACCAAGAGTGACATGGCTCTGAGAGGGCTCTTGGAGGATGAGATACACAGGGGGAAACTCCTGACACAAGAATGGCGGGCCAGATTCAGGCACCCCCTGGCCAACCCAGCAGCTCAGTGCCAGACTGAGCTGGAGCCACAGGCCCTCAACCCCATGAGCTGCCACCACAGCATGCCTGGGAATGGGAAGCAGGACACAGGCATCTGAGAAGAAAATCTGCTTCGTCTATGACCTGCCTTATGAGGTGGACTTCCAGAGTCCAGCAGGTGAGCTCCACCATTGATGCAGCCAGCTGTCGGCACACATCCGAACTATCGAGGAGTCCCTCATGGTGTGTAAAGAGCAGATGTTGGTCCTGAATGATCTGTGTTGGGAGAAATCCCAGTGCATGCACTGGCTGTCCCAGGAGAAGATTGAGAAGAGGAGAGTGTTGTGGAGCTGCTGTCACTCCTTGTCAGGGAAGGCAAAGACAGCAGTCTCCAGATGCCAGCACAGGCTGAACCTCCCACCCTCCTCCCCAACACTGCTTCAGAAGCAACTTGAAGACTGCCACGCCGACCCCAGTAGAGTCTGCTTAGCATGGGAAACCATCTATCAGACCATGATAGGGGCCTCGAGACCTATCTCTGAGTTTTGGGACTTCACCGAAGTCTACCTCAGAGAATGGGGCTTTACAGAAACCTATCTCCAAGTTTTGGGACTTCACCGAAGTCTACCTCGGAGAATAGGGCTTCTAAGAGGCCTACTCCTGGGAAAAGCTGGAAAAACCCCTGGGAAAAATGTGTTTCTGTCTTTCTTCTCCTCATAAGAGTGCCTATCAATCTTTTACTGTTTCTGCTGTTCATTGTACTTACTCATTGTCAATGTTCCCTTATTCAATGCTCTTTCTTAAGAGTGTTGATGACTCCAATATCTGATGAGTGTCTTAAAAATATGACTAACTCACCAGAGTTAAGTGCTACCCTGAAACCCCTCTTATGAAGGCTAGTAGACAAGTTATAAGCAAATATAAAAGTAATGGGGGTTTCACAAAGTCACTCCAGCAGAAGGAATTGTAAGAAATTTACAAGAAGCTGTAGGCGCAGCTAGAACAGAAGGAATGTATGGCAGTTGCTGAGATAACTACTTAGGAGAAAGAACTTCCTGGTACTCTCATTTACTAAGAAACTTGCTAGATCTAGGCCTCCGTAACCTTATAATTAAGGCCTCTATAGAAATAAGGTAATGGTGAGATGGTGACAAACGTCGAAACCCATTATATTTCTTAGAGATAAGCCGGAAACAAGTGCCTTTCAGGCAACCAGCTGGTGACCACCTAAGAATGAAGCCCTGCAGCAAGATTGTGAAAATTTTGCCCTTTCAGGCGACCAGCTGGTGACCATCCAAGAACGAAGCCTTGCAGCAAGATTGTGTAACCTTTTGCCCCTTTTCTTATGGAGACTTTTTGCTATAAAAGTTTGTTATCCTCTGCATTAAATCGCACTCAGCACTCAGCACTCAGCATCCACTCCTAATGTGTGTGAGTTGTCTGTTTGCCATCTCCCCATCCTATTCCAGGTTCCTCCCTTAGGTATCCTCCGTCGTCCCGACAGAACCCGGTCCGTGGCAGAAGACAGCATGGAAACTGCCAGAGGTGAGGTCAGGGTTCCTGACCCCATACTGGACTCCCTTAAGGAGCAGGTCCTGCTCCAGATACCCCACATCCAGATCCGCCCACAGCTCCCAGGTCAGGGGAGGAGTGCTTTCTCACTTTCTCCTGTAGATTGATGTGGATGATGACTCTCTATGTGAGATAATGACTCTCAAAAGCCTTGGCAGCCACCAGAAGTAGGTGACCAAGGGGCTTTCTCTCAGGCCTCCATCTGCCTGGCAACGGGAAGGTAAAACCGGGGGTAGAGTAGGGCAGAAGCTGAAGGGAGTTGGCCCAAACTCAAGGGACATCTTATCGCCCATTGGTGGCCAGGAAAGAGGCCTATGTTTTGCATATCACAAAGAATAAATTGTTTTCAAAGCAAAAAATAAAAAGCCTAAAAACAAAGATTTGTTCTACCAGCCCTGGGGCTTGAACTCAAGGCCTGGCCACTCTCCCTGAGCTCTTTTAGATCAAGGCTGGCCCCACCTTCCCTTCCAGGTTTTTCTGTGTGGAATAGAACCAAGGGCTTCAGGCATGCTAGACAAACACTCTACCACTGATCCACATTTTCAGGTAGGATGATTTTTTCCCCTCCCAAACCCATATGGCCATTCCTCAGATAAATAGGAAGTAGGGGCTAGGATGAATATGAAGCACAAATCTGGTTCCCCCCAAATTATTTCCCGGCCCCTTTTCCCACACCCTGAGTTGAAGTTTCTCTTCTACCATTGAGGGATGAGAGAGGGAGAGGGGAGTCCCAAGAGAGTACCAAAAACCGTGGACCCCTGAGTCCCACATTCTCCCCCACAGAAGTGGTCCTCCAGATTGTGATCTTACCTGACTCAATGTGAAATCTACACTGTCTCCCCACCACTGCAAGGCTCAGGATGAAATAAAAGTCAGCCCAGGCCTCAGCCCACACCCAAAGTGGAAGCTCTTAGTCCCAGACCTACTTCTACCTCTGACTGTCCCTAGTTAGGCCAGACCCACCATTCACCAATATGTTGGTGCTGATGACCTCATGGATGTATTCCAGGAAGAAGGTCTATGACAAAGAGCAGAAGCAGCATGGTGAGCAGGGCAGAAGGAGGTAGGGTGATTGCTCTGGGATCTTCCTTGGAGCCCTCCCATCCAGCCAGACCCATGCTGACCCAAAGCACGGACAAGGCCAGGGGGTGAGACAAGATGGAGGAGCACAGGACTAAAGGAGGTACTGCTTTGTCTTGTAGGACTTGATTAATTCCAATTATAATTAATTCCAGTTATATTTGGCCCATGCCAATCCCAAAGGCTGCATGCAATGCCTCTCCGTGTTGTTGTTGGTCGTGAAGGCTGTCCCTGAGCTCTTTTTCTCAAGGCTAGCACTCTACCACTTAAGCCACAATGCCACTTTTGTTTTCTGATGGTTCATTGATAAGAGTCTCACACACTGTCCTGCCCAGACTGGCTTGGCACCGTGATCCTCCAGATGTCAGCTTCCTGAGTAGCTAGGATGACAGGCATGAGCCACTAGTGCCCAGTATGTGATGTTTTTTGAAGGCATATTGGCGAGTCTGTAAAGGAGCTCCAAAGGGCTTGGATAGACCATTACCAAATCAAGGAGCTGGGATGCGGGAAGATTGCCCTTCTAGCCATTCTTTACCCCCAAAATTGAAGATGCCAGGTGATGTTTTATGCACCAAACAGCTAGGTCAGTAGCTTCAAGGCTTAGTGGGGGAAAAAATTAGAGAATACACAAAGACTGCAGTGTAGAAATCTCTGATTTTGCATGCATGTGGTGTGTGTGTGTGTGTGTGTGTGTGTGTGTGTGTGTGTGTGTACACTAAGGGACTAGGCTCTATCCCTGAGTTTTCTTGCTCATGGCTAGTGCTGTGCCACTTGAGCCACAGCCCCACTTGCTTTTGGATGGTTAATTGTAGGTAAGAGTCTCAAGGACTTTCCTCTTCATACTTTGAAGCATGAAGGAGGCCCTAGGGAAGGAAGAGTAAATACAACTTGCAGGTACAATCCCTATGGTGGTCCACTCCTGCCACCTGGTGGCCACACATGGAACATGCCGCCCAGTGCCATCATACTCTAGAGTTCAATTTGGGGAAGTGACCAGAGCCAAGCTGACTTTTGCTCAGCCTGATTGCTGATGCCAGAGCATGTCTGTTCCACCCTAGGCCAAGAGACCTCCAGGAGGCCCAGCTTTCCAGGGACACAGGGAAGGGAGAGGTCAGCTCCAGGCTGAGCTAAGAGCCTTTGCCCACAGATACCTCAACTTGGCCTTACTTATCACCATAAGACCTGGCAAAGAACAACCCCCAAAAAACAAATTGGATCTGTGCCTCAAAGTGGTAGAGCTCTAGCAATGAACCAAAGAGCTCGGGGACAGGGCCCCCAAGCTTTGAGTTCAAGACTTCCAGCTGACCTTCCCCCATAGAACACAGGTTGTCTAAATGTGAACTAGTAGGATTTGTGAAGTGTTTCTGAAGAATGGTGATACTGAAGAAAGCACCCTAATTCTAATGACAGCTGAACTTGTGACATAAGGCTATGTGCTGAGTCCTTCACAGGGCACTATTTACTGGGTCCTTCCCTCATGGGAGTTATGTGCTAAGTCCTCAAAAAGGTGCTGTTTGCTGAGTCATCCCAAAGGGTGCTATGTGCTGAGTCCCTGAGAAGAGTGGGCCATCCTGGGGTTTTTAAACGGGGCTTTGTGCTGAGTCCATTACACAACGTATTGTATGCTGAGTCCTTCAAAAGTTGTGGTGTGCTAATGTATCCTAAAGGGTCCTGCTATGGGTGAGCCCTTGAGAAGAGAGGGATGAGGTGTATTTTGTGTGCTGTGTGTGAAGTCCTTTTCATAGGGTGCTCTGTACTCTCCTTCAAATGGTGCTGTCTGCTGAGAGCTTCCATAGTGCTGAGTCCTTCAAAAATGTTTTGTGTGCTGAGTTTATCTAAGGAAGCTGTGCACTGGGTGTTTTACACAGAGTGCTTCAACACAGAGTGTGATGAGTCCCTGGAAATGAGTGCTATGTGCTGAGTGCTTCAAAGCGGCCATGCAGTGATTCCTTTACACTGTGGGATCTAGACTCCCTTCTTCAAAGGGTGCTGTGTGCTGAGTACTCTACCTAGCATACTACATGCTGAGTTCTTCAAAAGGAGCTGTGTGCTGGGTCATTTACACAGGGTGCTTTGTGCTAATTTTGGGAGTGTGCTGTGTGCTGAATCATCCCAAAGGATGCTATGTTCTGTGTCCTTGTAGGTGATTATCCCCAACAATCACACAGACAAAAACACAAACACACATACACACACGAGTGTCACCATGCACCTGCTTGGTTTGTGGAATGAAGGGGAATGGAGGAGAGTCTCCTCCAGCAGTGGGGCTGAGGGGAGATTCGATCCCCTGGGCCAGTACTGGGGGTGGGGGGTACTGCTGAGCTGAGGTAAGGCTGCAATTGCCATGGTCTAGAAGCCTCAGGGCCCAGTCAAGGCTGCAATTGTGGCCAGGGGTGGGGGGCGGGGCCCAAGGGAGGAGGGGGCGGGGCCCAGGAGCGCACTTGGTGTGAGCAATGGCCAGGAGCCCAAGGGGGCAGGGGTATGTGTACAGCCTGGGCGGGGTAGCCCAGGAGAGGAGTGTGGGGCCGAGAGAGAGCTGGGAGAAGAGCGAGCACGAGCACTAGCACGAGCACTATCATGCGTGAAAACGGCTTCAGTGGCTGGCGGCTGCTCCACTCATAGTGTGGGTCCTGGCCGGGAGCGCAGAGCATGTGGAGCCTGCATGGCAGGCACATCGCCACATGCAGCCCCTCTGAGGCGCCCAACCATGGTGGCCCTGAGTCTGAGGTCCCGGTTCGGGGAGCACGGCAGAGGCAGTGGCTGCTGAGGTGGCGGCGGCCACAAGTTAGGAGGCCGCTGAGGCTGCGGTGGTGGCTGAGGAGGAACAGAGACTGTGCACAGTTCCACCATGGTCCCACTCTGCTTTTCAAACATGGCGCTGCTGGCTGGGACCCGCAGAGTCTCTAGCAGTCACCTGGCGGAGCTGTTGTGCCCCTGGCCTGCTTGTGGCCCTGACTTGGTTCCTGCCCTTGGTCCTCAGACTCCTGGTGCGCACCCAGAGTCGCAGCCTACAGCTTCTCCCAGCAACATACGTGAGTGGCCGACCTGAGCTCCCGCACCTCACAACCCCCCCTGTACACCCCATCCCCCACTCTACCCTTCCTCCCCACCCTTGTGGAGCGGGACTCTTGCCTCTTGCCTCCCCCTCCTTTCCTACCTGTGCCTCCCCCGTGCCCCACAGTCTGTCCTGGCTCTGCCACAATTGAACCCCAGGAGTGAGGGGTGGAGGTGGGTGTCCACCCGAGGATCCCACCCTCATCCCTAGTGGCCAGTGTTCCAGGAAAAGGGGAGCTGCAGGGATGGGGAGGAGTGGGCACCACAGAGCCCCTGGCCTGGAGCAGTGGGAGCTACACAGCCTTGCATCTGCACCCTTCCTCTCCCTGGTGGGAACCTGGTGGCTTTAGTCAGAGATGGGGAGCAGCACCTCCACACCTGCCTTCTCAGTTCTTTTCCCATTTGCTGAGGGGGGGGGCGTGTTGGATGCAGAAGATAGACCACGTTGTTGTGTGAGCCCTTGTCTTCTATGCTCAGTCACACTTTCACCTGAGGACATTCCCAGAAGAGCCCACTAGAGAGGTGAGGGCACTGGGGTCAGATAGAAGGTGGATATTTGGGAGAAAAACACACTCCCTCTGACACACATATGCCCTTCCTGTACCCCCAACCCCAGCTGTCAATAATAGTTCTGACTGGGTGGTCACGTTTCCCAGTTCTTCCAGCTTCTGCTAGTTTTCCCAGTCCATCTAGTCTACTAGTCTTCCCCAAGAATTTGCCAAGTTGCCCAGAAGTATGTAGGAGGGAAGTTGGGAGTCCAACCATGTATATAGCCTTTAGGACCCCATCAAAGTCCCCAAAAACACCCCAACCCCAGGTCAGACACCTTTCTGGAGGCACCTGCTTTGTTTTCTGTCCAAGCTCTGAGAAGCCACGTGTCTCGGGACTCCTTCACCCAGCGTCCTGGCCTAAGGTTTTGGTGAATGGGGAGTCAAGGCTGGTTGTTCCCAATAGGAAGGGTCTGGCCCTGGAGAAAGGGAGAGTCAGGGTGGTTCTGCATTATTAGAACATTGCTCCTCTTGTGTGAGATCCCCTGGTCCTGACAAGGGAACCCCTGTGCTCCAGCTAGTACATTGCCCAGGTGAGAAACCAACAAACTCAGGAGAGACACTGCTCTGAATCTGTGTGTGTGTATATGTATGAGAGAGAGACAGAGAGAGAGAGAGAGAGAGAGAGAGAGAGAGAGAGAGAGAGAGAGAGAGAGAGAGAGAGAGAGATCATCTTTCTCATTGTATAGTCACCCTGTCTAAAAAGAGCAAAAGCATTTTATTTGTGTGTATGTGTGTATTTGTTATTCTTCTTCAATTAAAGCCCAGTATGAGCCCAGCCATAACTTTTGTTTTCTCTTTCACCATTTCATGGCTCCTTTAGGGAATGTTTCAGTAGATGTTCCTTTCCACCTCTTTCTTCCCCTTTCCTGCAGCCCACAGGAGCTGCTGGACTTGCGTGGGTCTCCCCTAGGAGGCCTATGTGAACCACAGACCAGAGTGGACACCTGCCCTTCTGTCTTTAGCCAGAAGGCTCATGAGGCTACTGTGACCAAAGCTGCACTCTTCCAGCCAGACAGTCTGCTCTGGTGTGTATAGTTGGAGCTAATTCAAGGTTGGGAATGAGTCTGCCAAACATAAATAGGGAACGAGATGGGAGGTAGTAGGACAGGGGCTGTAAATCTTGGAGGGTCTGGGAAGTGAGAAAAGGTGTGACATAGCAGATGGTTCACCACGACTGAGGATGAGAGGGGAATCTTACCCAGGATATTGACGGTATAAGTGGGCCTATGGGCAGGGGGCTCCGGGCTCCCAATGGTGGCGTGGATTCCCAAAAGGGGCAGTGCCCTGGTGGGTAGTCCTCCCTGGAGTCCTGCAGACTCCAACCTGTGTCCCTCCTGGGCTGTTTCCAGCTGGGCAATGGTAGGCAAGTGTGTTCCCCCTGCTGGAGCCTACTTGGGATCAGGACATGGCAGTTAGCTAGGGCTCTGTGAATGCTATTTTCTGTAACCTGCTGTAGGCTGTCTGGAAGGAAAAGGAGACCACTGACTTTGGAACACTCTAAGTTTGATTGGGACAAGTTGAAATGCCAGCTCTTCCAGGGTTTTTCCTTGAAGGTGGCAATTTCTACTAATGCTTGGGATACTGGGTCAAATAAGATGGACCATTTCAGCCACCAAACAATGACATTCAAGCAGCACAAGCAGAGTTGCCGAGCCAAATGGTCTCCTGCTATGAATGTCATGCTTTGACTGCCTTTCTTCGGCAGCTGCCTATTCTCCTCCGGCTCTCTCTAGGGTGATCACTACAGTGGAGAATGTTGTGGGGAGCAGAGATTGTGACCTTGCCATCTGCAGCCTGATCACTGTGAGCAGAGACAATTCCCAGGACCTGTACTGGACTCTGGGAGATTCAGAGACGCAGGAGGCCTCAGGGATCCTTTTCTGCACCATGAAAATTGGGGTCCGGATATGGTGGACCATCCTGTCTGGCCCTAGGGAGTGCAGAGGAGGCCCCTTGAACCAGGCTTTCGCCTCACAACAACCTTGTTCACAGCTGAGTGTGGAATTGAGTGCCATAGAGCTGGTCAGTGGCTGGACAGAGATCTTTGAGAAGATAGGAATCCCAGAGGCCCCAGAATATAGTGAGTACATCATGGCTCACGTCCTTGGAACCAGAACAGTTAAGTGCAGTGGCACCAGGAGGGTGGTAAGAGGGAGGAGGGAGAACTGTGGGAGAGCTACATCAGGTTTACCCCCACTCAGGATGCTTACCTGAGTTGGATGGGACTTTTCTGTAGTATTGTCATAGACAGATGCTCATCTATTTATCTAACAAAACATTACAGTGTGTGCCAGTTCCTGGGGGGGAGAGAGTGGGGGTCATACACGATGAAAGGTTCCAGTGCTGGTTCCACATCACATGAAGAAATCTTGGTTTGAGCTGGATGCTGTTGCCTCACACCTATCATCCTAGCTACTTATGAGGCTGAGATACGAGGATTGAGGCTTAAGGCCCTGGCAGAAAAACCTGTAAGACTATTATCTCCAACTTACTACCAAAAAGAAAATGCCAGAAGTGGATGAGTAGCTCAAGCTGTAGACTGTTGGCCTTGAGTAAAAAGGCTCAGGGATAGCACCCAGGCTCTGAGTTCATGCCCAGGAGTGACACAAAGAAAGGAAAGAGAAAGAGAGGAGGGAAGGATGGAGGGAGAAAAGGAGGAAAGAAAGGAAGAAGCTAGCATGGAAGCCTTGGTTTGGAGTCCCTGGATCAAGGGAGCCAACCTTTCACAATCTCTTTGGGGACAGTTTCAGAGCCTAAAGCTAGTGCATAGGACCAAGTCACTGACCCATTCATGACATCAGCAACTTCAGGACATACAAATCTGAGTGGTCGCTGACTGCAGAGGGAAACACCCTCGGGTAGAACCTAGGGCTCAGGGTGGGTCACAGAGTTTCAATCTCCCCTGGCTCACGGAGTTTATTTCCTGGTGAGATAAGAAGAAACTGTCCAAGGGCTAGGGAGGTGTAGGGTGAGGGAGTGGCAAGACGGTGAAGAGGGGTTTGGAGGGGTGTCAAGGGATAAACAGGAAGAGGAAGAGGGAGGACAATCCCAGATCCAGTGTGTCAGGCCATTGGAGCCATGACCTCACCTGACAACATAGACCATCAGTGATAGAATCTTCAACCCAGCCACATGGCTATTAAAAGTCCTGGCACTCTGGGTTCACCGTTGACAAACTGTCTTTCATCCACTGCAGGATGCCTGTGCAGTACATCCTTGGGGACTGGCACTTTTGCTGGTTCAATCTGAAGATGACACCCCCAGTGTTCATTCCTCGACCAGACACAGAGGTAAGCATGCCACTGGAACAGGTCACCCAGGGAATGAGGGTGAGAGTCAGAGGAATGTTGCTCTGAGACTTCCACTAGGGGACTCTAGGGCCCCATGACTGCCATCCTCAGAGGTAGAGGTGGGTCTCTTTGCTGGCTCAGCCTTCAGTATAGAAGGTAGATGTGGGAGGGGCCGAATTAAGGTCCAGGCTAGTGGGAAAACAGGAGGCACTGGGCCGGGAGCAGGGTTGTTTCTTTCACAACCCAGTATCATTCCTGAGATGGATCAGCCCTTTTCTCCTCGCTGAGAGAGAGGGACCTAGAGCCCTCCAGTCTGTATCCCTTGACTGTGAAATTCATTCATTCCCATATCCTTTGTTTGAATAACTAGATCTCACCTGATTGCCCAGTGTCAAGGCACGACAGTGAGAGATCTTGATTCCTTGATGTCACGGGATCCTCAGTATGAGATTGTACTTGAATGTCCTGAGTTGGTGCATGGTCAGTCCCATCTCAGCCTGCCATGATCTAGGAAATAGAATCTAGAGAATCAGTGCAGGATGGGGTCTATTCTGTGAGTCCGTAGTATTATGTGTGAGCTTTGAGCTCCTGTGTGCTCACCTGCTTCCTTTTTTTGGGTGGGTCTATGCTAGAAAAATCTTAAAACTAGGGCCTGGGTCCCATCCCTTGTTTCATGCTCAAAGCTAGCACTCTATCATTTGAGCCACAGCTCCACTTGCAAGGTTATTGGGTGTTTAATTGGAGATAAGAGTTCTGAATGACTTAGATGCCAAGGGTGGCATTCAACTGCAGTCCTCAGATCTCAGTCTCCTGAGGGGATAGGATGACAGGCATAGAAAAGCATCTTTGGCCGTAGCCAGTGGCTCCTGGCTGTCATCCTAAGTACTCAGGAGCTGAATCTTAGGATCACGGGTGAAAGCCAGCTTGGGCAGGAAAGACCCTCAGACTCTTCTCTCCAATAAAGTACCAGAAAACTGGAATTGGTGTGGCTCAAGAAGTACAGTGCTGGACTTGAGCTGAAGAGCTCAGGGATATCACCCAGGCCCAGAGTTCAAGCCCCAAAACCAACAAAAAGAAAGAAAGTAAAACATCTTTGCCTGCAAAGGATGGTGGAGGTGTGTTTGTGTGTATGTGTGTGTGTGTGGGGGGGGGTGATAGACATTTAGCGCCCTGCTCATTCATCGTTTTAGATGGATTTTCCCAAACTCTTAATTCATGGCATGCGATTCTTGACCACAGGTGAAGCTCTGGGTTGGATGTTGTCCATCGGACCTCAGTCTCCTCATGGGACAGTTGTGAGTGAATAAGGGACTAATACAGAAGGATCTCTGGAGCAGGGCCAGGAACAGATGGAGCAGGTTTTAGATACAGTTCTCTACAATTCTGTGAGCATATGACAGGAAGTTGCCAGGAAAGGGCTCACATGGGGTCTGTTATTAATCATGCAACAGGTGTGGGATTATGAAACAAAACAGGGCTGTCTTTCATCATTACCCTGTCCCCATGAGGAAGGGATCCTTCACTCTATTCATTTTTCCAGCTGGGAAAATGAATCATGGAGAAGCCAGGTGACCTACTCATGACCCCAGCTGACAGGAAGCTGGGTCTGATTTCTTTGCCATGCTTCCTAGGACAGTGGGTGTTATTCAGTCCACTTCTTGTGGTGAGAAGTCCACTTCTTGTCATTTGTGGGGATTTAATTCTGGGCCTGGATGCAATCCCTGAGCTCCTCAGAACAAGGCTAGTACTCTACCCCCTGTGCCACAGCATAACTTCCAGTTTTCTGTTGGTTCTTCGAGGATAAGAGTCTCCCAGACATTCCTCCCGAGCCAGCTATGAACCACGATCTTCACATCTCAGCCTCCTGTGTAGGTAGGATTATAGGTCTGAGCCACCGGCACCAGGTTTAAGTGTAATTCTGGACCTCTGTCTCTCTCTCCCTCTCTGTCTCTCTGTCTGTCTGTCTGTCTCTCTGTCCCTCTCTCTTTCTCTCCCTCAGGAACTGGTTGAATGAGTGTTGGAGGAGTTGGCCCAGCAACCCATGTGGGTGGAACCAAGGTAGCCCTCTCATTCTGGAGGTGGGCTGTGGGTCAGGAGCTATTTTGCTCAGCCTGTTGAAGCAGCTTCATGAGGAAAGCCCCTCTGTGCCCTGGCTAGACCGTGTCGGTTATTCAATGTCCATCCGATGAGTCCTTCCCCACATCCCTCTGCTACACTGTTGAAGGAAATTGGATGAGAAGCTGTCACATTGTCCCCCTGCCCAGCACAATCCCGGGTCTCTGACCTATACCCCCACCTATCAGACAAGACCCTGGCCATAAGAAAATAAAAACACTCCATATGTACTATCCTTTGCTGGGGAGTGTCGTTTTGGTTACGGTGGTGGGGTTCAGAGGAAAGACCCCAGACCTGACACCTCCGCTGGGGACACTTGTTCTTGTGACAGAGCTACATCGTTGCTGTGGATAAGGACGAACCCTCCATCAGACTGAGCCAGAACAATGCTCAAAGATAGGTAGGCTGTTGAAGTATCAAACCCACTCATGTCTGCTTCCTACTCCCAACAAGGAGGTGTAGTATGGGTGGCCCAGCCCTGGGCCTAAGGCATTATAAATGGATGGTGGCGGTCAGAGGCTCATGGCTCCCACCCATCATCCTGGCTCTTTGGGAGGCTGAGGTCTGATGGTTGTGACTCAGAGCAGCCCTGGCAGGAAAGTCCGTGAGATTCTTATCTCCCATAAACCACCTCCCTCCCCAAACCCACACAGAAAACAGCCAGATGTGGTGCTGAGGCTCAACTGGTAGAGCCTCAGCCTTGAACAAAAGAAGCTAAGGGATAACACCCAGGCCCTTAATCCAAGCCCTAGGACTAACACAATCATAAAATAAATGAATAGTGTGCATCTTTTATCGGACTACCAAGAAAGATGTATTCAGTTTTCTAGCTTGTACATGTAGCCAAAGGTAAGGGCTCCCGTTCATGTTCCCCAACCCTCTCCTTCTCTCCTTTATCTGTCCAGGCTTAGGTTGAAAGACAGAATTCAGATCATCCCACTGGATGTGACCTTAGGTACCCTCCCTCATCCACCTCCCTTGGGGTCAGGATCCTGGATGCACTCCCTGCTGGGAGGAGGAGGCATCACAGAGATGAGGGTAGGTATCCCCAACACTCACATACATACACACACACAAACACCCCTAAGTCAACTCAGACTAGCCTTTTCAAAGACACTTTATCTCCTTGGATTAACTGACCTAGGAGAGGAATTTGATCCCCTGTAACTGATTATTTTAACTTGGGCTTGCTTGTTCACAGGAGATAAATGGAAGCAAACAAAAACCAAAAAGCCTTTGGTGACCATCACCTCTGGCTCAGGGTCAAGCCTGACATCCTGGTGACTTGGGAAGCAGAGATCTGAGGATCAAAGATCAAAGCCAGCCATAAGCTGGAAAGCCAGAGAGACTCTTCTCTCCATGGTACCACCAAAAAGCCAGAAGTGGAGCTGTGGCTCAAGTGGTAGAGCACCAGCCTTGAGCAATAAAACTCAGAGAAACAGCTCCCAGATCCTCAGTTCAAGCCCACAATAAGAAATGGCCCTGTCATGTTGCCCACAGATTGCCCATGCCTCGACCCCCTCTCACCGAGTTTAATACAACACCTGCGCCTGGGTGGTGTATCAGGGCCTTGAGAAATCCGGTGCTGGAATCCAGGCCTTCCCCTTCATGCATTCTCAACCCAAACTGGCTGGAGGTCAGAGTCTGACAAGGCTGGCAGCCTGCACAGGGGAGAGGCTCCAGCTTTTCCAAGGTAATCAGAAAGGGCTTCTTGGAGTCAGCACTTGAAAAGGGGTCTTGCTTAACAAGGAGGATCTGAAGGAAGCACAGAGAACAAAGGTGTACAAATCTAGATACTATGTGATGGGTTGTCATCAATACCATGAATGGAATGTGTGTCATCACAGTCAATAAAAAATCTCACATCTAAAATATACTTGGAACTCAGAAAATTAAATCGCCCAACAACAAATCCTCAAAGAAACAATTGCCCAATAAAAGAGTGGGCAAAAGACTTAAAGAGAAACTTCTCTGAAGAGGAAAGAAGCATGGCCAATAGACACATGAAGAAATGCTCAAAATCCCTACCCATAAAAGAAATGCAAATCAAAACAACATTGAGATACCACCTCACAGCAGTTAGAATGCCTATAATCAAGAACTTTAATAACAACAGATGCTGGAGGGGATGTGGACAGAAGAGAACCTTACTGCATTGTTGGTGGGAGTGTAAACTTGTTCAACCACTTTGGAAAGTAGTATGGAGGTTCCTCAAAAGACTTCACATAGAACTCTCCTATGACCCAGCAATCCCACTTCTGAGCATTTACCCAAATGTTTACAAACAAGACCACACTAAAGCTACCAGCACGACTATGTTTATTGCAGCACTATTTACTATAGCTAAGATATGGAACCAACCCAGATGCCCCTCAGTAGATGAATGCATCAAGAAAACGTGGTATATATACACAATGGAATTCTATGCCTCCATCAGAAAGAATGACATTGCCCCATTTGTTAGGAAATGGAAAGACTTGGAAAAAATTATATTAAGTGAAGTAAGCCAGGCCCAAAGAAACATAGGTCCCATGGTTTCCCTTATTTGCAATATCTAGTATGTCTGTGTCAAGCAGAATAGGTCCGATAAGGTGATGTTAGGGAAATGAACACTAAGATATGTACTCAAATGTTTTTTTTTCTTTCTTGAAATTGTTTCTAACACATGTATAATATTATTTCTTTGTTGCTTTGTACGTCCCTCTCCCACAGTATAACCCCTGCTTTCACTGTATTTGATGTCGGTATAATTTGTGGAGGGGAACAGGAAAAATTAATCGTTTAAATAGGGATACAGGTGGACCCATTGCAGCAATGAGATGTACAAGTCGTTATGTCAAAAATGAACTTTACAACATTGGTGCAGGGGGAGTGCGGGGGAGGAGCAGGGAGGATTGGTTGGGGGGGGTGAGAGGGAGCATGGGAAGGGATGGGAAGTGGAAACAAAGGAGGAGGCTACAATGCTTGATATGAAATGTACTCATTATCTTGCCCAAGTAATTGTATCCCCTATGTACACTATTTTCACAATTAAAAAATGGAAAATAAATGAATAAAACAAAAATACAATAAATAACCAATACAAACAGGACATGGACTGAAAATCTATATGTAAGTAGAAATCTTACCTTTACAATGTATATAAATAGAATGTTTCCAGGGCTGGGACTTTAATTCATGCCTAGGGACCAGGCCTTACTTTCTTGTCTTCAAGCATGGTGAGCTTCCCCTTCGTCCACAGTGCTTCAGAGTTACCCAGGCCTTAAATTCAAAATCAAAGGTAGGAGAAACAGCGTGAATTGCAAGCCAGGGAGCTAAGTTTTTTCTGCTTTTTTGCTTTTTTTGCCAAGCATGGTCTTGAACTCAGCTTTCATCACCATAGGCTGGGGTGCAGCCGCTGGAAACACAAGCTATCCTGGGATCCTAGAACTTCAGGCCTTGTGCAATGGGGGAATTGCACAGAAAAAAAGTGGCAGGATGGCATTTTTACATTTTCTTCCTTTGCAGTATGGCCATCTGGGTCTGAGTGATCTGGCTCCAAAGCATACTTCACCTCGCATTGCTGAAGGCTTACAGGCTACTGAGGAAGCCATAATCCCGAACAATGATTAGCCAAGCACCAGTGGCTCTCACCAGTCCTCCTTGATACTTACAAGGCTGTGATAGGAGGATCATGGTCAAAGTTATCCTAGGCAGGAAAGTCCTTGAGACACCTGTCCAACCTCAATGCCAACAAAGCCAGAAGTAGAGCTGTGTGGCTCCACTGGTAGAGGTCTAATCTTGAGAAAGAACACCTCATGGACTGTGACCAGATCCTGAGTTCAAGGTCCAGGACTGGCAACAAACAGACATACACACAATCTGTGCAGCCATCTTGCTAAAGCAGGTCTCCCTCATGTCCCCAACTGGATTGCACAGACTTTCCTGGTAAAGGAGCTGCTGTCATGTTGACTAGGCCCATTTGGTCTGCATCCCAGGATTCCAGGCACACCCCCATTTTTTCATCGTTCTTTTTCACCAATGGGATCCAAGAATAGTGGACACGCCCATATTACATGCTTCCCAGTAGCACCTGGAATCCCTCTGTTGGGTGACACCACTACCAGCAGTTGAGGAATGTAGAGATGGCTGAGTGGTGAGCAAGAGACTCCAGGTGACTGAGGTAGAGTAGGAAATGATGTCCTAGTCGGTGAGTGGGAGAATAGAAGATTTTCTAGAGCCTAGGAATGTGGGCAGCCCAACTTTCCCGTCCCAGCGCTCAGATGTCTGAAACAATAAGAATCAATGAGAGAACTGTGGGCAAAAAGCTGCCACAAGAACACCAGCAGTATCCTCCCGACAGACCTGAAACATTCAAGAAAACAAAAAACACGAAAAAGGGAGGGATCCCCAAGACAAACACCACTGGGGAGTGAGATTGAATGGAGAGTCCAGCGAAAGGTGATGCCAACCATGGGCCTACCCTGCCTTTGGACTCAGTCACAGCCACCAGGGTCCAGAGTGTCAAGGGTCCCAATCCCACCAAGGATCCACAGAGTTGCTACCTATATGTGGTGCCCACCCTGGACCACAGAAAAGAAGAAACCAGGCACTCTGTGCCAAGATCCAACCACTGAAGTAGGGAGACAGACCCGCAGGGTCAATGGGAGTAAGAGAGGGAGAAGATAGAGCAGATACATGCAGCACCAAAAATGGAGGTAGAAATCCAAAAGGCACCCATACAGTGGTTGGTTTTAGCAGAAAGCGATTTACAATGTGCACTGGCCCAAGTGCAGCAGGCCACTGATGACAGAGAAAGGGATCACGAAGCTCTCACCAGCTGTCTGCAAGCTACGGAGTGGCATGTGGCAGAGCTGGAGATAGCGGCTTCTGTGGTCACTGCTGCAAAGGAGGAGACCAAAATGATCTTCAAACAGCTGAATGATGTGACCCTTCAGCTTGAGGAAAATACCAGAAACTTTGATGACCTGGAGCAAGTGAACACAAGTTGCTGGAGAAGGTGGAAGTGCCGCAGATACAGAGGAGCCACATGAAAAAGAGAATATGCAAGTTCCAACAAGCGCTGGAGTGCATTAGGTACTGAAGATGGAGTTGAAAAATCTCGAGGAACAACTTCACATCCAGGTCCAGGAAAACTAGTCTCCGTCTTCAGAACGTGGAGCAGCAGGAGTAACTGCAGAGACTGGAGGAGAAAGCCTAGGATCAGCAGGAGATCCCTGAGACCCCATGATGTGCATGTGTGTGGGATGGACAACCAGAGGACAAGCTGGCCCTGCTGTGGGGCACTCTCCACAGGGTGAGCAGTGAGAAGGAGGAGCTTGTCAGCATCCTGAACTCAGAGCAGCAGATGAAGAAACATCTGCAGGAACAGTAGGACTGCTCAGAGAAGAAGATAGAGAAATGGATAGTGGTGGCTGAGAGAGTGAGCCAAGCAGCTCAGGAGCAGCAGGAGCAGTCCCTGGGTCAGTGCAGGAGTTAAGAGCCTCCGGTGAATGGCACATTGTCTCCAAAGAGTGACTGTGCTCTGAGAAGGAGCCCCTGCAGCAGCACTTAGAGAGGCAGACCCAGCTGCTGGAGCAACTGAAGTGAGTGCAGGACTCACCAAACTGGAGGGACCAGGTGATGTCTCCGAAGTGGCAGGACACTCTCAAGTGCCTGGAAGCCACCAGATCACAGGAGGAGTGCCTGCAGGCCCAGCTGACCTTCTTGGCTTTCCCTAGGGAAGGGGAAGGCATGAGTCCTGGAGAAGCAAAACGTAAGAAGGCGAATCCCACCCACCCCTTGTGACCATCAGAGATGATGGAGATGTCCCCCAGACCAAGAGTGACATGGCTCTGAGAGTGCTCTTGGAGGATGAGATCCACAGGGAGAAACTCCTACCACAAGAATGGCGGGCCAGCTGCAGGCACCCCCTGGCCAACCCAGCAGCTCAGTGCCAGACTGAGCTGGAGCCACAGGCCCTCAACCCCATGAGGTGCCTGGGGATGGGAAGCAGGACACGGGCATCTGAGAAGAAAATCTGCTTCATCCATAACCTTCCTGATGAGGTGAACTTCCAGAGTCCAGCAGGTGAGCTCCACCATTGATGCAGCCAACTGTCGGCACTCATCCAAACTATCAAGGAGTCCCTCATGGTGTGTAAAGAGCAGATGTTGTTCCTGAATGAGCTGTGTTGGGAGAAAGCCCAGTGCATGCACTGGCTGTCTCAGGAGAAGATCGAGAAGAGGAGAGTGTTGCGGAGCTGCTGTCACTCATCGCCAGGGAAGGCACCGACAGCAGTTTCCAGATGCCAACACAGGCTGAGCCTCCCACCCCTCTCACCAACACTGCTTCAGAAGCAACTTGAAGACAGCATGGAAACTGCTAGGGAGAGGTCAGGGTTCCCGACCCCATAGTGGACTCCCCCAAGGAGCAGGTCCTGCCCCAGTTGCCTCACATCCAGATCTGCCCACAGCTCCCAGGCTCAGGGGAGGAGTGCTTTCTCACTTTCTCCTGTAGACTGATGCGGATGATGACTCTCTATGTGACATACTGACTCTCATAAGCCTTGGCAGCCACCAGAAGTAGGTGACCAAGTGGCTTTCTCTCAGGCCTCCATCTGCCGGGCAACGGGAAGATGAAACTGAGGGTAGGGTATGGTAGAGGCTGAAGGGCGTTGGCCCAAACTCAAGGGACATCTAATGGCCCATTGGTGGCCCATTCGTGGCTTCAGGCATGCTAGGCGAATACTCTACCACTGAGCCACATTCTCAGCTAGGATGATTTTTCCCCCTCCCAAACCCATATGGCCATTCCTCAGATAAATAGGAAGTAGGGGCTAGGATGAATATGAAGCACAAGTCTGGTTCCCCCCCAAATATTTCCCACCCCCTCTTCCCACACCCTGAGTTGAAGTTTCTCTTTTACCATTGAGTGAGAGGGGAGTCCCAAGAGAGTACCAACAACAGTGGCCCCCTGAGTCCCACATCTTTCCCCACACAAGTGGTCCTCCAGATTCTGTTCTTACCTGACTTGATGTAAAGTCTAAACTGTGTCCCTACCACTGCAAGGCTCAGGATGAAATAAAAGTCAGCTTTGGCTTCAGCCCACACCCAAGGTGGAAGATCCTAGTCCCAGACCTACTTCCACCTCTGACTGTCCCTAGTTAGGCCAGACCCACCATTCACCACTATGATGGTGGTGGTGACCTCATGGATGGATTCCAGGAAGAAGTTCTATGGTAAAGAGCAGAAGCAGCAGGGTGAGCAGAAGAGAAGGGTGTGGGGTGATTGCACTGGGATCTTCCTTGGAGCCCTCTCGTCCAGCCAGACCCATGCTGACCCAAAGCCCAGACAAGGCCAGGGGGTGAGACAAGATGGAGGAGCACAGGACTAAAGGAGGTACTGCTTTGTCTTAGAGGACTTGATTAATTCCAATTATAATTAATTCCAATTATATTTGGCCCATGCCAATCCCAAAGACAACATGCAATGCCTGTCGGTGTTGTTGTTGGCCATGAGCACTGTCCATGAGCTCTTTTTCTCAAGGCTGGCACTCTACCACTTGAGCCATAATGCCACTTTTGTTTTCTGACATTTCGTGGAGGCTAAGAGTCTCACACACTTTCCTGCCCAGACTGGCTTGGCACCGTGATCCTCCAGATCTCTGCTTCCTGAGTAGCTAGGATGACAGGCATGAGCCACCAGTGCCCAGTATGTGATGCCTCTTGAAGGCATTTTGGCGAGGCTGTAAAGGAGCCCCAAAGGGCCTGGATAGACCATGACCCAATCAAGGAGCTGGGATGGGGGAAGGTTGACCTTCTAGCCATTCTATTCCCCCAAAATTGAAGATGCCAGGTGATGTTGTATGCACCAAACACCTGGGCCAGCAGCCACCAGGCTTAGTGGGGGGAAAAGTAGAGAATACCCAAAGACTGCAGTGTAGAAATCTCTGATTTTGCATTCATGTGTTGTGTGTGTGTGTGTGTGTGTGTATGTGTGTGTGTGTGTGTGTGTGTGTGTGTGTGTGTGTGTGTGTGTGTGTGTGTGTGTGAACTCAGGACCTAGGCTCTATCTCTGAGTTTTCTTGCTCAAAATAGTGCTGTGCCACTTGAGCCACAGCCCCACTTACTTTTCGATGGTTAATTGTAGGTAAGTGTCTCAAGGACTTTCCTGTCCAGGGTGGCTTTGAATCATGATGTGGGCCCCAGGGAAGCAAGAGTAAACACAAGTCGCAAGTACAATCCCTATTGTGGGCCACTCCTGCCCCCTGGTGGCCACACGTAGAACATGCGGTCTCATGCCATTATCCTCTAGAGTTCAGTTTGGGGAAGTGACCAGAGCCAAGCTGACTTTTTGCTCACCCTGATTGCTGATGCCAGAGCAGGTCTGTTCCACCCTAGGCCAAGAGAGCTCCAGGAGGCCCAGCTTTCCAGGGACACAGGGAAGGGAGAGGTCAGCTCCAGGCTGAGCTAAGAGCCTTTGACCATGGATACCCCAACTTGTCCTTACTTATCACCATAAGACCTGTCAAAGAATAACCCCAAAAAACAAAATTGGATCTGTGCCTCCAAGTGTAGAGCTCTAGCATTGAACCAAAGAGCTCAGGGACATGGCCCCCAAGCTTTGAGTTCAAGACCCCCAGCTGACTTCCCCCATAAAACACTGCTTGTCTAAATGTGAACTAGTAGGATTTGTGAAGTGTTTCTGAAGAATGGCGATACTGAAGAAAGCACCCTAATTCTAATGACAGCTGAACTTGTGACATACAGCTATGTGCTGAGTCCTTCACAGGGCGCTATTTACTGGGTCCTTCCCTCATGGGAGTTATATGTTGAGTCCTCAAAAAGATGCTGTTTACTGAGTCATCCCAAAGGGTGCTATGTGCTGAGTCCTTGAAAAGTGTGGGCCATCCTGCTTTTTTTTAAAAGGAGGTTTGTGCTGAGTCCATTACACAAAGTATTGTATGCTGAGTCCTTCAAAAGTTGTGGTGTGCTAATGCATCCTAAAGGGTCCTGCTATGTGTGAGCCATTGAGAAGAGAGGGATGAGGTGTATTTTGAGTGCTGTGTGCCAAGTCCTTTCCATAGGATGCTCTGTACTGTCCTTCAAATGGTGCTGTGTGCTGAGAGCTTCCACAGTGTGGTATGTGCTGAGTCCTTCAAAAATGTTCTGTGTGCTGAGTTTATCTAAGGAAGCTGTGCACTGTGTGTTTTACACAGCGTGCTTCAACACAGATTGTGATGAGTCCCTGGTAAAGAGTGCTATGTGCTGAGTGTTTCAAAGCGTGCCATTCACTGAGTCCTTTACACTGTGGGCTATAGACTCCCTCCTTCAAAGGGTGCTGGGTAGAATACGTAGCATCCTACATGCTGAGTCCTTCAAAGGGAACTGTGTGCTGAGTTATTTACACAGGGTGCTTTGTGCTGATGTTGAAAGTGTGCTGTGTGCTGAGTCATCCCAAAGGTTGCTATGTTCTGAGTCCTTGAGAGGTGGTTATCCCCAACACTCAAACACACACAAACACAAACACACATACACACACGAGTGTCACCATGCACCTGCTTGGTGTGTGGAGTGGAGGGGGATGGAGGAGAGTCTCCTCCACTGGTGGGGCTGAGGGGAGATTCGATTCCCTGGTCCGGTACTGGAGGGTGCGGGGTAGAGCTAAGCTGAGGTAAGGCTGCAATTGCCATGGTCTAGAAGCCTCAGGGCCTAGTCAGGGCTGCAATTGTGGCCAGCGGTGTGGGCGGGGCCCAGGGGAGGAGGGGGCGGGGCCCAGGGGAGGAGGGGGCGGGGCCCAGGAGCACACTTTGGTGGCAGCAATGGCCAGGGGCCCAAGGGGGCAGGGTTGTGTGTGCAGCACGGACAGGGTGGCCCAGGAGAGGAGTGTGGGACCGAGTGAGAGCTGGGAGAAGAGCGAGCACAAGCGCTAGCACCCGTGGAAACGGCTTCAGTGGCTGGCGGCTGCTCCGCTCATAGTGTGGGTCCTGGCCGGGAGCGCAGAGCATGTGGAGCCTGCACGGCAGACACATAGCAACATGCAGCTCCCCGGAGGCGCCCAGCCATGGTGGCCCTGAGTCTGAAGTCCCGGTTCAGGGAGTATGGCAGAGGCAGTGGCCGCTGAGGCAGCGGCGGCCACAGGTTAGGAGGCCGCTGAGGCTGCGGTGGTGGCTGAGGAGGAGCAGAGGCTGTGCGCAGCTCCACCATGGGCCCGCGCTGAGTTTCAAACATGGCACTGCTGGCTTGGACCTGGCGGAGCCGTTGCGCCCCTGACCCTCGGTCCTCAGACTCCCGGCACCACCCGGAGTCGCAGCCTACAGCTTCTCCCAGCAGCATACGTGACTGGACAACCTGCACTCCTGCACCCCCACAACACCCCACTGTAAACCCCGTCCCCCACTCTACCCTTCTTCCCCACCCTCGCGGACCTGGACCCTTGCCTCTTGTCTCCCCTTCTCTTCCTGCCAGCCCCTCCCCCGTGCCCCACCGTCTGTCTTGGCTCTGCCAAAAATGCACCCCTGGGGTGGGGGATGGAGGTGGGTGTCCACCCGGGGATCCCACCTTCATCCCTAGTGGCCAGTGTTCCAGGAAAAGGGGAGCTGCAGGGATGGGGAGGTGGGGCATCACAGAGACCCTGGCCTGGAGCAGTGGGAGCCACACAGCTGTGCATCTGCCCATTCTTCTCCCTGGTGGGAACGTGGTGGCTGTAGTCAGAGGTGGGGAGCTGGACCTCCACACCTGCCTTCTCGGTCCCTTTTGCTGGGCAGGGGGAGGTTGGATGCAGAAGATAGACCCTGTTGTTGTGTGAGCCCTGTCTTCTGTGCTCAGTCACCCTTTACCCTGAGGACATTCCCAGAAGAGCCCACTAGAGAGGTGAGGGCACTGGGGTCTGATAGAAGGTGGGTATTTGGGAGAAAAACACACCCGCTCTGACACACATACAACCGGCCTGTACCCCCAACCCCAGCTGTCAACAGTCCTGACTGGGTGATCACATTTCCCAGTTCTGCCAGCTTCTGCTAGTGCTACCAGTCCATCTGGTCTCCTTGTCCTACCCAAGAATATGCCAAGTTGGCCAGAAGTATGTAGGAGGGAAGCAGGGAGTCCAACAATGTATATAGCCTTTAGGACCCCATCAAAGTCCCCAACAACGCCCCCACCCCAGGTCAGACACCTTTCTGGAGGCACCTGCTTTGTTTTCTGTCCAGGCTCTGAGAAGCCACGCGTCTCGGAACTCCTTCACCCAGCGTCCTGGCCTAGGGTTTTGGAGAATGGGGAGTCAAGGCTGGTTGTTCCCAAGGGGAAGGATCTGGCCCTGGAGAAAGGGAGAGTCAGGGTGGTTCTGCATTATTAGAGCATTGTTCCCTTTGGTTGAGATCCCCTGGTTCTGACAAGGGAACCCCTGTACTCCAGCTAGTACATTGCCCAGGTGAGAAACCAACAAACTCAGGAGAGACACTGCTCTGAATCTGTGTGTGTGTGTGTGTGTGTGAGAGAGAGAGAGAGAGAGAGAGAGAGAGAGAGAGAGAGAGAGAGAGAGAGAGAGAGAGAGAGAGAGAGAGAGAGAGAGAGAGAGAGAGAGAGAGAGGAGAGAGAGAGAGAGAATCTTTCTCATTGTACAGTCACCATGTCTAAAAAGAGCAAAAGCATTTTATTTGTGTGTATGTGTGTATTTGTTATTCTTTTTCAATTAATGCCCAGTATGAGCCCAGCCATAATTTTTGTTTTCTCTTTCGCCGTTTCATGGCTCCTTCAGAGAAGGTTTCAGTAGATGTTCCTTTCCACCTCTTTCTTCCCCTTTCCTGTAGCCCACAGTAACTGCTGGACCTGCGTGGGTCTCCCTTAGGAGGCCTGTGTGAACCGCCGACAAGAGTGGACACCTGCCCTTCTGTCTTTAGCCAGAAGGCTCATGAGGCTACTGTGACCACAGCCGCGCTCTTCCAGCCAGACAATCTGCTCTCATGTATATAGTTAGAGCTAATTCAAGGTTGGGAATGAGTCTGCCAAACATAAATAGGGAACGAGATGGGAGGTAGTAGGGCAGGGGCTGTGAATCTAGGAGGGTCTGGGAAGTGACAAACGGTGTGACATAGCAGACGGTTCACCACGACTGGGGATGAGAGGGGAATCTTACCCATGGTATTGACGGTGTAAGTGGGCATCTGGGCAGGGGGCTCTGGGCCCCCAATGGTGGCATGGATTCACTCTAGGGGAAGTGCACTGGAGGGCAGTCCTCCCTGGAGTCCCGCAGACTCCAATCTGTGTCCCTCCTGGGCTGTTTCCAGCGGGGCAATGGTAGGCAAGTGTGTTCCCCCTGCTGGAGCCTACTTGGGATCAGGACATGGCTGTTAGCTAGGGCTCTCTGAATACCATTTTCTCTAATCTGCTGTAGGATGTCTGGAAGGAAAAGGAGACCACTGACTTTGGAACCCTTTAAGTTTGATTGGGACAAGTTGAAATGCCAGCTTTTCCAGGTTTTTTTCCTTGAAGCTGGCAATTTCTACTAATGCTTGGGATACTGGGTCAAATGAGATGGACCATTTCAGCCACCAAACAATGACATTCAAGCAGCACAAGCAGAGTTCCCGAGCAAATGGTCTCCTGCTATGAATGTCGTGCCTTGACTGCCTTTCTTCAGCAGCTGCCGATTCTCCTCCGGCTCTCTCTAGGGTGATCACTACAGTTGAGAATGTTGTGGGTAGCAGAGATTGTGACCTTGCCATCTGAATCCTGATCGCTGTGAGCAGAGACAATTCCCAGGACCTGTACTGGACTCTGGGAGATTCAGAGACCGAGGAGGCCTCAGGGATCCTTTTCTGCACCATGAAAATTGGGGTCCGGATATGGTGGACCATCCTGTCTGGCCCTAGGGAGTGCAGAGGAGACCCCTTGAACCAAGCTTTCGCCTCATAACAACCTTGTTCACAGCTGAGTGTGGAATTGAGTGCCATACAGCTGGTCAGTGGCTGGACAGAGATCTTTGAGAAGATAGGCATCCCAGAGGCCCCAGAATACAGTGAGTACCTCATGGCTCACGTCCTTGGAACCAAAAGAGTTAGGTGCGGTGGCACCAGGAGGGTGGGAAGAGGGAGGAGGGAGAACTGTGGGAGGGCTACATCAGGCTTTACCCCCACCCAGGATGCTTACCTGAGTTGGATGGGACTTTTCTGTAGTATTGTCATAGACAGATGCTCATCTATTTATCTAACAAAACATTACAGTGTGTGCCAGTTCCTGGGGGGGAGAGAGTGGGGGTCATACACGATGAAAGGTTCCAGTCCTGGTTCCACATCACATGAAGAAATCTTGGTTTGAGCTGGATGCTGATGCCTCACACCTGTCATCCTAGCTACTTAGGAGGCTGAGATAGGAGGATTGAGGCTTAAGAGCCAGGCAGAAAAGCCTGTAAGACTCTTATCTCCAACTGACTACTAAAAAGAAAATGCCAGAAGTGGATGAGTAGCTCAAGGTGTAGACTGTTGGCCTTGAGTACAAAGGCTCAGGCACAGCACCCAGGCTCTGAGTTCATGCCCAGGATTGACACAAAGAAAGGAAAGAGAAAGAGAGGAGGGAAGGATGGAGGGAGAAAAGGAGGAAAGAAAGGAAGAAGCGAGCATGGAAGCCTTGGTTTGGAGTCCCTGGATCAAGGGAGCCAACCTTTCACAATCTCTTTGGGGACAGTTTCAGAGCCTAAAGCTAGTGCATAGGACCAAGTCACTGACCCATTCATGACATGAGCAAGTTCAGAACATCCTAATCTGAGTGGTCCCTGACTACAGAGGGAAACAATCTCGGGTAGACCCTAGGGATCAGGGTGTTTATTTTCTGGTCAGATAAGAAGAAACAGTCCAAGGGCTAGGGAGGTATGCGGTGAGGGAGTGGCAAGATGGGGGTGGCAAGGGATAAGCAGGAAGATGAAGAAGGAGGACAATCCCAGATCCAGTGTGTCAGGCCATTGGAACCATGATCTCAACTGACAACCTAGACCATCAGTGATATAATCTTCAACCCAGCCACATGGCTATTAAAAGTCCTGGCACTCTGGGTTCACCATTGACAACTTGGCTGTCATCCACTGCAGAATGCCTGTGCAGTACATCCTTGGGGACTGGCACTTTTGCTGGCTCAATCTGAAGATGACACCCCCAGTGTTCATTCCTCGACCAGAGACAGAGGTAAGAGTGCCACTGGAACAGGACACCCAGGGAATGAGGGTGAGAGTCAGACGCATGTTGCTCTGAGACTTCCACTAGGGGACTCTAGGGCCCCATGACTGCCATCCTCAGAGGTAGAGGTGGGTCTCTTTGCTGACTCAGCGTTTAGTCTAGATGGCAGATGAGGGAGGTGCCGACTGAAGGTCCAGGCTATTGGGAAAACAGGAGGCACTGGGCTGGGAGCAGGGTTGTTTCTTTGAGGATACTCACAACCCAGTATCATTCCTGAGATGGATCAGCCCTTTTCTCCTCCCTGAGAGCGAGGGTCCTAGAGCCCTCCACTCTGCATCCCTTGGCTGAGAATTTCATTCCCATATCCTTTGTTTGGATAACTAGATCTCACCTGACTTGCCAGTGTCAAGGCAGGACAGTGAGAGATCTTGAGTCCTTGATGAGGTCACGGAATCCTCAGTATGAGATTTTACTTGAATATCCTGACTTGGTGCATGGTCAGTCTCATCTCAGCCTGCCATGATCTAGGACATAGAATCTAGAGAATCAGAGCAGGATGGGGTCTATTCTGTGAGTCTGTAGTATTATGTGTGACCTTTGAGCTCCCGTGTGCTCACCTGCTTCCTTTTCTTGGGTGGGCCTATGCTAGAAAAAGCTTAAAACTAGGGCCTGGGTCCCATCCCTTGTTTCATGCTCAAAGCTAGCACTCTACCATTTGAGCCACAACTCCACTTGCAAGGTTTTTGGGTGTTTAATTGGAGATAAGAGTTCTGAATGACTTTGCTGTCAAGGGTGGCATCCAACTGCAGTCCTCAGATCTCAGTCTCCTGAAGGGATAGGATGACAGGCATAGAAAAGCATCTTTGGCCGTAGCCAGTGGCTCCTGGCTGTCATCCTAAGTACTCAGGAGCTGAATCTTAGGATCATGGGTGAAAGCCAGCTTGGGCAGGAAAGACCCTCAGACTCTTCTCTCCAATAAAGCACCAGAAAACCAGAAGTGGTGCTGTGGCTCAAGTAGTAGAGTGCTGGACTTGAGCTGAAGAGCTCAGGGATAGCACCCAGGTCCAGAGTTCAAGCCCCACAACCAACAAAAAGAAAGAAAGTAAAACATCTTTGCCTGCAAAGGCAGTGGAGGTGTGTTTGTGTGTATGTGTGTGTGTGTGGGGGGGTGATGGTGGTGGTAGACATTTAGTTCCCTGCTCAGTCATCATTTTAGATGGATTGTCCCAACCTCTTAATTCATGGCATGCGATTCTTGACCACAGTTGAAGCTCTGGGTTGGGTGTCGACCATCGGACCTCAGGCTCCTCATGGGACAGTTGTGAGGACATAAGGGACTAATACAGAGGGACCTCTGGAGCAGGGCCAGGCACAGAAGGAGCAGGTGTCAGATACAGTTCTCAACAATTGTCTGAGCTTATGATAGGAAGTTGCCTGGAAAGGGCTCAGATGGAGTCTGCTATTAATCATGCAACAGGTATGGGATTGTGAAACAAAATGTGGCTGTCTTTCATCATTACTCTATCCCCATGAGGAAGTGATCCTTCACTCTATTAATTTTTCCAGCTGGGGAAAATGAGTCATGGAGAAGCCAGGTGACATACTCATGACCTCCAGCTGACAGGAATCTTGGCCTGATTTCTCTGCCATGCTTCCTAGGATAGTGGGTGTTATTCAGCCCACTTCTTGTGGTGGGAAGTTCACTTCTTGCCATTTGTGGGGATTGATTTTTGAGCCTGGATGCTGTCTATGAGCTCCTCAGAACAAGGCTAGTACTCTACCCCCTGAGCCACAGCATCACTTCCCGCTTTCTGTTGGTTCTTTGAGGATAAGTGTCTCACAGACATTCCTCCCGAGCCAGCTATGACCCAGGATCTTCACATCTCAGCCTCCTGTGTAGGTAGGATTATAGGTCTGAGCCACTGGCACCTGGCTTAAGTGTAATTCTGGACCTCTGTCTCTCTCTCTCTCTCCCTCTGTCTCTCTCTCTCCCCCTCTCCCTCTCCCTCTCTCTCTCTTTTTCTCTCTCTCAGGAATTGGTTGAATGAGAGCTGGAGGAGGTGGCCAATCCTTCCCATGTGGCTGGAATTCAAGGTGGCCCTCTCATTCTGGAGGTGGGCTGTGGGTCAGGAGCTGTTTTCCTCAGCCTGTTGAACCACCCCTTGACGTAAGCCCCTCTGTGCCCTGGCTAGACCGTGACAGTTATTCATTGTCCATCCCATGTGTCCTTCCCCACATTCCTCTGCTACACCGTTGAAGGAAAGTGGATGAGAAGGTGTCCCCTTGTCCCCATACCCAGCACAATTCCGGACCTCTGATCTATACCCCCACCTATCTGACAAGACCCTGGCTAAAAGTCAATTAAAACACTCCATTTGTACTACCCTTTGCTGGGGAGTGCCGTTTCGGTTAGGGGGGCGGGGTTCAGAGGAAAGACCCCAGACCTGACACCCCCTGGGGCAACATTTTTCTTGTGACAGAGCCACATCATTGCTGTGGATAAGGATGAAGCCTCCATCAGACTGACCCAGAACAATGCTCAAAGATAGGTAGGCTGTTGAAGTATCAAACTCACTCTTGTCTGCTTCCTACTCCCAACAAGGAGGTGTAGTATGGGTGGCCTGGCCCTGGGTCTAAGGGATTATAAATGGATGGTGGAGGTCAGGAGCTCATGGCTCACACCCATCATCCTGGATCTTTGGGAGGGTGAGGTCTGATGGTTGTGACTCAGACCAGCCCGGGCAGGAAAGTCCAAGAGATTCTTATCTCCCATAAAGCACCTTCCTCCCCAAACCCACACACAAAAAAGCCAGATGTGGTGCTATGGCTCAATTGGTAGAGCCGCAGCCTTGAACAAAAGAAGCTAAAGCATAACACCCAGGCCCTGAATCCAAGCCCTAGCACGAACACAACAATGAAATAAATGAATAGTGTACATCTTTTATCTGACTATCAAGAAAGATGTATTCAGATTTCTCACTGGTACATGTAGCCAAATGTAAGGGGCTCCCTTTCATGTTCCCCTAACCCTCTCCTTTTCACCTTTATCTGTCCAGGCTTTATCGTTGCAGGACAGAATTCGGATCATCCCCCTGGATGTGACCTTAGGTACGTCCCTCATCCACCTCCCTTGGGGTCAGGATCCTGGATGCACTCCCTGCTGGGAGGAGTAGGCATCACAGAGATGAGGGTAGGTATCCCCAACACTCACACACATACACACACACAAACACGCCTAAGCCAACTCAGACTAGCCTTTCCAAAGACACTTTATCTCCTTAGATTAACTGACCTAGGAGAGGAATTTGATCCCCTGTAACTGATTATTTTAACTTGGGCTTGCTAGTTCACAGGACATAAATGAAAGCAAACAAAAAACAAAAAGCCTTTGGTGCCCATCACCTCAGTCTCAGGGCCAAGCCTGACATCCTGGTGACTTGGGAGGCAGAGATCTGAGGATCAAAGATCAAAGCCAGACATAGGCTGGAAAGCCAGAGAGATTCTTCTCTCCATGGAACCACCAAAAAGCCAGAAGTGGAGCTGTGGCTCAAGTGGTAGAGCACCAGCCCTGAGCAATAAAACTCAGAGAAACAGCTCCCAGATCCTCAGTTCAAGCCCACACAAAGAAATGGACCTGTCATGTTGCCCACAGATTGCCCAGGCCTTGAGCTCCCTCTCACGGAGTGTGATACAACACCTGCCCCTGGGTGGTATATCAAGGCCTTGAGAAATCCGGTGGTGGAATCCAGGCCTTCCTCTTCGTGCATTCTCAACCCACACTGGCTGGAAGGCAGAGCCTGACAAGGATGGCAGCCTGCACAGCGGAGAGGCTCCAGCTTTTCCAAGGTGATCAGAAAGGGCTTCTTGGAGACAGCACTTGAAAAGGGGTCTCGCTTAACAACGAGTTTCTGAAGGAAGCACAGAGAACAAAGGTGCTACAGATGATGGGCAACATAGCAGAACGTGTTCATTTCTAGCCAGGGCTGCTGGTGTGAGACTGTCCCAAGACAGGCCTGAGGAGTCACAGAAGAATATCTATCCAGGGCTGTGATTGCATCCTAGAGGTAGAGGGCTCGCCTAGCATACAGGAAAGCATGGGTTCGATTCCTAGGTCCTGCATACAAAGAAAAGGCTGGAAGTGGCACGGTGGCTCAGGTGAAAGAGCACTCCCCTGGAGACACAGAAAGTCAGGGACAGTGCCGGACCATGAGGTCAGGCCCCAGGGCTGTCACCATAAAACAGTTCTCCCAGGGACCTTTGTGACAGGTAGATGGCTATGCCCTGAAGCTCTTAGTAGATCCATCCGTGCTTTGTGTCTCCTTTGACAGAGGGGAGCTGGACACTCCTTCTGCCCTGGGCACCCCTGGGCCTGGTTATCAGCAACCCTCCCAACATATTCGATGGGGACATGGAGCAGCTGGCCCCAGAAGCCCTCAGGTATCGGTTGGATGGGGCATGGGGACATAGGGTAAGCCCCAGAACTCCTAGTGGGTCTGATCCACCCTGGAAGACCAGGCAATCTGGAGGAGGCAGATGGGAGTTTAGAGGGTGTTAGTGATGTGGAGGGGGCCCTTTAATCCCCATGGCCCCACCCAGATTCCCAGCCTCCCTTGGCTGTCCCTGAAGGAGGTAGAGGGGTGTCTAGGTTGTAGAGAAGGACTAGGTGGAAATTCTGAAGACTAGACACCTTAAGCCATGAGCCGGTGGCTCACACCTGTCATTCCACGCCTGTCATCCTGGCCACTCAGGAGGCTGAGATCCAGAGGATCTCATTTCCCAGCCAGGCAGGAAAGTCCCTCCAGAGCCTCATCTCCAATCTCCAACCAGAAGTGGCACTGTGGCTCAAGTGGTAGAGCACTGGCCTTGAGGAAAATTCGACATCAGGGACAGTACCCAAGCCCTGAGTTCAAGCCCCTCAACCAAAAAAAAAAAAACCTAAAAAAACAAACAAGAAAGAAAGACACCCCTTCCTTGCTTGCAAGAGATAGTGAAGTAATAGGGTTTCTGTGGTTGTGAGACTAGATGCTGACCTCACAGTACAGATATTTCTAATAGTCCCCAGGTTTACTCCTGTGTGAAGCCAAAGCAGGGTGAGTGGTGCCTTACCAAGAACTCCAGAGGTTATGGCTATGGCATGCAGGGAGTAGGTGAATGGGAGCTGGGGCGGAATGGTAATGTCAATTCTATGCTCTCCATCCATGGAAGAATGGTTTTGGATGCTGGTGACCAAGTCTGAAGTGTAGGGTTACATTTGGTTTGTGTCTTGATGAGTTGGGTTTTCCCTTGGTATAAGAAGGTTGCTGCAGGGGCTGGGAAGGTGGCTCAGTGGTAGAGCACTTGCCTTCCATGCTCGAGGCCCTGGGTTCGATTCCTCAGCACCACATAAGCAAAAAGAAAAAAGCCTGAAATGGCACTGTGGCTCAAGTTGTAGAGTGCTAGCCTTGAGCTGAAGAGCTGAGGGACAGAGCCCAGGCCCAGAGTTCAGGCCCCACAACCGGACCCAAAATAAAAAAAAAAAAAAAGAAGTTGACTGCAGAGGAGGCTACAATGCTTGATAAGAAATGTACTCCTTTTATGGCTAGGGAGGTTGAGCATTTCTTCATGTGTCTATTGGCCACACTTCTTTCCTCTTTAGAGAAGTTTCTCTTTAAGTCTTTAGCCCACTTATTTATTGGGCAGTGGTTTCTTTGAGGATTTGTTGTTGGGGGATCTAATTTTTTGAGTTCAATGTATATTTTAGATATGAGACCCTTGTCCACTGTATGGCTAGTGAAGACCTTCTCCCAATCCGTAGGCTTTCTATTGATCTTGCTAGCTTTGTCCTTTGCCATGCAGAAGCTCTGCAACTTCATGCAATCCCATTTCTCCAACCTTTCTTTGATTTGTTGTGTTTCCGGGTCTCTATTAAGAACATTTTGTCCTGCGCCAAGGACACCTAGGGTTTCTCCTATTCCATCCTCTAATGTTTTCAGAGTGTCTGCTTTGACTCCGAGGTCTTTGATCCATTTGGTGTTGATTCTGGTGCAGGGTGATATATAAGGATCTAGCTTTAGTTTTCTACATGTTGTTAACCAATTTTGCCAGCACCATTTACTGAAGAGGCTGTCTTTCTTCCATTCTATTTTTTTAGCTCCCTTATCAAAGATTAGATGGCTATAGTTCTTTAGGTTCATTTCTGGGTTTTCAATTCAATTCCATTGGTCCCGAGGTCTGCTCTTGTGCCAGTACCAAGCTGTTTTGATTACTATGTCTTTATGTAGAGTTTCAAATTTGGTATTGATATTCCTCCAGCAGCGTTCTTTCCATTGAGGAGCATTTTTGCTATTCGGGGTCTTTTATTGTTCCATATGAATTTTTGGATTGCCTCTTCTATTTCCTTGAAGAATGAGGTTGGAATTTTGATAGGTATCAAATTGAACTTGTAGATAGCCTTGGGAAGTATTGCAATTTTCACAATGTTAATCTTTCCAATCCAAGAGCATGGGAGTTTTTGCCAGTTTTGGCTTAAGGTGTCTAGTCCTTCAGACACCTTAAGCCATGAGCCGGTGGCTCACACCTGTCATCTCACACACGTCATCCTGGCCACTCAGGAGGCTGACATCCCGAGGATCTGATTTCCCAGCCAGGCAGGAAAGTCCCACCAGAGCCTCATCTGCAATGTCTAACTGGAAGTGGCACTGTGGCTCAAATGGTAGAGCACCAGCCTTGAGGAAATTTAGACATCAGGGACATTACCCAAGCCCTGAGTTCAAGCCACTCAACCAAAAAAAAAAAAAAAAAAAAAAAAACCAAAAACCCAAACAAGAAAGAAAGATACCCCTTCCTTGCTTGCAAGAAATGGTGAAGTAGTAGAGTTGCAAATCAAAACAACATTAAGATACTACCCCACCCCAGTTAGAATGGCAAAAATCAAGAACTCTAATAACAACAGATGCTGGAGGGGATGTGGACAGAAAGGAACCTTACTTCATTGTTGGTGGGAATGTAAACTTGTTCAACCACTTTGGAAAGTAATATGGAGGTTCCTCGAAAGACTCTACATAGATCTCCCCAATGACCGAGCAATCCCACTTTTGGACATTTACCCAAATGTTTACAAACAAGACCACACTAAAGCTACCAGCACGACTATGTTTAATGCAGCACTATTTACCATAGCTAAGATATGGAACCAACCCATATGCCCCTCAGTAGATGAATGGATCAAGAAAATGTGGTATATATACACAATGGAATTCTATGCCTCCATCAGAAAGAATGACATTGCCCCATTTGTTAGGAAATGGAAAGACTTGGAAAAAATTATATTAAGTGAAGTAAGCCAAGCCAAATAAACTTAGGTCCCATGGTTTCCCTTATTTGCAATATTTAGTATATATATGAGTCAAGCAGAAAAGGTTAGATAAGGTGATGTTAGGACAATGAACCCTAAGGTTTATATTTAAATGCTCTTTTTTCTTTCAAGCATTTGTTTCTAATGCATTTATAAGATTATTTCTTTGTTGCTTTGTATGTTCCTCTCCCACATTACAACCTCTGCTTTCACTCTATTTAATTATGGTATAATTTGTAGAGGGAAAGGGGAAAAACAAGTAGTTTAAATAACAATACAGGCTGACCCTTGCATCAATGAGAAGTACAAATTGTCATATCGAAAACGAACTTTACAACTTTGGTGGGGAGGGAGGGTTGGTTGGGGGACAGGGGGAAGCTGGGAAGGGATGGGAGGGGGAAAAAAGGAGGAGGCTACAATGCTTGATAAGATATGTACTCCTTATCTTGCCCATGTCATTGTAACCCCTCTGTACAGTATTTTCACAATAAAAAAAAGAAAGAAAGAAAAGAGCTGAAGAAAAAAAAAAGTTGGGTGCAGTCGGGCGCTGTCAGTGGCTCCCAACTGTCATCCTAGATATTCAGGAGGATGATATCTAAGGATCACGGTTCAAAACCAGCTAGGGCAGGATTGGATGTGGTGCTGTGGCTCCAGTGGTAGAGCACACAACTTCATCTGAAGAGATAAGGGCCTGCTGGCAGATCTAAAGTTCAAACCCCATAACCTACAACCAAACAAAAGGTAGCTGAATTTTCTGCATAACTGTGTAGAGTAGAAATGCCATGATGTGTTGTGAACCATTCCAGACATGTGAGAGGCTCTGAGTTTTGTCTACAGTTGGTCTGATGATGGTATTGCCATCAGGGTGGAATATTCAGGGACTGCTGAGGGTTTGGGCTACCAGTGTGTGTCTGTGTGTTTGTGTGTCTTTTGTCTGTGTGTGTCTGTGTCTGTGTGTTTGGATGTAGAAGACCTGGGCCTTGAACTCAGGGTCTAGGTGAAGTTCCTATGCTACTGTGCTCAAAGCTAGTGCTCTAACACTTGAGCTGCAGCTCCATTTCTGTCTATTTGGTGGTTCATAGGAGATAGGAGCCTCACAGAAATTTCTGGGCTGGCTGGCTTTGACCTCAGCCTCCTGAGTAGCTAGGATGACAGGTTTCAGACAACAGTGCCATATTTGTGTGTGTGTGTGTGTGTGTGTGTGTGTGTGTGTGTGTGTGTGTGTGTGTGTGTATGTGTGTGTGTGTTTTCCTCATCTTTCTCTGTCCCCTTCCTGGGTGCCTGTCTGCCTCTTTCTCACCTCGGATGGAGCCCCTCCTCCACACCGACCTTGCCTTTAGCCTCCTATCAGGGTCTACAATGAGTCCTAAATTGCCAGAGCCCTGAGTTCAAGCTTTTCTTTGGGGCCCAAGTCCAGCTATCCAAATCTTTGGCCGGCTGCAGCGGATTCTGGGTCAGCCGGGTCAGCTGCAATAAAGTCTTGCCTGTCTCTGGGTGGGGAACTCAGACATGGGATGTCCTGCCCTTTTCCTCAGCTAGACCTCTGGCTGTATGTCCCTTTCAGCAGGCTGGCAGTGAGTGGGGGAGGGGATTGCCAGTGGCTCTGGCCAACTGCAGCTTGATAGCGGACTGAAGGCTGCCCAAGCAAAGAGGATTCCGGACTACATTGGAGGTGATGCCAAGGTGGCTTGGAAGTGTCTGTTTGTGTCTAAGAACTGTCAACATACTTTATCGCAGGCAAGTCTATCTGCCAGCCCCAGCTGGGCCTCTCCAATGCTTCTAGAGAATTCTGGATGCCCAGAATACAGAGGCACAGACTTTAGATTCCAGGACCAGGGAATTGGGGGATGAGAGACTGGCATGGCCAATACTTTAATATTCTGGGGCATTAGCCTTGACATGGGTTTGCCCCCATTGTGTACATTCACTTCTTAACCCAGAGCTGGCCAGAAACAGGCCATTTGGGGTGGTGCTGTAGAAGTGGCAAGAGTGGAAGTGAGATCTAGGATGACCAATATCTGGATTTATGGCCTGAAGGCTGGGGTAGAGGGGGGAAGGTGTCTTTAAAAAAAAAAATCTCTTAGAGCTGGAACTCAGGGCCTAGGCACTGAGCTTCCTTTGCTCAAATCTAACACTCTACCACTTGAACCACAGCTCACCTTTCAACTTTTTTAGTAGTTTAGTGGAGATAAAAGTCTCACAAACTTTTCTGCCTGGGCTGACTTCAAGCTGCCATCTTAAGAGCTCAGCCTCTTGAGTAGCTAGGATTGCTGGTATGAGCCACTGGCACCTGCTAAGGATGTTACTCTGTGTGTGTGTGTGTGTGTGTGTGTGTGTGTGTGTGTGTGTGTGTGTGTGTGTGTGTGTGTGTGTGTGTGTGTGTGTGTGTGTTACTAGGGCTTGAATTCAGAGCCGAGATGGTATCCTTTAGCTTGTTTGCTCAAGGTTGGTGCTGTAGCACTTGCACTCTAGTAATTCTGCTTCCCAGCTTTTTGGTGATTCATTGGAGATAAGAATCTGCTCACCCAGGCTAGCTTTGAATCTTGATTGATCCTCGTGTGTCAGCCTGGAGTAGGTAGGATTATAGGCATGAGCCACTGGCATCCAGCTGCAAGGATGTCTCTTTGTACTGTCTTCTGTTCTAACAGCTGTCTACTTGCCCTGGCCTAGATCTCTGATCTCCACATCAGCTCCCAGCAGCCCTTGACTGTGTGGAGAACATAAAGCTCAAACCTGTCAATTATCCTATTTCTATGACCTCAGGGGAGGGTATGTTTCCTCTGAAGCCTGGTGGAGTAGGGGGAGGGGAAGGAAGGTTAGCTGTAGATGGGTGCTAGGCTGGGAGAGACGTACACTGTCTTAGCCAAGAAGGAAAGTGTGGCTAGATGTTAATAGCTCATGCTCTCATATTCCTAGCTCCTCAGGAGACTGAGATCTAAGGATTGGCATTCAGAGGCAGCCCAGCTCACTTTTCTTTTCTTTTTTTTTTCTGGTATCAGTAGGATCTTTTTTTGTGTGTGAAAATACTGTACAGAGGGGTTACAATTACATGGGCAAGATAATGAGTACATTTCTTATCACCAGCTCACTTTTCTAAAGTGTGTGAGACTCTCCTTTACCAATAACCACCTGAAAGCTGGAAGAAAAGCTCTGGCTCAAGTGGTAGAGTTGCTAGCCTTGAATGAAAAAGTGAGGGACAGAGCCCGGGTCCTGAGTTCAATCCCTAGTACCAAGATGTGCCTATGCACACACACACAAACACACACCAAGGTAGGTGGTAATGATGAGTTGAGCTAGAACTGGGGGCAGTGGAGAGGCACAGTCATAGTAAACTTTTGACACATAAGTTATTTCTCCCCAACTCCTTCTTGGGCTGAGGGGTCTGGGCCATGGCAATAAGTTCCATGGAACCTGCACCTCCATCCATGCATAAGGTACAGGACCCAGGGAAGAACAAGATGGATGCTCGTTTATACTCAGTGCATGATTGCAGACCTTCCTCTGCCGCTGCACATTGGTGAGGAAAGCAGGGCTCTGAGCCATGGGACTCCTGGGATAGCCACTGCTACAAGCAGCAGCCAGCCAGCTGTGGATTACCGAGCCTAAAAGTCTTTCATGAGCCCAACTCAACACCCACTTAAGGTGTGCCTGACAAATTTGCCCCCGTGAGTAGGCATTACCTGCCGTGCCATCTTGCAGCTCTTGCCCCTCCTGGCCCAGAAAACTGGTCTGAAATGTTGATTTACTGCTCAGATCCACACTGCAACCATGATTGATGCCATTCTGATGACCTGGCTGATGACCTCAGTGCCCCAAGGCTAGACCGTTGTCTGATACTTTGGCCCGCTCTATAGAAAAAGGCTCCCAAAGAGGCTGCTTTCAAGACTTGTAGGACACCTAGATATTGGGAGACCCTTAGCGGTCCACTGGAAATTACTCTGCCTAGAGCCACAGAGTGAGGTTCAAGCAGGTCAGGTGGGACTTGAACTGTGGGCCTGTGCACTGTCCCTTCAGCTCTTCAGCTTACCACTTGAGCGACAGTACCACTTCCAGTTTTCCTGTGGTTCATTGCAGATCAGAGTCTCCCAGACTTTCCTGCATGGGCTGGATTTGAACAATAATCCTCAGATCTCAACCTCCTGAGGAGCTAGGAGGATAAGCATGAGCCACCAGCACCCAACTGATTTAGACTTTCACCATAGTGGACTAGGAACTCCTGAAAGCTTTTCTTTATTTTTTATGTGCCAGTACTGGGGCTTAAACTTAGGGTCTGGGCTCCGGTCTTTTAATTTTTGCCTCAAGGTTGGCACTCTACCACTTGAGCCACAGCTCCATTTCTGGCTTTTGGTAGTTCATTGGCAAGAAGAGTCTCACTATCTTTCCTCCTCTGAGCTGGCTTTGACCCACGACTTCTGATCTCAGTCTTTTCAGTAGGTAGGATTTACAGGGGTTGAGCACCACTGACATTGGGCTAGAAGCTTTTCTTAAACAAGTGTTTTTCCCTGCATTTGCCTTGACTCCTCCATGTAAAGGAGGCCTGACTGTCAGGAGCTGTGAAAAATAGGCTTCCAGCCACAGGAAATGGCTGGGGTCCATGGTGAAAAGCCAAGCTCATCTTCTCCCTGGGCCCCATTCTGGGACCTCCACCCTCTTTCCTCCCTGTGGCTCAAGTACAAACCTTGACCCAGACATGAATGTCCTGCTGGACTTGTCTGAAGCCACAGAACCTTCATTCCACCCACACCACCTATTCTACACTACACCTCAGGAAACTTTGTGCAGTGTTGTACCATCTGCCTGAGGCTCTCTATCTTGTTCCACATCTTAGAACTCCTGTGGAATTTTGGCACTGGTTATATCACCTCCAGGAGCAAGTCTTTCCTTCCTTTCTCCCTCTTTTTTTTTTTTAATATTGAGTTGCTAGAGATGGAACTTAGGCAGGCTGACTGACAAATGTTCTAGCTTGCTGTGTGTGTGTGTGTGTGTGTGTGTGTGTGTGTGTGTTTGTCGGTGTGTGTCGGTGTGTGTGTGTTTGTGCCAGTCCTGGGGTTTGAATTCATGGCCTGGATGCTATCCCTGAGGTTTTGTGCTCAAGGCTAGCACTCTATTACTTGAACCACAGCTCTACTTCTGACTTTTTGCGTGTTTATTTGGAGAAAAGTGTCTCATATAGACTTTCCTGCTTGCTATTGTGATCTTCAGATCTCAGCCTCCTGAGTAGCTAAGATTACAGGTGTGAGCCACCACCAACTGTCCTCTACCCTACCTCTTACCTCTAACCTTGGCCCTCCTATGAGTACCAGAAGAATATGTCTCACCAGGCTCACTTTTTTGCCAGTCTTGGGTCTTGAACTCAGAGTCTGGGCATGTTCCTGAGTTTCTTTTGGTCAAGGCTAGCACTCTTATCACTTAAGCCACAGTGCCACTTTTGGCTTTTTCTGTTTCTGTGATCCTGAGGAATCAAACCCAGGCCTTTCTGTGTGCTAGGTAAGTACTCTACCACTAAGCCACATTCGCAGCTCAAGGCTCACTTCTGACAGGAACTATGAGGGCGGGATTTATTGGCTTACCCATTTTGGTGCAGAAATCGCTGGCTATTTCATATCTTTGCCAAGATTTAGGACCAGTCTGTGACTGGGCAATGAGGAATGGTGAATGAGGGATAGCCACCAGACCCCAGAGGAGTAGGCTCACATATCCTACAGAGGGATAGAGAATATGGAGTCAGAACCTGTGACAACTCCTACAGCCTAGGAACTGTGGTTTCCTGGAGGCAGTGGCTGGCTGCTAGGTGTCCCGATGGGACATCTCAGTCAGAACATAAGGCACCTTTTGCACAGCCCAGGCAAAGCCGGTGGGGCTTCAGTTATTAAAGTAGAGAAGAATGCTTTGTTCAAGCTGCTGGCTCAGACTTAGGACTCTCTGAGGCCTTGCCCAAGTTGGGAGGATGGACATGGGCAACCTGCTGAATGCCCATCATCCATACATCATCCATCCATACACAGAGACATGGAGTTATTGCCTCCCTTTTTTTTGGGGGGGTGAGGCAGGTTCAGGGTTGTACTATGAGCCTAGGACTGTCCCTGAGCTCCTTTTGCTCAAGGATAGCACTCTGCCCTTGAGCCACAGCCCCACTCATGGTTTTTTTCCCCCTGTGATCTCTTAGAAAGAAGAGTGTTGTGGACTTTCCTGCCCTGGATGAATTCAAGTTGGCATTCTCTACATCTCAGCCACAGGAGGAGTTAGGGTTATAGGCAGGAGCCACTGACACCTGGCTTTCTTTTCTCCTTGTTGTTCTCTTTTTTAATCGTGACAATCTGAAATCTTCACGGTGTCATTCCAATGGTTTGCATTCAAAGTAATCTACCCAGGACTGGAATTCGAATGCTATTACTACCACACACAAATGGAGGGAGATTCTGATTAACTCATTCCTGTTCATGTGAATGCTAATGGAATGTTATAAAAGTAATAATTAAATTTGCAGTTAATTCATGATTCTATTTTAGAATGCCACACAAAATTTATTGGATTTATATCTTCATTCTAGCACCAAGGTATGATTAAGGATATTGACTAATTTTTAATTAATGCTCTTATAAGTATTCAACCATGATACTTTATTAAATGGAGTCATAATTTAGTAAGTAATAATTGGTAATGACATATGTGTAATTGAATAATGTCCTCACATTCTCTCTTTGTATGTGTGTGCATGTATGTATACATATTTACATATATATGCAGGTATATATGTTTGTATATATATATTATTTATATATATATAATATCAATCTACACATCTATCTATTTGGCACTACTGTGGCTTGATTACAGGTCCTCAGAATTTCCTGGATTCTCAGTTTGCCGGAGGCTGGTGTGCTAAGACTGTACCCCATTCATGGATTGGGTATTGTAGGTGAGTTGAAATCCCAGCAAGGCCAAAAATTTATTTGTGGAGTAAGAAGCCAATTTGACATATTTGTTTCCTTCTCTGTGAAAGTTCTGGGTCTCAATACGATGTATAATCCATATGCAAATATATCCTATGTGATATGATATAATAAATAAAATGTTATATGTGTAATAATACTAAATAAATAAGGGTAATAAATGTCATATGCAGTAGAACCCATGTATGTAAATAGATCTCATATATATGAATATTATTTTTTTCCAGGGCTGAGGCTTCAATTCATGCCCTGGGAACTGGTCTAAATTTCTTTTTTCTTTCTTTTCTCTTTCTTTACTTCTTTCTTTACTTCTTTCTTTCTTTCTTTACTTCTTTCTTTCTTTCTTTACTTTTTTCTTTCTTTCTTTCTTTCTCTCTTTCTTTCTTTCTTTCTCTCTTTCTTTCTTTCTTTCTTTCTTTTTTCTTTCTTTCTTTCTTTCTTTCTTTCTTTCTTTCTTTCTTTCTTTCTTTCTTTCTTTCTTTCTTTCTTTCTTTCTTTCTTTCTTTTTGCCACTCATCGTGCCTGAACTCTGGGCCTGGGCACTGTCCCTCAGCTCTTCAGCTCAAGGTGAGCACTCTACCACTTGAGCTACAGCGCTACTTCCAGCTTTTTCTGCTTATGTGGTGCTGAAGAATTGAACCCAGGGCCTCATGCAAGGAAGGCAAGCACTCTACTACTGAGACACTTTCCCAGCCCCATGAATTTCTTGTCTTCAATGATGGTGAGCTTTCCCCTTCACACACAGTGTCACAGAGTTACCCAGACCCTGAGTTCAAATCCCTGGCCTGCTAGAAAAATGGTACAATTTCCTAGCCAGGGTCTTATTGTTATTATTACTTTTTATTTGGCCTAGCACAGGGTTTGAACTAAGGTCTTCACATCTCTGCCACAGCTGATCATTGGATCCTACCACCTTACTTCAAATTTCGGAGCTGGCAAAAAATAAATAAATAAATAAAAAGGAGAAGGATAAAACTGAGAAGTTCAAGAAGGTGGTTTTACTTTTTTTTTCCTTTGTATTGTGACCATCCTGGGTCTAAATGACAAGCCCCAGAATGTGTACATGACATTGCATTGCTAATGTTTGGTGGGCTTTTAGGGAAGCCAAAGCTGAAACCAGCAACTTAGGCCTGAAGGTCGAATTTTAGAACTGCCACCAATGAATGGTGGGAGGTGCTAAGAAATGAATTCTGATATACATCCGTACAAATGGAATGTTATCAAAGTAACATTTAAATTAGTAAATGTATGATTATATTCTAAAATTATACATAACAATTATTCTACATTGACTAATTTTCAATTAATACTTTATTATGTATTCAATCATGATACTTAAAAAAGGAAGGAATAATTTAATTGCCAAAAATTGGTAGCAATATCATATATGCAGTTTCATAATATATAGATATCTCTTTTGTTTTATACATATACATCTATCTGTCTATCTATCTATCTATCTATCTATCTATCTATCTATCTATCTATCTATCTATCTCTATCTACCAATCTACACATTTATCTATTTATACACTTGTCATTCCTGGGGCTCAGTGATAGAATGCTCACCGAGTATGTCCAAAGTCCTGGGTTCCATTCCTCACTACCAGTTGCACAGAAAAATCCAGAAGTCATGATATTGCTCAAGCAGTCGTGTACTAGCTTTTAGCATAAAACTTTAGGGACCGTGTCTAGACACTTACTCAAGATGCAGAACCGGCACCAAAACAAAACAATAGAATGTTCTGACTGCAAAGATATAAGGATAGGACTGCAAATACATCATCATAGAGCAAGCTAGGAGTCTGGTGCTGAGAGCTGCCATCTAACATGACTTAGCCAGAGGTAAATTGCTTGCAACCCAGCTATACAGAACCAGATGCTTCTGGCTCGCTCAGCCCTGTAATCCAAGATACTGGGAGGCTGAGATCAGACACTGTAGGTTTTAAAATCCAACTCTGATTGAAGTATGCAAAACTCTGAGCTGTGGCTCAAAGTGGTAAAGCTCTAGACTTGAGAAAAAGATCTTAGGACAGTACCCCTAAACTTTCAGTGGAATCCCCGTGGCTGACTTCACGCCCCCCCAAAAAAAACCCACCCCTCTAAATCATTAGATGTGAACTTTGTGTAGATTGGTGACACTGATGAAAGCACCGTAATTCTAATGACAGCATGTGGAATACAGCTATGTCATGAGTCTTATATGAGGAATGGTATATTGACTGCATTCTTGCATCTCGTCCTTGTAAAAGCTCCACAGATTATTGTGCAGATAAGAACATTGAGGCTCAGATATGTCCCCATGTCAGGACCAAAATGATGTATGTACTGAACTCTAGTGAGTTGTCTCCTGCAGACAATTGTTTTGGTTTATTTTTCTCGGTCATGAACCTTGAACTCAGGGTCTAGGCACTGACCCTTCCCTGTTGGGCTCATGGTTAGCATCCTACCAAGGGGACCCAAGGACACCCTTACAAAAGTGTTACAGTCTAGGCATCTGTGGCTGATATCTGTCATCCTGCCTACTTTGACACATTTTTTTCCTTCTCTGTAAAAATCCAGGTTCTCAGCAGGAAGTATAATCCATATGCAAATATATCCATGTGATAAGATGCAATAAATTAAATAAATGTAATATATGTAATAATACTAAATAAAATAAATAATGAATAAATAAGGGTAATAAATGTCATATGGAGTAAGCCCATGTATGTAAAAAGATCGCATAAATAAATATTATTTTTTCCAGTGCTAGTGTTTAAATTCAGGCCTGGAAACTGGTCTGAAATTCTTGTCTTCAACAATAGTGAGCTTCCCCTCCCCCACAGTGTCACAGAGTTACCCAGACCCTGAGTTCAAATCCCAGGCCTGCCAGAAAAATGGAGCAAATTCCAAGTCATGGCCTCAATTTATTTTGTTCAGGCCCCGGGCTTGAACTCAGATTGTGGCAATTCTGCCTCAGCTTCTATCACCCTAGGCTGGGGTGCAGCCAATGGATCCACAGCCCATCCTGGGATCCTAGGACCCGAGTTCAAATCTCGGGACTGATAAAAAAAAGGGCGAAGGGCAGGGAATGTGGCTCAGTAGTAGAGTGCTTGCCTTGCATGAATAAGGCCCTGGGCTCAATTCCTCAGCACCACATAAGCAGAAAAATCTGTAAGTGGTGCTATGGCTCAAGTGGTAGAACACTAGTCTTGAGGAACAGTTTCCAGACCCACATTTCTGGCCTCACAACCAACAAAAAAGAAAAAAAAAGAGAGGGGGGGGAAGAATAAGGCTAAAACTGGGAAGTTCCAGAAGGCGGTTTTACTTTATTTTTTCCTTTGCATTGTGACCATACTGGGTCTAAATGAAAGGGCCCGGAAAAAGTATGTGACCTTACACTGCTGAAGTTTGGTGGGCTATCAGGCAAGCCATAGCCAAAACCAGCAACGTAGGCCCAGGGTTCAAATCCCGGGACCGCCACCTACGAATGGAGGGAGATCCTAAGAAACGACTTCTGACATACATTCATATGAATGGAATGTTGTAAAAGTAACAATTACATTAGTAATTAGTGTATGATTATATTTTAAAATTGTAAATAATAATCATAGTACATTGACTATTTTTCAATTAATGCTTTTTATATTTTCAAGAATGAAAAATAAAGTAAGGAATAATTTAATTATGGATAATTGGTAGTAACATAGTATATGTAATTTAATAATATAGAGATATCTTTCTTATTTTATACATATATATATATATATATATATATATATAAGCTATCTATATATCTATTTTTACACTTGTCACTCCTGGGGCTCAGTAATAGAGTGCTTGCCTAGTATGTATAATGCCCTGCGTTTGTTTCCACACTATCACATGCACAGAAAAGCCGGAAGTGGTGCTGTCACTCAAGCACCAAAGAAAAGTTAGAATGTTCTAACTGCAAATATACAAGGCCAGGACTTTAAATACTTCATGACAGAGCAAGCCGGGAATCTGAAGATGAAGGATGCCATCTATCCTAACAGCCAGAGGTTAACAGCTGCAAACCAACTCCATCGAACCAGACACTGCTGGCTCATCTCTAGCTGCTCAGGGGATGAGATCTGACACTGGTGGGTTGAAAACTCAGCCCTGGCAGGAAGTCTGTGAGACTCTGAGCTGTGGCTCAAAGTGGTAGAGCTCAAGCCTTGAGGAAAAGATCTTAGGACAGTACCCACAAACTATTAGTGCAACCCCTGAGTCTGATGACCCTTCCCCCTCTTCCCCCCCCCCCGACTAACCACCTGTCTAAACTATTAGATGTGAACTGTAGGGAGCCGAGGCGAGACTCCGCCCACTCCCTTGCAGCTTTGAGGTAACCACCCCAGACGGTGCTTGGCAGGACGCCTGGGCTGTGCGCGTGCACGAGCCAGGTAGAGTCCCCAGCCAATCCCATGACACCTGGTGACGGTGAAAGGCAGGCGACCAACAATAGAAAGACCCGCGTTCCGATTCTCCTATATAAGCGGCTGTGTTTCGGGTGCACGCTCTCTCGCACCCAAGCTCTCCTACAACTAAAAGGCTCTCCAATAAAGCGTGATCTGAGAAGACTCCTGGTGTGGCGGTCGTTTTTTCTCGCTGGTCAATAGACGGTCGCTACAACTGGTGCCGAAACCCGGGAACGAACCTGGGACTGGACCCGCGCGAGAGGCTGAACCGGAGCCAGAACTCAACACGCGGAGAGGGGACTTCGGGAAATATCCCTCGGTATGCTGTTCACTGTAGATTTAGATATTTATTGGTTGCTTGCATTGCTTCTTCCTTTGTGGCTTGTCTTTTTGATGGTGCGCACTTGCCTCGAGGAGGGAGGGTTGGATTTAATCCAGGAAGGATGCAAAGTACTAACGCGGCATCAGGATAGTCTATCAGAGTCAGCATACAGTAAGGGGGAGGAAAATAGGCCTAAAAGAAAAAGGGAAAAAAGACAAAAGTATCCTAAAGAATTAAAGCAAGAGGGGCTGCAGCCCTCACAAAAGGAGAAGGGTTTTAGGGAGGAGGGGGTCTCAAGGAGACCCCCGTGCCCTTCTTTAAAAGCAAACCGGTTCTCAGCCCTACACGTGGAAGGGCGGGACCAAGAATATAGTAATCTTGTGAGTGACTCAGAGGAAGAAATGTTAGAGGAGGAGGGAGAGCAGCTTGATCCAGCTGATAGTGAAGAGTTAGAAGAGGCTGCGGCGGAGCACGAGGCAGACAGATATGGGGGGTGGGAGTACCGCAGCAGCCAGGAAGAGGAAACGGAGCTGGCCCTCACCCGTCGGCCCCCCCCCCCCCGCCGTGCCCGCCAGCAGGGAAGAGTCACTTTATAAAAGGCAGCACCTGGTCGCCATTAGCGGCCGCTTTTCCAGTCTTTGAAAATCCAATTACTAATGACAGAATTCTTGAGCCGGTTTCCTACTCCCAGTTAAAAGATTTAGTTGAGGCAGTCAGGACTTATACCACTGCCTTGCTTCAAAGGCTAACTATTAATGCTATGATTCTGTGGGAGCAAAAACTGTTCAATATTTTCCTGAATTAGTGGCTAAACAGGCAATTTTGATCTGAGAAAAAAAAATAAAATTAAAAAAATAAAAATAGAGGGGGGGACCAAGATGGCGACGGGGCAGTAGGGAAACGCCACAGCTCTCTCCAACCAAAAAGAGAGTTCGAGCTCCAACGCTTAATCTCCCCAAGAGACCGACAACAACAAAAAGACGAACACTCAGAGAAAAACCAGAGGCAGAGAATAACAAAAAAGAAACAGAGGAAAAGAAGAATTTCAGAAGAAAAGCGAAGACCCCTCCCCCAACCTTTACTGGCCGCGCGGCAGTGCGCCAAGCCGCCGGCCAGCCGGCCCCGGCGGGGGCTGCGGGAGCCCAAGGAGACACAGCAGAGACACAGGGGGCCGCTTTCAGATCACCAGGTACTGGTTTACAGAACAGCGGATCGCCAGGAACAGAGAAGCCTACCAGCCGGGAGTCTCCACGAGGATCCCACCCCCACCCCTCACTCTCCACCTGAGCAGAGAGGCTCCATCCCGCCAAAGCCGCTCGGCACCAGCAGCGCGCCCGCACGATCGCGATAGCAACGACCCGGCACTCTCCACCCGAGCAGAGAGGTTCCATCCCGCCAAAACCGCCAGCAGCGCGCAAAGGGAACTGTCTGCAGACCACCCACCCGCCCGCCCGATCACGATCGCAACGACCCGGCGGGGCCACTCAGGCCCCAGAGGTACCGCGAAGAAGCTGTCTGAGCGGGGACACTCTTGACCCGACAGCTTCGACAGAGGCAGAGACAGAAAAGAATCACACAGAGCCACCACCGCCCAACCCAGCCCGGATTGCAACAACAAATGACGACCTACACCACACAGAAACAACCAGCTCCAGGGTGAGTACCCCACAGGGGAAGTGTATCCCTCAAGGGAGACCAGAGCTGGAGGGAATCCCCAGACCCTGACCTAGACTCCCTACCCTAACACCCGGACCACAGGACCCACTAAAACTGGGAACTGTTTGAGAGCTCCACCAGCCCGTGGAGCACACTCAGCTGGCCAGGCTAGAGCAAGAGCACCCCTGGAAGGGAGCTTAAATGCCCAAGCCAGGAACAGCGCCCCTGGGTCAAGACTACCAACAGTAGAAGAAATTTGAACTGTGTCCCCCAGGCTGTATAACCTAGGTGGTATACACATCAGCACAGGCCTAACAAGTGCGCTCCAGGCTGCATAACCTAGGTGGTATACACATCAGCACAGGCCTAACAAGCGCACTCCAGGCTGGGGTCGAACCAGGCCCAGGGATCCGGCGCCTGAACAACACAACCAACTCCTCCCAATTGAAGTAAAAAGCTGAGCATATGCCTCAACAGAGGGGAGAAAGCCAGGAAACAACACTCCCCGGGGAAGCACGCCTGTGACAACAAAAGACCTGGAGGCCCAGGACAAGAGAAGCCCAAACCCCACCAAAACTCCACCCATATACCCTAGACTGGGAATTGGGCAACACAGGCTGCCAGCACCTGATAGTAAGCAGGAGCTCAGACTGTTAAGGCGGCTCAGCAATAGAGTGATAGTCTTGGATGTATGAGGCCCTGGATCTGATTCCTCAGCATCACAAAAGCAAAAAGGGTCAGAAGTGGTGCTGTGGCTCAAACGATAGGGTGCCAGCCTTGAGCTGAAAAGCTGAGGGACAGCACCCAAACCTAGAGTTCAAGCCCACAACCAGCCCAAAACAAACAAACAAAAACACATCAGGAGCCCATAGCAGACTCCAGCATTTGGGAGAGTGCATCCAGAGCATCTGTTCTTCACAAGAGCACCCGTAGGAGCAAACACAAGCAGTCTAGGCTGCTCAACCCTTCCAAAGGTGGGAACTGCCAGCAATCTACAGCAGAGAGCTGAGAATCCTAAGTAAGTCAGAATAGCAGCTGGAAATAGGCTCCCAACAGAACCCAGATCAGGCACAGACTCTCTCTACCAATACAGAATCAGCAACCAAGCAAAGACAGACACACCAAAACAAAATTGAAGAGCAGTCTCCTGAACCTCCATGCGAAAATCACAGAGAAAAATCACAAGGTTTACTACCACCCAGGACAGCAAGCTCACCTCAAAAGCCAGCAGCCACACAGGGGAGAGCCCCAGTGGGAGCAAAGCAGGAATGGAAGACAAAGGCTACTTCCAAGGGTTGCTGGAGGCAATGACTCAAGAAATAAAGCGAGAAATTGATCAGAAATTGAAAGAGCACAAGGATGAACTATCCAAAGAGATACAGGGTATCAAACAAGAGATGCATGCAAAAATAGAAGCTGCACAAACCTCAGTAAGAAGTGAGATAAACGCCAAATTAGAGGTAATGCATACCTCATTGAGAGGTGAGATCAGTACTCTGAGAACCAACATTGAATCCATAAAGGGATCCATTTCCTCCATGCAAACCAAAATAGAAGCCACTGTCAACAGAGTGAATGAAATGGAAGGTCGAGTGTCAGATACAGAAGACAGAATACACCAACTGGACCAAAAAGTGACAGATATGGAAAAATTACTCAAATTAAACCAAAGGGATATTCAAGAGCAAGCAGATAATGCTAAAAAATTTAACCTTCGCATAATTGGAGTGGACGAAGGTGAGGAATTCCAGAGCAAGGGAATGCACCACCTATTTAACAATATAATCAATGAAAATTTTCCCCACCTCAAAAACGACCATCTTAACTACATCACAAAAGCTTATCGAACACCCAACAAGCAAGACCCCAGGAGAAACACTTCTAGACACATTATAGTAAAAATGATAGATCTGAATAATAAGGAAACAATCCTGCATGCAGCAAAAATGAAGAAGGAGCTATACTACAATGGGAAAAAAATAAGAATTACTGCAGATCTCTCCACACAAACAATGAATGCAAGAAAAGCCTGGGAAAGCACCATACGAGCCCTGAGAGCCAATAACTGCCAACCCAGACTGATCTACCCGGCAAAGCTAGCATTCACATTTGATGGAGAACTGAAAACTTTTAATAGCAAAGAAAAACTAAATGAATACATAAACATTAAGCCAGCATTACAAAGAATTCTAAGAGGGGGGACACAACCTGAAGAAAGCAGCCAGGAACTGGGGCCTGCCCCAAACAGGCGTTACTCAAAGTCTAACTGAGCAAGCACAGGAGGAAAGGAAAAAAGAAAAACTTAGGAAAACGGAATGGCAGGGACAACAATGCATCTCTCTATACTTTCTCTTAATATAAATGGGCTGAATTCGCCAATTAAAAGAAAACGAACTGAGGACTGGATAAGAAAACAAGACCCATCCATTTGTTGCCTTCAGGAGACCCACCTCTCAGCCAAACATACAAACAAACTCAGAGTGAAGGGGTGGAAAAGGATCTACCAATCAAACGCCCCCAGTAAGAAAGCAGGTGTAGCTATCCTGATATCTGACAAAATAAACTTTTCATTAAAATCAGTACAGAAAGACAAGGACGGACACTACATATTAATAAAGGGAACAATCCAAGAGGAGGATATAACCATCATCAACTTATATGCCCCAAATATTGGTGCACCCAGATATGTCAAACAAATGCTCTCAAACTTACAGAATAAAATAGATCCCAATACGATAATACTAGGAGACTTTAACACACCACTCTCACCAAAGGACAGGTCTACCAACCAGAGGATTGGCAAAGAAGCTACCGAATTAAGAGAGGCCATACTGCAAGCGGAATTAACTGACATCTACCGAGTATTTCACCCTAAAACAACACAGTACACATTCTTCTCAGCAGCTCACGGAACTTTCTCCAAAATAGACCATATCATAGTTCATGCAAGGAACTTAAGCAAATACAAAGGGATCGACATAATCCCCTGTATCCTATCTGACCACAGTGGAATCAAGCTAGCTCTCAATAACAAAGCATACCGCAGAAATTTCTCCAATACATGGAAATTGAACAGCACACTCCTTAACAATGCCTGGATAACAGAAGAGATCAGAGAAGAAATAAAGCATTTCCTACAACTCAATGAAAATGAAAACACCTCACAAAGAAACTTGTGGGACACAGCAAAAGCAGTCCTGAGGGGCAAATTTATTGCCCTCAGTGCCCACATCAAGAGAATGGAGACAGACCAAGTAAATAATCTCATGTTGCAATTAAAACAGCTAGAAAAACAGGAAAAAATGGGACCTAAAGCTACTAGAAGGAGCCAGATAACCAAATTAAAAGCAGAGATTAACCAATTAGAAAATCAGAAAACCATAACCAAAATAAACCAAACAAAAAGCTGGTTCTTTGAAAAAATAAACAAAATTGATGGCCCATTGGCTAGATTAATTAAAAAAAGAAGAGAGGAAACCCATATTAATAGGATTAGGGATGCCACGGGAAACATCACCACACGTACCCAAGATATCCAAACAATTCTAACAGACTACTTTCAAAAGCTATACTCTCTAAAGGAAGAAAATCGGGCAGAAATGGATGCATTTTTAGAGAAATACAAGTTGCCCAAACTGAGCAAAGAAGAAGTTAACCAATTAAATAAGCCAATATCCTATAATGAGATACAGGAAGCTATCAAAAGTCTTCCAACAAAAAAAAAGCCCAGGACCAGATGGATTCACAGCAGAATTCTATAAGACCTTCAAACAAGAACTAATACCCATACTCCTCAAGCTCTTCAGAGAAACAGAGAAGGAAGGAGCTATCCCAAACTCATTCTACGAAGCCAATATCACACTCATCCCCAAACCAGGCAAAGACCCAACCAAAAAGGAGAATTACAGGCCAATCTCCTTGATGAACACAGATGCAAAGATCCTTAACAAGATTCTAGCTAACAGAATCCAGAAACACATAAAAAAAATAATTCACTATGACCAGGTAGGCTTCATCCCAGAGACACAGGGATGGTTTAACATACGTAAGTCAATAAATGTAATCCAACATATCAACAGAGCCAAGGTCAAGAATCACATGATTATCGCTACAGATGCAGAAAAGGCCTTTGACAAAATTCAACATTCATTCATGCTAAAAGCTCTGGAGAAAATAGGAATAGAAGGAACATTTCTAAAAACAATAAAAGCCATTTATGACAGACCAATAGCCAATATTATACTTAATGGGGAAAAGCTACAACCAATTCTCCTAAAATCAGGAACAAGGCAAGGATGCCCACTGTCTCCACTCCTCTTCAATATAGTCCTAGAACCCTTAGCCAGGGCAATAAGGCAAGAAAAAGACATTAAAGGGATCCGCATAGGGAAAGAAGAAGTTAAACTATCCCTTTTTGCAGACGACATGATACTATACCTCCAAGATCCCAAAAACTCCATCCCCAAACTCTTAGAAATCATAAATCACTTTGGCAAAATAGCAGGATACAAAATAAACCCACAAAAATCAGTTGCCTTCCTATACACTGATAATGTACAGGAAGAGAGGGAAATAAAGGGAGCAACCCCATTCACAATAACCTCCCGAAAAATAAAATATTTAGGAATTAACCTAACCAAAGATGTAAAAGAACTATTTAATGAGAACTATAAAAAGTTAAAGAAAGAAATTGCAGAAGACACTAGGAAATGGAAAGACCTCCCATGCTCTTGGATAGGCCGACTTAATATAGTAAAGATGGTAATACTTCCAAAACTAATATACAAATTCAACGCAATTCCTATTAAAATCCCAATGACGTACATCTCTGAAATACAGAAAACAGTCCAAAAATTCATATGGAACAACAAAAGACCTAGAATAGCCAAAACAATTCTAGGGGATAAAGACAATATGGGAGGGCTATCCATGCCGAACTTCAAACTCTACTACAGAGCTATAATAACAAAGACAGCATGGTACTGGCACAAAAACAGACCCGAAGACCAATGGAACAGAATAGAAGATCCAGAAATAAATCCACAGGCCTACAGCCAGCTGATATTCGACAAAGGAGCCAAAGACATACAATGGAAGAAACACAGCCTCTTCAACCGCTGGTGCTGGGAAAACTGGGCAGCCACATGCAGAAAACTAAAAGTGGACCCCAGCCTATCACCATGCACCAACATCAACTCAAAATGGATTAAAGACCTTAACATTAAACCTGAATCTCTGAAACTACTGCAGGACAGAGTAGGAGAGACACTTGAACTAATAGGCACAGGAAGGAACTTCCTGAACAGAGTCCCAGGGTCACAACAAATTGGAGAGAGACTCGACAAATGGGACTACCTTAAAATAAAAAGCTTCTGCACAGATAAAGCTATCGCAACCAAGCTAGAAAGACAACCAACTAATTGGGAAAAAATATTTACCAGCAATATATCAGACAAGGGGTTAACATCCTGTATATACAGGGAACTCAAGAAACTAATCCCTCCCAAACCTAACAAACCAATTACTAAATGGGCAAGGGAACTAAAGAGGGACTTCTCAAATGAAGAAATAAAAATGGCAAAGAAACACATGAGGAAATGTTCATCATCCCTGGTGGTGAAGGAAATGCAAATAAAGACAACCCTGAGATACCACCTTACCCCAGTCAGAATGTCCCACATCCACAAATCAGCCAACGACAAATGCTGGAGGGGATGTGGAGAACGAGGAACGCTATTACACTGCTGGTGGGAATGTACACTCATACAACCACTTTGGAAAGCAGTCTGGAGGGTCCTTAGAAAGCTAAAGATTGACCTCCCTTACGACCCAGTCATACCACTTCTAGGCATCTACCCTGAACAACAGGAACCAATATACAAGGACACGTGCACCTCCATGTTTATTGCAGCACTGTTCACAATAGCTAGGATATGGAAACAACCTAGATGCCCCACCACAGATGAATGGATCCAAAAATTGTGGTATCTATACACAATGGAATATTATGCAGCCATTAGAAATGACAAAATAATGGCATTTGCAGGGAAATGGATGGAGCTAGAAGGAATCATGTTGAGCGAGGTAAGCCAAGAACGAAGAGATAAACAGTACATGGTCTCCCTGATAAGCGGATGATAAATCCAAAATGTTAGGTGATATGACAAAACTAACAGGACTTAAGAAACAAAGAACTCCCACTCATCTGGTTGAACCACTACTAAATATCCCCATGCTGCTGATCACGTGTATGGTATATAACATATGAACACCGTTATATATTACAGACTGTGATAGACAATTTGCTCCAGGAAAGTTAGAATGAACTTGTGACTTTAAATGAGCATCATTATTCCACAATACTGTGAATTTCCGGAAATTAAGTAATCACTTAATCACAATCAAAAAAAAAAAAAAAAAAAAAAAAGAACCTTGGGGAAGGGAGGGAGGGAGGGGATGGTAGGGAGAAAACAATGGAGGGGGTAACAATGTTCAAGAGGAAGTGTACTCATTACCCCACTCATGTAACTGTAACCCTCTGTATAGAATCTTTACAATAAAAAAATTAAAAAAAAAATAAATAAAAATAAAAAAAATTAAAAAAAGAGGCAATTTTGGGTATAAAGTATTGTTTGATGCACTTTGCAAAAATTCCAGATAAATTAATTATTCCATACACCCGTGAACAAGTTGAAATTTTAGCAGCCACAATGGATATGTGGGCAATTCTTGTTTGCTCATTTCCAAATGTAATTGATAATCATTATCCTAAGCATCCTCTGCTTGCCATAGTTAACAAAAATTTAGTGTATTTTCCTGTTGTCACTTCAAAGGAGCCCTTGGCTGATGCTCTAACCATTTTTACGGATGGATCAAAATCTGGACAAGGTGCCTTTTTTGTTCAAGGACACAAACAGCCGGTAGTCTTTAATTTTCGGCCGAATGCCCCACAGGCTGTTGAATGTTTAATTGTGCTTGAAGTTTTTAAAAGATTTGATCAACCTTTTAACTTATTTTCTGATTCATTATATGTTGTAAATGCCGTTGCTTCTCTTGAAGTTGCTGCTTCAGTTAAGCAGGCCAGTACAATTTCTAATGTTTTGTTACAGATTCAATCCCTTATCTTAAACAGAAAACATCCTTTTTATATTGGACATATTCGCGCCCACTCTATGTTGCCGGGCCCAATGGCAAAGTGTAATGATTTGGTGGACCAGGCAACTCGGGCTGTGGCTCTGGTCGCTGCTGATCCTGTAGAATTGGCAAAAGACTTTCATAGATTGTATCATGTACCTGCTAATACCCTTAGGAAAAGATATAATTTGTCCAGGCATGTGGCAAGAGATATTGTTAAAGCCTGTAAATCTTGTGTTACCTTTCTTCATCCTCCCCATGTGGGGGTAAACCCCAGGGGGTTGAGACCAAACGCCCTATGGCAAATGGATGTTACTCATCTGACGGAATTTGGTAAGTTGAAATATTTACATGTGTCTGTGGACACCTTTTCCGGTGTCATTCATGCCACACCTCTGGCAGGAGAAAAGGTGTCTCACGTCAGAATACACTGCTTAGAAGCTTGGGCAGCTTGGGGAAAGCCCCTTAGACTCAAGACGGATAATGGCCCTGCTTATACTTCCCATGGTTTTCGCGCCTTTTGCACACAAATGCAGGTTGCCCACACCACCGGATTGCCCTACAATCCTCAAGGACAAGGTATAGTGGAAAGAGCTAATAGAAACATAAAAGAAATGCTTCAAAAACAAAAAGGGGGAGTTGCTGAGTCCACGTCCCCCAGGGAAAGACTTTCTCTTGCACTCTTTACCCTTAATTTTTTAATTCTAAATGACAACGATCAGTCTGCCGCAGATCGGCATATGACAAGAGACTCCATGGATACTAAAGACATGGTTATGTGGAAGGATGTTATTAATAATAAATGGTATGGACCGGATCCGGTAATAACGAGATCCAGGGGAGCTGTTTGTAATTTTCCACAGAGTCAAGAAGTACCTCACTGGGTGCCAACGAGACTGACCAGGCCGGTGGAGACGGCAGCAGAACCCCCTCTTGAAGATGCAGCTGATCTTCCTGCTGTTAGCAACAGTGCTAATAGCAATCCCTGTGATAGCTAAACCAATGATGCTGTGGGCTGTTACAATTTACTGACTGGATTGCCTCTGCGGTGTCCTTTTCCAAAGAGCGGGTGGGAGTTGGAATGTTTTTAGCCTGCTGCTTGGGAGGATGCGTGGTCTGCCTATGGTTGGTCTGTCGCCTTCGAGCCCAAACCAGAAGGGACAAGGTTGTTATCTTGCAAGCATTAGCCGCTTTGGAAAGTGGATCCTCACCCCAGATTTGGCTGTCGGCCCTAAGAGGCAGTTAAGCCTTACCATTCTGCATAGCCTTAGCACCCCGAGGGATCAGGGGATCCCATTGCACCGGGACAGGTATGCAATTTGCAATTTGGGACAGGATGCAAGGCAAGTGCACTGCACTTGAGGAGATGGTTCTCATCTCCTCAAGAAGAGCATGCTGGGTTGCAAGTGGGTTGATGCCCAAGATCCCACCTCTGCAAAAAAGGCATCGGACGGGCCTGGTCATCACTGGGGAAGGCGCGCCCCTCAGGCGAAGGCCAGTGCAAGGTCCTAATGTTTTAGACAGAGGCCCAACCTCTACTCTTACCTGTTGCCATAAAACAAAGAAGGGGGAACTGTAGGGAGCCGAGGCGAGACTCCGCCCACTCCCTTGCAGCTTTGAGGTAACCACCCCAGACGGTGCTTGGCAGGACGCCTGGGCTGTGCGCATGCACGAGCCAGGTAGAGTCCCCAGCCAATCCCATGACACCTGGTGACGGTGAAAGGCAGGCGACCAACAATAGAAAGACCCGCGTTCCGATTCTCCTATATAAGCGGCTGTGTTTCGGGTGCACGCTCTCTCGCGCCCAAGCTCTCCTACAACTAAAAGGCTCTCCAATAAAGCGTGATCTGAGAAGACTCCTGGTGTGGCGGTCGTTTTTTCTCGCTGGTCGAGTAGACGGTCGCTACAGTGAACTTGTGTGGTTCCTGACATGTTTCTAAAGGAATGGCAATACTGATGAAAGCATTCTAATTCTAATGACAGCTTGTGGGATACAGGTATATGAAGAGTACTTCCTGGGGTACTAGGTCCTTCATGGGGTGCTGTGTGCTGAGTCCTTCACAGGGTGTATTTTTTCATCTGATCCTTGTTAGAGCTCCACAAGTAAGATGATTGTGCAGATGAGAAACTTGAGGCACAGATATTTCCCAAGGCAGGGCCAAATTGATGAATGTACTGAACTCTATTGACTTATCTCCTGCAGACAATTGTTTTGGTTTAGTTTTCTCCATCATGAACCTTGAACTCAGAGCCTAGACTCTGATTTTTCTCTTATGGTCATGGCTAGTATTCTAGCACATGGAGCCAAGGACCCCCTTGCAGCAAAGTGTCACGGGTTAGGTGTCTTTAGCTGAGTTCTATCATCCTGCCTGGTCAGGAAGCTGAGGATCTGGGTTCAAAACTATCCCACACACAAAAGGTCCCATGACACTATCATCTCCTATTCACCACTTAGAAACTTGAAGTGGAAGCTGGGTGCTGGTGACTCATGCCTGTCATCCTAGCTACTTACTCAGCAGGCTTAGGGCTCAGGATCATGGTCCAAAGCCAGTCTGAGCAGGAGATTCCTTGAGATGGTTATCTCCAATGAACCACCAGAAAACCTGAATGGGCTCTGTAGCTCAAGTGGTAGAACTCTCCACTTAAGCTGAAGGGCTGAGTGACAGCACCCAGGCCCAGACTTCAACTCCTCCAACTTACAAGAAAAGAACGAAAGAAACCTGAAGTACAGTGCTGGGAATGGGTCTTAGGGGTAGAGTGATTTGCATGTATGAAACCCTGGCTTTGAATCCTCAGTGGCACATCACTAGAAAAAAAGCCTGAAGTGGCTCTGTGGTGCAAGTGGTAGAGTGCATCCTTGTACAGGAGAAACTCAGGTACAGTGCTGAGGTCCTGAGTTCAAGATCCAGGACTGGTATATGCACACAAATTACCCCCTACACACAGATACCAGAAGTGAAACTGTGACATCAAAGGGTAAAGCACTGGGAAATAGGCCCGGAGAGGAGACTTGACCATGCAATCCTTTTGTATGGTATGATCCCATTGGTCACCTATGCATGACCAGGTTCAACCTCATGGATTTTGCCTTTACAAACCAAAGAATGGGGGCTGCTCACTTTAGCAGTATCAGCTCCTGAGCCTGTGCTGTGGCCCTGGCCGGTCAGTGTAGGAACCTTCTCAATAAAGTTGCTTCTTTTGTTAACAAATTTGTTGCAGTTGGCTCTGTCACTCCAGACGGCTAGGTTGGTTTGCGTGCCTAAGTAGGGGTCTTCCTACTAGACACTGAGCTTCTGTTCTGAGCTCATGGTCAGTACCCAGGCCCTGTGTTCAACCCGGAAACCTAGCCATCCAAGGCCCAACTAGGAGAGGTCAAAGGTTTCCAAACCTGATGAGCTTCACCAGACCTACATAACAGGGAACATTGTGATTTTGCAAATGTGCTTAGATGTAGCAAGCTTCCGAAAACCTAGGGAGGCACCGTTGCCAATAATGAATCATTGCATTAGGTTCAGCTCCCTAATTGTTGTCTGCCAGAAGAAATCTTGAATTAATTGTAGCAGTTTGTTTCAACACTGGAACATAGTCTAACAAAGACAGGATAAGTGCAGGGAACTTGGCCTGCCATGGGAGGTGGCACAAATGAAAGCTTTCTGTCAAACCAGAGCACTGGGGAGAGAGATATCTTGGGGTACAAAGAGGCCCTTTTCTCCTGGTCTTCAGGGCCTGCCCACACTCATAATCACTAGTTTGCCTGGATAGAGTTGTTTGTTAGAGAGCTGTACAGCAGTGAGTCCTTTTGTCTGCCTGTTCCAACAAAGAGGCAGACTTCCTCCAGCAACTTGGGGTGTGGAGAAACACTCAGGCTACACTGGGAACAGGGAGGGGAGCCCTGGAACCTGCACTGTCTTGAAATCATTCTATTCAAAGCAAATTTCCTAGCTGGGTGCCTTTCTTCATAGCGACTCTGGATGTTCACCAATAGAAATACATTCACACATACACAGACACATGGAGTTACTCGCTATATTTTTTTTGGGGGGGGATCGGTCCTGAGGCTTGAACTGTGAGCTTAGACATTGTCCCTGAGCTCCTTTTGCACAAGGAAGCACTTTATTGTGCCTTAAACCATGATACATCATTAAATGAAGGCATAATTTAATACTTAATAATGATTAGTAATATATTACAAGTAATTTAATGATATATAGACATCTCACATTCTATAAATATATTTACACATTTACATATACACTGGAATATACATATGCATCTCTCTCTCTCTTACTCTCTATGCATATATATGTATTTGCAGCAATTTACGCATCTATCCATTTATATGTTGGCCACTCCTGGAGGTTAAACTTAGGTCCTGGGAACTCCCTGGCAGTGAATTTGTTTGAGGCTGCTGTGCTTACATTGTTCCCTTGATGAATTGGCATTCTAGGCCCTGAGTTCAATTCCCAGCAGTGCCAAAGACAATAGGTTGAGTAAGAAGCCAATGTTGACCTGTTCTGCTCTCTGTGAAAATATTGTTTCCTAGGTACAATATGTAATACCTTTGCAAATACATATATATGATGTACATTATAAATATGTATAAATATTTTCCCATGATTGGGTCTAGAATTCATGCCCTGGAAAATGCTTTTGACTTTCTTTTATTCAAGGAGGGTGAGCTTCCATTTCACCCACCGCAAAATAGATTTACCCAGGGCCTGATTTCAAATCCTAGGTATGGCAGATAAAATATTCCAAATTCCAAGCCAGGACCTTAACTTTGTTGGGGGGGGCAGGCACGGGGCTTGAACTCAGGTCATCACAACTCTGCCTCAGCCTTGATTACCCTAGGTTAGGGTGCAGCTTTTACACCCACAGATGATCCAGGGATCCTAGGACCCAATTTCAACTCCCAGCACTGGCCAATAAACAAACCAAAATGGAAGAGGAAAAACCAGAAAATTTTACACAACAGTTTTACCTTTGTTTCTTTTGCACAGTGACCATCCTGGGTCTCACTGACTTGGCTTGAAAATTGTACATGACTTTGCATGGCTGAGGCTGGTGGGCTGTCAGTGAAGCCTGAGGTTAACCCAGACACCTGGGCCCTGAGTTCAATCCTGGGACTGCCACATACACATGGCTGAAGGTCCTAAGAAACTGGTTCCTATCTCTAGGAACACTAATAGAATGTTTGAAATGTACTAATTGAATTACTAATTAATGTCTTTCTAATGTAAGATTGTATGCATTAAATATAGGTCATTGATTAATTTAATTAATACTTTATTAAGTCTTCTAACATGATTAATTAATGGAGGAATAATTTTAGACCAAATAATTAGTAGTAATAGAATATCCAAAAGTAAGATATAGACATCACTCTTTATATAGAGTTATACACTAGAATCTACATAAATGTGTAGTTATACACTAGAATCTACATAAATATCTAGTTATACACTGGAATCTACATAACTATAGAGTTATACACTAGAATCTACATCAATTTAGGTAAATATGTAAATACATACACACTGCATTTTACACATCTATGTGTTTATATATTGACCACTTCTAGGGCCAAATTTGCCAGACAACTTCATTTGCATCAGACTGGTGTGCTAACATTAACCCACTCCCCATTCATGAAGTGGGATTTTAGGCCCTGAGTTCAAGTCACAGAACTGCCAAAACTTAAGTAATCCTGGTGGAAGAAGCCAAATATCCCATTTGTTTTCCTTATCAGTGAAAGTCCTGGGTCTCAGGAATGAGGTATAGTACATTGGCAAATCTATGTCCTATTTAATAAGATGTAAAAAGGGTTATGTGTGTAATCATACTCACTAAAATACATAAGAAATAAATAAAACACAAAATAAAATGAATAACCCAACTAACTGCAATATGCTGTAAACCTGTGTATGTAAATACGAATCCTGTATTTAAAATGCATAAGAATATTAGTTTTGCAAGAGCTAGGACTTCAGGCCCTGGGAACAGGCCTGACTTTCTTGTCTTCCAGCACGGTGAGCTTCCCCTTCTCCCACAGTGCTTTAGATGTACCTAGGCCCTGAGTTCAAATCCCAGGACTGGCAGAAAAAATGGCATGAATTCTAAGCCAAGCAGCCTCATAATTTTTAAAATATTTTGAATGTGTTTATTATAATTTTTATTCATTTTTATTTTGTCAAGCACACAACTTGAACTCACGGCATGGCAACTGCCTCAGCTTTGATCACTCCAGGCTTGGGTGCAGCCACTGGACCCACAGCCAAACCTGGGTACCTGGGGCGCAAATGCTGACAGGAATAATAAATAAATAAAACAACACAGAAACGAAGAAAAACCTGCAACTTGCAGATGGCTGCCGGTTTTACATTTGTTTTCTTTGCAAGGTGAACTTCCTGGGTCTGAATGACATGGCTGAAAAGTGTTGGAAACCTGGCATTGCTGAAGGCTGGAGGGCTACCAGGGAAGCCATAGGCCAACACGGCAACATAGGCCCTGGGTTCAAAGCCTGGTCCTGACCCCTACAAATGTTGGGAGGTCATAATAGTCTCATTCCTATTCATAGGAATACTGATAGAAGGTTAAGAATGTCAAGGTTGAATAAGTTGTTCCTGAATGGTACTACAATAAAATTAGAGTGATTTTAGCAGGCCAATGGATTTTATAGAATATTTTTGACACATCAAAACAATACTATTAATTACATGGACGCAATAGTTTCGGGACAGTGGTTGATTTAATTAACAATTCATTAAGGATGACAACAATAATATAAATTACATGGAGGCATTAAAAATACCCAAATATTGGTAGGAATGTAGCCTATTTAAATGAATAATGTATAGACATCTCTGGTACTCTATAAAGATCTATATTTATTTGTGTACTACCATCTTCATGTCCATCTGTTCTTATTTTCTCAACCTCTGGGTCTCGATCTCAGGTGCTGGAAATTGCTTGTTAGCTCAATATGCCCCAGGCTGGCATACTGACACTCACCAATTCATGAATTGGGCCTTGTAGGTTGTGAGTTCAGATGCCAGCACTCACAAAAATTGATTAATGTAGTAAGAAGCCCATGGTGACACAGGTTTTCCTTTGCTGTGAATGTCCTGGATGTCAGGTGTGAAGTTTAATACATAGGCAAATCTATCCTATGTAATAAACATAATAAATAGTCCATGTGTAAGAAGTCAATAAAATAAATGGTAAATAAATGAATAAAACAAAAAAAATGAATAGCTACACTAAGCACAATATGGAGTCAATATATGCGGCTCGATCTCAGGGCCTGGGAACAACCTGGCAGCTGAATTGGCTAGAGGCTGCTGTTTAGGCAGCCACCCATAAATGAATTGAGCCTTCTAGGTCCTGAGTTCAGATCCCAGCACTACCAAAAATGTAATCATGGAATGGGAAGCCGAGCGTGACACATGATTTTCTTTTCTTTGAAAGTGCTCAATGTCAGGTAGGATGTATAATTCTGATGCAAATCAATATGCTATGTAAATAGAATGTCACAAAGGTAAAAAAATGTCATAGGTGGAAGAATTGTCACTACAATAAATGATAAACAGATTGAATTAGTAATGAATCATTCTAGGATAAAATTAGATGCAGTAATTATAGGATGTGGATTAAGTTTAATTAATATGTTATTAAGTATTAACAGAATAAAAGTTGCATGGAGACATAAATACCTAATAATTGGTATTTAATTTAATAATTTAATTTAATAAATTTAATAATATTTAATAATATATAGACATAATTTAATAATATATAGACATCTGTGTCATTCTATAAAGTATATGCATGGATGTATGTACCTATGTGATAAACAATAACAGGATACTGAGTATTCATTAATGCTTTATTAAATATTAGCTGGGACAAATCATTAAATGGAGATATACTTTAATACCTAATAATCAGTAATAATATTATCTATAATGTAATAATACAGAAATCTCTCTTTTGACTATATAATTTTTATATACAACAATCTATCTATTTATACCTCCTTTACTCCTGGGGCTCAGTGATGGAGTTCTCCCCTAGTAAGCACAAAGCCCTGGTTCGATTCCTCAGTGCCACATAAGCAGAAAACCTGGAAGTTCTGCTGTCTTTCAATCAATTGTGTGCTAGCCTTGAGCACAAATGCTTAGGGACAGTGTCCATGCCCTTACTCAAGCCCCAGCACTGCCACCAAAAAATGGTAGAATGTTCTAACTGCAATTATAGAAGGACAGGACTTCAAATATCACATCACAGAACAAGCTAGGAGTTGGCAATGACAGTTGCCACCTAACCTGACTCAGGCAGATGTAAACAGCTGCAACCCAGCTCCACAGAACCAGATGCTGCTGGCTTACCCCCACCATGCTGGCTGCTTGGGAGCTTTAAAACCAAACCTTGGTAGGTAGTATGTGACACTCTTGGAGATGTAGCTCTAAGTAGTAGAGCCTTAGCTTTGAGCAAATGTTATTAGAACAGTATCCCCATGCATTGAGTTCAAGCCCTAAGGGTAGCCCCACCCAAAAAAAAAAATCCCCTCTAAACCATTAGAAGTGAATTTGTGTGATTTGTGAAATGTTCAATGTTCCTCAAAGAATGGTGATACTGATGAAAGCAACCTAATTCTAATGACAGCTTGTGGAATAGTGCTATGTGCTGAGTCATTTATAGGGTGCTCTGTGCTGAGTCTGGCACAGGGTGTTGTGTGCTGTGTGCTTCACAGGGTGCAGTGTGCTGAGTCCTGCATTGGATGCTGGGTGCTGAGTCTTCACAGGATGGTTTGTGCTGAGTCCTTCAAAGAGTGCCATCTGCTGTGTCATTCACAGAGTGCATTCTTTCATATGGTCCTTGTAAGAGCTACACAACTGAGATCCTTATACAGACAAGAACACTGAGATACAGATATGTCCCCATGGCAGGGACAAAATTATGTGTTACTGAAGAGTGGGTGAGTTGTCTACTGCAGACAATTGTTTTGTTTTGATTTTTCTCAATCATGAACCTTGTACTCGCGACATAGGCATTGACTTTACCTCTTGGGCACATGGTTATTACTCCACCATGTGGAGCCAAGGACCCCCTTGCAGTAGAGTGCCACAGCCTAGTGGTCTATAGCTGAGGTCTGTCAGCCTGCCTTCTCAGGAAGCTGAGATCTGAGGATCTGGCTTCCAAACTATGCCAGACACAAAAGGTCCCATTAGACTATTATCTCCAATTCACCACTAAGAAACCTGAAGTGGAAGCTCGATGCTTGTCACTCATGCTTGTCATCCTAGCACCTCAGGACGATGAGATCTGAGGAGCTTCCCTGGGCAGGAAAGTCTTTGAGACACATAGCTCCAATAAACCATGAGAAAACCTGAAATGGTGCTTTGGCTCAAGTGGTAGAGCACAAGACTTGAGGGACAGCACCAGGCCCAGACTTCAACTCCTACAAGAAACAGCAACAAAAAAGAAACAAAATAACAAACCTGAAATAGAGGGCTGGGAATATGCCTTAGGGGTAGAGTGCTTTGCATCTATGAAACTCTGGACTTGATTTCTCAGGAACACATCATTAGAAAAAGGCCTAAACTGGCTCTGTGGCTCAAGTGGGAGAGGGCTATTCTTGTAAAAGAGAAATTAGGTACAGTGCTCAGGTCCCGAGTTCAAGCTCCAGGACTGGTGTATGTGTGCACATGCACATGTACGCACACACACACCCACACACTCACACACACACACACAGAGACTAGAAGTAAAGCTGTGACACAAAGTGGTAAAGCACTGGGCTCCTGCGCTGAGCTCATGGTCAGCACCGAGGTCCTATGTTCATCCCCAAATCCTTGCCACCCAGAGCTCAACTAGGAGAGGTCAAAGGTTTCAAAACCTAATGTGCTTCAGCAGTCCTAGATGACAGGAAGCATGGTGAGATCAGACATGTGCTTGGATTTCCAAAGCTTCTGGAAACCTAGCAGAGGCATCATAAGCGCATCATCACCCTCAATGAAACATTTCTTGAGGTTAAGTGCCCTAATTGTCTGCCAGAAGGACTCCTGAATTATATTGAGCACTGTATCTGAACACCAGAATATAGTCTCACAAAGGCAGGATAAATGCAGGGAACTTGGCCTGCCACAGGAGGTGGCACAAATGAAGGCTTCCTGTCAAAACAGAGCACTGGGGAGAGAGATAGCTTGGGGTACAAAGAGTCCTTTTTATCCTGACCTTCAGAGCCCATCCACACTCATCCTCACTCATTGGCCCAGATGGAGTTGTTTGTTATACAGCTGTACAGGACTGAGGCCTTTTGTCTGCCTGTCCAGACAATGAGAGAGACTTCTTCCAGCAGGCCTGGGAAGCAGAGAAACCCTGAGGCTGCACTGGGAACTATGAGAGGAGTCCAGGAACATGTACTGTCATGAAAGCAGTTTCTGTGTTATGAAATCATTGTATTGAAAACAAATTTTCTAGCTTGGTGCCTTTCATCATAGCTACTCTGGAGCTTCACCTATGGGAATACATCCAACCATACACAAAGACATGGAAGCAGGTCCTGGGGTTGAACTATGAGCACAGGCATTGTCCCTGTGTTACTTTTGCTCAAGAGTAGTGCATTAACCTGGAGCCACAGCCCCACTTTTGGGTTTTCTGTGATCTCTTAGAAATAACAGTGTCATGGACTTTCCTATGCTGGCTGGATTCAAACTCAGATTCTCTACATCTCAGCCTCCTGAGGAGCAGGATTACAGTCAGAAGCCACTGGCACGTGCCTTTCTTTTCTTCTTCATTTTATAATCTGGACAATCTGACTACTTAACAGCATCATTCCAATGTCTTGAGTTTATAAGTAAACTACCCAATGTTCTTTATAGGTGCTTTCTCTGAGAAGGATTTTCTCTCCTCATCTTCTCTGTATACAGGTTTGAAGCCAAAAGTGAGAAATGAGTGTCACATCGTTTTGACAGCAAATGTCCACAGGACATATCAGTTCAGTCACTTATCATTGAGCTGCAGTGAATTTACTGTCTCAGGATGAGAGGACCAATAGCTGGAGTGATCCTCATACTGTATGCCTATAAAATTATCTAATAATTTTGAGTGTTTTGTGTCTCCAACCTGAAGTATCTAGAACATATGTTTTTTTTTGTTTTGTTTTGTTTTTTTGCTTATGTGGTGCTGAGTAATCGAACCCAGGGCCTCATGCATTGCAAGGCAAGCGCTCTACCACTGAGCCACCTTCCCAGCCCCTCTAGAACACACTTGAAGCATCTTCATGTTTCCTTTTTTCTCTAGTACCTCTCGAGATTTAGACTAAGGGTTTGTGTGGAGCAGATCCTCGGCGAATCCCTGAGGAAAGCCACTTGAAGTCTCCTAAGGAGATCTCTGTTCAAAGCCAGGCTGAGCAGGAAAGTCTGCGAGACTCTTATTTCCAACAAATCACCAGAAAACCAGAAGTGAATCAGTGGCCCAGAGGGTAGAGCTCCAGCTTTGAGAAAGAAAGCCGAGCAGGAGATACAAGCCAGACCAGGCAGGAAAGCCTGGCAGGTGCTTATGTCCAATTAACCCAGATGTCTAGATGTGGATCTGTGGCAGTAGTAGAGTCTCAGCCTTGAGCAAAAAAGGTGAGGAACACATAAGGCCCTGAGTTTAAGTCCTGAGATGGCCATGAAAATATTTCAAAAAGAGAAGGCCAAGTTTATGTATGAGTGTCCTACCTACTTATGTGTGTATATTACCTCCCTGAGTACAAACAGATTGTATGCAATGCTTCTCTTTTTATGTACAGATTTATTTTCCATATAGGCTTGTTGCACATTCTGCATCATTCTCTTCTTTTCAGGCCCATGGCTTTTCTCTTCCAGAGTTCCAGGCCTGTGTCCTTATATGATGCACACTTAAGATCTCAGCGGCTTTTATTTACAATTTATTATGAGGCCAAGGCAGGAACAGTCACAAATCAGGCAGGGGAAGAGAAGATCAGGGTTTTTGAAATAACCGTATTTAGAAAATTAAACTTGGGGGATGTAAAATGGCAGCATACTTAGGTAGAAACTATAATTAAGAAAAAGATGATAGGGCTGAGAATGTGGATTAGTGAGAGAGTGCTTTTCCCTGCCATGGAAGAAGCCCTACAGAGGGTTTGATCCCTCTGTAGCACATGCACAGAAAAGCCAGAATTGGTGCTGTGTCTCAAGTTGTAGAGTGCTAGAGACAGTGCCCAGGCCTTGAGTTCAACTCAAGTACAAGTAACTTCTCATCACCAAGGGAAACCCAGGAAGTTCTTTTTTTTATTTATTTTTTATTTTTTAACAAGGGCTGAGAACCGAACCCAGGGCCTTGCGCCCGCGAGGCTGGCGCCTTTCCGCTGGGCTAAACCCCCAGGCCCCCAGGAAGTTCTTGAACAACTGCCCTTTCAGAAGTGGAAGTCAGAGTGTCATTGACTTTCCTGCCCTGGCTGGCTTCACCCTGTGATCCTAAGACTTCAGCCTCCTGAGCTATGGTGATGGGCCTTAGCTACTGTTGCTCTGCTAGGTCAGAACTGTAATGACAATGACAATACAAGTCAACTGCTTATCACAAAGGGCTTGGGGAGCATATTAAGCCTTTCAACAATGGACCTTTCAGAACCCTGTAGGACACAAGTTATAATGCTAGCGTCTGAGCGGCTGGGCATATGGATCTGCTAAACTTGAACCTTGAGTTCTGACTCTAATTCTGGTGTACATCAGCATCAGGGTTAATTTTCCAGAGAATGTTCTCCTAATTAGAAATAGGAAAAGTACTTTCATTAACCCTCAATTTTTCCCATTGTGTGTCTCAAACTGAAGCTTGGGCACTGTTCCTGAGCCCTTCATCTCAAGGTGAACACTCTACCACTTGAGCCACAGCCCTACATGGGGTCTTTTGGTGGGTCATTGGTGATAAGAGTCTAACAGGCTTTCCTTGCCCAGACTATCTTTGAACTGTGGTCTTCGGATTTCAGCCTCCTGAGAAGATAGGGTTCCAGGTGTGAGCCACTGGCATCTGGCCTATTGTTTTTGCCAGTGTTGGGACTTGAACTTATGGCCTGGTTACTGTCTGTGTGCTTCTTTTTCTCAAGGCTAGTGCTCTACAACTTGAGCACTCCATAGCTTCTGGCTTTTTCTGAGTATGTGACACTCAGGATTCAAACCCTAGCATTCATGCATGTTGAGAAAGCTCTCTACCACTAAGCCGCATTCCCAGTCTCAACTTTACAATATTATCCCTCAACTTGCCTATCCTCAAGGAAAGGCTTCTGAGTATAAATCATCTAAAGAAATTCCTATAGGAATGTGTTAAAGATACACAAGAAAAATCTCATATTTTCGAGAGACTCTAAAATTGTGAAGACTGTGACAAATGCCTCCATTTAATTATGTATCATGTTTCAACACTTAATAAAGTATTAATGACAAATGAGTCAATGTCCTAAATTATTGTGTATAATTCTATAATACATGTGCAAAATGTAATAAATATTATGTGTATAATAATATTAATACAATAAAAAATAAGTAAATGAATAAAATATAGAAATACAAAATCAATAATAAAAAATCATAGTTTGTATTAAACATACACATGTAATATGTAACATATATTACACATGTACATAAATATTATTTTCCATTATAGGGACTTCATTCAGGCCCTGGGAACTCTACCCTGAATTTCTTTTCCTCAAGGACAGTGAATTTCCCCTTCACCTACGATGCAAAAGAGTTACCCGGATGGTGAGATCAAATCCCAGCAGTGGCAGAAATACTAGCCCCAGTTCTAATACAGTGACTTAATTATTTTTAATGGAAGCAGTTATGTTTATTTAGTTCCATACTGAACATTTTAAAAACAGCAGTGTATAATTTTGTATATCTATTCAGACATGCTTCCCTTACCTGCAAAGTGCTTCTCTGAGCTCTAAATTATTTCCTTTTTTGTGCATTTTTTGTTGTAAAAATATTGTATAGAGAGGTTACATTTACATGAGCAAAGTAATGAGTACATTTACTATTGAGCATTGTTGCCTCCTCCTTTGTTTTCCCCTTGCCATCCCTTCCCTCCCACCTCCACAGCTAACCCCCAACCCCAGCTGAGGTCAGTGATTTAAGTTTTTGTTTTTGGCTTGCCACAGGAATTGAACTCAAGTAGTAGAAACTCTGCACCTTCACTCACATTGTTACAGATGTACCAAGATCCTGAGTTCAAATCCTAGGCTAGGAAAAAGACTGGCAGAAATTCCAAACCAGGGGGATTTTTTTCAATTTTGTTAAATAATTAATTAATTTTTTTACTTATTCTTTTCTTTTTTTGCCAACAATGGAGCTTGAACTCAGGTTGTGGCAACTCTACCTCAGCTTTGATTGCCTTAGACTGGGGTGCAGCCTCTCACCCATAGTCAATGCTGGTATCCTAGGCCCAAAGGGCTTGCAGGAAGAAAATAAAAGTTGGACAGCACAAAAAGTGGCAAGCTGCAAAGATCTAGGGCTTTTACATTATTTTTTTCTTTACAGGGTGACCATCCTGAGTCTGAATGACACGGCTGCAAAGTGGAGCTGAACTGCTATTCTTGAAGGCTGGTGGGCCATCAGGGAAACCATAGCCCAACATGTCACCATAGGCCCTGGGTTAAAATCTAAGTCCTCACATCTACCAATGGCAGGATATCACAAGAGATTTGTTCCTATGCATAGGAATACTGATTGAAAGTGTAGTTTGTTCATCATTTGAGTCTAAAAGTGGATGTAATAATCCTAGGATGCTGATTGATTTTAATTGATAGGTTATTAAGCATGAAAAGAATAATATTACTTCAAAAGCAGTATAATAAATACCTTAGAGTTGGTAGGAATGTAGTAGGCGTCATTCAGTCAGATTGATGGCTCTGGCACTCTATCAATATGTATTAATTGTTTAGCACCATCTGCCAATCCATGTATCACTGTTTTGGCCAAACCTGGGGCTCCATCGCAGCACCTGGGAACCGCCTCACAGCTTTATTGGCTAGAGGCTGCCATGCTCACCCTTACTCATTCATGAATTGTGCCTGCTAGGCCCTGAGTTTGGATCCCAGCACTGCCAAAAATTTAATCTTGGAGTAAGAAGCCTAGTGTGACACAGGTTTTCCTTTTCTGGGAGAGTCCTGAGTGTCAGGTATGATAGTGAACACATCTACAAATCTAGATGCTATGTGATAGGAAGTAAACAATGTAAGAAACGGTATAGGTGTCCTCAGAGTCAAAAAAATACATGGTAAATAAATGAATAGAACAAGAAATGAAATGAATAACCATACCAAACATGATATTGTCTGACTATATGGAAGTATAAATCCTGTCTTTAAAATGTAAATAAAATGTATATACTGAGATGTTTTGCAGGACTGAGGCTTGAATTCAGGCCTAGGGAACAGGACTGTCTTTTTTGGCTTCAAGTATGGTGTGATTCCCCTAGCCCGACAGTGCTGCCTATTTACCCAGACCTTGAGTTCAAATCGCAGGCCTGGCAAAAAAAATATGGCACAAATTGCAAAACAGGGAGATAAATAATTGTTTGTTAAAATTTTTTAAATTGTTTGATTTTTTAAATTGTTTTAATATTTTAATTTAATTTTTTTTTTTTGTTTTTGGCCATGCACGTGGCTTGAACTCAGATCATGACAACTCTGTCTCAGCTTCCATCACACTAGCCTGGGGAGCCGATCCTGAAATCCTAAGACCCGATGTCTGACAGGAAAACAAAATGAAAATGACACTAAAACAAGCCACGAGCCACCCATGGTAGGCGGTTTCTTGGCTTTGGTTCCTTGCATGGTGACCATCCTAGGTCTGAATGACATGGATGCCACACTCAGGTGACCTGTCATTGCTGAAGGCTGGTGGACTGTCAGGAAAGCCATAGGCCAACCCCGCAACACAGTCCCTGAGTTCAAATCCTGGTCCTGACAACTACCAATGGCAGGAGATCCCAAGAGACTCCTGCTTGTGCATAGAAATTCCGATGGAATGGTATCCAACTTATGATTGAATAGTTCGTGCAGCGGTCTAGACTCAAATTAAATAATCCTAGGATGCTGATTGAACTTAATTAATGGTTAATTAGGCATGAAAAGAATAATATTCCTTCAATGGAGGCATAATAGCTACCTAAGACTTGGTAGGAATGAAGCAGATGTCATTGAATACTGGATACACAGCTCTGGCACTCTGTACTAATATGTATTTATTGATGTACTACCACCTGCCTATCCATGTATAGCTATTTTGGCCACCCCTGGGGCTCTATCTCAGAGCCTGCCAAAAATTTCCTCCTGGAGTAAGAAGCCAAGTGTGACACCTGTTTTCCTTTTCTGTGAGAGTGCGGGATGTCAGGCATGATAGAGAACATGTCTACAAATCTAAATGCTATGTGATAGGGTGTAAACAATGTAATACATGGTTAGATGTCATCCCAGTCAATAAAATAAACAGTAAATAAATGAATACAACAAAATGTACAATGAATAACCAGACCAAACATGATATAGACTGAACACCTCTCTGGAAGTTCAATCCTATCTTTAAATACATGTAAGGACTATGCTTTCCAGGGTTGGGGCCTGAATTCAGGCCTAGGGAAGAGGCCTGACTTTCTGATCTTCAAGCATAAAGAGCTTCCCCTTGACCCAGAATGCAACAGAGTTACCAGAGCCTGAGTTCAAATCCCAGGCCTTGCAGAAAAAATTGCACATATTCCAAGCCAGGGAGGTTCATTAGCATTTTTCATATTTTTAAAAGTTCACTTAGCCTTTATTTGATACATTTTGATTTTATAACATGAGAGTTTTTCAAAAAGGGGTTTAAACGTTTACATTTCAGCACAGCACATTGGTGTTTCCATTTTGACCATCTGCCATGAAGAGTGAGAATGAAAATGAGTACATCATTCCTCCCTAGAGGGACAGTTGATGTTATTTCTATTTAGAGTTATTTCTATAACTATAAACTCTCTGCAATTGCATCATGTGAGTTTTCCTCAGTGCCTACCACAAAATACACTAGGAGAGTTCTCATACCACAAAAGGTTGGGTTTCTGAATAAAAACTCACTTCTGTAAGGACAGGAGGTACTTGTAAGCATTTTGGGAATAAAGTGAATTGTAAAATGAAAAACTAAAACAATGGGCCTGGGATGTAGCTCAGTAGTGGAGTACTTTCCTAAAGAGCATAAGACCCTGGAAGAAAAGGAAGACAAGTTTCCTAAAGCTCAGAAGGTTAGAATTTTATGGTCTGTATGAAGAAACTTCTTTCTTTCTTTCTTTCTTTTTTTGTCGGTGGTGGGGCTTAAACTCTAGGCTTGGCTGCCCGTTTTCAGCTCTTCAACTCATGGCAAGTGCTCTACAGCTTGAGCCACAGTGCTGTTTCTGGTTTATTGGAGATAAGCCACAGTGCCATTTCCGGTTTATTGGACATAAGAATCTCACTACTTTCCTGCCCAGGCTGGCTTAGAACCACCATCCTCAGAACTCAGCCTCCTGAGTAGCTAGGATTACAGGTGTGAGCCACCGATGCCCAGTGCATGAACAAACTTATTAAAGATTGATTTTGAGGAATGAAACTTGGAATACAATTTTAATATAAATAATTTATAATGCCATGGTTAAGGCACTAATTCAGAAGTATTTATTCATTGGCTGCTTTCTTAGTTTATTTAAAGATATATATATAATATGTATATATATTTAAATATATATGTATTTATATTATTAAAACATAGCTTTGAAGTGTACCTAAAAGCATATGTGTTTATGTAATGTTATACAACTGCACAAGCTTGATTTTTTATTTTCAGTTTGCTGCTACCCTAAATTAGGTGGGATGTGTGTACTGTTGGTTTTTTCTCTGTTTTTGGAGGATTTCTCTCTGCTTTCTTCCCCTACTCCCCTCTCTCCACACTTGAATTCAGTTTGCTCTTTCTTGGCTTGATTGTTCATAGCTGATTTTCTACCACTTCAGCCATACTTGTAGCCTGGCTTTTTGTCAGTTAATTGGGGCTGACAGGAAAACAAAATGAAAACAGCACCGAAAAAAACCGCAATCTGTGGATGGTCAGCGGTTTCTTGCTTTTCCTTCCTTGCATGGTGACCATCCCGGGTCCAAATTACACGGCCGCAACCTGTAGGTCACCTGACAATGCTGAATGCTTTCAGGCTATCAGTGAAGCCATAGGCCAACCTGGACACCTAGGTCCTGAGTTTGAATCCTGGTCATGCCACTTACAAAGGGCTGGGGAGCCTAAGAAACTATTGCCCGTCCATAGGAGCACCAGAGGAATGTGAACAATGTCATGGTTGGATAAGTAGTTCATCAATCAGTCTAGCAGAAAATTAGACCCAATAATCACAGGACACCGACTGATTTTAATTCATAGTTTATTATACACTAAAAGAATACTATTGATTAAATGGAGTCCTCACTAAAGACCTGAGAATCCTTAGGAGCATAGTATATGTCATTGAATACTAAATAGACATTTCTGGCAGTATGTAAATATCTAAATTTATATTTATTAGTATACCATCATCTGCATAGAACATTTTTGCTATTTTGGCCAAACCTGGAACTCGATCCCAGGTCTTGGGATCCACTTGGCACCTACATGAGCTAGATTCTGCCGTGCTGACACTCATCCCTTCATGAATTGGGCCTCCTAGTCCCTCAGTCTCATTGCCAAAAGTTTCTTCCTGGTGTAACATTCCATGTGTGACACCTGTTTTCCTTTTCTGTGCAAGTGCTCGGTGTCAGGTATGATGTACATGTTATGTATGCAACGCTACATGCTATGGAATAGATTGGAACAAATGTAATAAATGTTATAGGTGTACTCACAGTCCATAAAATAAATGCTAAATCAATCAATCAATCAATAATAATAAAATATAATGAATCACTCCAACAAACACTATTGGAAATGAATATAGAGATATAACTCAAATATTTAAAATGTCTATAAATGTTATGTTTTTCAGTACTGGTGCTTGAATTCAGGCCTAGGGAAGAGTTGAGAAGTTCATGCATGATTCACATAGGAAATGATAGGCAAGATCTTAATTAAGAATGCATGAAGTGTGACAATAATAATTACATTCAGGAAATCGAGGCATTGGGAAAGATCCAAGAATCGGTAGTCACATGGAAGATAGGATTCCAACACAGCTCACCACATCTCCTACTCTATACAAACAGGCTTTTACTAGCATATTAATTTCAGCTTATGAATGCATGAATATGGTACTCCACCCCCACCCCGGGGCTAGATCTCAGGTCCTGGGTATGGCCTAGCTCCTTAGTGGCTCACAAGCTGGTGTGCTCATGTGGACCTATTTGGCAGTTGGTTCTGCTAAGCCCTGAGTTCAACTTCCGGCACTGCCAAAAGGTTCATCCATGTGAGATGCCAAACCTTGCAGATGTTTTCCTATATTGTGCAAGTCCTGAGTCACAGCTAGGATCTAGAGAGCATAGGCAACTCTATAGCCATGGGAATAGGTTGTCATCCATGTCAGCACAGATATACCTGTCACCATACTCTATAAAATACACAATACATCCATAAATAAGACTCAAAATTTAAAAAAGATAACCACATTGAATGCAAGATGCATACCACACCTGTATGTAAATAGATATCTTATGTGTAAAAGAGTTGGGCTTGCTATTTTATCCAGTGCTTGGGCTTCAAATCAAGCCCTGGACCAGGCCTGACATTCTAGTCTTCAAGAATGTTGAGCTTCCCCTTCTCCTACAGTGCAATGGTGTTACCCAGACCTGAGTTCAAATCCCAGCTCTAGCAGTATCACAGTGTGAGTTCTTAGCTAGGGTGCTTCATTCATAATTTTTTATTTTTGTTTTTTTCCCAGACCCGGGGCTTGAACTCAAGTCATGGCAACTCTGCCTCAGCTCCGATCATCCTAGGCTGCAGCCTCTGGACCCACAGCCCATCCTCGGACCCTAGGATCTCGGGGCTTGCTGGGAAAAAAAAATGCTAGGGTGAATAAAAGCGGTAGGAAGGTCCACCTAGTGCTTTTACATTTATTGTCCTTTGCATGCTGACAATGCTTGGTCCAAACACAGTGGCCTGCAGAGTGAAGGTGACCTGGGGTGGCAGATAGCCTGTTAGCTATCAGAAGAGCCAGAGGCTGACCCAGCAAAGGAAGCCCTGACGTCGAACCCTGGTCAGCCACCATACATTGAGGGAATGGCAGTGGATCCTGAGATACTCGTTTCTGAACCTAGGAAGAGTCATGGAATTCGATGGATCTCATCTTTGAATGAGTAGTTCCTGCTTGATATGAGTAGGAAATGACAGGCAAGACTCATGGGGTATTGATTATTTTTAATGAAGAGTTGATGAAACATGACCATAATCATTACAGTCATGAAATGAAGGCATTAGGGAAGATCCAAGAATCGTTAGTAACAAGGTAGATTGGATTCCATCACTGGTCGCCATCCTACTCTATACAAATATGTACTTATTTACATACTACCTTCAGATTATGAATGGATGACTATTGTGCTCTCCCATCTCCCCCCTCGCAGGGCTCCATCTCAGGTCCTGGTAACAGCCTAGCTCCTTAGTGGCTCACATGCTGGTGTGCTTACCTGGACCAATTCCCCTATTGGGCCTGCAGTCTCCGAGGTCAGATCCCAGCACTACCAAAAGATGAATCCTGATGTGAGAAGCCAATCATTGCACCTGTTTTTCTGTTCTGTGAAAGTCCTGGGTCTCAGCTAGGATGCAGTATGCTATATAGGCAACTCTATATTCATGGGATCAGTTGCCATCCATGTTAGCACAGTTATAGCTGCCATCATACGCAATGAAATACAAAATGCATCCATGACTAAGACACACAATAAAAAGAATAACAACACTGAATGCATGATACCTTCCACATCTCTATGTAAAGAGAGATCCTATGTGTAAAATAGGTTAGCATATGTTTTTTGCCAGTGCTGGGGCTTCAGTTCAGGCCCTGGGACTAGGCCTGACCTTGTAGTTTCAAGGATGGTGAGCTTCACCTTCCCCCACAGTGCAACAAAGTTACCCAGACCTGAGTTGGAATCTCAGAGGTGGCAGAAAAATGGTGAGAATTCTGAGCCAGGGTGTGTTATTATTATTATTATTATTATTATTATTGCCAAGCATAGGATTTGAACTCAGTTCATGACAACTCTGCCTCAGCTTTGATCACCTCAGTTGGCGGGCTCCCATGGGCACGTAGCCGATCCTAGAATGCTAGGCTCAAAAGCTTTGCAGGAAAAAATGACAGAAAAATGACAGGGAAATATGTCGCAGGATTGATTTTTTATATTTTCTTCTTTTTCACGGTGACCATCCTGGGTCTGAATTACACCGCTGCAAAGGGTATTTCACCTTGCATTGGCGAAGGCTAATGGGCTATCAGGGAAGCCATAGGCCCATGCGGCAATATAGGCCCTGAGCTTAAATCGTGGTCCTAACACCTACCAGTGAGTGAGATCCCAAGATACTTGTTCCTATGCATGGGAATAACAATGAAATTTTAGCAAACTCATGATTGAATGAGAAGTTTCTGCGTGTATTGGTCTAGTCCAAAATTAGACGCAGTGATCCTAGGACGATGATTCATCTTAATGAATGGTTTATTAAGCATGAAAAGTATACTATTCCTTCAATGGTGGCATAAAAAAGACCTAAGAGTTAGTAGGAACGTAGTTGATGCCATTGAATCCTAGGTACATTTCTCTGGCACTCTGTACAAATATATATTTATTGTTGTTCTTCCACCTGTCTATCCATGTATGGTTATTTTGTCCATCCCTGTGGCTCAATCTCAGGGTCTGGATATTCCTTGGCAGCTTCATTGGCTAGAGGTTGCCATGTTGACACACCCATTCAGGGTCTGAATTGGGTCTGCCAGGCCCTGAGTTCAGATCCCAGCACTTCCAACAATTGGATCATGGAGTAAGAAGCTGAGTGTGATACCTGTTTTCCTTTTCTCTGAGAGTCCTGGGTGTCACTCATGATGAAGAACACATCTACAAATCTAGACACTATGTGATGGGTTGTCATCAATATCATAAATGGAATGTGTGTCATCACAGTCAATAAAAAAATCTCATATCTAAAATATACTTGGAACTCAAAACATTAAATCCCCCAACATCAAATCCTCAAAGACACAACCATCAAATGAATAACTGGGCAAAAGACTTAAAGAGAAACTTCTCTGGAGAAGAAAGAAGGATGGCCAATACACAAATGAAGAAATGCTCAACCTCCCCAGCCATAAAGAAATGCAAATCTAAACAACATTGAGATACCACCTCACCCCAGTTAGAATGCCTATAATCAAGAACTCTAATAACAACAGATGCTGGAGGAAATGTGGACAGAATGGAAACTTATTGCATTGTTGGTGGGAGTGTGAACTTGTTCAACCACTTTGGAAAGTAGTCTGGAGAATTCTCAAAAGACTCCACATAGAGCTCTCCTATGACCCAGCAATCCCACTTTTGGGCATTTACCCAAATGTTTACAACAAGACACACTAAAGCTACCAGCATGACTATGTTTATTGCAGCAGTATTTACTATAGCTAAGATATGGAACCAACCCAGATGCCCCTCGTTAGATGAATGGATCAAGAAAATGTGGTATATATACACAATGGAATTCTATACCTCCATCACAAAAAATGACATTGCCCCATTTGTTAAGAAATGGAAATACCTTGAAAAAATTATATTAAATGAAGTAAGCCAGGCCCAAAGAAACATAGGTTCCAGGGTTTCCCTTATTTGCAATTTCGAGTATATGTCTGAGTCAAGTAGAAAAGATCAGATAAGGTGATGTTAAGGAAATGAATCCTAAGATATGTATTGAAATGTTCTTTTTTTCCTTTCATGGGATTGTTTCTAACACATTTATAAGATGATTTCTTTGTTGCTTTGAATGTCTCTGCCCCACAGTATAACCCCTGCTTTCACTGTATTTGATGTCGGTATAATTTGTGGAGAGGAAGAGGAAAAAACAAATCGTTAAAATATGGATAGAGGTGGACCTATTGCAACAATGAGATGTACAAGTCGTTATGTTGAAAATGAACTTTACAACGTTGGTGTAGGGTGGCAGGTGAGAGCGTGGAGGATAGGGTGGGGGGTGGAGGGAAGGAAGGGAAGGGATGGGAAGGGGAAACAAAGGAGGAGGCTACAATGCTTGATAAGAAATGTACTCATTATCTTGCCTATGTAATTGTAACCCCTCTGTACTGTATTTTCACAATAAAAAATGGAAAATAAATGAATAAAACAAAAATACAATAAACAACCACAACAAACAGGACATGGACTGAACATCTATACGTAAGTACACATCCTACCTTTACAATGTATATAAATAGAATGTTTCCAGGGCTGGGACTTGAATTCAGGCCTAGGGACCAGGCCTTATTTTCTTGTCTTCAAGCATGGTGAGCTTCCCCTTCATCCACAGTGCTTCAGAGTTACCATGGCCTTAAGTTCAAATTCAAAGGTAGGAGGAATGGCGTAAATTGCAAGCCAGGGAACTATTTTTTTTTTTTTTTTTTTTTTTTTTTGCCAAGCACGGTCTTGAACTCAGGTAATGGCAACCGTGCCTCAGCTTTCATCACCATAGGCAGGGGTGCAGCCGCTGAAAACACAGCCCATCCTGGGATCCTAGAACTCCAGGCCTTGTGCAGGGGGTTTGGGGAATGCACAGAAAAAAAGTGGCGGGATGGCATTTTTACATTTTCTTCTTTTGCACCGTGGCCATCTGGGTCTGAGTGATCTGGCTCCAAATGATACTTCACCTTGCATTGCTGAAAGCTTGCAGGAGACTGGGGAAGACATAATCCCAAACAATGATTAACCAGGCATCAGTGGCTTTCAGCAGTCCTCCTTGATATTTACAAGGCTGAGACAGGAGGATCAAGGTCAAAGTCCCCCTAGAAAGGAAAGTCCTTGAGACCCTTGTCCAACCTCAATGCCAACAAAGCCAGAAGTAGAGCTGTGTGGCTCCACTGGTAGAGGGCTCATTTTGAGCAAGAAAAGCTCATAGACTGTGCCCAGGTCCTGAGTTCAAGGTCCAGGACTGGCAACAAACAGACATACACAACAATCTGTGCAGCCATCAGGCTAAAGCAGGTCTCCCTCTTGTCCCCAACTGGATTGGACAGAGTTTCCTGGTGAAGGGGCTGCTGTCATCTTAACTCTGTCCATTCTGTCTGCATCACAGGATTCCAGGCACACCCCCATTCTTTCATGGTTCTTTTTGTCCAATGGGATACAAGAATAGTGGCCACGCCCACATTCCATGCTTCCCAGTTACACCTGGATTCCCTCTGTTGGTTGACACCACTACCAGCAGTTGAGGAAGGTAGAGGTGGCTGAGTGGTGAGCAAGAGACTCCAGGTGACTTTGAGGTAGATTAGGAAATGATGTCCTAGTTGGTGAGTGGGAGAAGAGAGGATTTCCTAGAGCCTGGGAACATAGCCAGCCCAACTTTCCTGTCCCAATGCTCAGATGTCTTAAACCATAAGACTCATTGAGAGAACTGTGGGCAAGAAACTGCCACAAGAACACCAGCAGTATCCTCCCGACAGACCTGAAACATTCAGGAAAACAAAGAACACGAAAAAGGGAGGGATCACGAAGACAAACACCACTGGGTAGCCGGATTGAATGGAGAGTCTGGCCAAAGGTGATGCCGACCATGGTCCTCCCCTGCCTTTGGACACAGTCACAGCCACCATGGTCCAGAGTGTCAAGGGTCCCAATCCCACCAAGGATCCACAGAGGTGCTACCTTCATGTGGTGTCAACCCTGGACCACAGAAAAGAAGAAACCAGGCACTCTATGCCACAATCCAATCACTGAAGCTGGGAAAGAGAGACCTGCAGAATCAATGGGAGTAAGTGAGGGAGAAGATAGCCTAGATACATGCAGCACCAAAAATGGAGGTAGAGATCCACAAGGCACCATAAAGTGGTTGGTTTCAGCAGAAAGCAATTTACAATGTGCACTGGCCCAAGTGCAGCAGGCCACTGGTGACAGAGAAAGGGATCACGAAGCTCTCACCAGCTGCCTGTAAGCTACAGAGTGGCCCGTGGCAGAGCTGGAGATAGCGGGTTCTGCAGTCACTGCTCTGCAAAGGAGGAGACCAAAATGTTCTTCGCACAGCTGAATGATGTGACCCTTCAGCTCTAGCAAGAGACCAGAAGGTTCGATGACCTGGAACAAGTGAACACAGAGTTGCAGGAGAAGGTGGAAGTGCTGTGGATTCAGAGGAGCAACATGAAGAAGAGAATATGTAAGTTCCAACAAGCACTGGAAGGACGTGAGGTACTGAAGAGACTACTGGACAACCTGAGCAGGCTGGTGACCACAGCTTATCTGGAGAGAGACACCTTCATGGAGGCCGTGAGCATTGAGAGGTCTGCACGGAAGGAGGAGGCATGGCAGCTGAACCCAATGGGTGAACCAACTGACAGAGGAGAAGGAATGAGGGGCAAGGCATGTGTTGGACCTGGGGAATGAGCTGTGGGAACTGAGAAGGAAGCTGGTAAAGCCACGGCCCCCTCAGGACCATCAGGCCAAGCGGCAGCTGCAAGCCCAGGCCTACAGCAACCAGATGGAGTTGAAAAACCTTGAGGAACAACTTCACATCCAGGTCCAGGAAAACCAGTCTCCATCTTCAAAACGTGGAGCAGCAGGAGCAACTGCAGAGACTGGAGGAGAAATCCTAGGATCGGCAGGAGATCCCTGAGACCCCACGATGTGCATGTGTGCGGGATGGACAAACCGAGGAAAAGCTGGCCCTGCTTTGGAACGCTCTCCACAGGGTGAGCAGCGAGAAGGAGGAGCTCGCTAGCATCCTGGACTCAGAGCAGTAGATGAAGAAACATCTGTGGGAACAGTTGGACTGCTCAGAGGAGAAGATAGAGAAATGGATAGTGGTGGCTGAGAGAGTGAGCCAAGCAGCTGAGGAGCAGCAGGAGCAGTCCCTGGGACAGTGCAGGAGTTCAGAGCTTCCTGTGAGGCACATCGCCTCCAATGAGTGGCTGTGCTCTGAGAAGGAGGCCCTGCAGCAGGACTTAGAGAGGCAGACCCAGCTTCTGGAGCAGCTGAAGCAAGTGAAGGGCTCAACAAACTGGAGGGACCAGGTGGTTTGCCCAGTGGCAGGACACTCTCAAGTGCCTGGAAGCCAGCAGATCACAGGAGGAGTGCCTGCAGGTCCAGCTGAGCTCCTTGGTTTTCCCTGGGGAAGGGGAAGGCATGAGCCCTGGAGAAACAAAAGGTAAGGAGGTGACTCCCTCCCCCCCATGTGACCATCACAGAGGATGGAGATGTTCCCCATACCAAGAGTGACATGGCTCTGAGAGTGCTCTTGGAGGATGAGATCCACAGGGGGAAACTCCTGCCACAAGAATGGCGGGCCAGCTGCAGGCACCCTCTGGCCGACCCAGCAGCTCAGTGCCAGACTAAGCTGGAGCCAGAGACCCTCAACACCATGAGCTGCCACCACAGTAGGCATGGGGATGAGAAGCGGAAGACATGGGCATCTAAGAAGAAAATCTGCTTTGTCCATGACCTGCCTGATGAGGTGGACTTCCAGAGTCCAGCAGGTGAGCTCCACCATTGATGCAGCCAGCTGTCGGCACACATGCAAACCATTGAGGAGTCCCTCATGGTGTGTAAAGAGCAGATGTTGGTCCTGAATGAGCTGTGTTGGGAGAAAGCCCAGTGCATGCACTGGCTGTCCCAGGCCAAGATGGAGAAGAGGAGAGTGCTGCGGGAGCTGCTGTCACTCCTCCCAAGGGAAGGCACAGACAGCAGTCTACAGATGCCAGCACAGGCTGAACCCCTCCTCCCCACCACCAACTCTGCTTCAGTCGCCTCAGGACGTGTGGTGGTTGAAATGAGGGAGGAGCAGAAAGGTTTTGAAGAATTGCCACTTGAAGACAGCATGGAACCTGCCAGAGGAGAGTTCAGGGTTCCCAACCCCATAGTGGACTCCCCCAAGGAGAAGGTCCTACCCCAGATGCCCCACATCCAGATGCGCCCACAGCTCCCAGGCTCAGGGGAGGAGTGCTCTCTCACATTCTCCTGTAGACTGATGTGGATGATGAAGAACTCTGTGATATACCGAATCTCAAAAGCCTTGGCAGCCACCAGAAGTAGGTGGCCAAGTGGCTTTCTCTCACGCCTCCATATGCCAGATGACGGGATGGTTAAACTGGGGGTAAGGTAGGGCAGAGGCTGCAGGGAGTTGGCCCAAACTCAAGGGATATCTAATGGCCCATTGGTGGCCAAGAAAGAGGCCCATGTTATGCTTATCACAAAGAATAAAGTGTTTTCAAATCAAAATAAAAAAAAAGCCTCCAACAAAGATTTGTTATTCCAGCCCTGAGGCTTGAACTCAGGACCTGGCTACTATTCCTGAGCTCTTTTTGATCAAGGCTGGCCCCACCTCCCCTTCCAGCTTTTTCTGTGTGGAATAGAACCCAGGGCTTCAGGCATGCTAGGCGAACACTCTACCACTAAGCCACATTCTCAGCTAGGATGATTCTTCCCCCTTCCAAACTCATATGGCCATTCCTCAGATCAATAGGAAGTAGGGGCTAGGATGAATATGAAACACAAGTCTGGTTCACACAAAAATATTCCCCCGCCCCCTTTTCCCACTGCCTTAGTTGAAGTTTCTCTTCTACCATTGAGGGATGAGAGAGGGAGAGGGGAGTCCCAAGAAAATACCAACAACAGTGGCCCCCTGAGTCCCACATCCTACCCCACTCAAGTGATCCTCCACATTCTGATCTTATCTGACTCAATGTAAAGTCTACACTTTCTTCTCACCACTGCAAGGCTCAGGATGAAATAAAAGTCAGCCCTGGCCTCAGCCCACACCCAAGGTGGAAGTTCCTAGTCGCAGACCTACTTCCACTTCTGACTGCCCTTAGTTAGGCCAGACCCACCACTCACCACTATGTTGGTAGTGATGACCTCATGGATGGATTTCAGGAAGAAGGTCTATGGCAAAGAGCAGAAGCAGCAGAGTGAGCAGGGCAGAAGGAGGTGGGGTGATTGCTCTGGGATCTTCCTTCGAGCCCTACTGTCGAGCCAGACCCGTGGTGACCCAAAGCACGGACAAGGCCAGGGGGTGAGACGAGAGAGAGGAGCACAAGACTAAATGAGGTACTTCTTTCTCTTAGAGGATTTGATTAATTCCAATCATAATTAATTCCAATTACATTTGGCCCATGCCAATCCCAAAGACAACATGCAATGCCTCTCCGTGCTGTTGTTGGCCGTGAGCACTGTCCCTGAGCTCTTTTGCTCAAGGCTGGCAGTCTACCACTTGAGCCACAATGCCATTTTTGTTTTCTGACGTTTCATGGAGGATAAGATTCTCACACACTGTCCTGCCCAGACTGGCTTGGCACCGTGATCCTCCAGATCTCAGCTTCCTGAGTAGCTAGGATGACAGGCATGAGCCACCAGTGCCCAGTATGTGATGCCTTTTGAAGGCCTCTGGGTGAGTCTGTAAAGGAGCCCAAAGGTCCTGGATAGACCATGACCCAATCAAGGAGCTGGGATGGGGGAAGGCTGACCTTCTAGCCATTCTGTCCCCCCAAAATTAAAGATGCCAGGTGCTGTTGTATGCATCAAACACCTAGGCCAGCAGCCAACAGGCTTAGTGGGGGAAAAGTAGAGAATACCCAAAGATTGCAGTGTAGAAATCTCTGATTTTGCATGCATGTGGTGTGTGTGTGTGTGTGTGTGTGTGTGTGTGTGTGTGTGTGTGTGTGTGTGTGTGTGTGTGTGTGTGTGTGTGTGTGAACTCAGGGCCTAGGCTCTTTCCCTGAGTTTTCTTGCTCAAGGCTAGTGTTGTGCCACTTCCACAGCCCCACTTGTTTTTCGATTGTTAATTGTAAGAGTCTAAAGGACTTTCCTCTCCAGGGTGGCTTTGAATCATGATGGGGACCCTAAGGAAGCAAGAGTAAACACAACTTGCAGGTACAATCCCTATGGTGGGCCACTCTTGCCCCCTCGTAGCCAAAGGCGGAACATGCAGCCCTGTGCCATCATCCTCTAGAGTTCAATTTGGGGAAGTGACCAGAGCCAAGCTGACTTTTGCTCAGCCTGATTGCTGATGCCAGAGCAGGTCTGTTCCACCCTAGGCCAAGAGAGCTCCAGGAGGTCCGGCTTTTCAGGGTCACAAAAAAGGGAGAGGTCAGCTCTATGCTGAGTTAAGAGCCTTTGCCCACGAATACCCCAACTTGTCCTTACTTATCACCATAAGACCTGTGAAAGAACAAACCCCAAAAAACAAATTTGGAGCTGTGCTTCCAAGTGGTAGGCCTCTAGCATTGAACCAAAAGGCTCAGGGACAGGGCCCCCAATCTTTGAGTTCAAGACCCCCAGTCAAGTTCCCCCATAAAACACAGGTTGTCTAAATGTGAACTAGTATGGTTTGTGAAGTGTTTCTGAAGAATGGTGATACTGAAGAAAGCACCCTAATTCTAATGACAGCTGAACTTGTGACACTCAGCTATGTGCTGATTCCTTCACAGGGACCTATTTGCTGGGTCCTTCCCACATGGGGGTTTTGTGCTGAGTCCTCAAAAAGGTTCCCTTTGCTGAGTCATTGCAAAGGATACTATGTGCTGAGTCCCTGAAAAAGTGGACCATCCTGGGTTTTTCAAAGGATGCTGTGTGCTGAGTCCATTACATAATGTACTGTATGCTGAGTCCTTCAAAAGGTGTAGTGAGCTACTGCATCCCAAAGGGTCCTCTATGTGCTAAGCCCTTGTGAAGAGAGGGATGAGGTGTATTTTGAGTGCTGTGTGCTAAGTCCTTTACAAAGTTTGCTCTGTACTGTCCTTCAAATGGTGCTGTGTGCTGAGTGCTTCCAGTGTGGTATGTTCTGAGTCCTTCAAAATTGTTCTATGTGTTGAGTTTTTCAAAGGGTGCTGTGCACTGGGTGTTTTACACAGGGTGCTTCATACTCAGCCCTTCAAAGGGTGCTGTGTGGAGTCTTATAGGGTGCTATGTGATGAATCACTGGGAAAAAGTGCTATGTGCTGAGTTTTTCAAAGCATGCCATGCACTGAGTCCTTCACATTGCAGGCTATGGACTCCCTCCTTCAAAGGGTGGTGTGTGCTGAGTACTCTACCCAAAGTACTACATGCTGAGTCCTTCAAAGGGAGCTGTGTGCTGAGTCCTTTTCACAGAGTGCTTTGTGCTATTTTTGGAAGTGCGCTGTGTGCTGAGTCATCCCAAAGGGTGCTATATTCTGAGTCCTTTAGAGGTAGTTATCCCCAACAATCACACAGACACAAACACAAACACACATACACACACGAGTGTCACCATGCACCTGCTTTGTGTGTGAATGAAGGGGAATGGAAGAGAATCTCCTCCAGCTGTGGGTCTGAGGGGTGATTCGATCCCCAGGGCAGGCTCTGGGGTGGGAGGGAGAATGCTGAGCTGAGGTAAGGCTGCAATTGCCATGGTCTGGAAGCCTTAGGACCTAGTCAGGGCTGCAATTGTGGCTAGTGGTGGGGGGCGGGGCCCAGGGGAGTAGAGGTCGGGGCTCATGGGCACACTTTGGTGGCAGCAATGGCCAGGGGCCCAAGGGAGCAGGGGCATGTGTGCATCAGGGCAGCGTGGCCCAGGAGAGGAGTGTGGGGCTGAAAGAGAGCAGAGAGAAGAGTGAGCAGGAGCACAAGTGAAGTAGGCCCTGAGAGGAGACTCGAGCTGGGACAGCTTCTTTACAGGTTTTGTTTTTGTTTTAGGGATTTTAGAAAAAAAAACAAAAATAAAAAACCAAAAAAAACCTTGGCTCCAACCAGCCCAGTTCCTGGAATGAAAAGAATACCTCTAGGTCCCCCTCCCCTTAACAACTTAACCCACCTTCATTGTTCTGTTAAGGACAGACTGACTAAACAGTTAGCCAGTAATCCGGCTCCTGCTGGCATGCTGGCAACATCCGGAGTTTAGTATAAACTCCACCTTTTTCACATGCCTATATTAAACTCCACTAAACTCCTTTGTGTATGTTTACCTTAAGCTCTGCTTTACCATTGAATTCTCCAGTCATTTAAACCAAAAGTGATAGGCTGGTTTAAACAGCCATTATGTGACAAAGTGTAACCTCATTGGCCACCTGGGTGTGTTCTGGTATGACTGTGCAATCTTTTGGGTGTGTGAAAATCTCATTGGTTGCCTACGTGACCAGGCTTCACCTTGTGATTTTTGCATTTAAAAACCTAAGTACTTGGGCCACTGGGGGTCACAGTATCAGCTCCCCGAGTCTGTGCTGTGCCCCTGGCCTGTCAGTGTAGGAATCTTCTCAATAAAGTTGCTTCTTTAATAACAACTTTGTTGCGGTGGGCTCTGTCACTCCGGTCGACTAGGAGGGCTTGCCTGCCTGAGTAGGGGTCTTCCTACTACACAACCACCAGTGGAAACGGCTTCAGTGGCTGGCGGCTGCTCCGATCATAGCGTGGGTCCTGGCCAGAAGTGCAGAGCATGTGACAATTAGGCACCTATGGCTGCTGAGGTGGAGGCAGCAGTGGCGGCAGACTCAGGGGAGGAGGCCGCTGAGTCAACTGCTGCTGAGAAGGAGCAGAGGCTGCGAACATCCCCGCCATGTGCCCGCAGATGCCCCGCCCCCTCTCAGCAGCGCTGCTTTTCAAACATGGCCCTGCCAGCTCTGAACCACAGTGCCTCTTGCAGTAACCTGGCTGAGATGGCGTGCCCCTGGCATGCTTGTGGCCCTTACTTGGTCCCGGCCCCAGGTCCTCAGATGCCAGGTGCACACCTGATCACAGCCTACAGCTTCTTCCAGCAACACATGTGAGTGGCCGCCCTGCGGGCCAGCACCCCACGACCCAACCCCCAGCAACCTCCCCACTCTACCCAACCCCCCACCCCTGCAGAGCCAGAACCCCGCCTCTTGCTTCCCCTTACCCATCACCCCTGCACCTCCCCCATGTGCCACAGTCTGCCCTAGCTCTGCCACAAATGCACCCAAGGGGGGGGGGTGGAAGTGGGTGTCCACCCGGGGATCCGACCCTCATCTCTAGCGGTTAGTGTCCCAGGAAAAGGGGAACTTCAGGGATGGGTGAAGAGGGGGCACCACAGAGCCCCTAGCCTGGAGCAGTGGGAGCCACACAGCCTTGCATGTGCATCCTTTCTCTCCCTGGTGGGAACCTGGTGGCTTTCATCAGAGATGGGGAGCAACACCCCACCACCTGCCTTCTAGGTCTTTTCCTTTTTGCTGGGGAGGGAGGTGTTGGATGCAAAAGATAGGCCCCCCTTGCTGTGTGAGCCCTTGTCTTCTGTGCTCAGTCACCCTTTCACCTGAGGACATTCCCAGAAGAGCCCACTAGAGAGGTGAGGGCACTGGGGTCAGATAGAAGGTGGGTATTTGGGAGAAAAGCACACCCCCTCTGACACACATACAACCGGCCTGTACCCCCAACCGCAGCTGTCAACAGTTCTGACTGGGTGATCACATTTCCCAGTTCTGCCAGCTTCTGCTAGTGCTCCCAGTCCATCTGGTCTCCTCATCCTCCCCAAGAATCTGCCAAGTTGTTCAGAAGTATGTAGGAGGGAAGTAGGGAGTCCATCTATGTATATAGCCTTTAGGACCCAATCAAAGTCCCCAATGACACCCCCACCCCAGGTCAGACACCTCTCTGGAGGCACCATGACCCCCTGCTTTGTTTTCTGTCCAGGCTCTGAGAAGCCACGTGTCTCGGGACTCCTTCACCCAGAGTCCTAAACTAGGGTTTTGGTGAATGGGGAGTCAAGGCTGGTTGTTCCCAAGGAGAAGGGTCTGGCCCTGGAGAAAGGGGGAGGCAGGGTGGTTCTGCAATATTACAGCATTGTTCCCCTTGGGTGGTTGACCCTGGTTCTGACAAGGGTACGTTGCCTAGATGAGAAATCAACAAATTCAGGAGAGGCACTGCTTTGAGTCTGTGTGTTTAGGTGTGTATGAGAGAGAGAGAGAGAGAGAGATCATCTTTCTCATTGTACAGTCAGCATGTCTAAAAAGAGTACAATAATTTTTTGGAGTGGGGGTCTGGTTGTGGGGTCTGAACTCTGGGCCTGTGCTCTGTCCCTCAGCTCTTCAGCTCAAGGCTAGCACTCTAGCACTTGAGCCACAGCGCCACTTCCGACTTTTTTCTATTTGCTTACATGGTGCTGAAGAATCAAACCCAGGGCTTTGTGCATGCAAGGAAAGCACTCTACCACTGAGCCACCTTCCTAGCCCAAGCAAAAGCATTTTATTTGTGTGCATGTGTGTATTTGTTGTTCTTTTTTCATTAATACCCAGTATGAGCCCAGCCACAATTTTTGTTTTCTCTTTCACAGTGTCATGGCTCCTTTAGAGAAGATTTCATTAGATGTTCCTTCCCACCACTTTCGTCCCCTTTCCTGCAGCCCACAGTAACTGCTGGGCCTGCGTGGGTCTCTCCTAGGAGGCCTGTGTGAACCACAGACCAGAGTGGATACCTGCCCTTCTGTCTTTAGCCAGAAGGCTCATGAGGCTACTGTGACCACATCTGCATTCTTCCAGCCAGACAGTCTGCTCTCATGCGTATAGTTGGAGCTAATTCAAAGTTGGGAATGTGTCTGCCAAACATAATTAGGGAACTAGATAGGGGGTGTAGGGCAGGGGCGGTGAAGCTAGGAGGGTCTGGGAATTAATGAACCGTGTGACATGGGAGATGGTTCACCACGACCGAGGATGAGGGGGGAATCTTACCCAGGGCGTTGATGGTGTCCAAGGGCATCTTAACAGGGGGCTCCGGCTCCCCAATGTTGCCATGGATTTCCTCCCAGGGCAGTGCACTGGTGGGCAGTCCTCCCTGGAGTCCTGCAGACTCCAAGCTATATCACTCCTGAGCTGTTTCCAGCTAGGCAATGGTAGGCAAGTGTGTTCCCCCTGTTGGAGCCTGCTTGGGATCAGGACATGCAGTTAGCTAAGGCTCTCTGAATGCCATTTTCTGTAATCTGCTGTAGGCTGTCTGGAAGGAAAAAGGGACTGCTTATTTTGGAACCCATTAAGTATGCTACCTTTTCCAGGGTTTTTTCTTGAAGCTGGCAATTTCTACTAATGTCTGGGATTCTGGGTCAAATTAGATGGACAATTTCAGCCACCAAACAATGACTTTCAAAGCGGCACAGGCAGAGTTCCCAAGCCAGAAGTTTTCCTGCTATGAACGTCGTGCCTTGACTGCCTTTCTCTGGCAGCTGCTGATTCTCCACCGGCTCTCTCTAGGCTGACCACCACAGTTGAGGATGTCTTGGGGAGCAGAGATTGTGACCTCACCATCCGCAGCCAGTCAGATGTGAGCAGAGACAATTCCCAGAACCTGCACTGGAATCTGGGAGATTCAGAGACCTGGAATGCCTCAAGGATCCTTTCTCTGCAACATGAAACTTGGGGGCCAGAGATAGTGGACCATCCTGTCTGCACCAGGGAGTGGAAAGGAGGCCCCTTGAGCCTGGCATTCACCTCACAGCAACCTTGTTCACACCTGAGTGGGGAATGGAGTGCCACAGAGCTGGTCAGTGGCTGGACAGAGATCTTTGAGAAGATAGGCATCCCAGAGGCCCTGGAATCCAGTGAGGACAACATGGTTCACGTCCTTGGAACCAAAACAGTTAAGTGCAGTGGTACCAGGAGGGTGGGAAGAGGGAGGAGGGAGAACTGTTGGAGAGCTACATCAGGATTTGTCCCCACCCAGGATGCTTAACGAATTAGATGGGACTTTGCTGTAGTATTGTCATAGACAGATGCTACTTTATTTATCCAAAAATACGATTAGTGTGTGCCAAGCCCAGGGGGTGAGGGGCGGGTCATACACGATGAAAGGTTCCAGTGCTGGATCCACAGAACATGAAGAAATCTTGGTTTGAGTTGGATACCATTGCTTCACTCCTGTCATCCTAGCTACTTAGGAGGCTGAGATGGGAGGATTGAGGCTTAAGGCCCATGCAGGAAAGCCTTTAAGACTCTTGTCTCCAACTAACTACCAAAAGGAAAATGCCAGAAGTGGATGAGTGGCTCAAGCCATAGGCTGTTGACCTTGAGTAAAAAGGTTCAGGGACAGTACCCAGTCTCTGATTTTAAGGCCCAGGAGTGACACAAAGAGAGGACAGAGAAAGAGAGGAGTGAAGAATAGAGGGAGAAAAGGAGGAAAGGAAGGAAGAAGGGATCATGCAGGCCTTGGTTTGGAGTCAAGGGAGCCAACCATTCACAATCTCTGTGGGGACAGTTTCAGAGCCTAAAGCCAGTATGTAGGACGAAGCGACTGTCCCCTCAGCAACTTCATGATATCCAGGATCTGAGTGATTTGCTTACTGCTGAGGGAAACAGCCTGGGGTAGACCCTAGGGCTCAGGATGTGTCACCGACTTTATTTTCTGGTCAGATGAGAAGAAAGTGTCCAAACGTTAGGGAGGATAGGGAGTGCGATATCCAGAGGGGGGGAGGCAGGGGATAAGGAGGAAGATGAAGAGGGAGGATGATCCCAGATCAGGTGTGTCAGGCCATTGAAGCCGTGACCTCACCTTACAACCTAGACCATCAGTGATAGAGCCTTCAACCCAGCCACATGGCTATTAAAAGTCCTGGCACTCTAGGTTCACCCTTGACAACCTCGCTGTCGTCCACTGCAGGATGCCTGTGCAGTACATCCTTGGGTACTGGGACTTTTGCTGGCTCAATCTGAAGATGACACCCCCAGTGTTCATTCCTCAACCACAGACAGAGGAAACCAGGCCACTGGCACAGGACAGCCAGGGAATGAGGGAAACAGTCAGACGCATGTTGCTCTGAGTCTTCCTCTAGGGGACTCTAGGGCCCCATGACTGCCATTCTCAGAGGTAGAGTTGGGTCTCCTTGCTGGCTCAGCCTTTACTCTAGATGGCAGATGTGTGATTTAGAGAGGGCAGACTGAAGGTCGAGGCTGGTGAGAAAACCAGAGGCACTGGGCTCTGAGCTGCATTGTTTCTTTGAGGATACTCACAACCCAGGATCATTCCTGAGGTGGATCAGCCCTTTTCTCCTTCCCCAGATAAAGGGACCTAGAGCCCTCCAGTCTGCATCCCTTGGCTGAGAAATTAATTCATTCCAATATCCTTTGGTTGGATAACTAGATCTCAACTGACTACCCAGTGTCAAGACAGGACAGTGAGAGATCTTGAGTCCTTGATGAGGTCACGGGATCTCAGTATGAGATTGTACTTGTATGTCCTGACTCGGTGCATGGTCAGTCCCATCTCAGTCTGCCATGATCTAGGGCATAGAATCTAGAGACTCAGAGCACGATGGGGTCTATTCTGTGAGTCTTGAGTATTATGTGTGAGCTTTGAGCTCCGGTGTGCTCACCTGCTTCCCTTGGTTGGGTGGGTTTATGCTAGAAAAAGTTTAAAACTAGGGCCTGGGTCCCATCCCTTGTTTTATGCTCAAAGCTAGCACTCCACCATTTGAGCTCCAGCTCCACTTGCAAGGTTTTTGGGTTTTTAATTGGAGATAAGAGTTCTCAATGACTTTCCTTCCAAGGATGGCATTCAACTGCAGTCTTCAGATCTCAGTCTCCTGAGGGGATAGGATGACAAGCATAGAAATGCATCTTTGGCTGTGTGTCAATGGCTCATGGCCGTCATCCTAAGTACTCAGGAGCTGAATCTTAGGATCAAGAGTAAAAGCCAGCTTGGGCAGGAAAGACCCTCAGACACTTCTCTCCAATAAAGCACCAGAAAACCGGAAGTGGTGCTGTGGCTCAAGTAGTAGAGTGCTGGACTTGAGCTGAAGAACTCAGGGATAGAACCCAGGCCCAGAGTTCAAGACCCACAACCAATCAAAAGAAAGAAAGTAAAACATCTTTGCAAAGGAGGATGGACATGTGTTGTGTGTATGTGTGTGGGGAGGAGGGGGCTGGTAGATATTTATCGCCCAGCTCATTCCTCGCATTAGACGGATTGTTCAAACTCTTAGTTCACAGCAGCCGATTCTTGACCACAGGTAAAGCTCTGGGTTGGATGTCAACCATCGGACCTCAGTCTCCTCATGGGACAGTTGTGAGGAAATAAGGGACTAATACAGAGGGATCTCTGGAGCAGAGCCAGGAACAGAGGGAGCAGGTGTCAGATATATTTCTCATCAATTCTGTGAGCATATGACAGGAAGTTGCTGGGAAAGGGCTCAGATGGGTTCTGTTATTAATCATGCAACAGGTGTGGGATTATGAAACAAAACATGGCTGTCTCTCATTACCCTATCCTCATGAGGTAGGGATCCTTCACTCTATTCATTTTTCCAGCTGGGGAAAATGAGTCATGGAGAAGCCAGGTGACCTATTCATGATTACCAGCTGAAAGGAATCTTGGCCTGATTTCTCTGCCATGCTTCCTAGGACAGTGGGTGTTATTCAGTCCATTTCTTGTGATGGGAAGTCCACTTCTTGTCATTTGTGGGGCTTGAATTCTGGATCTGGATGCTGTCCCTGAGCTCCTCAGATAAAGGCTAGCGCTCTACCACAGGAGTCACAGCATCACTTCCCATTTTCTGTTAGTTCTTTGAGGATAAGATTCTCACAGGCATTCCTCCCAAGCCAGCTATGAACCAAGATCTTCACATCCCAGACTCCTGTGTAGTTAGGATTATAGGTTTGAGCCATCGGCATCTGGCTTAAGTGTAATTCTGGAACTCTGTCGCTGTCTCTGTCTCTGTCTCTTTCTCTGTCTGTCTGTCTCTGTCTCTGTCTCTGTCTCTGTCTCTGTCTCTGTCTCTGTCTCTGTCTCTGTCTCTGTCTCTGTCTCTGTCTCTGTCTCTGTCTCTGTCTCTGTCTCTCTCTCTCTCTCTCTCTCTCTCTCTCTCTCTCTCTCTCTCTCTCTCTCTCTCTCTCTCTCTCTCTCTCTCTCAGGAATTGGTAGAATGAGTGTTGGAGGAGTTGGCCCAGCATCCCCATGAGGCTGGAACGCAAGGTGGCCCTCTCATTCTGGAGGTGGGCTGTGGTTCAGGAGCTGTTTTGCTCAGCCTGTTGAAGCAGCTTCATGAGGTAAGCCCCTCTGTGCCCTGGCTAGACCATGATGATTATTCATTGTCCATCCCATGAGTCCTTCCCCACATCACTCTGCTACACCATTGGAGGAAAGTGGATGAGAAAGTGTCACCTTGTCCCCCTGCCCAGCACAATCCCAGGCCTCTGACCTATACCCCCACCTATCTGACAAGACCTTGGCTCTAAGACAATAAAAACACTCTGTGTGTACTACCCTTTGCTGGGGAGTGTTGTTTTGGTTAGGGTGGCGGGTTCAGAGGAGAGACCCCAGACCTGATTCCTCCCAGGGAACATTTGTTCTTGTGACAGAGCCAAATCATTGCTGTGGATAAGGACGAAGCCTCCATCAGACTGACCCAGAACAATGCTCAAAGATAGGTAGGCTGTTGAAGTATCAATCCCACTCATGTCTGCTTCCTACTCCCAAAAAGGAGGTGTAGTATGGGTGGCCTGGCCTTGGGTTTAAGGGATTATAAATGGATGGTGGCGGTCAGGAGCTCATGGCTCCCACCCACCATCCTAGCACTTTGGGAGGCTGAGCTCTGATCTTTGTGACTCAGAGTAACCCAGGCAGGAAAGTACGTGTGAATCTTATCTCCCATAAACCACCTCCCTCCCCAAAAACACACACAAAAAGCCAGATGTGCTGTGGCTCAAGTGGTAGAGCCTCAGCCTTGAAAAAAAGAAGCTCAGGGATAACACCCAAGCCCTGAATCCAAGCCCTAGGACTAACACAATCATGAAATAAATGAACATTGTACACCTTTTATCTGACTTCCAAGAAAGATGTATTCAGGTTTCTTGCTGGTACATGTAGCCAAAGGTAAGGGGCTCCCTTTCATGTTTCCCTAACCCTCACCTTCTCTCCTTCATCTGTCCAGGCTTAGGTTGCAGGACAGAATTCAGATCATCCCCCTGGTTGTGACCTTAGGTACCCTGCCCCATCCACCTCCCTTGGGGTCAGGATCCTGGATGCTCTCCCTGCTGGGAGGATGAGGCACCACAGAGATGAGGGTAGGTATTCCCAACACTCACGCACACACACACACAGAAATACCCCTAATCCAACTGAGACTAGCCTTTTCCAAAGACACTTTATCTCCTTGGATTAACTGACCTAGGAGAGGAATTTGATCCCCTGTAATGATTATTTTAACTTGGGCTTGCTAGTTGACAGGAGATAAACAGGAACAAAAAAAAACAAAAAGCCTTTGGTGCCCATCACCTGGGGTTCGGGCTCATGCCTATCATCCTGGCTACTCGGGAGGCTGAGAACTGAGGATCACAGTTTGAAGCCAGCCATAAGCTGGAAAGCCCATGAAACTCTACTCTCCATAGAACCACCTAAAAGCTAGAAGTGGTGCTGTGGCTCAAGTGGTAGAGCACCAGCATTAAGCAACAAAACTCAGAAAGACAGCTCCCAGATCCTCAGTTCAAGCCCACACAAAGAAATGGTCCTGTCTTTTTCCCCACAGATTGCCCAAGCTTCGAGCCCCCTCTCACGGAGTGTGATACAACACCTGCCCCTGGGTGGTGTATCAGGGCCTTCACAAATCCGGTGGTGGAATCCAAGCCTTCCCATTCATGCATTCTCAACCCACACTGGCTGGAAGGCAGAGTCTGACAAGGCTGGCAGCCTGCACAGCGGAGAGCCTCCAGCTTTTCCAAGGTGATCAGAAAGGGCTTCTTGGAGACAGCACTTGAAAAGGGGGTCTTGCTTAACAAGGAGGATCTGAAAGACGCACAGAGAACAAAGGTGCTGCAGATGATGGGCAACATAGCAGAGCGTGTTCATTTCCAGCCAGGGCTGCTGGTGAGAGACTTGGTATAGATGTGCGAAACTGTCCCAAGACAGGCCTGAGGCTTCACAGAAGAACAGCTATCTAGGGCTGGGATTTTGTCTCAGAGGTGGAGGGCTCGCTTAGCACACAGGAAAGCATGGGTTCGATTCCTAGGTCCTGCATGCACAGAAAAATCTGGAAGTGGCATGGTGGCTCAGGTGTAAGAGCACTCCCCTGGAGACAAAGCAAGTTAGGGACAGTGCCAGGCCATGAGGTCAGGCCCCAGGGCTGTCACCATAAAACAGTTCTCCCAGTGACCTTTGTGACAAGTGGATGGCTATGCCCTGAAGCTCTTAGTAGATCCATCTGTGCTTTGTGTCTCCTCTGACAGAGGGGAGCTGGACAGTCCTTCTGCCCTGGGTACCCCTGGGCCCGCTTGTCAGCAACCCTCCTAATGTCTTCCACGAGGACATGGAGCAGCTGGACCCAGAAGTCCTCAGGTATCATTTGGGTGGGGCAGGGGGACATAGGGCAGGCCCAAGAACTCTTTGGGCGTCTGATCTGCCCTGGAAGACCAGGCAATCTGCAGGAGGCAGATGGGAGGATAAAGGGGGTTAGTGATGTGGAGGGGGCCCTTTAATCCCCATGGCTTCACCCAGATTGTAGCATCCCTTTGCTGTCCCTGAGGGAGGTAGAGGTGTGTCTAGGTGGTAGTGTCTAGAGGAGGACTAGGTGGACATTCTGAAGGACTTGACACCTTAAGCTATGAGCCGGTGGCTCATGCCTGTCATCCCACACCTGTCATGCTGGACACTCAGGAGGCTGAGTTCCAGAGGCTCTCATTTCATAGCCCAGGCAGGAAAGTCCCACCAGAACCTCATCTCCAATCTCCAACCGGAAGTGGCACTGTGGCTCAAGTGGTAGAGCACTGGCTTTGAGGAAAATTAGACATCAAGGAGAGTACCCAAGCCCTGAGTTCAAGCCCCTCAACCAAAAAGCAAAAGCAAAAACAAAAAAACAAACAAGAAAGAAAGACACCCCTTCTTTGCTTGCAAGAGATAGTGAAGTACTATGGTTGCTATGGCTGTGAGACTAGGTGCTGGCCTCACTGTACAGACATTTCTAATAACTCTCCAGGTTTACCACAGTGTGAAGCCATAGCAGGGTGGGTGGTGCCTTACCAAGAACTCCAGAGGTCATGGCCTGTGGTAGGCAGGGAGTGGGTGAATGGGAGCAGGTGTCGGATGGTAGTGTCAATTATATGCTCTCCATCCATGGAAGAATGGTTTGCATGCTGGTGACCAAGTCTGAAGTGTAGGGTTACATTTGGTTTGTGTCTTGATGAGTTGGGTTTTCCCTTGGTATAAGAAGGTGGCTACATGAGGAGGCTACAATGCTTGATAAGAAATGTATTCCTTATCTTGCCCATGTAATTGTCATCCCTCTGTACAGGATTTTCACAATAAAAAAAGAAAGAAAGAAAAGAGCTGAAGAAAAAAAAAGTTGGGTGTAGCCTGGCGCTGCCAGTGGCTCATAACTGTCAGCCTAGCTACTCAGGAGGCTGAGATCTGAGGATCACTGTTCAAAGCCAGCTTGGGAAGGAACGTCTGTGAGACTTTACCTCCAATGAACCACCAGAAAATTGGATGTGGTGTTGTGGCACCAGTAGTGGAGCGCACACCTTCATCTGAACAGCTGAGGGCCTGCTGGCAGGCCCAAAGCTCAAACCCCATAACCTACAACCAAATAAAAGGTAGCTGAATTTTCTGCATAACAGTGTGTACAGTAGAAATGCGATGATATGTTGTGAACCATTCCAGACATGTGAGAGGCTCTGAGTTTTGTCTGCAGTTGGTCTGATGATGGTAGAGCCATCTTCTCTGGGGTGGAAAGTTCAGGGTGCTCAGGGACTGCTGAGGCTTTGGGCTACCACTGGGTGTGTCTGTGTGTTCGTGTGTCTTTTGTCTGTGTGTGTGTGTCTGTGAGTTTGGATGTAGAAGACCTGGGCCTTGAACTCAGGGTCTACGTGAAGTTCCTATGCTTCTGTGCTCAAAGCTAGTGCTCTAACACTTGAGCTGCAGCTCCATTTCTTGCTATTTGGTGGTTCATTGGAGATAAGAGCCTCACAGGCATTTCTGTGCTGGCTGGCTTTGACCTCAGCCTCCTGAGTAGCTAGGATGACAGGTGTGAGACACCAGTGCCATATTTGTGTGTGTGTGTGTGTGTGTGTGTGTGTGTGTGTGTGTGTGTGTGTGTTTCCCTCATCTTTCTCTGTCCCGTTCCTGGGTGCCTGTCTGCCTCTTTCTCACCTCGGATGGTGCCCCTCCTCCACATCGACCTTGCCTTTAGCCTCCTAACAGGGTCTACCATGAGTCCTAAATGGCCAGAGACCTGAGTTCAACTTTTCTTTGGGGCCCAAGTCCAGCTGTCCAAATCTTTGGCCTCCTGCAGGGGATTCTGCATCTGCTGGGCTAGCTGCAATAGAGCCTTGCCTGTCTCTGGGTGGGGAACTCAGACATGGGATGTCCTGCCCTTTTCCTCAGCTAGACCTCTGGCTGCATGTCCCTCTCAGCAGGCTGGTAGTGGAGTGAGGGAAGGGGGTTGCCGGTGGCTCTGGCCAACTGCAGCTTGATAGCGGACTGAAGGCTGCCCAAGCAAGGAAGATTCCAGGCTACATTGGAGGTGAGGCCAAGGTGGCTTGGAAATATCTGTTGGTACTTAGGAAATGTCCAAGTACTTTATCGCAGGCAAGTCTATCTTCCAGCCCCATCTGGGCCTCTCCAATCCTTCTAGAGAATTCTGGATGCCCAGATTACAGAGGCACAGACTTTAGATTCCAGGACCAGGGAATTGGGGGAGGAGAGACTGGTATGGCCAATACCTCAATGTTCTGGGGCATTAGCCTTGACCTAGGTATGCCCCCCTTGTGTACATTCACTTCTTAACCCAGAGCTCGCCAGAAACAGGCCACTTGTGGTGGTGCTGTAGAAATGGCAGGAGTGGAAGTGAGATCTAGGATGACCAAAATCTGGATTGATGGCCTAAGGGGGGGGGGGCAAAATGTGTCTTTAAAAAAAAACTCTAGAGCTGGAACTCAGGGCCTAGGCACTGAGCTTCCTTTGCTCAAATCTAACACTCTATCACTTGATCCACCGGTCACATTTCATCTTTTTAGTATTTTAGTGGATATAAGAATCTCACGAACTTTCATGCCTGGGCTAGTTTCAAACTGCCATCTTAAGAGCTCAGCCTCTTGAGTAGCTACGATTGCTGGTATGAGCCCCTGGCACCTGCTAAGGATGTTTGTGTGTGTGTGTGTGTGTGTGTGTGTGTGTGTGTGTGTGTGTGTGTGTGTGTTTACCAGGGCTCGAACTCAGAGCCTAGGTGGTATCCTTTAGCTTGTTTGCACAAGGTTGGTGCTCTACCTCTTGTACTCCAGTAGCTCTGCTTCCCACCGTTTTGGTGATTCATTGCAGATAACAGTCTGCCCAGGCTACCTTTGAATCTTGCTTGATCCTCAAGTGTCAGCCATGATTAGCTAGGATTATAGGCATGAGCCACTGGCATCCAGCTGCAAGGATGTCTCTTCATACTGTCTTCTGTTCGAACAGCTATCTACTTACCTTGGCCTAGATCTCTGATCTCCACATCAGCTCCCAGCAGCCCTTAACTGTGTGGAGAACATAAAGCTCAAAACTCTCAAGCATCCAATTTCTATGTCCTCAGGGGAGGGTACGTTTCCTCTGAAGCCTGGAGGAGTAGGGGGAGGGGGAAGAAGGTTAGGTATAAATGGGTGCTAGGCTGGGAGAGAGGTACACTGTCTTAGCCAAGAAGGAAAATGTGGCCAGATGTTAATAGCTCATGCTCTCACATTCCTAGCTCCTCAGGAGGCTGAGATCTAAGGATTGGCATTCAGAGGCAGCCCACGTCACTTTGTTTTTTCTTTTTTTTTTTTTGTATCAATAGCATCTTTTATTGTGAAAATACTGTACAGAGGGGTTACAATTACATGGGCAAGATAATGAGTACATTTCTTATCACCAGCTCACTTTTCTAAAGTGTGTGAGACTCTCCTCTTCAAATAACCACCTGAAAGCTGGAAGAAAAGTTGTGACTCAAGTGGTAGAATTGCTAGCTTTGAATGAAAAAAGAGCCCGGGTTCTGAGTTCAAGCCCAAGTACTAAGATGTGCCCATGCACACACACACACACACACACACACACACACACACACACACACACACACACACACACACACACACAGACATACACACAAGAAGGTGGTAATGATGAGCTGAGCTAGAACTGGGGGCAGTCCAGAGGCATAGTCATAGTAAACTCTCGACATGTAATTTATTTCTCCCCAACTCCTTCTTGGGCTGAGGGTTCTGGGCCATGGCAATAAGTTCTATGGAACCTGCACTTCCATCCATGCATAGGGTACAGGACCAAGGGAAGAACACGATGGATGCTCGTTTATACTCAATGCATGATTGCAGACCTTCATCTGCCGCTGAACATTGGTGAGGAAAGCAGGCCTCTGAGCCCTGGGACTCCTGGGATACCCACTGCTACAATCAGCAGACGGCCAGCTGTGGATTCCTGAGCCAACAAGCCTTTCATGAGCCCAACTCAACACCCACCTAAGGTGTGCCTGACAAATTTGCCCCCGTGAGTAGGCATTACCTGCTGTGCCATCTTGCAGCTCTTGCCCCTCCTGGCCAAGAAACCTGGTCTGAAATGTTGATTTACTGCTCAGATCCACACTGCACCCATGACAGATGCCATTCTGATGACCTGGCTGATGACCTCAGTGCCCCAAGGCTAGACCGTTGTCTGATACTTTGGCCCGCTCTATAGAAAAAGGCTCCCAAAGAGGCTGCTTTCAAGACTTGTAGGACACCTAGATATTGGGAGACCCTTAGCAGTCCACTGGAAATTACTCTGCCTAGAGCCACAGAGTGAGGTTCATGCAGGCCAGGTGGGGCTTGAACTCTGGGCCTGGGCAGTGTCCCTTCAGCTCTTCAACTGACCAATTGAGCCACAGTACCACTTCCAGTTTTCCTGTGGTTCATTGGAGATCAGAGTCTCCTCTACTTTGCTGCTCAGGATGGCTTTGAACGACGATCCTCAGATCTAAGCCTCCTGATGAGCTAGGAGGATAGGCATGAGCCACCAGCACCCAACTAATTTAGACTTTCACCACAGTGGACTCGGAACTCCTGAAAGCTTTATTTTTTATGTGCCAGTACTGGGGCTTGAACTTAGGTTCTAGGCTCCGGTCTCTTTAACTTTTGCCTCAAGGTTGGCACTCTAGCACTTGATCCACAGCTCCATTTCTGGTAGTACATCGGCAAGAAAAGTCTCACTAACTTTCCTCCCCTGAGCTGACTTTGACCCACAACTTCTGATCTCAGTCTTTTCAGTAGCTAGGATTTATATGGGTTGAGCCACTAGTAGCATTGGGCTAGAAACTTTTCTTTTTTTTTTTGGATCCAGTCGTGGGGCCTGAACTCTGGGCCTGGCCGATGTCCCTCAGCTCTTCAGCTCAAGGCTAGCGCTCTAACACTTGAGCCACAGCGCCACTTCCGGCTTTTTTCTTTTTTGCTTATGTGGTGCTGAGGAATCGAACCCAGGGCCTCATGCATGCAAGGCAAGCGCTCTACCACTGAGCCACCTTCCCAGCCCCCTAGAACCTTTTCTTTTTTTTTTTTTAATTGTATTTTATTTTATTTGAGAACATACTGTACAGAGGGGCTACAATTACATGGGCAGGATAATGCATACATTTCTTACCAAGCATTGCAGCCTCCTCCTTTGTTTACCCTTCACTTCCCTTCCCTGCCTCCCCCCTCCCCCCACCCAATTTTACCCCCCTCCCCCCACCCAATTATACCCCCCTCCCCCCCCACACCGACATTGTAAAGCTGGTTTTGACATGACATTTTGTACTTCTCATTGTTGCAACAGGTCCACCTGAATCCTTAAACGACTTGTTTGTCCCCATCTCCTCCACATGTTATACTGACATCAAATATAGTGAAAGCGGGGGTTACACTGTGGGGGAGGGACATACAAAGCAACAAAGAAATAATCTTATAAATGCGTTAGAAACACATGCATGAAAGAAACGAAAACATTAAAATAGAACCTTTTCTTAAGCAAGTGTTCTTCCGTGCATTTGCCCTGACTCCTCCATGGAAAGGAGGCCTGAGGGTCAGGAGCTGTGAAAAAAAGGCTACCAGCCACAGGAAATGGCTGGGGTCCATCTTGAAAAGCCAAGCTAATCTTCCCCCTGGGCCCCATTCTGGGACTTCCACCCTCTGCCCTCCCTGTGGATCAAATACAAGCCTTGACCCAGCCTTGAATGTATTACCGGACTTGTGTGAAGCCTCAGAACCTTCATTCCACCCACACCACCTATTCTACACCACAACTCAAGAAACTTTGTGCAGTTTGTACCTTCTGCCTGAGGCTCTCTATCTTGTTCCACATCTTAGAACTCCACTGGAATTTTGGCACTGGTTATACCACCTCCAGGAGCAAGTTTTTCATTCCCTTCTCCCTCTTTTTTTTAAATATTGAGTTGCTAGAGATGGAACTTGTGCAGGCTGACTGGCAAATGCTCTAGCTTGGTTTGTGTGTGTGTGTGTGTGTGTGTGTGTGTTCATGCCAGTCCTAGGGTTTGAATTCATGACCTGGATGCTATCCCTGAGGTTTTGTGCTCAAGGTTAGCACTCTATTACTTGAACCACAGCTCTACTTCTGACTTTTGGGGTGTTTAATAGGAGAAAAGTGTCTCATATAGACTTTCCTGCTTGCTATTGTGATCCTCAGATCTCAGCCTCCTGAGTAGCTAAGATTACAGGTGTGAGCCACCAGCAACTGTCCTCTACCCTATCTCTTACCTCTAACCTTGGCCCTCCTATGAGTACCAGAAGAATATGTCTCACCAGGCTCACTTTTTTGCCAGTCTTGGGTCTTGAACTCAGAGTCTGGGCATGTTCCTGAGTTTCTTTTGGTCAAGGCTAGCACTCTTATCACTTAAGCCACAGTGCCACTTTTGGCTTTTTCTGTTTCTGTGATCCTGCGGAATCAAACCCAAGCCTTTCTGTGTGCTAGGTAAGTACTCTACCACTAAGCCACATTCGCAGCTCAAGGCTCACTTCTGACAGGAACTATGAGGGTGGGCTTTATTGGCTTATCCCTTTTGGTGCAGAAATCGCTTGCTACTTCATATCTTTGCCAAGATTTGGGAACAACCTGTGACTCGGCAATGAGAATGGTGAATGAGGAATAGCCACCAGGCCCCAGAGGAGTAGGCTCACATTTAACAGAGGGATAGAGAATATGGAGCCAGAACCTTTGACAACTCCTACAGCCTAGGACCTGTGGTCTCCCTGGAGGCAGTGGCTGGCTGCTCGGTGTCCCGATGGGACATCTCAACCAGAACATAAGGCACTTGTTGCACAGCCCAGGCAAAGCTGGCGGGGCTTCAGTTATTAAATGGCAGAGAAGGATGCTTTGTTCAAGCTGCTGGCTCAGACTTAGGACTCTCTGAGGACTTGCCCAGGTTGAGGGAAGGACATGAGCATGGGCAACCTGCTGAATGCCCATCATCCATACATCATCCATCCATACACAGAGACATGGAGTTATTGCCTCCTTTTTTGGGGGTGGGGGTTTAGGCAGGTCCAGGTTTGTACTTTGAGCCTAGGCCCTGTCCCTGAGCTCCTTTTGCTCAAGGATAGCACTCTGCCCTTGAACCACAGCCCCACTCATATTTTTTTTCCCCTGTGATCTGTTTGAAAAAGAAGAGTGTTGTGGACTTTCCTGCCCCGGATGAATTCAAATTGGCATTCTCTACATCTCAGCCTCAGGATTAGTTAGGTTTATAGGCAGGAGCCACTGACACCTGGCTTTCTTTTCTTCTTGTTGTTCTCTTTTTTAATCATGACAATCTGAAATCTTCATGGTGTCATTCCAATGTTTTGCATTCAAAGTAACCTAGCCAGGCCTGGAATTCGAATGCTATGTCTATCACCCACAAATGGAGGGAGATCCTGATGAATGCTAATTGAATGTTATAAAAGTAATAATTAAATTTGCAGTTAATTCATGATTCTATTTTAGAATGCCACACAAAAATTATTGGATTTAAATCTTCATTCTAGCACCAAGGTATGATTAAGGATATTGACTAATTTTTAATTCTGTTGTAAGTATTCAACCATGATACCTCATTAAATGGAGTCATAATTTAGTAACTAATAATTGGTTCTAACATATATATAATTTAATAACATCTTCACATTCCCTCTTTGTAAGTGTTTGTATATATATATATATATATATATATATATATATACACATATAGGTGCAGGTATATATATATATATATATATATATATATATATATATATATAATATCAATCTACACATTTTTGAGCACATTTTGATCACAGTTCATCAGAATTTCCTGGATGCTCAGTTTGCCGGAGGCTGTTGTGCTAAGACTGTACCCCATTTATGGATTGGGCAATGTAGGATGAGTTGAAATTCCAGCTGGCCAAAAATTTATTTGTGGAGTAAGAAGCCAATTTGACACATTTTTTTTCTTCTCTGTGAAAGTCCTGGGTCTCAATAGGATGTATAATCCATATGCAAATATATCCTATGGGATATGATATAATAAAGGAAATGTTATATGTGTAACAATACTAAATAAGGGTAATAAATGTCATGTGCAGTAGAACCTATGTATGTAAATAGATCTCATATATATGAATATTATCTTTTCCTGTGCTGGGGCTTCAATTCATGCCCTGGGAACTGGTCTGAATTTCTTTTTTCTTTCCTTTTCTTTTTTTTGCCAGTCATGGTGTCTGAAATCTGGGCGTGGGCACTGTCCCTCAGCTCTTCAGTTCAAGGTGAGCGAGCACTCTACCACTTGAGCTACAGTGCCACTTCTAGCTTTTTCTGCTTATGTGGTGCTAAGTTATTGAACCAGTGGCCTCATGCATGCAAGGCAAGCACTCTACCACTGAGCCACCTTCCCAGCCCCATGAATTTCTTGTCTTTAATGATGGTGAGTTTTCCTCTTCACACATAGTGTCACAGAGTTACCCAGACCCTGAGTTCAAATCCCAGGCCTGCTAGAAAAATGATGCAATTTCCTAGCCAGTGTCTTATTGTTATTACTTTTTTTATGGCCTAGCACAGGGCTTGAACTCAGGTCTTTGCATCTCTGCCACAGCTGCTCACTGGATCCTACGACCCTACTTCAAATTTTGGAGCTGACAGAAAAAAAAAAAAAAACAATAAAAAGGACAAGGATGAAACTGAGAAGTTCAAGAAGGTTGTTTTATTTTTTTTTCCTTTGTATTGTGACCATCTGGGTCTAAATGACAAGCCCCAGAATGTGTACGTGACATTGCATTGCTAATGTTTGGTGGGCTATTAGGGAAGCCAAAGCTGAAACAAGCAACTTAGACCTGGAGGTCCAGTCTTGGAACTGCCACTAATGAATGGTGGGAAGTTCTAAGAAATTCATTCTGATATACATCCGTACAAATAGAATGTTATAAAAGTAACATTTAAATTAGTAGTTGGTATATGATTATATTCTAAAACTATACACAACAATTACTCTACATTGACTAATTTTCTTTTTTTATGGGTCCGGTCATAGGGCCTGACCTCTGGGCCTGGGTACTGTCCCTCAGCTCTTCAGCTCAAGGCTAGCACTCTACCACTTGGGCCACAACACCACTTCTGGCTTTTTTCTTTTTACTTATGTGGTGCTGAGGAATCGAACCCAGGACCTCAGGCCTACAAGGCAAGCGTTCTACCACTGAGCCATCTATCTCTATCTACCAATCTACAAATTTATCTGTTTATACAATTGTCACTCCTGGGGGTCAGTGTTAGAGTGCTCACTGAGTATGTACAAAGTCCTAGGTTCCATTCCTCACTACCACTTGCACAGAAAAATCCAGAAGTCATGCTGTTGCTCAAACAGTCGAGTACTAGCTTTGAGCTTAAAAGATTAGGGACTGTTTCTAGACACTTACTCAAGATGCAGGTCTGGCACCAAAACAAAACAATAGAATGTTCTGACTGCAAAGATATAAGAATAGGACTGCAAATACATCATTGTAGAGCAAGCTAGGAGTCTGGTGATGTGAGCTGCCATGTAACCTGACTTAGCCAAAGGTAAACTGCTGCAACCCAGGTACACAGAACCAGATGCTTCTTTTTTTTTTTTTAATATCTTTCTTTTTTTTTAATATTATTTTATTTTATTTGAGAACATACTGTACAGAGGGGCTACAATTACATGGGCAGGATAATGCATACATTTCTTACCAAGCATTGCAGCCTCCTCCTTTGTTTACCCTTCACCTCCCTTCCCAGCCTCCCCCCTCCCCCCACCTAATTATACCCCCCTCCCCCCCCCACCGACATTGTAAAGCTGGTTTTGACATGACATTTTGTACTTCTCATTGTTGCAACAGGTCCACCTGAATCCTTAAACGACTTTTTTGCCCCCATCTCCTCCACATTTTATACTGACATCAAATATAGTGAAAGCGGGGGTTACACTGTGGGGGAGGGACATACAAAGCAACAAAGAAATAATCTTATAAATGCGTTAGAAACATATGCATGAAAGAAACGAAAACATTAAAATACATATTTAAGGGTTCATTTTCCTAACATCACATTATCTGACCTTTTCCGCTTGACTCATACCTATACTAGATATTGCAAATAAGGGAAACCATGGGACCTATGCTTCTTTGGGCCTGGCTTACTTCACTTAATATAATTTTTTCCAAGCCTTTCCATTTCCTAACAAATGGGGAAATGTCATTCTTTCTGATGGAGGCATAGAATTCCATTGTGTATATATACCACATTTTCTTGATCCATTCATCTACTGAAGGGCATCTGGGTTGGTTCCATATCTTAGCTATGGTAAATAATGCTGCAATAAACATAGTTGTGCTGGTAGCTTTAGTGTGGTCTTGTTCGTAAACATTTGGGTAAATGCCCAAAAGTGGGATTGCTGGATCATAGGGGAGATCTATGTGAAGTCTTTTGAGGAACCTCCATACTGCTTTCCAAAGTGGTTGAACAAGTTTACATTCCCACCAACAATGAAGTAAGGTTCCTTTCTGTCCACATCCCCTCCAGCATCTGTTGTTGTTAGAGTTCTTGATTTTTGCTGTTCTAACTGGAGTGAGGTGATATCTCAATGTTGTTTTGATTTGCATTTCTTTTATGGCTAGGGATGTTGAACATTTCTTCATGTGTCTATTGGCCATCCTTCTTTCTTCTTCAGAGAAGCTTCTCTTTAAGTCTTTCGCCCACTTATTTATTGGGCAGTTGTTTCTTTGAGGATTTGTTGTTGGGTGGTTTAATTTTTTGAGTTCCAAGTATATTTTAGATATGAGACCCTTGTCCGTTGTATGGCTAGTAAAGATCCTCTCCCAATCGGTGGGCTTTCTATTGATCTTGCTAGCTATGTCATTTGCCCTGCAGAAGCTCTGCAACCGTATGCAATCCCATTTGTCCAACCTTTCTTTGATTTGTTGTGCTTCCGGGTCTCTATTCAGAAAATTTCGGCCTGAGCCAAGGAGACCTAATGTTTCTCCTATTCCATCCTGTAATGTTTTCAGAGTGTCTGCTTTGAGTTCAAGGTCTTTGATCCATTTGGAGTTGATTCTGGTGCAGGGTGATATATAAGGATCTAGCTTTAGTTTTCTACATGTAGTTAACCAATTTTGCCAGCACCATTTACTGAAGAGGCTGTCTTTCTTCCATTCTATTGTTTTAGCTTCCTTATCGAAGATTAGATGGCTATAGGTCTGTAGGTTCATTTCTGGGTTTTCAATTCTATTCCATTGGTCCTAAGGTCTGTTCTTATGCCAATACCAAGCTGTTTTGATTACTATGGCTTTATAGTAGAGTTTGAAATTTGGTATTGATATTCCTCCAGCAGTGTTCTTTCTGTTGAGGCGCGTTTTTGCTATTCGGGGTCTTTTATTAGAACCAGATGCTTCTGCCTCGCTCAGCCCTGTCATCCAAGATACTGGAGGGCTGAGATCAGACACTGGTGGTTTTAAAATCCAGTCCTGACAGGAAGTCTGCAAAACTCTGAGCTGTGGCTCAAAGTGGTAGATCTCTAGCCTTGAGCAAATGATCTTAGGACTGTGCCCCCAAACTTTCAGTGTAATCCCCGTGGCTGACTCACCACTCCCCTACAAAAAACCCACCCCTCTAAATCATTTGATGTGAACTTTGTGTAGTTTGGTAACATTGATGAAAGCACCCTAATTCTAATGACAGTGTGTGGGATACAGCTCTGTCATGAGTCTTATATGAGGAATGGTGTACTGAGTACATTCTTTCATCTGGTCCTTGTAAGAGCTCCAAAGATTATTGTACTGATGAGAACCTTGAGGCTCAGATATGTCCCCATGTCAGGGCCAAAATGATGTATGTACTGAACTCTAGTGAGTTTTCTCCTGCAGACAATTGTTTTGGTTTATTTTTCTCGCTCATGAACCTTAAACTCAGGGCCTAGCTACTGACCCTTCCCTGTTGGGCTCATGGTTAGCACCCTACCAAGGGGACCCAAGGAAACCCTTACAAAAGTGTTACAGTCTAGGCATCTGTGGCTGATATCTGTCATCCTGCCTACTTTGACACATTTTTTTTCCTTCTCTGTAAAAATCCTGGGTCTCAGTATGAAGTATAATCCATATTCAAATATATGCATGTGATAAGGTGTAATGAATGAAATAAATGTTATGTATGTAGTAATACTAAATAAAATAAATAATGAATAAATAAGGGTAATGAATGTCAAATGGAGTAAGCCCATGTATGTAAAAAGATCACATATATGAATATTAATTTTTCCAGTGTTGGTGCTTAAATTCAGGCCTGGAAACTGGTCTGAAATTCTTGTCTTCAACAACAGTGAACTTCCCTTCCCCCACAGTGTCACAGAGTTTCCCAGACCCTGAGTTCAAATCCAGGCCTGCCAGAAAAATGGAGTAAATTCTAAGCCATGGCCTTAATTTATTTTTTTCAGGGCCGGGGCTTGAACTCATCTTGTGGCAATTCTGCCTCAGGTTCGATCACCCTAGGCTGGGGTGCAGCCAATGAACCCACAGCCCATTCTGAGATCCTAGGACCCAAGTTCAAATCTCGGGACTGATAAAAAAAAAAAAAAGGAGTGGGGCAGGGAAGTTGGCTCAGTAGTAGATTCCTTGCTTTGCATGCATAAGGCCCTGGGCTTGATTCCTCAGCACCACATATGCAGAAAAAAGCTGGAATTGGTGCTATGGCTCAAGTGGTAGAACACTAATCTTGAGATGAATAGTTGAGGAACAGTGTCCAGACCCAGATTTCTGGCGCCACAAACAACAAAAAAGAAAAAAAGAAAAAGGGGGGGTGAGAATAAGCCTAAAATTGGGAAGTTCCAGAAGGCGGTTTTACTTTGTTTTTTTCCTTTGTATTGTGACCATACTGGGTCTAAATGAAAGGGCCCAGAAAGAGTATGTGACCTTATACTGCTGAAGTTTGGTGGGCTATCAGGCAAGCCATAGCCAAAACCAGCAACCTAGGCCCAGTGTTCAAAATCTGGGACCGCCACCTACGAATGGCGGGAGATCCTAAGAAACGTATTCTGACATACATCCATATGAATGGAATGTTGTAAAAGTAACAATTACATTAGTAATTAGTGTATGATTATATTTTAAACTTAAAAACAATAATCATAGTACATTGACTAATTTTCAATTAATATTTTATTATATTTTCAACAATGAGAAATGAAGGAATAATTTAATTATGTATAATTGATAGTAATATAGGATATGTAATTTAATAATATACAGATATTTTTCTTATTTTATACATATATATATATATATATATATATATATATATTTCTACACTTGTCACTCCTGGTTCTCAGTGGTATAGTGCTTGCCTAGTAGGTATGAAACCCTGGGTTTGTCTCCACACTATCACATGCACAGAAAAGCCGGAAGTGGTGCTGTCACTCAAGCACCAAAGAAAAGTTAGAAGGTTCTAACTGCAAGTATACAAGGCAAGGGCATTAAATACTTCATGACAGAGCAAGCTGGGAATCTGAAGATAACAGCTGCCATCTATCCTGACAGCCAGAGGTTAACAGCTGCAAACCAATTCCATCGAACCAGATGCTGCTTACTCACCCTAGCTGCTCAGGTGGTGGGTTGAAAACTCAGTCCTGGCAAGAAGTCTGTGAGACTCTGAGCTGAGGCACAAAGTGGTAGAGCTCTACCCTTGAGGAAAAGATCTTAGGACAGTACCCACAACCCTATGAGTGCAAACCCTGAGTCTGATGACCCTTTCTCTCCCCCCAACCCCGACTAACCACCTGTCTAAACCGTTAGATGTGAACTTGTGTGGTTCGTGACATGTTTCTGAAGGAATGGAAATACTGATGAAAACATCCTAATTCTAATGACAGCTTGAGGGATATGAAGAGTCCTTCATATATATGAAGAGTCCTTCCTGGGGTGCTGGGTGCTGAGTCCTTCACGGGGTGTATTCTTTCATCTGATCCTGGTTAGAGCTCCACAAGTAAGATGATTGTGCAGGTGAGAAACTTGAGGCACAGATATTTCCCAAGGCAAGGCCAAATTTATGTATGTACTGAACTCTATTGAGGTGTCTCTGCAGACAATTGTTTTGGTTTATTTTTCTCCATCATGAACCTTGAACTCAGAGCCTAGACACAGATTTTCCTCTTATGCTCATGGCTAACACTCTACCGTGCCGAGCCAAGGAACCCCTTGCAGCAAAGTGTCACAGCTTAGGTGTCTTTAGCTGAGGTCTATCATCCTGCCTGCTCAGGAAGCTGAGGATCTGGGTTCTATCCCACACACAAAAGGTCCCATGACATTATCATCTCCTATTCACCACTTAGAAACTTGAAGTAGAAGCTGGGTGTCCGTGACTCATGCTTATCATCCTAGCTACTTACTCAGCAGGCTGAGAGCACAGGATCATGGTCCAAAGCCAGCCTGAGCAGGAGATTCCTAGAGATGGTTATCTACAGTGAACCAACAGAAAACCTGAATGGGTTCTGTAGCTCAAGTGGTAGAGCTCTCCACTTAAGCTGAAGAGCTGAGTGACAGCACCCAGGCCCAGACTTCAACTCCTCCAACTTACAAGAAAAGAAAGAAAGAAACCTGAAGTGCAGTGCTGGGAATGGGTCTTAGCGGTAGAGTGCTTTGCATGTTTGAAACCCTGGCTTTGAATCCTCAGTGGCACATCACTAGAAAAAGCCTGTAGTGGCTCTGTGGCTTAAGTGGTAGAGTGCTATCCTTGTACAGGAGAAACTCAGGTACCGTGCGCAGTTCCTGAATTTAAGCTCCAGGACTGTTATATGCACACAAATTACCCCCCCCCCACACACACACACAGATACCAGAAGTGAAACTGTGACATCAAAGGGTAAAGCACTGGGAAGTAGGCACTGAGAGGAGACTTGAGCTGGTACAGCTTCTTTCCAGGATTTGCCTTTGTTTTAGAGATTTTAGAAAAAAAAAAAAACTTTAAACAAGGATAACTAGACCTTGGCTCCAAGCAGCCCTGCTCCTGGAATGGAAAGAATGCCTCTAGAATGGAAAGAATGCCTCTAGTTTCCCCTCCCCTTAACAACCTAACTTACCTTGATTGTTGAGTTAAAGACTGACACATAAAACAGATAGAATGTAATCTGGCTGCAACTACCGGACACCATCTGCTTATGGTGGTAAACCCTACCTTTCACACATGCTTACAGTAAACTCTGCCTATTAGCCACCTGTGTGTGGTCTGGTATGACCATGCAATCCTTTTGTATGGTATGATTTCATTGGTCACCTGTGCATGTCCTGGCTCGATCTCATGGATTTTGCCTTTAAAAACCAAAGAATGGGGGATGCTCAGGGTGGCAGTATCAGCTCCTTAGCCTGTGCTGTGGCCCTGGCTGGTCAGTGTAGAAACCTTCTCAATAAAGTTGCTTCTTTGTTACCAACTTTGCTGAGGTGGGCTCTGTCACTCCAGACGACTAGGTGGGTTTGCCTGCCTGAGTAGGGGTCTTCCTATCACACATTGTGCTTCTGTTCTGAGCTCATGGTCAGTACTCAGGCACTGTGTTCAAACCTAGCCACCCAAGGCCCAACTAGGAGAGGTCAAATGTTTCAAAACCTGATGAGCTCCACCAGACCTACATAACAGGGAACATTGTGATTTTGCAAATGTGCTTAGATGTAGCAAGCTTCCAAAAACCTAGGGAGGCAATGTTGCCAATAATGAATCATTGCATTAGGTTCAGCTCCCTGGTTGTTGTCTGCCAGAAGGAATCTTGAACTAATTGTAGCAGTTTGTTTCAACACTAGAACATATTCTAACAAAGACAGGATAAGTGCAGGGAACTTGGCCTGCCCCGGGAGGTGGCACAAATGAAGGCTTCCTGTCAAAACAGAGCACTGGGGAGAGAGATATCTTGGGGTACAAAGAGGCCCTTTTCTCCTAGTCTTCAGGGCCTGCCCACAATCATCATCACTAGTTGGCCCAGATATAGTTGTTTGTTAGAGAGCTGTAGGGAGTGAGGCCTTTTGTCTGCCTGTTCCAACAAAGAGACAGACGTCCTCCAGCAACCTGGGCTGTGGAGAAACCCTCAGGCTATTCTGGGAACAGGGAGGGGGGCACTGGAACATGCACTGTCTTGAAAGCACCCTCTGTGCTATGAAATCATTCTATTCAAAGCAAATTTCCTAACTGGGTGCCTTTCTTCATAGTGACTCTGCATGTTCACTAATAGAAATACATTCACACATCCATAGACACATGGAGTTACTGGCTATATATATATTTTTTTTTTGGTGCAGGCCCTGAGGCTTGAACTGTGAGCTTAGGCATTGTCCCTGAGCTAATTTTTCAAAAGGAAGCAATTTATTGTGCCTTAAACCATGATACATCATTAAATGAAGGCATAATTTAATACTTAATAATGATTAGTAATATATTACCTGTAATTTAATGATATATAGACTTCTCACATTCTATAAATATATTTATATATTTAAATATACAATGGAATATACATATACATCTCTCTCACTCTCTATGCATATATATGTATTTGCAGTAATTTATGCATCTATCTATTTATATATTGGCCACTCCTGGAGGTTAAACTTAGGTCCTGGGAACTCCCTGGCAGTGAATTTGTTTGATGCTGCTGTGCTTACATTGATCCCTTGATGAATTGGCTTTCGAGGCCCTGAGTTCAAATCCTAGCAGCTCCAAAGACAATAGATGGAGTAAGAAGCCAATGTTGACTTGTTCTGCTGTCTGTGAAAATATTGTTTTCTAGGTACAATATGTAATACCTACACAAATACATATATGATGTACATTATAAATGTATATAAATATTATTTTGCCAGTCCTGGGGCTAGAATTCATGCCCTGGGAAATGCTCTTGACTTTCTTTTATTCAAGGAGGGTGAACTTCCACTTCACCCACAGCAAAATAGAGTTACCCAGGCCCTGATTTCAAATCCCAGGTATGGCAGATAAAATGTCCCAAATTCCAAGCCAGGACCTTAACTTTGGGGGGGGGGCAGGCACGGGTCTTGAACTCAGTTCGTCACATCTCTGCCTCAGCCTTGATTACCCTAGGCTGGGGTGCAGCTTTTACACCCACAGATGATCCAAGGATCCTAGGACCCAATTTCAACTCCCAGCACTGGCCAGCAAACAAACAAATCAAAATGGAAGAAGAAAAACCAGAAAGTTTTACACAACAGTTTTTACTTTGTTTCTTTTGCACAGTGACCATCCTGGGTCTCACTGACTTGGCTTGAAAATTGTACATGACTTTGCATGGCTGAGGCTGGTGGGCGGTCAGTGTAGCGGGAGGTTAACCCAGACACCGGCGAACTGAGTTCAAGCCTGGGACTCCCACATACACATGGTTGAAGATCCTAGGAAACTGGTTCCTATCTCTAGGAACACTAATAGAATGTTTGAAATGTGCTAATTGAATTACTATTTAACTAGTCTTTCTAATATAAGATTGTATACATTAAATATAGGTCATTGATTAATTTAATTAATGCTTTATTAAGTCTTCTACCGAGATTAATTAATGGAGGAATAATTTTAGACCAAATAATTAGTAGCAATAGAATATATAAAATTAAGATATAGACATCACTCTTCATATAGAGTTATACACTAGAATCTACATAAATGTCTATCTGTCTCTCTCTGTATATGTTTATAGATGCATATACATATGTAAATACACACATACTTCATTTTACACATCTATGTGTTCATATATTGGCCACTCCTAGGACCAAATTTGACCGAAAACTCCATTTGCATCAGACTGGTGTGCTAACATTGACCCACGTCCCATTCATGAAGTGGGCTTTCTATGCCCTGAGTTCAAATCACAGAACTGCCAAAAACTTAAGTAATCCTGGTGGAAGAAGCCAAATGTCCCATTTGTCTTCCTTATCGGTGAAAGTCCTGGGTCTCAGGAATGAGGTATAGTACATTGGCAAATCTATGGTCTATGTAATAAGATGTAAAAAAGGTTATGTGTGTAATCATACTCACTAAAATACATAAGAAATAAATAAAACACAAAATAAAATGAATAACCACACTAACTGCAATATGCAGTAAACATGTGTATGTAAATATGAATCCTGTATTTAAAATGCATATGAATATTATTTTTGCAAGAGCTAGGACTTGAATTCAGGCCCTGCGAAAAAGCCTGACTTTCTTGTCTACCAGCATAGTGAGCTTCCCCTTCTGCCACAGTGCTTTAGATGTACCTAGGCCCTGAGTTCAAATCCCAGGACTGGCAGAAAAAATGGCATGAATTCCAAGCCAAGCAGCCTCATAATTTTTAAAATATTTTAATGTGTTTACTTTTTTTTATTTTCATTTTCTCAAGCACAGAGCTTGAACTCAGGGCATGGCAACTGTGCCTCAGCTTTGATCATTCCAGGCTGGGGTGCAGCCAAAGGACCCACAGCCAAACCTGAGTTCCCGGGGCCCAAATGCTGACAGGAATAATAAATACATAAAACAACACAGAAACAAAGAAGAAAAACCTGCAACTTGCAGATGGCTGCCGGTTTTTCCATTTGTTTTCTTTGCAAGGTTACCTTCCTGGGTCTGAATGACATGGCTGAAAAGTGTTGGAAACCTGGCATTGCTGAAGGCTGGAGGGCTACCAGGGAAGCCATAGGCCAACACGGCAACATAGGCCCTGGGTTCAAACTTGGTCCTGACCTCTACAACAGCGGGAGATCCTAATAGTCTCATTCCTATTCATAGGAATACCGATGGAAGGTTATGAATGTCAAGGTGTAATTAGTTGTTCCTGAATGATGCTACCATAAAATTAGAGTGATTTTATGAGGCCGATGGATTTTCATGAATATTTTTGAAACATTAAAAGAATACTATTAATTACATGGACTCAATAGTTTTGGGACAGTGGTTGATTTAATTAACAATTCATTAAGGATGAAAACAATAATATAAATTACATGGAGGCATTAAAATACCCAAATATTGGTAGGAATTTAGCCTAGTTAGCTGAATAATGTATAGACATCTCTGGAACTCTTTACGGATCTATATTTTTTTGTGTACTACCATCTGTATGTCAATCTGTTCTTATTTTGTCAACCCCTGGGGCTCGATCTCAGGTGTTGGAAACTGCTTGTCAACTCCATATGCCCCAGGCTGGCATACTGACACTCGCCAATTTATGAATTGGGCCTTGTAGGTTGTGAGTTCAGATGCCAGCACTTACAAAAATTGTTTCATAGAGTAAGAAACTCTTGGTGACACAGGTTTTCCTTCGCTGTGAATGTCCTGGATGTCAGGTGTGAAGTGTCATACATAGGCAAATCTATCCTATGTAATAAATGAAATAAATAGTCCATGTGTAAGAACAGTCAATAAAATAAATGGTAAATAAGTGAATTAAAAAATAAATAGCTACACTAAGCACAATATAGAGTCAATATTTGGGGCTCGATCTCAGGGCCTGGGAACAACCTGGCAGCTGAATTGGCTAGAGGCTGCTGTGCTGGGAGCCACAAATAAATGAATTGAGCTTTCTAGGCCCTGAGTTTAGATAACAACACTGACAATAATGTAATCATAGAGTGGGAAGCCGAAAGTAATACATGATTTTCTTTTCTTTGAAAATGCTCAGTGTCAGGTAGGATGTATAATTTGGATGCAAATCAATAAGCTATGTAAGTAGAATGTCACAAAGGTAAAAAAAGTCATAGGTGGTAAGATTTGTCACTACAACAAATGATAAACAGATTGAATTAGTAATGAATCATTCTAGGATAAAATTAGATGCGGTAATTATAGGATGTGGATTAAGTTTAATTAATATTTTATTAAGTATTAACAGAATAAAAATTGCATGGAGACATAAATACCTAATAATTGGTAGTAGTACATGATGCATAATTTAATAACATATAGACACCTGTCTCATTCTCTAAAATATTTAATTATATGTATGGATGTATGTACATATATGATAAAAATAACAGGATATTGAGTATTAATTAATGCTTTATTAATTGTTAGCTGGGACACATCAATAAATGGAGATATAATTTAATACCTAATAATTGATAACAATATTATCTATAATGTAATAATATAGACATCTCTCTTTTGTCTATATAATATTTATATACAACAATCTATCTATTTATACCTCCTTTACGCCTGGGGCTCAGTGATTGAGTGCTCCCCTAGTAAACATGAAGCCCTTGGTTTGATTCCTCAGTGTCACTTAAGCAGAAAACCTGGAAGTTCTGCTGTCTTTCAATCAATTGAGTGCTAGCCTTGAGCACAAATGCTTAGGGAGAGTGTCTAAGCCCTTACTCAAGCCCCACCACTGCCACCAAAAAATGGTAGAATGTTCTAACTGCAATTATAGAAGGACAGGACTTCAAATACCACATCACGGACAAGCCAGGAGTCTGGCACTGACAGTTGGACCTAACCTGACTCAAGCAGATGTAAACAGCTGCAACTGAGCTCCACAGAAGCAGATGCTGCTGGCTTACCCCCATCATCCTGGCTGCTTGGGAGCTTTAAAACAAAGCTCTGGTAGGAAGTATATGAGATTCTTGGAGATGTGGCTCTAAGTAGCAGAGCCTTAGCCTTGAGCAAATGTTATTAGAACAGTATCCCCATGCGTTGAGTTCAAGCCCTATGGGTATCCTGCCCCCCCCCAAAAAAAACACCCCACTAAACCATTAGATGTGAACTTGTGTGATTTGTGAAATATTCCTCAAAGAATGCTGATACTGATGACAGCATCCTTATTCTAATGACAGCTTGTGGAATAGAGCTAAGTGCTGAATCCTTCATAGGGTGCTCTGTGCTGAGTGTGGCACAGGGTTCTGTGTGCTGAGTTCTTCACAGGGTGCAGTGTGCTGAGTCCTGCATTGCGTGCTTGGTGCTAAGTCTTCACAGGATGTTGTGTGCTGAGTCCTTCAAAGAGTGCCATCTGCTGTGTCCTTCACAGAGTGCATTCTTTCATATGGTCCTTTTAAAGCTACACAACTGAGATGATTATGCAGACAAGAATATGGAGATACAGGTATGTCTCCATGGCAGAGACAAAATTATGTATTACTGAAGAGTGGGTGAGTTGTCTACTGCAGACAATTGTTTTGTTTTGTTTTTTCTCAGTGATGAACCTTGCACTCGTGGCATTGGTACTGACCCTTACCTCTTGGGCACATGGCTATTACTCCACCATGTGCAGCCAAGTACCCCCTTGCAGTACAGTGTCACAGCATAGGGATGTATAGCTGAGGTCTGTCAGCCTGCCTTCTCAGGAAGCTGAGATCTGAGGATCTGGCTTCCAAACTATTCCAGACACAAAAGGTCCCATGAGAATACTATCTCCAATTCACCACTAAGAAACCTGAAGTGGAAGCTGGATGCTTGTCACTCATGCTTGTCATTCTAGTGCCTCAGGAGGATGAGATCTGAGGATCATGGTTCAAAGCTAGCCTGGGCAGGAAAGTCCTCAAGACATTTAGCTCCAATAAACCATGAGAAAACCTGAAATGGTACTTTGGCTTAAGTGGTAGAGCACAAGACTTGAGGGACAGCACCCAGGCTCAGACTTCAACTCCTACAAGCAACAACAACAGAAAAGAAACAAAATAACAAACCTGAAGTAGAGGGCTGGGAATGTGCCTTAGTGGTACAGTGCTTTTCATCTATGAAACTCTGGACTTGATTTCTCAGGAACACATCACTAGAAAAAAAAAGCCTGATGTGGTTCTGTTGCTCAAGTGAGAGAGGGCTATTCTTGTACAAGAGAAATTAGGTACAGTGCTCAGTTTCTGACTTCAAGCTCCAGGACTGGTGTATGTGTGCACGCGCGCATGCACACACACACACACACACACACACACACACACACACACACACACACAGACTAGAAGTAAAAGCTGTGACACAAAATGGTAAAGCACTGGGCTCCTGCACTGAGCTCGTTGTCAGCACCCAGGTCCTGTGTTCATCCCCAAAACCTTGCCACCCAGAGCTCACCTTGGAGAGGTCAAAGGTTTCAAAGCTTAATGTGCTTCAACAGTCCTAGATGACAAGAAGCATGGTGAGATCAGACATGTGCTTGGATTTCCAAAGCTTCCGGAAACATAGCAGAGGCATCATAGGCCCATCATCATCCTCATTGAAACATTTCTTGAGGTTAAGTGCCCTAGTTGTCTGCCAGAAGGACTCCTGAATTATATTGAGCACTGTATCTGAACAGCAGAATATAGTTTCACAAAGGCAGGATAAGTGCTGGGAACTTGGCCTGCCAAAGGAGGTGGCATCAATGAAGGCTGCCAGTCAACAGGGAGCACTGGGGAGAGAGATAGCTTGGGGTATAAAGAGGCATTTTTATACTGACCTTCAGAGCCCATCCACACTCAACCCTCACTAATTGGCCCAGATGCAGTTGTTTGTTACACAGCTGTACAGGACTGAGGCCTTTTGTCTGCCTGTCCAGACAATGAGAGAGACTTCTTCCAACAGGCCTGGGAGGCAGAGAAACCCTCAGGCTGCACTGGGAACTGTGAGGGGAGCCCAGGAACATGCACTGTCATGAAAGCAGTCTCTGTGTTATGAAATCATTGTATTCAAAACAAAATTTCTAGCTTTATGCCTTTTATCATAGCTACTCTGGAGCTTCACCTATAGAAATATATCCACACATACACAAAGACATGGAAGTAGTTCCTGGGGTTGAACTATGAGCATAGGCATTGTCCCTGAGTTACTTTTGCTCAAGAGTAGTGCATTAACCTTGAGCCACAGACCCACTTTTGGGTTTTCTGTGACTTCTTAGAAATAACAATGTCATGGACTTTCCTATGCTGGCTGGATTCAAACTCAGATTCTCTACATCTCAGCCTCCTGAGGATCGAGGATTCTAGTCAGCAGCCACTGTCACCTGCCTTTCTTTTCTTCTTCATTTCTTAATCTGGACAATCTGACTACTTAACAGCATCATTCCAATGCCTTGAATTTATAAGTAAACTACCCAATGTTCTTTATAGGTGCTTTCTCTGAGAAGGATTTTTTTTCCTCCTCTTCTCTGGTCACAGGTTTGAAGCCAAAAGTGAGAAATGAGTGTCACATGATTTTGGCAGTAAATGTCCACAGGACATGCCAGTTCAGTCACTTAGCATTGAGCTGCAGTGAATTTACTGTCTCAGCACCAGAGGACCAAAACCTGGAGCCATCCTCATACTCTCTGCCTATTAAATCATCTAATAATTTTCAGTGTTTTGTGTCTCCAACCTGAAGTACCTAGAACATACTAGAAGCATCTTCATGTTTCCTTTTTTCTCTAGTACCTCTCAAGATTTAGACTAAGAGTTTGTGTGGAGCAGATCCTCGGCGAATCACTGAGAAAAGCCACTTGAAGTCTCCTCAGGAGATCTCTGTTCAAAGCCAGCCCCAGCAGGAAAGTCTGCAAGACTCTTATTTCCAATAAACCACCAGAAAACCAGAAGTGGATCAGTGGCCCAGAGGGTAGAGCTCCAGCCTTGAGAAAGAAAGCCGAGCAGGAGATACAAGCAAGACCAGGCAGGAAAACCTGGCAGGCACGTATGTCCAATTAACCCAGATGGGTAGAAGTGGAGCTGTGGCAGTGGTAGAGTCTCAGCCTTGAGCAAAACAGCTGAGGAACACATAGGGCCCTGAGTTTAAGCCCTGATATGGCCACCAAAAAAATTCAAAAAGAGAAGGCCAAGTTTATGTATCAGTGTCCTATCTACTTATGTGTGTATATTACCTCCCTGAGTGCAAACAGATTGTATGCAATGCTTCTCCTTTTATGTAAGATTTATTTTTCAGATAGACTTGATGCGCATACTGCATCGTTCTCTTCTTTTCAGGCCCATGGCTTTTCTCTTCCATAGTTCCAGACCTGTGTCCTTATATGATGCACACTTAAGGTCTCAGCAGCCTTTATTTACATTTTATTATGAGGCCAAGGCAGGAACAGTCACAAATCAGGCAGGGGAACAGAAGATCAGGTTTGTTTTTTTTTTTAAAATAACGAGTATTCAGAAAATTAAACTTGGGGAATGGAAAATGGTAGCATACTTATGTAGAAAATACCATTATGAAAAAGATGAGAGGGCTGGGAATGTGGATTTGTGTGAGAGTGCTTGCCTAATATGCAAGAAGCACGGCATTTGATCACTCTATAGCACATGCAGAGAAAAAGCCAGAATTGGTGCTGTGGCTCAAGTAGTAGAGTGCTAGAGACAGTGCCCAGACCTTGAGTTCAACTCAAGTACAAGTAACTTCTCATCACCAAGGGAAACCCAGGAAGCTCTTGAACATCTGCCCTTTCAGAAGTGGAATTCAGAGTGTCATAGACTTTCCTGACCTGGCTGGCTTCACCCTGTGATCCTCAGACCTCAGCCTCCTGAGCTAGGGTGATGGGCCTTACTACTGGTGCTCTGCTAGGTCAGAATTGTAATGACATTGACAATATAAGTCAACTGCTTATCACAAAGGGCTTGGGGAGCATATTAAGCCTTTCAACAATGGACCTTTCAGAACTCTGTAGGACACAAGGTTATAATGCTAGGGTCTGAGAGGCTGGGCATATGGATTTGCTAAACTTGAACCTTGAGCTCTGACTCCAGTTCTGGTGTACATCAGCGTTCATTTTCCAGAGAATGTTCTCCTAATTAGCAAATAGGAAAAGTACTTTGATTAACCCTCACTTTTTGCTCATTGTGTGTCTCGAACTCAAGCCTGGGCACTGTTCCTGAGCCCTTCATCTCAAGGTGAACACTCTACCACTTGAACGACAGCACCACATGGGGTCTTTTGGTGGTTCATTGGAGATAAATGTCTAGCAGGCTTTCCTTGCCTATGCTGCTTTGAACTGTAGTCTTCGGATCTCAGCCTCCTGAGAAGATAGGGTTCCAGGTGTGAGCCACTGGCATCTGGCCTATTGTTTTTGCCAGTGTTGGGACTTGAACTTATGGCCTGGTTACTGTCTGTGTGCTTCTTTTTCTCAAGGCTAGTGCTCTACCACTTGAGCACTCCACAGCTTGTGTTTTTTTTTCTGAGTATGTGGCACTGAGAATTCAATTCCTGGCATTCATGCATGCTGAGAGAGCTCTCTACCCCTAAGCCACATTCCCAGTCCCATCCTTATAAATTTATCCCTCAACTTGCCTATCCTCAAGGAAAGGCTCCTGAATATAAATCATCTAAAGAAATTCCTATAGGAAGGTGTTAAAGATCAACAAGACAAAGTTCATTTTTGGGAGAGACTCTAAACATGTGAAGACTGTGACAAATGCCTCCATTTAATTATGTATCATGTTTCAACACATAATAAATTATTAATGAAAAATGAGTCAATGTCCTAAATTATTATGTAAAATTTTATAAGAGATGTGTAAAATGTAATAAATTTTATGTGTATAACAATACTAATACAATAAATAATGAGTAAATGAATAAATTATATAAATACAGAAATACAAAATGAATAATAAAAAATCATAGTTTGTAATAAACATACACATGTAATACATCACATATATTACACATGTACATAAATATTATTTTCCATTATAGGGATTTCATTCAGGCCCTGGGAACTCTACCCTGAATTTCTTTTCCTCAAGGACAGTGAGCTTCCCCTTCACCTACGATGCAAAAGAGTTACCCGGATGGTGAGATCAAATCCCAGCAGTGGCAGAAATACTAGCTCCAGTTCCAAGACAGTGACTTTATTAGTTTTAATGCAAGCAGTTATGTTTATTCAGTTCCATACTGAACATTTTAAAAACAGCAGTGTATAATTTTGTATATCTATTCAGACATCCTTCCCTTACCTGCAAGGTGCTTCCCCGAGGTCTAAATAGTTTCATTTTTGTACATTTTTTGTTGTAAAAATGCTGTATAGAGGGGATGCAGTTACATGAGCAAAGTAATGAGTACATTTACTATTGAGCATTGTTGCCTCCTCCGTTGTTTTCCCCTTGCCATCCCTTCCCTCCCACATCCACAGCTATCCCCCCAACCCCCAGCTGAGGTCAGTGACTTAATTTTTTGTTTTTGGCTTGGCACAGGATTTGAACTCAAGTAGAAGAATCTCTGTACCTTCCCTCACATTTCTACAGATTTACCAAGATCTTGAGTTCAAATCGCAGGCTAGGAAAGAAAACTAGAAGAAATTCCAAACCATGGGGACTTTTTTCAATTTACTTAAATAATTAATTAATTTTTTTATTCATTCTTTTTTTTTTTTTTTGCCAACCATGGAGCTTGAACTCAGGTCGTGGCAATTCTACCTCAGCTTTGATTGCCTTAGACTGGGCTGCAGCCTCTCACCCATAGTCGATGCTGGGATCCTAGGCCCAGAGAGCTTGCAGGAAGAAAAAAAATGTGCGACAGCACAAAAAGTAGCGAGCTGCAGAGGACTGGGGGTTTTACATTATTTTTTTCTTTGCAGGGTGACCATCCTGAGTCTGAATGACACAGCTGCAAAGTGGAGTTGAAATGCTATTCCTGAAGGCTTGTGGGCCATCAGGGAAGCCATAGGCCAACCTGTCAACATAGGCCCTGGGTTAAAAATCTAAGTCCTGACACCTACCAATGGCAGGACAGCACAAGAGACTCATTCCTATGCATAGGAATACTGATTGAAAGAGTAGTTCGTGCATCACTCAAGTATAAAAGGGGATGTAATAATCCTAGGATGCTGACTGATTTTAATTGATAGTTTATTAATCTTAAAAAGAATAATATTACTTCAAAGGCAGTATAATAAATACCTAAGAGATGGTAGGAATGTAGTAGGCGTCATTCAGTCAGATAGATGGCTCTGGCACTCTTTACCAATATGTATCAATTGTATATCAAATGTATACACCATCTGCCAATCCATGTATCACTGTTTTGGCCAAACCTGGGCTCCATCTCAGCACCTGGGAACCACCTCACAGCTTTATTGGCTAGAGGCTGCCATGCACACCCTTACCCATTCATGAATTGGGCCTGATAGGCCCCGAGTTCGGATCCCAGCACTGCCAAAATTTAATCTTGGAGTAAGAAGCTGAGTGTTACACAGGTTTTCCTTTTCTGGGAGAGTCCTGAGTGTCAGGTATGATAGTGAACACATCTACAAATCTAGATGCTATGTGATAGGAAGTAAACAATGTAAGAAACGGTATAGGTGTCATCAGAGTCAATAAAATAATTGGTAAATAAATGAATAAAATGAGAAATGGAATGAATAACCATACCAAACATGATATTGTCTGACTATATGGAAGTATAAATTCTGTCTTTAAAATGTAAATAAAATGTATATGAGGAGTATGTTTTGCAGGACTGAGGTTGAATTCAGGCCTAGGGAACAGGCCTGACTTTCTTGGCTTCATGTATGGTGTGATTCCCCTAGCCTGACAGTGCTGCCTATTTACACTGACCTTGAGTTCAAATCCAAGGCCTCGCAGAAAAAATGGCACGAATTGCAAAACAGGGAGATAAATAAATATTTTTTAAATTTTTTAATTGTTTAATTTTTTAATTGTTTTTATTTTTTAATTTAATTTTTTTTGTTTGTTTTTGGCCATACACGTGGCTTGAACTCAGATCATGACAGCTCTGTCTCAGCTTCCATCACACTAGCCTGGGGTGCAGCTTCCAGAACCAAAGCTGATCCTGGAATCCTAAGACCTGATGTCTGACAGGAAAACAAAATGAAAATGACACTAAAACAAGCCGCCATCTGCCCATGGTAGGCGGTTTATTGGCTTTGGTTCCTTGCACAGTGACCATCCTAGGTCTGAATGACATGGATGCCACGCACAGGTGACCTGTCATTGTTGAAGACTGGTGGACTGTCAGGAAAGCTATAGGCCAACACGGCAACACAGTCCCTGAGTTAAATCCTGGTCCTGACACCTACCAATGGCAGGAGATCCAAGAGACTCCTGCCTGTGCATAGAAATTCCGATGGAATGGTATCCAACTCATGATTGAATAGTTTGTGCAGCGGTCTAGACTCAAATTAGATGCAATAATCCTAGGATGCTGATTGTACTTAATGAATGGTTAATTAGGCATGAAAAGAATAATATTCCTTCAATGGAGGCATAATAACTACCTAAGACTTGGTAGGAATGTAGCAGATGTCATTGAATACTAGATACACGGCTCTGGAACTCTTTACAAATACATAGTTACTGGTGTACTACCACCTGCCTATCCATGTATGGCTATTTTGGCCACTCCTGGGGCTTGATCTCAGAGCAAGCCAAAAATTTCCTCCTGGAGTAAGAAGCCAAGTGTGACACCTGTTTTCCTTTTCTGTGAGAGTGTGGGGTGTCAGGCATGATGGAGAACAAGTGTACAAATCTAAATGCTATGTGATAGCGTGTAAACAATGTAATACATGGGTAGGTGTCATCACAGTCAATAAAATAAACGGTAAATAAATGAATAAAACAAAAATACAACGAATAACCACACCAAACATGATATAGACTGAACACCTGTCTGGAAGTTCAATCTTATCTTTCTTCCCTTACCCCCTCTCTCCGCACTTGAATTCAGCTTGCTCTTTCTAGGCTTAATTGTTCATAGCTGATTTTCTACCACTTCAGCCATACCTGTAGCCTGGATTTTTCCTTGTTAATTGGAGATGTCGTCAGTCAGGCTTTTCTGCCTGGATTGGCTTTGAAACTTCATCTTCCAGTTTTCACCTCTTGAGTAGCTGGGATTACAGATGTGAGCCACTGGGGTGCCTAGGTATGAATTCAACTTTGGTGGGTGTATTCTTTCTGTTTTTCTAAGCATGGGATCATCTACTATAGAATTTCTGTGAATATCCTGTGTCTGAAGTAAGATATATAATACATATGCTAATCTGTATAGTTCTCATAAGATGTAATCAATTTAATACATGTTATAAGTGTAATAATAGTCAATATAAATAATGAATGAATAGTGCAAAAAATAAATACACAGTAAAATAATATGTGGTAAAAATAAGTATGTGGATATTAATCATTATTTCAAATGTGGATGAATATTAATTTAACAGGGCTGGGGATTGAATTCAGGCCTAGGGAACAGGCCTGAATTGCTTGTCTTCAAAGATGGTGAGTTTCCCCATCCCCCACAGTGCATTAGAGTTACCCAGACTCTGAGTTCAAATCCCAGGCCTGACAGGAAAAAAAATGCACGAATGCCAAGCTGGGGAGCTTCATTAGTATTTTTACAATTTTTTTTTTCATGGGGCTTGAGCTCTGGCCTTGGGCGCTGTCCCTAGTGAGTGCACTACCGCTTGAGCCACAGCACCACTTCTGGTTTTCTAGTGCTTTATTGGAGATAAGAGTCTCATGGGTTTTACAACTTGGGTTGGATTGAACCACAATCCTCAGCCTCTTGAGTAGCTAGGATTACAGGTGTGAGCCACGGGTGCCTGGCTATTTTTAATATTTTAATATTTTATTTATTGATTGATTGATTGATTGCCAATCACGGGACTTGAACTGAGGTTGTGGCAACACTGACTCAGCTTCCATCACCCTAGGCTGGGATGGTGCAGCCTCTGGACCCACAGCCGATCATGGGATGGTAGGCCTCGTGGACTGACAGGAACACAAAATGAAAACAGCACCTAAAAATACCGCGATCTTTGGATGGTTGGCGGTTTCTTGGTTTTCCTTCCTTGCATGGTGACCATCCCGGGTCCAAATGACACAGCTGCAGCCTGTAGGTCACCTGGCACTCCTGAAGGCTGACAAGCTGTCAGTGAAGCCATAGGCCAACCTGGAATCCTTGGTCCTGAGGTTGAATCGCGGTCATGCCACAAAGGGATGGGGAGCCTAAGAAACTATTGCTAGTCCATAGGAGCACCAGAGGAATGTGAACAATGTCATTATTGGATGAGTAGTTCATCAATTAGTCTAGCAGAATATTACACCCAATAATCACAGGACACGGACTGATTTTAATTCATAGTTTATTATGCACTAAAATAATACTATTGATTAAATGGAGTCCTCACTAAAGACCTGAGAATCTGGAGGAGCAAATTATGTGTCATTGAATACTAAATAGACATTTCTGGCACTATGTAAATATCTAAATTTATATTTATTTGTATACCATCATCTGCATAGAAGATGTTTGCTATTTTGGCCCAACCTGGAACTCGATCCCAAGTCTTGGGATCCACTTGGCACCTGCATGGGCTAGATGCTGCCGTGCTGACACTCATCCCTTCATGAATTGGGCCTCCTAGTCCCTCAGTTAAGGTCCCATCTTTGCCAAAAGTTTCTTCCTGGTGTAACATTCCATGTGTGACACCTGATTTCCTTTTCTGTGCAATGCTCGGTGTCACGTATGATGTATATATTATGTCTGCAAAGCTACATGCTATGGAATAGATTGGAACAAATGTAATAAATGTTATAGTTGTACTCACAGTTGATAAAATTAATGCTAAATCAATCAATCAATTAATAATAATAAAATATAATGAATCACTCCAACAAACATGATTTAAAATGAATATAAAGATATAACTTAAATTTTTAAAATGTCTATAAATGTTATGTTTTTCAGTACTGGTGCTTGAATTCAGGCCGAGAGAAGAGTTGAGAAGTTCATGCATGATTTGCATAGGAAATGATAGGCAAGATATTAATTAAGACTGCATGAAGTGTGACAATAATAATTACATTCAGGAAATCGAGTCATTGGGAAAGATCCAAGAATCGGTAATCACATGGAAGATAGGATTCCAACACAGCTCACCACATCTCCTACTCTATACAAATAGGCCTTTATTAGCATACTAATTTCAGCTTATGAATGGATGAATATGGTGCTCCACCCCCACCCCAGGGCTAGATCTCAGATCCTGGGTATGGTCTAGCTCTTTATTGGCTCACAAGCTGGTGTGCTCATGTGGACATTTGGCAGTTGGTTCTGCTAGGCCCTGAGTTCAACTTCCAGCACTGCCAAAAGGTTCATCCTGATGTGAGATGCCAAACCTTGCAGATGTTTTCCTATCTTAGGCAAGAACTGGGTCACAGCTAGGATCTAGAAAGCATAGGCAACTCTATACCCATGGGAATATGTTGTCATCCATGTGAGCACATTTATATATGTCATCCTATACTCAATAAAATACACAATACATAGATGAATAAGACACAAAATAAAAAGATTAACTATACTGAAAACAAGGTGCATACCACACCTGTATGTAAATAGAGATCCTATGTTTAAAAGGGGTGGGCTTGTCCAGTGCTGGGGCTTCAAATCAGGCCCAGTACCAGGCCTGACATTTTAATTTTCAAGGACTGTGAGCTACACCTTCCCCCACAGTGCAACAGTTACCCAAACTTGAGTTCAAATCCCAGCTCTAGCATTAAAATGGCACAAATTCTGAGCTAGGGTTCTTCATTCACAGTTTTTTCATTTTGTTTTACCAGCCCCGGGGCCTGAACTCAAGTCGTGGCAACTCTGCCTCAGCTCTGATCATCCTAGGCTGCAGCCTCTGGACCCACAGCCCATCCTCAAACCCTCGGACTCTGGGGCTTGCTGGAAAAAAAAACCCTTGAGGGGAAAATAAGCAGCGGTAAATTCCACCTGGCTCTTTTATGTTTATTTTCCTTTGCATGGTGACCATTCTGGAACCGAACATGGCTACCTGCAGAGTGAAGGTGACCTGGCATGGCTGAAGGCCTGCTGGTTTTTGGGGGAGCCACAGGCTAACCAGACAATGAAGGCCCTGAGGACGAATCCCAGTCAGCCCTGTTACGATGAGGGAATGGTGGGAGATATTGGGACACTCGTTTCTGGACCGAGGAAGAGTCGTGGAATGCAATCAATCTTATCCTTGAATGAGTACTTCCTGCTTGATGTGAGTAGGAAATGACAGGCAAGACTCATGGGGTATTGATTATTTTTAATGAAGAGTTGATGAAACATGACCATAATCATCACAGTCATGAAATGGAGGCATTGGGGAAGATCCAAGAATCGTTAGTAACAAGGTAGATTGGATTCCATCATTGGTCGCCATCCTACTCTATACAAATATGTACTTACTTACATACTACCTTCGGATTATGAATAGATGACTATTGTTCTTCCCCTTCTCTCCCTACCCCCCCCCCCCCGCCCATGGGGCTCAATCTCAGGTCCTGGGAACGGCCAGAGCTCCTTAGTGGCTCACAGGCTGGTTTGCTTACCTGGACTCATTCGCCTATTTGGCCTGCTAGTTCCCGAGGTCAGATCCCAGCACTGCCAAAAGATGAATCCTGATGTGAGAAGCCAATCGTTGCACCTGTATTTCTGTCTTGTGAAAGTCCTGGGTCTCAGCTAGGATGCAGTATGCTATACAGGCAACTCTATATTCATGGGAATCAGTTGCCATCCATGTCAGCACAGTTATAGCTGCCATCATATGCAATAAAATACAAAATGCATCCATGACTAAGACACAATAAAAAGAATAACTACACTGAATGCATGATACCTTCCAAATCTCTATGTAAAGAGAGATCCTATGTGTAAAATAGGTGAGCATATGATTTTTGCCAGTGCTGGGGCTTCAGTTCAGGCCTTGGGACTAGGCCTGACTTTGTAGTCTTCAAGGATGGTGAGCTTCACCTTCCCCCACAGTGCAACAAAGTTACCCAGACCTGAGTTGGAATCTCAGAGGTGGCAGAAAAATGGTGAGAATTCTGAGTCAGGGTGTATTATTATTATTAGTAGTAGTAGTAGTAGTATTGCCAAGCATGGGCCTTGAACTCAGTTCATGACAACTCTACCTCAGCTTTGATCACCTTAGGCTGGCGGGCTCCCATGTCCCATAGGCAATCCTGGGATCCTAGGCTCTGAAGTTTACAGGAACAAATGACAGAAAAATGATGGAAAAAATGTCGCAGGATGGATTTTTTTATATTTTCTTCTTTTGCATGGTGACCATCCTGGGTCTGAATTACACGGCTGCAAATGGTACTTCACCTTGCATTGGAGAAGGCTAACGGACTATCAGGGAAGACATAGGCCCATGCAGCAACATAGGCCCTGAGCTTGAATCCTGGTCCTGACACCTACCAGTGGGTGAGATCCCAAGATACTTGTTCCTATGCATGGGAATAACAATGAAATGTTAGCAAACTCATGATTGAATGAGAAGTTTCTGCGTGCATTCGTCTAGTCCAAAATTAGATGCAATGATCCTAGGACGATGATTCATCTTAACGAATGGTTTATTAAGCATGAAAAGAATACTATTCCTTCAATGGTGGCATAATAAATACCTAAGAGGTAGTAGGAATGTAGTTGATGTCATTGAATCTTAGGTAGATGTCTCTGGCACTCTGTACAAATAAATGTTTATTGGTGTTCTATCACCTGTCTATCCATGTATGGCTATTTTGTCCACCCCTGTAGCTCAACCTCAGGGTCTTGAAAATTCCCTGGCAGTTTCATTGGCTAGAGGTTGCCGTGTTGACACACCCATTCAGGGTCTGATTTGGGTCTGCCAGGCCCTGAGTTCAGATCCCAGCACTGCCAACAATTGTATCATGGAGTACGAAGCTGAGTGTGATACCTGTTTTCCTTTTCTCTGAGAGTCCCGGGTGTCAGACATGATGGAGAACATATCTACAAATCTAGACACTATGTGATGGGTTATCATCAATATCATAAATAGAATGTGTGTCATCATAGTCAATAAAAAATCTCATATGTAAAATCTACTTGGAACCCAACAAATTAAATCCCCCAACAACAAATCCTGAAAGAAACAACTGACCAATAAATAATTGGGCTAAAGACTTAAAGAGAAACTTCTCTGAAGAGGAAAGAAGGATAGCCAATAGACACATGAAGAAATGCTCAACCTCCCTAACCATAAAAGAAATGCAAATCAAAACAACATTGAGATACCACCTCACCCCAGTTAGAATGCCTATAATCAAGAACTCTAATAACAACAGATGCTGGAGGGGATGTAGACAGAAGGGAACCTTACCCAATTGTTGGTGGGAGTGTAAGCTTGTTCAACCACTTTGGAAAGTAGTCTGGAGAATTCTCAAAAGACTCCTCATAGAGCTCCCCTATGACTCAGCAATTGCACTTTTGGGCATTTACCCAAATGTTTACAAACAAGACCACACTAAAGCTACCAGCATGACTATGTTTATTGCAGCACTATTTACTATAGCTAAGATATGGAACCAACCCAGATGTCCCTCAGAAGATGAATGGATCAAGAAAATGTGGTATATATACACAATGGAATTCTATGCCTCCATCAGAAAGAATGACATTGCCCCACTTATTAGGAAATGGAAAGATTTGGAAAAAATTATATTAAGTGAAGTAAACCCGGCCCAAAGAAACATAGGTCCCATGGTTTCCATTATTTGCAATATCTAGTATATGTCTGAGTCAAGCAGAAAAGGTCAGATAAGGTGATGTTATAGAAATGAACCCTAAGATATGTACTCAAATGTTTTTTTTTTCTTTCTTGCAATTGTTTCTAACACATTTATAAGATTGTTTCTTTGTTTCTTTGTATGTCCATCCCCCTCAGGATAACCCCTGCTTTTACTGTATTTGATGTAGTATAATTTGTGGATAGGAAGGAGAAAAACAAATTGTTTAATAGGGATACATGTGGACTCATTGCAACAATGAGATGTACAAGTCGTTATGTCAAAAACTAACATTACAACTTTGGTGCCGGGGGGGGGTGGGGTGGGGGGTGGGTGTCCATGGGGGGGGAGGAGTGGGGAGGATGGGGGGGCTGGGAGGAGATGGGAAGGGGAAACAAAGGAGGAGGCTACAATGCTTGATAAGAAATATACTTATTATCTTGCCCATGTGATTGTAACCCCTCTGTACAGTATTTTCACAATAAAAAATAGAAAATAAATGAAAAAAATAGAAATACAATAAATAACCACAACAAACAGGATATGGACTGATCATCTATACGTAAGTACAAATCCTACCTTTACAATGTATATAAATAGAATGTTTCCAAGGCTGGGACTTGAATTCAGGCCTAGGGACCAGGCCTTACTTTCTTGTCTTCAAGCATGGTGAGCTTCCCCTTCGTCTACAGTGCTTCAGAGTTACCATGGCCTTAAGTTCAAATTCAAAGGTCGGAGAAACGGCGTGAATTGCAAGCAAGGGAGCTATTGTTTTTTCTCCTTTTTGGTTTTTTTTTTTTTGCCAAGAATGGTCTTGAACTCAGGTCATGGCACCTGTGCCTCAGCTTTCATCACCATAGGCTGGGGTGCAGCTGCTGGAAACACAGCCTATCCTGAGATCCTATGAGCTGTGTTGGGAGAAAGCCAAGTGCATACACTGGCTGTCCCAGGAGAAGATGGAAAGGAGGAGAGTGCTGCAAGAGCTGCTGTTGCTCCTCACAGGGGAAGGCACATACAGCAGTCTTCAGATGCCACCCACCACCAGCACTGCTTCAGACGCCTCATGGCCTGTGGTGGGTGAAATGAGGGAGGAGCAGAAAGGTTTTGACGAATTGCAACTTGAAGAGAGCATGGAAACTGCCAGAGGAGAGGTCAGGGTTCCCATCCCCATAGAGGACTCCCCCAAGGAGCAAGTCCTGCTCCATATGCCCCACATTCAGATCCGTCCACAGCTCCCAGGCTCAGGGGAGGAGTGCTCGCCCACTTTCTCCTGTAAACTGATGTAGATGATGACTCTCTATGTGACATACTGACTCTCATAAGCCTTGGCAGCCACCAGAAGTAGGTGGCCAGGTGGCTTTCTCTCAGGCCTCCATCTGCTGGGTGATGGGAAAGTTAAACTGAGGGTCAGGGAGGACAAAGGCTTCAGGGAGTTGTCCCAAACTCAAGGGGCGTATAATGGCCCATTGGTGGCCAGGAAAGAGGCACATGTTATGCTTATCACAAAGAATAAATTGTTTTCAAAGCAAAAAAAAAGCCTCCAACAAAGATTTTTTCTTCCAGTCTTGGGGGCTTGAAATCAGGGCCTGGCCACTGTCCCTGAGCTCTTTTTGATCAAGACTGGCACTCTACCAGTTGAGCCCCACCTCCTTTCCAGCTTTTTCTGTGTGCAATAGAACCAAGGGCTTCAGGCATTCTAGGTGACCACTCTATCACTGAGCCACATTCTCAGCTAGGATGATTGTCCCCCCTCCCAAACCCATATGACCATTCCTCAGATAAATAGGAAGTAGGGGCTAGTATGAATATGAAACACAAGTCTGGTTCACACCAAAATAATCCCCCGCCCCTTCTTCCCATACCCTTAGTTGAAGTTTCTATTCTACCATTGAGGGATGAGAGGGAGAGGGGAGTCCCAAGAGAGTACCAACAACAGTGGCCCCCTGAGTCCCACATCCTCCCACACACAAGTTTTCCTCCAGATTCTGATCTTACCTGACTCAATGTGAAGACTAACTTTCTCCCCACCACTGCAAGACTCAGGATGAAATAAAGGTCAACTCTGTCCTCAGCCCACACCCAAGGTGGAGGCTCCTAGTCCCAGACCTACTTCCACCTCTGACTGCCCCTAGTTAGGCCAGACCCACCACTCACCACTATGTTGGTGGTGATGACCTCATGGATGGATTCCAGGAAGAAGGTCTATGGCAAAGAGCAGAAGCAGCAGAGCAGAAGGAGTTGGGGTGATTGCTCTGGGATCTTCCTTGGAGCCCTCCTATCCAGCCAGACACATGCTGACCCAAAGCACGGACAAGGCCAGGGGGTGAGAAGAGATGGAGGAGCTCGGGACTAAAGGAGGTACTGCTTTGTCTTGGTGCACTTGATCAATTCCAATTACAATTAATTCCAATTATATTTGGCCCATGCCAATCCCAAAGACAACATGCAATGCCTCCCCTTGTTGTTGTTGGCCATGAGCTCTGTCCCTGAGCTCTTTTTCTCAAGGCTGGCACTCTACCACTTGAGCCACAATGGCACTTTTTTTTCGGATGTTTCATGGAGGCTCAGAGTCTCACTGTCCTGTCCAGACTGGCTTGGCACCATGATCCTCCAGATCTCAGCTTCCTGAGTAGCTAGGATGACAGGCATGTGCCACCAGTGCAAAGTATGTGATGCCTTTTGAACGCATCTTGGCAAGTCTGTAAGGAGCCCAAAGGGCCTGGATAGACCATGACCCAATCAAGGAGCCGGGATGGGGGAAGGCTGACCTTCTAGCCATTCTGTTCCCCCAAAATCAAAGATGCCATGTGATGTTGTATGCATCAAAAACCTAGGCCAGCAGCCACCAGGCTTAGTGGGGGGAAAGTAGAGAATACCCAAAGATTGCAGTGTAGAAATCTTTGATTTTGCATGCATGTGGTGTATGTGTGTGTGTGTGTGTGTGTGTGTGTGTGTGTGTGTGTGTGTGTGTGTGTGTGTGTGTGTGTGAACTCAGGGCCTAGGCTCTTTCCCTGAGTTTTCTTGCTCAAGGCTAGTGCTGTGCCACTTGAGCCACAGCCCCACTTGCTTTTCGATTGTTAGTTGTAGGTAAGAGTCTCAAGGACTTTCCTCTCCAGTGTGGCTTTGAAGCATGATGGGGGCCCTAGGGAAGCAAGAGTAAACACAACTCTCAGGTACAATCCCTATGGTGGGCCACTCCTGCCCCCTGGTGGCCACACGCGGGACATGTGGCCCGGTGCCATCATCCTCTAGAGTTCAATTTGGGGAAGTGACCAGAGCCAAAATTACTTTTGCTCACTCTGATTGCTGATGCCAGAGCAGGTCTGTTCCACCCTAGGCCAAGAGAGCTCCAGGGGATACCCAACTTTCCAGAGACACAAGGAAGAGAGTGGTCAGCTCCAGGCTGAGCTAAGAGCCTTTGCCCACAGATACCCCAACTTGGCCTTACTTATCACCATAAGACCTGTGAAAGAACAACCCCAAAAAAACAAAATTGGAACTGTGCCTCCAAGTGTTAGAGCTCTAGCATTGAACCAAAGAGCTCAGGGACAGGGCCCCCAAGCTTTGAGTTCAAGACCCCCAGTCACCTTCCCCCATAAAACACAGGTTTTCTAAATGTGAAGTAGTAGGGTTTGTGAAGTGTTTCTGAAGAATGGTGATACTGAAGAAAGCACCTTAATTTTAATGACAGGTGAACTTGTGACATACAGCTATGTGCTGAGTCCTTCACAGGGAGCTATTTGCTGGGTCCTTCCTATATGGGGGTTTTGTGCTAAGTCCTCAAAAAGGTGTTGTTTGCTGAGTCATCACAAAGGATGCTATGTGCTGAGTCCCTGAGAAAAGTAGACCGTCCTGGGTTTTTCAAAGGGTGCTGTGTGCTGAGTCCATTACACAACGTACTGTATTCTGAGTCCTTCAAAAGGTGTGGTGATCTAATGCATCCCAATGGGTCCTGCTATGTGCTGAGCTCTTGCGAAGAGAGGTATGAGGTGAGTTTTTTGAGTGCTGTGTGCTGAGTCCTTTACACAGGGTGCTCTGTACTGTCCTTCAAATGGTGCTGTGTGCTGAGTGCTTCCACAGTGTGGTATGTGCTGAGTCCTTCAAAATTGTTCTATGTGCTGAGTTTTTCAAAAGGTGTTGTGCACTGGGTGTTTTTTACAGGGTGCTTCATACTCAGCCCTTCAAAGGTGCTGTCTGGAGTCTTATAGGGTGCTATGTAATGAGTCCCTAGGAAAAATTGCTATCTGCTGAGTTTTTCAAAGCATGCCATGCACTGAGTCCTTTATACTGCAGGCTATGGATTCCCTCCTTCAAAGGGTGCTGTGTGCAGAGTATTCTACCCAGTATACTACATGCTGAGTCCTTCAAAGGGAGCTGTGTGCTGAGTCCTTTACACAGAGTGCTTTGTGCTGTTTTTGGAAGTGCACTGTGTGCTGAGTCATCCCAAAGGGTGCTATATTCTGAGTCCTTTAGAGGTAGTTATCCCCAACAATCACACAGACACAAACACAAACACAGATACACACATGTCACCATGCACCTGCTTGGTGTGTGGAGTGAAGGGGAATGGAGGAGAGTCTCTTCCAGTGGTGGGGCTGAGGGGAGATTCAATCCCCTGGGCAGGTACTGGGGGGGGGTGGAGAATGCTGAGCTGAGGTAAGGCTGCAATTGCCATGGTCTGGAGGCCTTAGGATCTAGTCAGGGCTGCAATTGTGGCCAGCGGTGGGGAGCGGGGCCCAGGGGAGGAGGGGGCAGGGCTCAGGGGCACACTTTGGTGGCAGCAATGACTAGGGGCCCAAGGAAGCAGGGGCTTGTGCATCAGGGTGGCAAGGCCCAGGAGAGGGGCTGAGAGAGAGCAGAGAGAAGAGCGAGCAGGAGCACAAGTGAAGTAGGCCCTGAGAGGAGACTCGAGCTGGGACAGCTTCTTTACAGGTTTTGTTTTTGTTTTAGGGATTTTAGAAAAAAAAAAAAAAAAACCTTGGCTCCAACCAGCCCAGTTCTTGGAATGAAAATGCCTCTAGGTCCCCCTCCCCATAACAACTTAACCCACCTCCATTGTTCTGTTAAAGACTCAGGGACTAAACAGGTAGCCAGAAATCAGGCTCATGCTGGCATGCTGGGGACATCCCAAGTTTACTATAAACTCCACCTTTTTCACATGTTTATGTTAAACTCCACTAAACTCCTTTGTGTATGTTTACCTTAAGCTCTGCTTTACCTTGAATTCATGAGTCATTTAAACCAAAAGTGACAGGCTGGTTTAAACAGCCATTATGTGACAAAGTGTAACCTCACTGGCCACCTGCATGTGGTCTGGTATGACTGTGCAATCTTTTGGGTGTGTGAAAATCTCATTGGTTGCCTACTTGACCAGGCTTCACCTTGTGATTTTTGCGTTTAAAAACCTAAGCAAGTGGGCTGCTCGGGGTTGCAGTATCATCTCCAAGCCTGTGCTGCGGCCCTGGCCTGTCAGTGTAGGAACCTTCTCAATAAAGTTGCTTCTTTAATAATAACTTTGTTGCGGTGGGCTCTGTCACTCCGGACGGCTAGTTGGGCTTGCCTGCCTGAGTAGGGGGTCTTCTTACTACACAAGCACCAGTGTGTAAGGTCCATTCCTGGACTGTGAACAGACCTCACACAGTACCTGCGTTATCTAGGCAACTGGGACACCTGGAAGAGGTCACATCCACATCTGCTGAGGTCACATCTTAACCTGATGTGGCCACACCTTTCTCCCACCTGATCCCACTTCCCTTTACCTGGACACACCCTTCCCCGTATCCCTACCCTATATAAGGCCTAATCTGGGGCCAAACATCCCTCTTTTTCTTTTGCCAGCTGCGTGGAGTGCCAACCTTGCCTGGTCCCAGCAGGTCTACTGAATAAACCTACCCCTATCCTGAATACCACATGCGTGGTGCAGTTCTTACTCGGCTACCTCTTTTTAAAAAACCTAACACAGTGGAAACGGCTTCAGTGGCTGTCGGCTGCTCTGTCCATAGTGTGAGTCCTGGCCAGAAGTGCAGAGCATGTGGCGATGAGGCAGCTATTGCTACTGAGGTGGAGGCAGCAGCAGCTGCCTACACAGGGGAGGAGGAGCTGAGAAGGAGCAGAGGCTGCGCACAGCCCCGAAATGCACCCGCAGACGCCCCTGCCCCCTCTCAGCAGCACTGCTTTTCAAATATGGTGCTGCCGTCTCTGAACCACAGAGCCTCTTGCAGTCACCTGGCGGAGATGGCGCGCCCCTGGCATGCTTGTGGCCTTGACTTGGTCCCAGCCCCGGGTCCTCAGATGCCGGTTGCGCAACTGATCACAGCCTACAGCTTCTTCCAGCAGCACACGTGAGTGGCTGCCCTGCGGGCTAGCAGCCCATGACCCCACCCCCTACCAACTCCCCACTCTACCCTCCCCCCATCCCAGCCGAACCAGAACACCACCTCTTGCTTCCCCTTACCCATCATGCATACACCTCCCCCATGCGCCACAGTCTGCCCTGGCTCTGCCACAAATGCACCCCAGGGGTGGGAGGTGGAGGTGGGTGTCCACCCGGGGATCCCATCCTCATCGCTAGTGGCCAGTGTTCCAGGAAAAGGGAGCTTCAGAGTTAGGTGAGGAGGGGGCACCACATAGCCCCTAGCCTGGAGCAGTGGGAGCCATACAGCCTTGCATCTGCATCCTTTCTCTCCCTGGTGGGAACCTGGTGGCTTTAGTCAGAGGTGGCGAGCAGCACCCACCACCTGCCTTCTTAGGTCTTTTCCTTTTTGCTGGGGAGGGAGGTGTTGGATAAAGAAGATAGCCCCCCCCTTGCTGTGTGAGCTCTTTTCTTCTGTGCTCAGTCACCCTTTCACCTGAGGACATTCCCAGAAGAGCCCACTAGAGAGGTGAGGGAATTGGGGTCAGATAGAAGGTGGGTATTTGGAAGAAAAATACACCCCCTCTGACACATATACAACCAGCCTGTACCCCCAACTCCAGCTGTCAACAGTTCTGACTGGGTGATCACATTTCCTAGTTCTGCCAGCTTCTACTAGTGCTCCCAGTCCATCTGGTCTCCTTGTCCTCCCCAAGAATCTGCCAAGTCGCCCAGAAGTACGTAGGCTGGAAGTAGGGAGTCCATCCATGTATATAGCCTTTAGGACCTCATCAAAGTCCCCAACAACGCCCCCACCCCAGGTCAGACACCTCTCTGGAGGCATCATGACCCCGTGCTTTGTTTTCTGTCCAGGCTCTGAGGAGCCACATGTCTTGGGACTCGTTCACCCAGAGTCCTAGGCTAGGTTTTGGTGAATGGGGAGTCAAGGCTGGTTGTTCCCAAGGGTCTGGCCCTGGAGAAAGGGGGAGGCAGGGTAGTTCTACATTATTAGAGCATTGTTCCCCTTGGGTGGTTGCCCCTGGTTCTGACAAGGGAACCCCCGTGCTTGAGCTGGTACATTGCCTAGATGAGAAACCAACAAATTCAGGAGAGGCACTGCACTGAGTCTGTGTGTTTAGGTGTGTATGAGAGTGAGAGAGAGAGAGAGAGAGAGAGAGAGAGAGAGAGAGAGAGAGAGAGAGAGAGAGAGAGAGAGAGAGAGAGAGAGAGAGAGACCATCTTTCTCATTGTACAGTCAGCATTTCTAAAAAGAGCACAAGCATTTTTTTTGGGGGGGTCCAGTTGTGGGGTTTGAACTCTGGGCCTGTGTGCTGTCCCTCAGCTCTTCAGCTTAAGGCTAGCACTCTACCACTTGAGCCACAGCGCCACTTCCGGCTTTTATCTTTTATCTTATGTGGTGCTGAGGAATGGAACCCAGGGCCTTGTGCATGAAAGGAATGCGCTCTAACACTGAGCCACCTTCCTAGCCTGAGCAAAAGCATTTTATTTTTGTGCATGTGTGTATTTGTTGTTCTTTTTTCATTAATGCCCAGTATGAGCACAGCCACAATTTTTGTTTTCTCTTTCACCATTTCATGTCTTCTTTAGAGAAGGTTTCATTAGATGTTCCTTCCCACCACATTCGTCCCCTTTCCTGCAGCCCACAGTAACTGCTGGGCCTGCGTGGGTCTATCCTAGGAGGCCTGTGTGAAACACAGACCAGAGTGGACACCTGCCCTTCTGTCTTTAGCCAGAAGGCTCATGAGGCTACTGTGACCACAGCTGCATTCTTCCAGCCAGACAGTCTGCTCTCACGTGTATAGTTGGAGCTAATTCAAAGTTGGGAATATGTCTGCTAAACATAATTAGGGAACGAGATAGGGGGTGTAGGGCAGGGGCTGTGAATCTAGGAGGGTCTGGGAAGTGATGAATGGTGTGAAATGGCAGATGGTTCACCACGACAGAGGATGAGAGGGGAATCTTACCCAGGGCATTGATGGTGTCCAAGGGCATCTTAGCAGAGGGCTCCAGGTCCCCAATGTTGCCATGGATTTCCTCCCAGGGCAGTGCACTGGTGGGCAGTCCTCCCTGGAGTCCTGCAGACTCCAATCTGTGTCCCTCCTGGGCTGTTTCCAGCTAGGCAATGGTAGGCAAGTGTGTTCCCCCTGCTGGAGCCTGCTTGGGATCAGGACATGGCAGTTAGCTAAGGCTCTCTGAATGCCATTTCTGTAACCTGCTGAAGGCTGTCTGGAAGGAAAAGGGGACTACTGATTTTGGAACCCATTAAGTTTAATAGGGAAAAGTGAAATGCCAGCTTTTCCAGGGTTATTTTTTTGAAGGTGGCATTTCTACTAACGCCTGGGATTCTGGGTCAAATTAGTGGACCATTTCAGCCACCAAAAGATGAGTTTTTTTTTTTTTTGTCGGTCATGGGGCTTGAACTCTGGGCCTGGACGCTGTCCCTTAGCTCTTCAGCTCAAGGCGAGCTCTCTACCACTTGAGCTACAGCGCCACTTCTGCTTTTCTGGTGGTTTATTGGAGATAGGAGTCTCACAGTCTCTCCTGCCCGGGCTGGCTTTGAACCGCGATCCTCAGATCTCAGCCTTCTGAGTAGCTAGGATTACAGGCGTGAGCCACCATTGCCTGGCGAAAATAATGACTTTCAAACCGGCACAGGCAGAGTTCCCAAACCAGAAGGTTTCCTGCTACGAATGTCGTGCCTTGACTGCCTTTCTCCAGCAGCTGCTGATTCTCCACCGGCTCTCTCTAGGCTGACCACCACAGTTGAGGATGTCTTGGGGAGCAGAGATTGTGCGCCATCTGCAACCTGTCAGCTGTGAGCAGAGACAATTCCCAGCACTTGCACTGGAATCTGGGAGATTCAGAGACCTGGGATGCCTCAAGGATCCTGTCTCTGCAACATGAAACTTGGGGGCCAGATATAGTGGACCATCCTGTCTGCCCCAGGGAGTGGAGAGGAGGCCCCTTGAGCCTGGCATTCACCTCACAGCAACTATGTTCACACCTGAGTGGGGAATGGAGTGCCACAGAACTGGTAAGTGGCTGGACAGAGATCTTTGAGAAGATAGACATCCCAGAGGCCCTGGAGTCCAGTGAAGACCTCATGGCTCTCATCCTTGAAACCAAAACAGTTAAGTCCAGTGGCACCAGGAGGGTGGGAAGAGGAGGAGGGAGAACTGTTGGAGAGGTACATCAGGCTTTGCCCCCACCCAGGATGCTTACCTGAATTAGATGGGACTTTTCTGTAGTATTGTCATAGACAGATGCTCATTTATTTATCCAACAAACCATTACAGTGTGTGTCAAGCCCAGGGGGACTGGGGCGGGTCATACACGATGAAAGGTTCCAGTGCTGGTTCCACAGCACATGAAGAAATCTTGGTTTGAGTTGGATACCATTGCTTCATACCTGTCATCCTAGCTAAAGAAAGCGTATAACACTCTTATCTCCAACTAACTACCAAAAAGAAAATGCCAGAAGTGGATGAGTGGCTCAAGCCATAGACTGTTGGCCTTGAGTAAAAAGGCTCAGGGACAGCACCCAGTCTCTGATTTTAAGGCCCAGGAGTGACACAAAGAGAGGACAGAGAAAGACAGGAGGGAAGGATGGAGGGTGAAAAGAAGGAAAGGAAGGAAGAAGGAATCATGCAGGCCTTGGTTTGGAGTTCCGGGATCAAGGGAGCCAACCATTCACAATCTCTGCGGGGACAGTTTCAGAGCCTGAAGCCAGTATGTAGGAGCAAGCCACAGTCCCCTTGGCAACTTCACGACATCCAAGATCTGAGTTGTTTGCTTACTGCAGAGGGAAACAGCCTGGTGTAGACCCTAGGGCTCAGGGTGTGTCACCCAGTTACAATCTCCCCTAGCTCACTGAGTTTTTTTTTGGTCAGATAAGAAGAAAGTGTCTAAAAGCTAGGGAGGATAGGGAGAGGGAGTGTCCAGAGGGGGGTGGCAAGAGATAACCAGGAAGATGAAGAGGGAGGATGATCCCAGATCAGGTGTGCCAGGCCATTGAAGCCATGACCTCACCTGACAACCTAGACCATCAGTGATAGAGCCTTCAACCCAGCCACATCCCTATTAAAAGTCCTAGCACTCTGGGTTCACCCTTGACGACCTCGCTGTCGCCCACTGCAGGATGCCTGTGCAGTACATCCTTGGGGACTGGGACTTTTGCTGGCTCAATCTGAAGATGACACCCCCAGTGTTCATTCCTCAACCACAGACAGAGGAAACCAGGCCACTGGCACAGGACAGCCAGGGAATGAGGGAAAGAATCAGACACATGTTGCTCTAAGACTTCCTCTAGTGGACTCTAGGGCCCCGTGAATGCCATTCTCAGAGTTAGAGTTGGGTCTCCTTGCTGGCTCAGCCTTTAGTCTAGATGGAAGATGTGGGATTTAGAGAGGGCGGACTGAAGGTCGAGGCTGGTGAAAACACCAGAGGCACTGGGCTCTGAGCTGCATTGTTTCTTTGAGGATACTCACAACCCAGGATCATTCCTGAGGTGGATCAGCCCTTTTCTCCTCCTGAGATAGAGGCACCTAGAGCCCGCCAGTCTGCATCCCTTGGCTGAGAATTCATTCATTCCAATATCCTTTGGTTTGATAACTAGATCTCACCTGACTGCCCAGTGTCAAGGCAGGACAGTGAGAGATCTTGAGTCCTTGATGAGGTCACGGGTTTCTCAGTATTAGATTGTACTTGAATGTCCTGACTTGGTGCATGGTCAGTCCCATCTAAGACTGCCATGACCTAGGACATAGAATTTAGAGACTCAGAGCACAATGGGGTCTATTCTGTGAGTCTTGAGTATTATGTGTGAGCTTTGAGCTCGGATGTGCTCACCTGCTTCCCTTTCTTGGGTGGATTTATGCTAGAAAAAGTTTAAAACTAGGGCCTGGGTCCCATTCCTTGTTTTATGCTCAAAGCTAGCACTCTACCATTTGAGCCACAGCTCCACTTGCAACGTTTTTGGGTGTTTAATTGGAGATAAGAGGGTGGCATTCAACTGCAGTCCTCAGATCTCAGTCTCCTGAAGGGATAGGATGACAGGCATAGAAAAGCATCTTTGGCTGGGTGCCAGTAGCTCATGGCTGTCATCCTAAGTACTCAGGAGCTGAATCTTAGGATCACTGGTGAAATCCAGCTTGGGCAGGAAAGACCCTCAGACTCTTCTCTCCAATAAAGCACCAGAAAAGCAGAAGTGGTGCTGTGGCTCAAGTAGTAGAGCACTGGACTTGAGCTGAAGAGCTCAGGGATAGAACCCAGGCCCAGAGTTCAAGCCCCACAAACAACAAAAAAAAGAAACTAAAACATCTTTGTCTGCGAAGGACGGTGGAGATGTGTTTGTGTGTATGTGTGTGGGAGGTGTGGGGGTGGGTAGACATTTATCGCGCAGCTCAGTCATCATATTAGATGGATTGTCCCAAACTCTTAGTTCATGGCAGCCAATTCTTGACCACAGGTGGAGCTCTGGGTTGGATGTCAACCATCGGACCTCAGTCTCCTCATAGGACAGTTGTGAGTAAATAAGGGACTAATACAGAGGGATCTCTGGAGCAGGGCCAGGAACAGAGGGAGCAGGTGTCAGATACAGTTCTCAACAATTCTGTGAGCATATGACAGGAAGTTGCCGGGAAAGGGCTCAGATGGGGTCTGTTATAAATCCTGCAACAGGTATGGGATCATGAAACAAAATGTTGCTGTCTTTCATCATTACCCTATCACCATGAAGAAGGGATCCTTCACTCTATTCATTTTTCCAGCCAGGTAACCTATTCATGATCGCCAGCTGACAGGAATCTTGGCCTGATTTCTCTGCCATGCTTCCTATGACAGTGGTTGTTATTCAGTCCACTTCTTGTGGTGGGAAGTCCACTTCTTGTCTTTTGTGGGGCTTGAATTCTGGATCTGGATGCTGTCCCTGAGCTCATCAGATCAGGGCTAGCACTCTACCACATGAGCCACAGAATCACTTACCATTTTCTGTTAGTTCTTTGAGGATAAGAGTCTCACAGATATTCCTCCTGAGCCAGCGATGAACCAAGATCTTCACATCTCAGCCTCCTGTGTAGGTAGGATTATAGGTATGAGCCATCAGCATCTGCCTTAAGTGTAATTCTGGCCCTCTGTCTCTGTCTCTGTCTCTGTCTCTGTCTCTGTCTCTCTCTCTCTCTTTCTCTGTCTCTCTGTCTCTCTGTGTCTCTGTCTCTGTCTCTGTCTCTGTCTCTGTCTCTCTGTCTCTGTCTCTGTCTCTGTCTCTGTCTCTGTCTCTGTCTCTGTCTCTGTCTCTCTCTCTCTCTCTCTCTCTCTCTCTCTCTCTCTCTCTCTCTCTCTCTCTCTCTCTCTCTCTCTCTGTCTCTGTCTCTCAGGAATTGTAGAATGAGTGCTGGAGGAGGTGGCCCAGCATCCCCATGTGGCTGGAACCCAAGGTGGCCCTCTCATTCTGGAGGTTGGCTGTGGGTCAGGAGCTGTTTTGCTCAGCCTGTTGAAGCAGCTTCATGAGGTAAGCCCCTCTGTACCCTGGCTAGACCATGACGGTTATTCATTGTCCATCTCATGAGTCCTTCCCCACATCCCTCAGCTACACCGTTGAAGGAAAGTGGATGAAAAGGTGTCACCTTGTCCCCCTGCCCAGCACAATCCAGGGCCTCTGACCTATACCCCCACCTATCTGACAAGACCCTGGCTATAAGACAATAAAAACACTCCAAGTGTACTACCCTTTGCTCGGGAGTGTTGTTTCGGTTAGCGGGCGGAGTACAGAGGAAAGACCCCAGACCTGATTCCTCCCGGGGGGACATTTGTTCTCGTGACAGAGCCAAGTCATTGCTGTTGATAAGGACGAAGCCTCCATCAGACTGACCCAGAACAATGCCCAAAGATAGGTAGGCTATTGAAGTATCAAACCCACTCATATCTGCTTCCTAATCCCAGCAAGGAGGTATAGTGTGGGTGGCCTGCCCCTGGGCCTAAGGGATTATAATTGGATGGTGGCAGTCAGGAGCTCATGGCTCCCACCCATCATCCTGGCTCTTTGGGAGGCTGAGGTCTGATGGTTGTGGCTCAGAGTAACCCGGGCAGGAAAGTGCGTGAGAATCTTATCTCCCATAAACCACCTAGCTCCCCAAAACCACACACAAAAAAGCCAGATGTAGTGCTGAGACTCAAGTGGTAGAGCCTCAGCCTTGAACAAAAGAAGCTAAGGGATAACACCCAGGCCCTGAATCCCAGCCCTAGGACTAACACAACAATGAAATAAATGAACAGTGTCCACCTTTTATCTGACTTCCAAGAAAGATGTATTCAGTTTTCTCGCTGGTACATGTAGCCAAAGTTAAGGGGCTCCCTTTGATGTTCCCCTAACCGTCTCCTTCTCTCCTTTATCTGTCCAGGCTTTATCTATTGCAGGACAGAATTCAGATCATCCCCCTGGATGTGACCTTAGGTACCCTCCCCCATCCACCTCCCTTGGGGTCAGGATCCTGGATGCATTCCCTGCTGGGAGGATGAGGCACCACAGAGATGAGGGTAGGTATCCTCAACACTCACCCACATACACACACACAAACACCCCTAATCCAAATCAGACTAGCCTTTTCCAAAGACACTTTATCTCCTTGGATTAACTGACCTAGGAGAGGAATTTGATCCCCTGTAATGATTATTTTAACTTGGGCTTGCTAGTTGACAGGAGATAAACAGAAGCAAAAAAATCCAAAAAGCCTTTGGTGCCCATCACCTGGGGCTCATGCCTGTCATCCTGGCTACTCAAGAGGCTGAGATCTGAGGATCATAGTTTGAAGCCAGCCATAAGCTGGAAAGCCCATGAAACTCTACTCTCCATAGAACAACCAAAATGCCAGAAGTGGAGCTGTGGCTCAAGTGGTAGAGCACCAGCCCTGAGCAATAAAACTCAGAAAGACGGCTCCCAGATCCTCAGTTCAAGCCCACACAAAGAAATGGCCCTGTCATGTTGCCCACAGATTGCATAGGCCTTGAGCCCCATCTCACGGAGTGTGATACAACACCTGCCCCTGGGTGGTGTATCAGGACCTTCACAAATCCGGTGGTGGAATCCATGCCTTCCCCTTCGTGCATTCTCAACCCACACTGGCTGGAAGTCAGAGCCTGATAAGACTGGCAGGCAGCCTGCACAGCGGAGAGGCTCCAGCTTTTCCAAGGTGATCAGAAAGGGCTTCTTGGAGACAGCACTTGAAAAGGGGGTCTTGCTTAACAAGGAGGATCTGAAAGAAGCGCAGAGAGCAAAGGTGCTACAGATGATGGGCAACATAGCAGAGCATGTTCATTTCCAGCCAGGGCTGCTGGTGAGAGACTTGGTATAGATGCGCGAGACTGTCCCAAACAGGCCTGAAGGGTCACAGAAGAACAGCTCTCTAGGGCTGGGATTTTGTCTTAGAGGTGGAGGGATCACCTAGCACATAGGAAAGCATGGGTTCGATTCCTAGGTCCTGCATACACAGAAAAATCTGGAAGTGGCACGGTGGCTCAGGTGAAAGAGCACTCCGCTGGAGACAAAACAAGTCAGGGACAGAGCCGGGCCATGAGGTCAGGCCCCAGGGCTGTCACCATAAAACAGTTCTCCCAGTGCTCACAGTGACCTTTGTGGCAGGTGGATGGCTATGCCGTGAAGCTCTTAGTAGATCCACCCATGCTTTGTGTCTCCTCTGACAGAGGGAAGCTGCACAGTCCTTCTTACCTGGGCACCCCTGGGCCCGCTTGTCAGCAACCCTCCCAATGTCTTCCACCAGGACATGAAGCAGCTGGCCCCAGAAGTCCTCAGGTATCGGTTGGGTGGGGCACGGAGACATAGGGCATGCCCCAGAACTCCTTGTGGGTCCGATCTGCCCAGGAAGACCAGCAAATCTGGAGGAGGCAGATGGGAGCATAGAGGGGGTTAGTGATGTGGAGGGGGCCCTTTAATCCCCATGGCTCCACCCAGATTCTAGCATCCCTTTTCTGTCCCTGAGGGAGGTAGAGGCGTGTCTAGGTGGTAGTGTCTAGAGAAGGACTAGGTGGAAATTCTGCAGGACTAAATACCTTAAGCCATGAGCCAGTGGCTCACACTTGTCATACCACACCTGTCATCCTGGCCACTCGGGAGGTTGAGATCCACAGGATCTCATTTCCAGCCTAGGCAGGAAATTTCTTCCAGAGCCTCATGTCCAATCTCCAAGCGGAAGTGGCACTGTGGCTCAAGTGGTAGAGCACTGGCCTTGAGGAAAATTAGACATCAGGGACAGTACCCAAGCCCTGCATTCAAGCCCCTCAACCAAAAAACCAAAACCAAAACAAAAACAAAAAAACCTAACAAGAAAGAAACACACTCCTTCCTTGCTTGCAAGAGATGGTGAAGTAGTAGGGTTGCTGTGGTTGTGAGACCAGATGCTGACCTCACAGTACAGACATTTCTAATAAGTCCCCAGATTTACCCCAGTGTGAAGCCATAGGGTGGGTGGTGCCTTACCAAGAACTCCAGAGGTCATGGCCTGTGGTAGGCAGGGAGTGGGTGAATGGGAGCAGGGGTGGAATGGTAGTGTCAATTATATGCTCTCAATCTGTGGAAGAATGGTTTTGGATGCTGGTGACCAAGTCTGAACTGCAGGGTTAAATGTGTTTTCTGTTTTGATGAGTTGGGTTTTCCCTTGGTATAAGAAGGTGGCTGCAAGGAGGCTGCAATGCTTGGTAAGAAATGTATGCATTATCCTGCCCATGTAATTGTAGCCCCCCTGTACAGTATGTTCTCAAATAAAATAAAATACAATTAAAAAAAAAAAAAAAGAAGGTGGCTGCAGAGGAGGCGACAATGCTTGATAAGAAATGTACTCCTTATCTTGCCCATGTAAGTGTAACCCTTCAGTACAGTATTTTCACAATAAAAAAAGAAAGAAAGAAAAGAGCTGAAGAAAAAAAAAAGACGGGTGTATCCGGGCGCTGCCAGTGGTTCATAACTGTCATCCTAGCTACTCAGGAGTCTGAGATCTGAGGATCACCGTTCAAAGCCAGGTTGGGCAGGAAAGTCTGTGAGACTTTATCTCCAATGAACCACCAGAAAATTGGATGTGGTGCTGTGGCTCCAGTAGTAGTGTGCACACTTTCATCTGAAGAGCTGAGGGTCTGCTTGCTGACCCAAAGTTCAAACCCCATAACCTACAACCAAACAAAAGATAGCTGAATTTTCTGCATAACAGTGTGTACAGTAGAAATGCCATGATGTGTTGTGAACCATTGCAGACATGTGAGAGGCTCTGAGTTTTGTCTACATTGGCTCTGATGATGGTAGTGCCATCATATCTGGAGTGGAATATTCAGGGTTCTCAGGGACTGCTGAGGCTTTGGGCTACCACTGTATATGTCTGTTTGTTTGTGTATCTTTTGTCTGTGTGTATCTGTGTCTCTGTGTTTGGATGTAGAAGACCCGGGCCTTGAACTCAGGGCCTAGGTGAAGTTCCTATGCTTCTGTGCTCAAAGCTAGAGCTCTAACACTTGAGCTGCAGCTCCATTACTAGCTATTTGGTGGTTCATTGGAGATAAGAGCCTCACAGACATTTCTGTGCTGGCTGGCTTTGACCTCAGCCTCCTGAGTAGCTAGGATGACAGGTGTGAGACACCAGTGCCATATTTGTGTGTGTGTGTTTTCCTCATCTCTCTGTCCCCTTCCTGGGTGCCTGTCTGCCTCTTTCTGACCTCAGATGGTGCCCCTCCTCCACACCGACCTTGCCTTTAGCCTCCTATCAGGGTCTACAATGAGTCCTAAATTACCAGAGCCCTGAGTTCAAGCTTTTCTTTGGGGCGGGGCCCAAGTCCAGCTGTCCAAATCTTTGGCCGCCTGCAGGGGATTCTGGGTCAGCCGGGGCAGCTGCAATAAAGTCTTGCCTGTCTCTGGGTGGGGAACTCAGACATGGGATGTCCTTCCCGTTTCCTCAGCTAGACCTCTGGCTGCATGTCCCTCTCAGAAGGCTGGCAGTGAGTGGGGGAAGGAGGTTGCCGATGACTCTCACCAACTCCAGCTTGATAATGGACTGAAGGCCGCCCAAGCAAGGAGGATTCCGGGCTACTTTGGAGGTGACGCCAAGGTGGCTTGGAAGTGTCTGTTGGTGTCTAGGAAATGTCAACATAGTTTATCTCAGGCAAGTCTATTTTCCAGCCCCAGCTGGCCCTCTAAAATCCTTCTAGAGAATTCTAGATGCCCAGAATACAGAGGCACAGACTTTAGATTCCAGAGCCAGGGAATTGGGGGAGGAGAGACTGGTATGGCCAATACTTCAATGTTCTGGGGCATTAGCCTTGACCTGGGTATGCTCCCCTTGTGTACGTTCACGTCTTAACCCAGAGCTGGCCAGAAACAGGCCACTTGTGGTGGTGCTGTGGAAGTGGCAGGAGTGGAAGTGAGATCTAGGATCATCAACATCTGGATTTATGGCGTGAGGAGGGATGGGAGGGCAAAAGGTCTCTTTAAAAACAACTCTTAGAGCTGGAACTCAGGCCCTAGGCACCGAGCTTCCTTTGCTCAAATCTAACACTCTACCACTTGAACCACAGCTCACCTTTCATCTTTTTTAGTAGTTTCATGGAGATAAAAGTCTCACGAACTTTCCTGCCTGAGCTGGCTTCAAGCTGCCATCTTAATAGCTCAGCCTCTTGAGTAGCTAGGATTGCTGGTATGAGCCACTGGCACCTGTTAATGATGTTAGTGTGTGTGTGTGTGTGTGTGTGTGTGTGTGTGTGTGTATGTGTGTGTGTGTGTGTGTGTTTGTGTGTGTGTACCATGGCTTGTACTCACAGCCTAGGTGGTATCCTTTAGCTTGTTTGCACAAGGCTCATGCTCTACCACTTGAACTACAGTAGCTCTGCTTCCCAGCTTTTTGGTGATTCATTGGAGATAAGAGTCTGCCCACCCAGGCTAGCTTTGAATCTTGCTTGATCCTCATGTGTCAGCCTTGAGTAGCTAGGATTATAGGCATGAGCCACTGGCATCCAGCTGCAAGGATGTCTCTTCATACTGTCTTCTGTTCTAACAGCTGTCTCCTTGCTCTGGCCTACATCTCTGATCTCCACATCAGCTCCCAGCAGCCCTTGACTGTGTGGAGAACATAAAGCTCAAACCTGTCAAGCATCCAATTTCTATGTCCTCAGGGGAGGGTAGGATTCCTCTGAAGCCTGGAGGAGTAGGGGGAGGGGAAGAAAGGTTAGCTGTAGCTGGGTGCTAGGCTGGGAGAGCGGTACACTGTCTTAGCCAAGAAGGAAAGTGTGGCTAGATGTTAATATCTCATGCTCTCATATTCCTAGCTCCTCAGGAGGCTGAGATCTAAGGATTGGCATTCAGAGGCAGCCTAGCTCACATTTTCTTTTCTTTTTTTTCTTTTTTTTTTAGTATCAGTGGGATCTTTTTTTCTGTGTGAAAATTCTGTACAGAGGGCTTACAATTACATGGGCAAGATAATGAGTAAATTTCTTATCACCAGCTAAATTTTCTAAAGTGTGTGAGACTCTCCTTTCCCAATAACCACCTGAAAGCTGGAAGAAAAGCTGTGGCTCAAGTGGTAGAGTTGCTAGCCTTGAATGAAAAAAGTGAGGGACAGAGCTCAGGTCCTGAGTTCAAGCCCTAGTACCAAGATGTGCCCATGGACACACACACACACACACTCACACACACACACACACACACACACACACACACAGAGGAAGGTAGCAATGATGAGCTGAGCTAGAACTGGGGGCAGTCCAGAGGCATAGTCATAGTAAACTCTTGACACATAAGTTATTTCTCCCCAACTCCTTCTTGGGCTGAGGTGTCTGGGCCATGACTGTAAGTCCCATGGAACCTGCACCTCCATCCATGCATAGGGTACAGGACCAAGGGAAGAACACGATAGATGCTGGTTTATACTCAGTACATGATTGCAGACCTTCATCTGCCACTTAACAGTGGTGACCAAAGCAGGGATCTGAGCCCTGGGACTCGGGATAGCCACTACTACAAGCAGCAGGTAGTCAGCTGTGGACTCCTGAGCCTACAAGTCTTTCATGAGCCCAACTCAACACTCACCCAAGGTGTGCCTGACAAATTTGCCCCCATGAGTAGGCATTACCTGCTGTGCCATCTTGCAGCTCTTGCCCCTCCTGACTCAGAAACTTGGTCTAAAATATTGAATTACTGCTCAGATCCACACTGCACCCATGATAGATGGCATTCTGATGACCTGGCTGATGACTTCCAGGCCCCAAGGCTAGAACCTTCTCTGATACTTTGGCCCACTCTGTAGGCAAAGGCTCCCAAAGAGGCTGCTTTCAAGACTTGTAGGACACCTAGATATTGGGAGACCCTTAGTGGTCCACTGGAAATTACTCTACCTAGAGCCACAGAGTGAGGTTCAAGCAGGTCTGGTGGGCCTTGAACTCTGGGACTGGGAACTGTCCCTTCAGCTCTTCAGCTTACCACTTGAGCCACAGTACCACTTCCAGTTTTCCTGTGGTTCATTGGATATCAGAGTCTCTTGGACTTTCCTGCCCAGGATGGCTTTGAACCATGATCCTCAGATCTCAGTCTCCTGAGGAGCTAGGAGGATAAGCATGAGCCAGCAGCACCCAACTAATTTGGACTTTCACCACAGTGGACTAGGAACTCCTGAAAGCTTTTCTTTATTTTTTATGTGCCAGTACTGGGGCTGGAAATTAGGGTCTGGGCTCTGTTCTCTAATTTTTGCCTCAAGGCTGACACTCTACCACTTGAGCCACAGTTCCATTTCTGGCTTTTGGTAGTCCATCGGCAAGAAGAGTCTCACTAACTTTCCTGACCTGAGCTGGCTTTGACCCAAGACTTCTGATCTCAGTCATTCATTTGAGTAGCTAGGATTTGCAGGTGTCGAGCCACCACTGGCATTGGGCTAGAAGCTTTACTTAAGCAAGTGTTCTTCCCTGCATTTGCCCTGACTCCTCCATGTAAAGGAGGCCTGAGGGTCAGGAGCTGTGAAAAATAGTCTTCCAGCCACAGGAAATGGCTGGGGTCCATGATGAAAAGCCAAGCTCATATTCCCCTGGGCACCATTCTGGGACCTCTAGCCTCTGCCTTCCCTGTGACTCAAGTACAAACCTTGACCCAGCCTTGTATGTCCTGCCAGATATGTCAGAAGCCACAGAACTTTCATTCCACCCACACCACCGATTCTACACCACACATCAGGGAACTTTGTGCATTGTTGTACCTTCTGCCTGTGGCTCTCTATCTTGTTCCACATCTTAGAACTCCACTGGAATTTTGGCACTGGTTATATCACCTCCAGGAGCAAATCTTTCCTTCCCTTCTCTCTCTTTTTTTTTAATATTGATTTGCTAGAGATGGAACTTGTGCAGGGGGCTGGCAAATGCTCTGGCTTGGTGTGTGTGTGTGTGTGTGTGTGTGTGTGTGTGTGTGTGTGTGTGTGTGTTTGTTTGTGTGTTTGTGCCAGCACATCATCTTAAATATACTTGGAACTCAAGAAGTTAAATCCCCCAACAACATATCCTGAAAGAAACAATTCCCCAACAAATAAGTGGGCAAAAGACTTAAAGAGAATCTTCTCTGAAGAGTAAAGAAGGATGGCCAATAGACACATGAAGAGATGCTCAACCTCCCTACCCATAAAAGAAATGCAAATCAAAACAACATTGAGATACCACCTCACCCAGTTAGAATGGCTATAATCAAGAACTGTAATAACAACAGATGCTGGAGGGGATGTGGACAGAAGGGAACCTTACTGCATTGTTGGTGGGAGTGTAAATTTGTTCAACCACTTTGGAAAGTAATATGGAGGTTCCTCAAAAGACTCCACATAGAGCCCCCCTATAACTCAGCAATCCCATTTTTGGGCATTTACCCAAATGTTTACAAACAAGACCACACTAAAGCTACCAGCACGACTATGTTTATTGTAGCACTATTTACTATAGCTAAGATATGGAACCAACCCAGATGCCCCTCAGTAGATGAATGGTTCAAGAAAATGTGGTATATATACACAATGGAATTCTATGCCTCCATCAGAATGAATGACATTGCCACATTTATTCGAAGTGGAAAGTCTTGGAAAAACTTATATTATGTGAAGTAAGCCAGGTCCAAAGAAACATAGGTCCCATGGTTTCCCTTATTTGCAATATCTAGTATATGTCTGAGTCAAGCAGAAAAGGTCAGTTAAGGTGAAGTTAGCGAAATGAACCTTAAGATATGTGCTCAAATGTTTTTTTCTTTCTTGTGATTGTTTCTAACACATTTATAAGACTATTTCTTTGTTGCTTTGAATGACCCTCCCCCACAGTATAACCCATGCTTTCACTGTATTTGATGTCAGTATAATTTGTGGAGGGGAAGGGGAAAAACAATTCATTTAAATAGGGATACATGTGGACCCATTGCAACAATGAGGTGTACAAGTCATTTTGTCAATAACGAACTTCACAACTTTGGTGCAGGGTAGCAGGGGTGAGTGGGGAGGATTGGGTGGGGGCGGAGGGGAGGATGGGAAGGGATGGGAAGGGGAAACAAAGGAGGAGGCTACAATGCTTGATAAGAAATGTACTCATTATCTTGCCCATGTAATTGTAACCCCTCTGTACAATATATTCACAATAAAAAAAGGAAAACAAGCCGTGCACTGGTGGCTCATGCGTGTAATCCTAGCTACTCAGGAGACTGAGATCTGAGGATCTCGGTTCAAAGCCAACCCGGGCAGGAGAGACCGTGACACTCCTATCTCCAATAAACCACCAGAAAACCGGAAGTGGCGCTGTAGCTCAAGTGGTAGAGCGCTCTCGTTGAGCTGAAGAGCTGAGGGAAAGCTCCCAGGCCCAAAGTTCAAGCCCCACGACCGACCAAAAAAAAAAAAAAAGGGAAAATATATGAATAAAACAAAAATGCAATAAATAACTACAACAAAGAGGACATGGACTCAACATTTATACGTAAGTACAAATCATACCTTTACAATGTATATAAATAGAAGGTTTCCAGGGCTGGGACTTGAATTCAGGCCTAGGGACCAGCCTTATTTTCTTGACTTCAAGCATGGTGAGCTTCCCCTTCATCCACCGTGCTTCAGTTACCCAGGCCTTAAGTTCAAATTCAAAGGTAGGAGAAAAGGCGTGAATTGCAAGCCAGGGACCCTATTTTTTTTTTTTTTTTTTTTTTTTTGCCAAGCACGGTCTTGAACTCAGGTCATGGCAACAGTGCCTCAGCTTTCATCACCATAGGCTGGGGTGCAGCCGCTGAAAACACAGCCTATCCTGGGATCCTAGAACTTCAGGCCTTGTGCAGGGGGGGGGGGAAATGCACAGAAAAAAAGTGGTGTGATGGCGTTTTTACATTTTCTTCCTTTGCACTATGGCCATCTGGGTCTGAGTGATCTGACTCCAAAGGATACTTCACCTTGCATTGATGAAGGCTTGCAGGCTACTGAAGAAGCCATAATCCCGACCAATGATTAGCCAGGCACCAGTGGCTCTCAGCAGTCCTCCTTGATACTTAAAAGGCTGTGATAGGAGGATCAGGGTCAAAGTCACCCTAGGAAGTAAAATCCTTAAGACCCCTGTCCAACCTCAATGCCAACAATGCAAAAGTAGAGCTGTGTGGCTCCAGTGGTAGAGGGCTAATCTTGAGCAAGAACAGCTCATGGACTGTGCTCAGATCCTGAGTTCAAGGTCCAGGTTTGGCAACAAACAGACATACACAACAATCTGTGCAGCCATCTGGCTAAAGCAGGTCTCCCTCTTGTCCCCAACTGGATTGTACAGAGTTTCCTGGTGAAGGGGCTGCTGTCATCTTGACTCTGTCCATTCTGTCTGCATCACAGGATTCCAGGCACACCCCCATTCTTTCATGGTTCTTTTTGCCCAATGGGATACAAGAATAGTGGCCACGCCCACATTCCATGCTTCCCAGTTACACCTGGATTCCCTCTGTTGGTTGACACCAGCAGTTGAGGAAGGTAGAGGTGGCTGAGTGGTGAGCAAGAGACTCCAGGTGACTTTGAGGTAGAGTAGGAAATGATGTCCTAGTCGGTGAGTGGGAGAATAGAGGATTTCCTAGAGCCTGGGAATGTGGCCAGCCCAACTTTCCCGTCCCATTGCTCAGATGTCTGAAACAATAAGAATCAATGAGAGAACTGTGGGCAAGAAACTGCCACAAGAACACCAGCAGTATCCTCCCGACAGACCTGAAACATTCAAGAAAACAAAGAACACGAAAAAGGGAGGGATCCCCAAGATAAACACCACTGGGGACCCAGATTGAATGGAGAGTCCGGCCAAAGGTGATGTCGACCATGGGCCTACCCTGCCTTTGGACACAGTCACAGCCACCAGGGTCCAGAGTGTCAAGGGTCCCAATACCACCAAGGATCCACAGAGGTGCTACCTGCATGTGGTGCCCACCCTGGACAACAGAAAAGAAGAAACCAGGCACTCTTTGCCAAGATCCTACCACTGAAGCTGGGAAAGACAGACCCGCAGGGTCAATGGGAGTAAGAGAGGGAGAAGATAGCCCAGATACATGCAGCAACAAAAATGGAGGTATAGATCCAAAAGGTACCCATACAGCGGTTGGTTTCAGCAGAAAGCGATTTACAATGTGTACTGGCCCAAGTGCAGCAGACCACTGATGACAGAGAAAGGGAGCATGAAGCTCTCACCAGCTGCCTACAAGCTACAGAGTGGCGTTTGGCAGAGCTGGAGATAGTGGCTTCTCTGGTCACTGCTGCAAAGGAGAAGACCAAAATGTTCCTCACACAGCTGAATGATGTGATCCTTCAGCTCGAGGAAAATACCAGAAACTCTGATGACCTGGAGCAAGTGAACACAGAGTTGCAGGAGAAGGTGGACGTGCTGTAGATACAGAGGAGCAACATGAAGAAGAGAATATGCAAGTTCCAACAAGCGCTGGAGGGCATTAGGTACTGAAGATGGAGTTGAATAACCTGGAGGAACAACTTCACATCCAGGTCCAGGAAAACCAGTCTCCGTCTTCAGAACGTGGAGCAGCAGGAGCAACTGCAGAGACTGGAGGAGAAAGCCTAGGATCAGCAGGAGACCCCTGAGACCCCACGATGTGCATGTGTGTGGGATAGACAACCGGAGGAAAAGCTGGCCCTGCTGTGGAACGCTCTCCACAGGGTGAGCACTGAGAAGGAGGAGCTCGCCAGCATCCTGGACTCAGAGCAGCAGATGAAGAAACATCTGTGGGAGCAGTAGGACTGTTCAGAGAAGAAGATAGAGAAATGGATAGTGGTGGCTGTGCGAGAGAGAGCCAAGCAGCTCAGGAGCAGCAGGAGCAGTCCCTGGGCCAGTGCAGGAGTTCAGAACCTCCTGTGAATGACACATTGTCTCCAATGAGCGACTGTGGTCTGAGAAGGAGGCCCTGCAGCAGCACTTAGAGAGGCAGATCCAGCTGCTGGAGCAGCTGAAGCAAGTGAAGGGCTCAACAAACTGGAAGGACCAGGTGGTGTCCCCGAAGTGGCAGGACACTCTCAAGTGCCTGGAAGCCACCAGATCACAGGAGGAATGCCTGCAAGCCCAGCTGAGCTTCCTGGCTTTCCCTGGGGAAGGGGAAGGCATGAGCCCTGGAGAAGCAAAAGTTAAGGAGGTGAATACCCCATGTGACCATCACACAGGATGGAGATGTTCCCCAGACCAAGAGTGATATGGCTCTGAGAGTGCTCTTGGAGGATGAGATCCACAGGGGGAAACTCCTGACCCAAGAATGGTGGGCTAGCTTCAGGCACCCCATGGCCAACCCAGCAGCTCAGGGCCAGACTGAGCTGGAGCCACAGACCCTCATCCATGACCTGCCTGATGAGGTGGACTTCCAGAGTCCAGCAGGTGAGCTCCACCATTGATGCAGCCAGCTGTTGGCACACATCCAAACTATCAAGGAGTCCCTCATGGTGTGTAAAGAGCAGATGTTGGTCCTGAATGAGCTATGTTGTGAAAAAGCCCAGTGCATGCACTGGCTGTCTCAGGAGAAGATCGAGAAGAGGAGAGTGTTGTGGAGCTGCTGTCACTCCTAGAAAGGGAAAGCACAGACAGCAGTTTCCAGATGCCAGCACAGGCTGAGCCTCCCATCCCCCTCCCCAACACTGCTTCAGAAGCAACTTGAAGACAGCATGGAAACTGCCAGAGGAGAGGTCAGGGTTCCCGACCCCATAGTGGACTCCCCCAAGGAGCAGGTCCTGCCCCAGATGCCCCACATCCAGATCTGCCCACAGCTTCCAGGCTCAGGGGAGGAGTGCTTTCTCACTTTCTCCGGTAGACTGATGCGGATGATGACTCTCTATGTGACATACTGACTCTCAAAAGCGTTGGCAGCCACCAGAAGTAGGTGACTAAATGGCTTTCTCTCAGGCCTCCATCTGCCGCGCAACGGGAAGGTTAAACTGGGGGTAGGGTAGGGCAGAGGCTGAAGGGAGTGGGCCCAAACTGAAGGGACATCTAATTGCCTATTGGTGGCCCATTGGTGACTTCTGGCATGCTAGGCAAACACTCTACCACTGAGCCACATTCTCAGCTAGGATGATTTTTCCCCCTCCCAAACCCATATGGCCATTCCTCAGATAAATAGGAAGTAGGGGCTAGGATGAATATGAAGCACAAGTCTGGTTCACCCCAAAATATTCCCATGCCTCCTCTTCCCACACCCTGAGTTGAAGCTTCTCTTCTAACATTGAGGGATGAGAGAGGGAGAGGGGAGTCCCAAGAAAATACCAACAACAGTGGCCCCCTGAGTCCCACATCCTTCCCCACACAAGTGGTCCTCCAGATTCTGATCTTACCTGACTCAATGTAAAGTCTAAACTGTCTCCCTACCACTGCAAGGCTCAGGATGAAATAAAAGTCAGCCCAGGCCTCAGCCCACAGGCAAAGTGGAAGCTCCTAGTCCCAGACCTACTTCCACCTCTGACTGCCCCTAGTTAGGCCACACCCACCACTCACCACTATGATGGTGGTGATAACCTCATGGATAGATTCCAGGAAGAAGGTCTATGGTAAAGAGCAGAAGCATCAGGGTGAGCAGGGCAGAAGGAGGTGGGGTGATTGCTCTGGGATCTTCCTTGGAGCCCTCCCATCCAGCCAGACCCATGCTGACCCAAAGCACGGACAAGGCCAGGGGGTGAGACGAGATGGAGGAGCACAGGACTAAAGGAGGTACTGCTTTGTCTTGGAGGACTTGATTAATTCCAATTATAATTAATTCCAATTATATTTGGCCCATGCCAATCCCAAAGACATCATGCAATGCCTCTCCGTGTTGTTGGTCGTGAAGGCTGTCCCTGAGCTCTTTTTCTCAAGGCTGGCACTCTACCACTTGAGCCACAATGCCATTTTTGTTTTCTGATGGTTCATCGATAAGAGTCTCATACACTGTCCTGCCCAGACTGGCTTGGCACCATGATCCTCCAGATCTCAGCTTCCTGCGTAGCTAGAATGACAGGCATGAGCCACCAGTGCCCAGTATGTGATGCCTTTTGAAGGCATCTTGGCGAGTCTGTAAAGGAGCCCCAAAGGGCCTGGATAGACGATGACCCAACCACGGAGCCGGGATGGGGGAAGGTTGACCTTCTAGCCATTCTGTTCCTCCAAAATTGAAGATGCCAGGTGATGTTGTATGCACCAAACACCTGGCCCAGCAGCCACCAGGCTTAGTGGGGGAAAAAGTAGAGAATACCCAAAGACTGCAGTGTAGAAATCTCTGATTTTGCATTCATGTGGTGTGTGTGTGTGTGTGTGTGTGTGTGTGTGTGTGTGTGTGTGTGTGTGTATGCAGCCCCACTTCCTTTTCGATGGTTAATTGTAGGTAAGAGTCTCAAGGACTTTTCTGTCCAGGGTGGCTTTGAATCATGATTGGGGGCCCCAGGGAAGCAAGAGTAAACACAAGTCGCAAGTACAATCCCTATTGTGGGCCACTCCTGCCCCCTAGTGGCCACACATGGAACATGCGGTCTCATGCCATTATCCTCGAGTTCAATTTGGGCAAGTTACTAGGGCCAAGCTGACTTTTGCTTACCCAGATTGCTGATGCCAGAGCAGGTCTGTTCCACCCTAGGCCAAGAGAGCTACAGGAGGCCCAGCTTTCCAGGGACACAGGGAAGGGAGAGGTCAGCTCCAGGCTGAGCTAAGAGCCTTTGCCCACAGATACCCTAACTTGGCCTTACTTATCACCATAAGACCTGTCAAAGAACAACCCCAAAAAACAAAATTGGATCTGTGCCTCAAAGTGGTAGAGCTCTAGCATTGAATCAAAGAGCTCAGGGACAGGGCCCCCAAGCTTTGAGTTCAAGACCCCCAGTTGACTTCCCTCATAAAACACAGCTTGTCTAAATGTGAACTGGTAGGATTTGTGAAGTGTTTCTGAAGAATGGTGATACTGAAGAAAGCACCCTAATTCTAATGACAGCTGAACTTGTGACATACAGCTATGTGCTGAGTCCTTCACAGGGCGTTATTTACTGGGTCCTTCCCTCATGAGAATTATATGCTGAGTCCTTAAAAAGATGCTGTTTGCTGAGTCATACCAAAGGGTGCTATGTGCTGAATCCCTGAGAAGAGTGGGCCATCCTGGTTTTTTTTAAAGGGGGCTTTTTGCTGAGTCCATTACAAAAAGTATTGTACTCTGAGTCCTTCAAAAGTTGTGGTGTGCTAATGCATCCTAAAGAGTTCTGCTATGTGTGAGCCTTTGAGAAGAGAGGGATGAAGTTTATTTTGAGTGCTGTGTGCCAAGTCCTTTCCATAGGGTGCTCTGTACTGTCCTTCAAATGGTGCTGTGTGCTGAGAGCTTCCACAGTGTGGTATGTGCTGAGTCCTTCAAAATTGTTCTGTGTGCTGAGTTTACCTAAGGAAGCTGTGCACTGCGTGTTTTACACAGCGTGCTTCAACACAGATTGTGATGAGTCCCTGGTAAAGAGTGCTATGTGCTGAGTGTTTCAAAGCATGCCATTCACTGAGTCCTTTACACTGTGGGCTATAGACTCCCTCCTTCAAAGGGTGCTGGGTAGAGTACTCAGCATACTACATGCTGAGTCCTTCAAGGGGAGCTGTGTGCTGAGTCATTTACACAGGGTGGTTTGTGCTGATTTTGGAAGTGTGCTGTGTGCTGAGTCATCCCAAAGGGTGCTATGTTCTGAGGCCTTGAGAGGTGGTTATCCCCAACAATCACACAGACACAAACACAAACACACATACACACAGGAGTGTCACCATGCAACTGCTTGGTGTGTGGAGTGGAGGGGGATGGAGGAGAGTCTCCTCCGGCGGTGGGGCTGAGGGGAGATTCGATCCCCTGGGCCGGTACTGGGGGTGGGGGTAGTTTTGAGCTGAGGTAAGGCTGCAATTGCCATGGTCTAGAAGCCTCAGGGCCCAGTCAGGGCTGCAATTGTGGCCAGGGGTGGGGGGTGGGGCCCAGGGGAGGAGGGGGCGGGGCCCAGGAGCACACTTTGGTGGCAGCAATGGCCAGGAGCTCCAGGGGCAGCGGTGTGTGTGCAGCAGGGGTGGGTGGCCAAGGAAAGGAGTGTGGGGCAGAGAGAGAGCTGGGAGAAGAGCGAGCATGAGCACTAGCATGCGTGGAAACGGCTTCAGTGGCTGGCGGTTGCTCCGCTCATAGTGTGGGTCCTGGCCGGGAGCGCAGAGCATGTGGAGCTGCATGGCAGGCACATCGCCACACCCAGCCCCTCGGAGGCGCCCAGCCATGGTGGCCCAGAGTCTGAGGTCCCAGTGTGGGGAGCACGGCAGAGGCAGTGGCTGCTGAGGCGGCGGCCGCCACAGATTAGGAGGCCGCTGAGGCTGCGGTGGTGGCTGAGGAGGAGCAGAGGCTGCGCACAGCTACACCACGCGCCCGCGCTGGGTTTCAAACATGGCGCTGCTGGCTGGGACCCGTGGAGCCTCTAGCAGTCACCTGGCGGAGATGTTGCGCCCCTGGCCTGCTGGTGGCCCTGACGTGGTTCCAGCCCTCGGTTCTCAGACTCCTGGCGCCACGCGGAGTCGCAGCCTACAGCTTCTTCCAGCAGCACACGTGAGTGGCCGACCTGAGCTCCCGCACTCCACAAACCCCCTGTAAACCCCGTCCCCCACTCTACCCTTCCTCCCCACCCTCGAGGACCCGGACCCTTGCCTCTTGCCTCCCCATCCTGCCCTGCCTGCGCCTCCCCCGTGCCCCACAGTCTGTCCTGGCTCTGCCACAAATGCATCCCAGAGGTGGGGGGTGGAGGTGGGTGTCCACCTGGAGATCCCACCCTCATCCCTAGTGGACAGTGTTCCAGGAAAAGGGGAGCTGCAGGGATGGGGAGGAGGGGGCACCACAGAACCCCTGGCCTGGAGCAGTGGGAACCACACAGCTGTGCATCTGCACCCTTCCTCTCCCTGGTGGGAACCTGGTGGCTTTAGTCAGAAGTGGGGAGCTGCACCTCCACACCTACCTTCTCGGTTCTTTTCCCTTTTGCTGGGCAGGAGTTGTTGGATGCAGAAGATAGAACCCGTTGTTGTGTGAGCCCTTGTCTTCTGCGCTCAGTCACCCTTTCACCTGAGGTCATTCCCAGAAGAGCCCACTACAGAGGTGAGGGCACTGGGGTCAGATAGAAGGTGGGTATTTGGGAGAAAAACACACCCCCTCTGACACACATATAAACGGCCTGTACCCCCAACCCCAGCTGTCAACAGTTCTGAATGGGTGATCACATTTCCCAGTTCTGCCAGCTTCTGCTAGTGCTACCAGTCCATCTAGTCTCGTAGTCCTCACCAAGAATTTGCCAAGTTGCCCAGAAGTATGTAGGAGGGAAGTAGGGAGTCCATCCATGTATATAGCCTTTAGGACCCCATCAAAGTCCCCAACAACGCCCCCACCCCAGGTCAGACACCTTTCTGGAGGCACCTGCTTTGTTTTCTGTCCAGGCTCTGAGAAGCCACATGTCTCGGAACTCCTTCACCCAGCATCCTGGTCCAGGGTTTTGGTGAATGGTGAGTCAAGGCTTGTTGTTACCAATGGGAAGGGTCTGGCCCGTCTGCATTATGAGAGCATTGTTCCCCTTGGGTGAGATCCCTTGGTTCTGACAAGGGAACCCCTGTGCTCCAGCTAGTACATTGCCCAGGTGAGAAACCAACAAACTCAGGAGAGACACTGCTCTGAATCTGTGTATATGTGTGTGTGTGTGTGTGTGTGTGTGTGTGTGTGTGTGCGAGAGAGAGAGAGAGAGAGAGAGATATCATCTTTCTCATTGTACAGTCACCTTGTCTAAAAAGAGCAAAAGCATTTTATTTGTGTGTATGTGTGTATTTGTTATTCTTTTTCAATTAATGTCCAGTATGAGCCCAGCCATAATTTTTGTTTTCTCTTTCACCGTTTCATGGCTCCTTTAGAGAAGGTCTCAGTAGATGTTCCTTTCCACCTCTTTCTTCCCCTTTTCTGCAGCCCACAGTAGCTGCTGGACCTGCGTGGGTCTCTTCTAGGAGGCCTGTGTGAACCGCAGACCAGAGTGGACACCTGCCCTTCTGTCTTTAGCCAGAAGGATCATGAGGCTACTGTGATCACAGCCGCACTCTTCCAGCCAGACAGTCTGCTCTGGTGTGTATAGTTGGAGCTAATTCAAGGTTGGGAATGAGTCTGCCAAACATAAATAGGGAATGAGATGGGAGATAGTAGGGCAGGGGCTTTGAATCTAGGAGGGTCTGGGAAGTGATGAACGGTGTGACATAGCAGATGGTTCACCACGACTGAGGATGAGAGGAAAATCTTACCCAGGGTATTGACCATGTAAGTGGGCATCTGGGGAGGGGGATCCGGGCCCCCAGTGGTGGCGTGGATTCACTCTAGGGGCAGTGCACTGGTGGGTAGTCCTCCCTGGAGTCCTGCAGACTCCAATCTGTGTCCCTCCTGGGCTGTTTCCAGCTGGACAATGGTAGGCAAGTGTTTGCCCCTGCTGGAGCCTGCTTGGTATCAGAACATGGCAGTTAGCTAGGGCTCTCTGAATGCCATTTTCTGTAACCTGCTGTATGCTGTCTGGAAGGAAAAGAGGACCACTGACTTTGGAACCCTTTAAGTTTGATTGGGACAAGTTGAAATGCCAGCTTTTCCAGGGTTTTTTCCTTGAAGCTGGCAATTTCTACTAATGCTTGGGATAATGGGTCAAATGAGAAAGACCATTTCAGCCACCAAACAATGATATTCAAGCAGTACAAGCAGAGTTGCGGAGCCAAATGGTCTCCTGATATGAACGCCTGATATGGCTTTCTCTGGCAGCTGCCGATTCTCCTCCGGCTCTCTCTAGGGTGATCACTACATTCGAGAATGTTGTGGGGAGCAGAGATTGTGACCTTGCCATCTGAAGCCTGATTGCTGTGAGCAGAGACAATTCCCAGGACCTGTACTGGACTCTGGGAGACTTAGAGACCCAGGATGCCTCAGGGATCCTTTTCTGCACCATGAAAATTGGGGGCCGGATATGGTGGACCATCCAGTCTGGCACTAGGGAGTGAAGAGGAGGCCCCTTGAGCCAAGCTTTCAACTCAGGACAACCTTGTTCACAGCTGAGTGGGGAATAGAGTGCAATACAGCTGGTCAGTGGCTGGACAGAGATCTTTGAGAAGATAGGCATCCTAGAGGCCCCAGAATACAGTGAGTACATGGCTCACGTCCTTGGAACCAAAAGAGTTAAGTGCGGTGGCACCAGGAGGGTGGGAAGAGGGAGGAGGGAGAACAGTGGGAGGGCTACATCAGGCTTTACCCCCACCCAGGATGCTTACCTGAGTTGGATGGGACTTTTCTGTAGTATTGTCATAGACAGATGCTCATCTATTTATCTAACAAAACGTTACAGTGTGTGCCATTTCCTGGGGGGGAGAGAGTTGGAGTCATACAAGATGAAAGGTTCCAGTGCTGGTTCAACAGCACATGAAGAAATCTTGGTTTGAGCTGGATGCTGGTGCCTCACACCTGTCATCCTAGCTACTTAGGAGGCTTGAGACTCTTTATCTCCAACTGACTACCAAAAAGAAAATGCCAGAAGTGGATTAGCAGCTCAAGCTGTAGACTGTTGGCCTTGAGTAAAAAGGCTCAGGGACAGCACCCAGGCTCTGAGTTCATGCCCAGGAGTGACACAAAGAAAGGAAAGAGAAAGAGAGGAGGGAAGGATGGAGGGAGAAAAGGAGGAAAGGAAGGAAGAAGGGAGCATGCAAGCCTTGGTATGGAGTCCCTAGATCAAGGGAGCCAACCATTCACAATCTCTGTGGGGAAAGTTCCAGTGCCTAAAGCTAGTGTGTAGGACCAAGCCACTGACCCATTCATGACATCAGCAACTTCATGACATACAAATCTGAGTGGTCGCTGACTGCAGAGGTAAACAGCCTAGGGTAGACCCTAGGGCTCAGGGTGGGTCACAGAGTTTCAATTTCCCCTGGCTCACGGAGTTTATTTTCTGGTCAGATAAGAAGAAACTGTCCAAGGGCTAGGGAGGTATAGGCTGAGGGAGTGTCCAGAGGGGGGTGGCAAGTGATTAGCAGGAAGATGAAGAGGGAGGACAATCCCAGATCCAGATCAGGCCATTGGAGCCATGACCTCAACTGACAACCTAGACCATCAGTGATAGAATCTTCGACCCAGCCACATGGCTATTAAAAGTCCTGGCACTCTGGGTTCACCATTGAAAACCTGGCTGTCGTCTACTGCAGGTGCCTGTGCAGTACATCCATGGGCACTGGCACTTTTGCTGGCTCAATCTGAAGATGACACCCCCAGTGTTCATTCCTCGACCAAAGACAGAGGTAAGCATGCCACTGGAACAGGACACCCAGGGAATGAGGGCGAGAGTCAAACCCGTGTTGCCCCCAGACTTCCTCTAGGGGATTCTAGGGCCCCCTGACTGCCATTCTCAGAGGTAGAGGTGGGTCTCTTTGCTGGCTCACCCTTTAGTCTAGATGGCAGATGAGGGAGGGGCCGACTGATGGTTGAGGCTAGTGGGAAATCAGGAGGCACTGGGGTGGGAGCAAGGTTGTTTCTTTGAGGATACTCACAACCCAGGAACATTCCTGAGATGGATGAGCCCCTTTCTCCTCCCTGAGAGAGAGGGACCTAGAGCCCTCCAGTCTGCATCCCTTGGCTGAGAAATTCATTCATTCCCATATCCTTTGTTTGGATAACTAGATCTCACCTGACTGCCCAATGTCAAGGCAGGACAGTGAGAGATCTTGAGTCCTTGATGAGGTCACGGGATCCTCAGTATGAGATTGTACTTGAATGTCCTGACTTGGTGCATGGTCAGTCCCATCTCAGCCTGCCATGATCTAGTACATAGAATCTAGAGACTCAGAGCAGGATGGGGTCTATTCTGTGAGTCTTGAGTATTATGTGTGAGCTTTGAGCTCCCGTGTGCTCACCTGCTTCCTTTTCTTGGGTGGGTCTATGCTAGAAAAAGCTTAAAACTAGGGCCTGGGTCCCATCCCTGGTTTCATGCTCAAAGCTAGCACTCTACCATTTGAGCCACAGCTCCACTTGCAACGTTTTTTGGTGGTTAATTGGAGATAAGAGTTTTCAATGACTTTGCTGCCAAGGGTTGCATCCAAGTGCAGTCCTCAGATCTCAGTCTCCTGAGGGGATAGGATGATACGCATAGAAAAGCCTGTTTGGCTGGGTGCCAGTGGCTCATGGCTCTCATCCTAAGTACTCAGGAGCTGAATCTTAGCATCATGGGTAAAAGCCAGCTTGGGCAGGAAAGACCCTCAGCCTCTTCTCTCCAATAAAGCACCAGAAAACCGGAAGTGGTGCTGTGGCTCAAGTAGTAGAGTGCTGGACTTGAGCTGAAGAGCTCAGGGATAGAACCCAGGCCCAGAGTTCAAGCCCCAGAAACAACAAAAAGAAAGAAAGTAAAACATCTTTGCCTGCAAAGGATGGTGGAGGTGTGTTTGTGTGTATGTGTGTGGGGGGGGAGGTAGTGGTGGCGGTAGACATTTTGTGCCCTGCTCAGTCATCATTTTAGACGGATTGTCCCAAACTCTTACTTCACAGGTGAAGCTCTGGGTTGGATGTCGACCACCGGACCTCAGTCTCCTCATGGGACAGTTGTGAGTAAATAAGGGACTAATGCAGAGGGATCTCTGGAGCAGGGCCAGGCACAGAGGGAGCAGGTGTCAGATATAGTTCTCAACAATTCTGTGAGCATATGACAGGAAGTTGCCGGGAAAGGGCTCAGATGGGGTCTGTTATTAATCAAGCAACAGGTGTGGGATTATGAAACAAAACATGGCTGCTTTCATCATTACCCTGTCCCCATGAGGAAGGGATTTTTCACTCTATTCATTTTTCCAGCTGGGGAAAATGAATCATGGAGAAGCCAGGTGACCTACTCATGACCCCAGCTGACAGGAATCTTGGCCTGATTTCTCTGCCATGCTTATAGGACCCTGTGTGTTATTCAGTCCCTTCTTGTGGTGGGAAGTCCACTTCTTGTCATTTGTGGGGATTGAATTCTGGGCCTGGATGCTATCCCTGAGCTCCTCAGAACAAGGCTAGTCCTCTACCCCGAGCCACAGCATCACTTCCGGTTTTCTGTTGGTTCTTTGAGGATAAGAGTCTCACAGACATTCCTCTGGAGCCAGCTATGAACCACCATCTTCACATCTCAGCCTCTTGTGTAGGTAGGATTATAGGTCTGAGCCACCAGCACCTTAATTAAGTGTAGTTCTGGACCTCTGTCTCTCTCTCTCTCCCTCTCTGTCTCTTTTCTCTCCCTCTCTCTTTCTCTCTCGCAGGAATTGGTAGAATGCTGCAGGAGGTGGCCCAGCATTCCCATGTGGCTGGAACCCAAGGTGGCCCTCTCATTCTGGAGGTGGGCTGTGGGTCAGGAGCTGTTTTGCCCAGCCTGTTGAACCAGCCCCTTGAGGTAAGCCCCTCTGTGCCCTGGCTAGACGGTGATGGTTATTCATTGTCTATCCCATAAGTCCTTCCCCACATCCCTCTGCTACATTGTTGAAGGAAAGTGGATGAGAAGGTGTTGCCTTGTCCCCCTGCCAGCACAATTCCGGGCCTCTGACCTATACCCCCACCTATCTGACAAGACCCTGGCTATAAGACAATAAAAACACTCCAAGTGTACTACCCTTTGCTCGGGAGTGTTGTTTCGGTTAGCGGGCGGAGTACAGAGGAAAGACCCCAGACCTGATTCCTCCCGGGGGGACATTTGTTCTCGTGACAGAGCCAAGTCATTGCTGTTGATAAGGACGAAGCCTCCATCAGACTGACCCAGAACAATACCCAAAGATAGGTAGGCTATTGAAGTATCAAACCCACTCATATCTGCTTCCTAATCCCAGCAAGGAGGTATAGTGTGGGTGGCCTGCCCCTGGGCCTAAGGGATTATAATTGGATGGTGGCAGTCAGGAGCTCATGGCTCCCACCCATCATCCTGGCTCTTTGGGAGGCTGAGATCTGATGGATGTGACTCAGAGCAGCCCGGGCAGGAAAGTCCAGGAGATTCTTATCTCTTATTAACCACCTCCCTCCCCAAACCCACACACAAAAAAGCCAGATGTGGTGCTGTAGCTCAAGTGGTAGAGCCTCAACCTTGAACAAAAGAAGCTAAGGGATAACACCCAGGCCCTGAATCCAAGCCCTAGGACTAACACAAACATAAAATAAATGAATAGTGTACATCTTTTTTCTGACTACCAAGAAAGATGTATTCAGTTTTCTTGCTGGTACATGTAGCCAAAGGTAGGGGCTCACTTTCATGTTCCAATAACCCTCTCCTTCTCTCCTTTATCTGTCCAGGCTTTATCAGTGCAGGACAGAATTCGGATCATCCCCCTGGATGTGACCTTAGGTACCCTCCCTCATCCACCTCCCTTGGGGTCAGGATCCTGGATGCACTCCCTGCTGGGAGGAGGAGGCACCACGTAGATGAGGGTAGGTATCCCCAACACCCATACACATACACACACAAACATCCCTAAGCCAACTCAGACTAGCCTTTTCCAAAGACATTTTATCTCTGTGGATTGACCGACTTGGGAAGGAATTTGATCCCCTGTAACTGATTATTTTAACTTGGTTTTGCTAGTTCACAGGAGATAAATGGAAGCAAACAAAAACCAAAAAGCCTTTGGTGCCCGTCACCTCTGGCTCAGGGTCAAGCCTGACATCCTGGCGACGTGGGATGCAGAGATCTGAGGATCAAGGATCAAAGCCAGCCATAAGCTGGAAAGCCAGAGAGACACTTCTCTCCATGGAACCAACAAAAAGCCAGAAGTGGAGCTGTGGCTCAAGTGGTAGAGCACCAGCCCTGAGCAATAAAACTCAGAGAAACAGCTCCCAGATCCTCAGTTCAAGCCCACAAAAAGAAATGGACCTGTCATGTTGCCCACAGATTGCCCAGTCCTCGAGGCCCCTCTCACGGAGTGTGATACAACACCTGCCCCTGGGTGGTGTATCAGGGTCTTCACAAATCCGGTGGTGGAATCCAGTCCTTCCCCTTCATGCATTCTCAACCCACACTGGCTGGAGGGCAGAGTCTGACAAGGCTGGCAGCCTGCACAGCGGAGAGGCTCCAGCTTTTCCAAGGTGATCAGAAAGGGCTTCTTGGAGCCAGCACTTGAAAAGGGGTCTTGCTTAACAAGGAGGATCTGTAGGAAGCACAGAGTACAAAGGTGCTACAGATGATGGGCAACATAGCAGAGCGTGTTCATTTCCAGCCAGGGCTGCTGGTGAGAGACTTGGTATAGATGTGCGAGACTGTCCCAAGACAGGCCCGAGGGATCACAAAAGAACAGCTATCCAGGGCTGGGATTGCATCCTAGAGGTAGAGCTGCCTAGCACACAGGAAAGCATGGGTTCGATTCCTAGGTCCTGCATACACAGTAAAAGCTGGAAGTGGCACCATGGCTCAGGTGAAAGGGCACTCCCCTGTAGACACAGAAAGTCAGGGACAGTTCCGGGCCCTGAGGTCAGGCCCCAGGGCTGTCACCATAAAACACTTTTCCCAGGGACCTTTGTGAGAGGTAGATGCACTGAATCTCTTAGTAGATCCATCCGTGCTTTGTGTCTCCTTTGACAGAGGGGAGCTGGACACTCCTTCTGCCCTGCGCACCCCTGGGCCCGGTTATCAGCAACCCTCCCAACGTCTTCCACCGTGACATGGAGCAGCTGGCCCAAGAAGTCTTCAGGTATCGGTTGGGTGGGGCAGGGGGACATAGGGTAGGCCCCAGAACTCCTTGTGGGTCTGATCCACCCTGGAAGAGGGTGGATCCAGAGGAGGCAGATGGGAGCTTCGAGGGGGTTAGTGATGTGGAGTGGGCCCTTTAATCCCCATGACCCCACCCAGATTCTAGCCTCCCTTTGCTTTCCCTGAAGGAGGTAGAGGGCTGTCTAGGTGGTAGTGTCTAGAGAAGGACTAGGTGGAAATTCTGAAGGACTAGACACCTTAAACCATGAGCCAGTGGCTCACACTTGTCATCTCATACCTGTCATCTCACACCTGTCATCCTGCCCACTCGGGAGGCTGAGATCCAGAGGATCTCATTTCTCAGCCAGGCAGGAAAGTCCCTCCAGAGCCTCATCTCCAATCTCCAACCCGAAGTGGCACTGTGGCTCAAGTGTTACAGCACTGGCCTTGAGGAAAATTAGACATCAGGGACAGTACCCAAGCCCTGAGTTCAAGCCCCTCAACCAAAAAACAAAAAATGCAGAAACCGAACAAGAAAGAAAGACACCCCTTCCTTGCTTGCAAGAGAGGGTGAAGTAGTAGGGTTTCTCTGGTTGTGAGAACCAGATGTTGACCTCACAGTACAAACATTTCTAATAAGTCCCCAGATTTACCCCAGTGTGAAGCCAAAGCAGGGTGGGTGGTGCCTTACCAAGAACTCCAGAGGTTTTGGCTATGGCAGGCAGGGAGTGGTGAATGGGATCTGGGGTGGAATGGTAGTGTCAATTATATGCTCTCCACCCATGGAAGAATGGTTTTGGATGCTGGTGACAAAGTCTGAAGTGTAGGGTTACATTTGGTTTGTGTCTTGATGAGTTGGGTTTTCCCTTGGTATAAGAAGTTGGCTGCAGAGGAGGCTACAATGCTTGATAAGAAATGTACTCCTTTTATGGTTAGGGAGGTTGAGCATTTCTTCATGTGTCTATTGGCCATACTTCTTTCTGCTTCAGAAAAGTTTCTCTTTAAGTCTTTATCCCACTTATTTATTGGACAGTTGTTTCTTTGAGGATTTGTTGTTGGGGGATCTAATTTTTTGAGTTCCAAGTATATTTTAGATATGAGACACTTGTCCATTGTATGGCTAAGTGAAGATCTTCTCCCAATCCGTAGGCTTTCTATTGGTCTTGCTAGCTATGTCCTTTGCCGTGCAAAAGCTCTGCAACTTCATGCAATCCCATTTCTCCAACCTTTCTTTGATTTGTTGTGTTTCTGAGTCTCTATTAAGAACATTTTGGCCTGCGCCAAGGAGACCTAGGGTTTCTCCTATTCCATCCTCTAATGTTTTCCGAGAGTCTGCTTTGACTCCGAGGTCTTTGATCCATTTGGAGTTGATTCTGGTGCAGGGTGATATATAAGGATCTAGCTTTAGTTTTCTACAAGTAGTTAACCAATTTTGCCAGCACCATTTACTGAAGAGGCTGTCTTTCTTCCATTCTATTTTTTTAGCTCCCTTATCAAAGATTAGATAGCTATACTTCTTTAGGTTCATTTCTGGGTTTTCAATTCTATTCCATTGGTCCTGAGGTCTGTTCTTGTGCCAGTACCATGCTCTTTTGATTACTATTGCTTAATAGTAGAGGTTGAAATTTGGTATTGATATTCTTCCAGCAGGGTTCTTTCCGTTGAGGAGCGTTTTTGCTATTCGGGGTCTTTTATTGTTCCATATGAAATTTTGGATTGCCTCTTCTATTTCCTTGAAGAATGAGGTTGGAATTTTGATAGGTATCACATTGAATTTGTAGATAGCCTTGGGAAGTATTGCCATTTTCACAATGTTAATCTTTCCAATCCAAGAGAATAGGAGTTTTTGCCATTTTTGGCTTAAGGTGTCTAGTCCTTCAGACACCTTAAACCATGAGCCGGTGGCTCACACCTGTCATCTCACACATGTCATCCTGGCCACTCAGGAGGCTGAGATCCAGAGAATCTCATTTCCCAGCCAGGCAGGAAAGTACCTCCAGAAACTCATCTCCAATCTCTAACTGGAAGTGGCACTATGGCTCAAATGGTAGAGCACTGGCCTTGAGGAAAATTAGACATCAGGGACAGTAACCAAGCCCTGAGTTCAAGCCCCTCAACCAAAATAAAAAACAAAAAACAAACATGAAAGAAAGATACCCCTTCCTTGCTTGCAAGAGATAGTAGTAGGGTTGCAAATCAAAACAACATTAAGATACTACCTCACCCGTTAGAATGGCAAAAATCAAGAACTCTAATAACAACAGATGCTGGAGGGGATGTGGACAGAAGGGAACCTTACTTCATTGTTGGTGGGAGTGTAAACTTGTTCAACCACTTTGGAAAGTAGTATGGAGGTTCTTCAAAAGACTCCACATAGATCACCCCTATGACCCACGAATCCCACTTTTGGGCATTTACCCAAATGTTTACAAACAAGACCACACTAAAGCTACCAGCACAACTATGTTTATTACAGCATTATTTACCATAGCTAAGATATGGAACCAACCCAGATGCCCCTCAGTAGATGAATGGTTCAAGAAAATATTGTATATATACACCATGGAATTCTATGCCTCCATCAGAAAGAATGACATTGCCTCATTTGTTAGGAAATGGAAAGACTTGGAAAAAATCATATTAAGTGAAGTAAGCCAAGCCCAAAGAAACTTAGGTCCCATGGTTTCCCTTATTTGCAATATTTAGTATATATATATGAGTCAAGCAGAAAAGGTTAGATAAGGTGATGTTAGGAAAATGAACCCTAAGGTTTTTATTTAAATGTTTTTTTTTTCTTTCAAGCATTTGTTTCTAATGCATTTATAAGATTATTTCTTTGTTGCTTTGTATGTCCCTTGCCCACAGTACAACCCCTGCTTTCACTGTATTTAATTGTGGTATAATTTGTGGAGGGGAAGGGGAAAAAACAAGTCATTTAAGTGAGGATACAGGCTGACCCTTGCATCAATGATAAGTACAAGTTGTCATATCAAAAAAGAAATTTACAATTTTCGTGGGGGGGGGAAGGGTTGGTTAAGGGATAGGGGAAAGCTGGGAAGGGATGGAAGGGGAAACAAAGGAGGAGGCTACAATGCTTGATAAGATATGTACTCCTTATCTTGCCCATGTAATTGTAACCCCTCTGTACAGTATTTTCACAATAAAAAAAGAAAGAAAGAAAAGAGCTGAAAAAAAAAAAAGAAGTTGGTTTTAGCCGGGCACAGCCAGTGGCTCACAACTGTCATCCTAGCTACTCAGGAGGCTGATATCTAAGGATCACGGTTCAAAGCCAGCTTGGGCAGGAAAGTCTGTGAGACTTTATCTCCAATGAACCACCAGAAAATTGGATGTGGTGCTGTGGCTCCTGTGGTAGAACACACAACTTCATTTGAAGAGCTGAGGGCCTGCTGGCAGGCCCAAAGCTCAAACTCCATAACCTACAACCAAACAAAAGGTAGCTGAATTTTCTGCGTAAATGTACAGTAGAAATGCCATGATGTGTTGTGAACCATTCCAGACATGTGAGAGGCTCTGAGTTTTGTCTACAGTTGGTCTATGATGGTAGTGCCATCATCTCTGGGGTGGAATATTCAGGGTGCTCAGGGACTGCTGAGGGTTTGGGCTACCAGTGTGTATGTCTGTGTGTTCGTGTGTGTGTCTGTGTCTGTGTGTTTGGATGTAGAAGACCTGGGTCTTGAACTCAGGTGAAATTCCTATGCTTCTGTGCTCAAAGCTAGTGCTCTAACACTTGAGGTACAGCTCATTTCTGGCTATTTGTTGGTTCATTGGAGATAAGAGCCTCACAGACATTTCTGGGCTGGCTGGCTGGCTTTGACCTCAAACTCGTGAATAGCTAGGATGACAGGTGTGAGACACCAGTGCCATATGTGTGTGTGTGTGTGTGTGTGTGTGTGTGTGTGTGTGTGTGTGTGTGTGTGTGTGTTTTCCTCATCTTTCTCTGTCCCCTTCCTGGGTGCCTGTCTGCCTCTTTCTGACCTCAGATGGTGCTCCTTCTCCACACCGCCCTTGCCTTTAGCCTCCTATCTGGGTCTACAATGAGTCCTAAATTGCCAGAGACCTGAGTTCACACTTTTCTTTGGGGCCCAAGTCGAGATGTCCAAATCTTTGGCCTCCTGCAGGGGATTCTGGGTCAGCCAGGCCAGCTGCAATAAAGTCTTGCCTGTCTGTGGGTGGGGAACTTAGACATGGGATGTCCTGCCCTTTTCCTCTTCTAGACCTCTGGCTGCATGTCCCTCTCAGCAGGCTGGCAGTGAGTGGGGGAAGGGGGTTGCCGATGACTCTCACCAACTCCAGCTTCATAGCGGACTGAAGGCCGCCCAAGCAAGAAGGATTCCGTGCTACATTGAAGGTGAGGCCAAGATGGCTTGGAAGTGTCTGTTGGTGTCTAGGAAATGTCAACATACATTATCGCAGGCAAGTCAATCTTCCAGCCTTAGCTGGGCCTCTCAAATCCTTCTAGAGAATTCTGGATGCCCAGAACACTGAGGCACAGACTTTAGATTCCAGGGCCAGGGAATTGGGGTAGGAGAGACTGGTATGGCCAATACTTCAACGTTCTGGGCATTAGCCTTGACCTGGGTATGCCCCCATTGTGTACGTTCACGTCTTAACCCAGAGCTGGCCAGAAACAGGCCACTTGTGGTGGTGCTGTAGAAGTGGCAAGAGTGGAAGTGAGATCTCGGATGACCAATATCTGGATTTAGGGCCTGATGGCGGGGGCGGGGGGGAGGTGAAGGTGTCTTTTTAAAAAAAATCTCTAAGAGCTGGAACTCAGGGCCTAGGCACTGAGTTTCCTTTGCTCAAATCTAACACTCTACCACTTGAACCACAGCTCACATTTCATCTTTTTTAGTAGTTTAGTGGAGATAAGCGTCTCACGAACTTTTTTGCCTGGGCTGGCTTCAAGCTGCCATCTTAAGAGCTCAGCCTCTTGAGTAGCTAGGATTGCTGGTATGAGACACTCGCACCTGCTAAGGATGTTAGTGTGAGTGAGTGTGTGTGTGTGTGTGTGTGTGTGTGTGTGTGTGTGTGTGTGTTTACCAGGGCTTGAGCTCAGAGCCTAGGTGGTATCCTTTAGCTTGTTTGCACAAGCCTCATGCTCTACCAGTTGTACTATAGTAGCTCTGCTTCTCAGCTTTTTGGTGATTCATTGGAGATAAGAGTCTGCCCACCCAAGCTAGCTTTGAATCTTGCTTGATCCTCATGTGTCAGCCTTGAGTAGCTAGGATTATAGGCATGAGCCACTGGCATCCAGCTGCAAGGATGTCTCTTCATACTGTCTTCTGTTCTAACAGCTGTCTACTTGCCCTGGCCTAGATCTCTGATCTCCACATCAGCTCCCAGCAGCCCTTGACTGTGTGGAGAACATAAAGCTCAAACCTGCCAAGTATCCTATTACTATGTTCTCACTGGAGGTTATGTTTCCTCTGAAGCCTGGAGGAGTAGGGGGAGGAGGAAGAAGGTTAGCTGTAGCTGGGTGCTAGGCTGGGAGAGAGGTACACTGTCTTAGCCAAGATGGAAAATGTGGCCAGATGTTAATATCTCATGCTCTCATATTCCTAGCTCCTCCGGAGGCTGAGATCTAAGGATTGGCATTCAGAGGCAGCCCAGCTCACTTTTCTTTTCTTTTTTTTTTCTGGTATCAGTAGGATCTTTTTTTGTGTGTGAAAATACTGTACAGAGGGGTTAAAATTACATGGGAAAGATAATGAGTACATTTCTTATCACCAGCTCACTTTTCTAAAGTGTGTGAGACTCTCCTTTCCCAATAACCACCTGAAAGCTGGAAGAAAAGCTCTGCCTCAAGTGGTAGAGTTGCTAGCCTTGAATGAAAAAGTGAGGGACAGAGCCCAGGTCCTGAGTTCCAGCCCTAGTACCAAGATGTGCCCATGTACACACACACACACACACACACACACACACACACACACACACACACACACTCACACACACACACACACACACACACACACACACACATACACACACAGAGGTAGATTGTAATGATGAGTTGTGCTAGATCTGGGGGCAGTTGAGAGGCACAGTCATAGTAAATTCTGGACACATAAGTTATTTCTCCCCAACTCCTTCTTGGGCTGAGGGGTCTGGGCCATGGCAGTAAATTCCTTGGAACCGGCACCTCCATCCATGCATAGGGTACAGGACCAAGGGAAGAACACATTTTTACTCGTTTTTACTCGGTGCATGATTGCAGACCTTCATCTGCCTCTGAACATTGTTATGGAAAGCAGGGCTCTGAGCCCTGGGACTCTTGGGATAGCCACTGCTACAAGCAGCAGCCAGCCACCTGTGGATTCCTGAGCCTATGAGTCTTTCATGAGCCCAACTCAACACCCACCCAAGGTGTGCTTGACAAATTTGCCCCCATGAGTAGGCATTACCTGCTGTGCCATCTTGCAGATCTTGCCCCTCCTGGCCCAGAAACCTGGTCTGAAATGTTGACTTACTGCTCAGATCCACATTGCACCCATGACAGTTGCCATTCTGATGCCATTCTGGCCCATGTCCTCCGTGCCCCAAGGCTAAAACCTTCTCTGATACTTTGGCCCGCTCTGTAGGCAAAGGTTCCCAAAGAGTGGTGCTTTCAAGACTTGTAAGAAATGTAGATATTGGGAGACCCTTAGGGGCCCACTGGAAATTACTCTGCCTAGAGCCACAGAGTGAGGTTCGAGCAGGACAGGTGTTGCTCATGGGGCTACAACTCTGGGCCTGGGCACTGTCCCTTCAGCTTTTCAGCTTACCACTTGAGCCACAGTACCACTTCCAGTTTTCCTGTGATTCATTGGAGATCAGAGTCTCCCGGACTTTCCTGCCCAGGCTGGCTTTGAACCATAATCCTTAGATCTCAGCCTCCTGAGGAGCTAGAAGGATAAACATGAGCCAGCAGCACCCAACTTATTTGGACTTTCACCACAGTGTTCTAGGAACTCCTGAAAGCTTTTCTTTATTTTTTCTATGCCAGTACTGGGGCTTGAACTTAGGGTCTGGGCTCCGGTCTCTTTAATTTTTGCTTCAAGGCCTGCACTCTATCACTTGAGCCACAGCTCCATTTCTGGCTTTTGGTAGTCCATCGGCAAGAAGAGTCTCACTAACTTTCCTCCCCTGAGCTGGCTTTGACCCATGACTTTGATCTCAGTCTTTTCAGTAGCTAGGATTTACAGGGGTTGAACCACCAGTAGCATTGGGCTAGAAAGTGTTCTTCTCTGCATTTGCCCTGACTCCTCCATGTAAAGGAGGCCTGAGGGTAAGTAGCTGTGAAAAATAGTCTTCCAGCCACAGGAAATTGCTGGGGTCCATGGTGAAAAGCCAAGCTCATCTTCCCCCTTAGCCCCATTCTGGGACCTCCACCCTCTGCCCTCTCTGTGGCTCAAGTACAAACCTTTACCCAGCCTTGAATGCCCTGCAGGACTTGTGTGAAGCCACAGATCCTTCATTCCACCCACACCACCTATTCTACACCACACCTCAGGAAACTTTGTGCATGTTGTACCTTCTGCCTGAGGCTCTCTATCTTGTTCCACATATTAGAACTCCTGTGGAATTTTGGCACTGGTTATATCACCTCCAGGAGCCAGTCTTTCCTTCCCTTCTCCCTCTTTTTTTAATATTGAGTTGCTAGGGATGGAACTTTTGCAGGCTGACTGGCAAATTCTCTAGCTTGGTGTGTTTGTGTGTGTGTGTGTGTGTGTGTGTGTGTGTGTGTGTGTGTGTGTGTGTGTGTGTGTGTGAGTTGCTAGAGATGGAACTTGTGCAGGCTGAGTGACAAATTCTCTAGCTTGGTGTGTGTGTGTGTGTGTGTGTGTGTGTGTGTGTGTGTGTGTGTGTGTGTGTGTGTGTGTGTGTGTGTGTGTGTGTGTGTTGCCAGTCCTAGGGTTTGAATTCATAGCCTGGATACTATCCCTGAGGTTTTGTGCTCAAGACTAGCACTCTATTACTTGAACCACAGCTCTACTTCTGACTTTTGGGTGATTAATTGGAGATAAGTGTCTCATATAGACTTTCCTGCTTGCAATTGTGATCCTCAGATATCAGCCTCCTGAGTAGCTAAGATTACAGGTGTGAGCCACCAGTAACTGTCCTCTACCATACCTCTTACCTCTAACCTTGGCTCTTCTATAAGTACCAGAAGAATATGTCTCACCAGGCTCACTTTTTTGCCAGTCTTGGGGCTTGAAATCAGAGTCTGGGCATATTCCTGAGTTTCTTTTTGTCAAGGATAACACTCTTATCACTTAAGCCACAGTGCCACTTTTGGCTTTTTCTGTTTCTGTGATACTGAGGAATCAAACCCAGGGCTTCGTGCGTGCTAAGTAAGCACTTTACCACTAAGCCACATTCGCAGCCCAAGGCTCACTTCTGACAGGAACTATGAGGGTGGGCTTTATTGGCTTACCCCTTTTGGTGCAGAAATCGCTGGCTATTTCATATCTTTGCCAAGATTTGGGACCAGGATGTGACTCGGCAATGAGGAATGGTGAATGAGGGATAGCCACCAGGCCCTAGAGGAGTAGGCTCACATATTCTACAGAGGGATAGAGAATATGGAGCCAGAACCTTTGACATCTCCTACAGCCTAGGAACTGTGGTCTCCCTGGAGGCAGTGGCTGGCTGCTAGGTGTCCCGATGGGACATCTCAACCAGAACATAAGGCACTTGTTGCACTGCCCTGGCAAAGCCAGCGTGGCTTCAGTTATTAAATGGCAGAGAAGGATGCTTTGTTCAAGGTGCTGGCTCAGACTTAGGACTCTCTGAGGATTTGCCCAGGTTGGGGGGATGGACATGAGCAACCTGCTGAATGCCCATCATCCATCCATACACAGAGACATGGAGTTATTGCCTCCTTTATTTGGGGTGGGGGTGAGGAAGTTCCAGGGTTGTCATATGAGCCTAGGCCCTGTCCCTGAGCTCCTTTTACTCAAGGATAGCACTCTGCCTTTGAGCCACAGCCCCACTCATGGTTTTTTTTCCCCCCTGTGATCTCTTAGAAAGAAGACTGTTTTGGACTTTTTTGCCCTGGATGCATTCAAATTGGCATTCTCTACATCTCAGTTTCAGGAGGAGTTAGGATTATAGGCAGGAGCCACTGACACTTGGCTTTCTTTTCTTCTTGTTGTTCTTTATTTTAATTGTGACAATCTGAAATCTTCACAGTGTCATTCCAATGTTTTGCATTCAAAGTAATCTACCCAGGCCTGGAATTCGAATGCTATGACTATCACCCACAAATGGAGGGAGATCCTGATGAACACATTCTTGTTCATGTGAATGCTAATGGAATGTTATAAAAGTAATAATTAAATTTGCTGTTAATTCATGATTGTATTTTAGAATGCCACACAAAAATTCTTGGATTTATATCTTCATTCTAGCACCAAGGTATGATTAAGGATATTGACTAATTTTTAATTAATGCTGTTGTAAATATTCAAATATGATACTTCATTAAATGGAGTCATAATTTAGTAACTAATAATTGGTTATAACATATATATAATTTAATAACATCTTCACATTCCCTCTTTGTAAGTGTGTGTAAATATATATATATACATATAGATGCAGGTATATATATATATATATATATATACATATATATATAATATCATTCTACACATTTATCAATTGAGCAGTACTGTGGCTTGGTCACAGTTCCTTAGAATTTTCTGGATGCTCAGTTTGCTGGAGGCTGGTGTGCTAAGACTGTACCCCATTTATGGATTGGGCAATGTAGGCTGAGTTGAAATTCCAGCATGGCCAAAAACTTATTTGTGGAGTAAGAAGCCAATTTTACACTTTTTGTTCATTCTCTGTGAAAGTCCTGGGTCTCAATACGATGTATAATCCATATGCAAATATATCCTATGAGATATGATATAAAAAAGGAAATGTTATATGTGTAACAATACTAAATATGTAAGAGTAATAAATGTCATATACAGTAGAACGTATGTATGTAAATAGATCTCATATTTATGAATATTATTTTTTCCAGTGCTGGGGCATCTATTCAGACCCTGGGAACTGGTCTGAATTTCTTTTTTCTTTTTTTCTTTTCTTTTATTTTCTTTGCCAGTCATGGTGCCTGAAATCTGGGCATGAGCACTGTCCCTCAGCTCTTCAGTTCAAGGTGAGTGAACGCTCTACCACTTGAGCTACAGTGCCACTTCCAGCTTTTTCGGCTTATGTGGTGCTGAGTTACTGAACCAGGGGCCTCATGCATGCAAGGCAAGCACTCTACCACTGAGCCACCTTCCCAGCCCCATGAATTTCTTGTCTTTAATGATGGTGAGCTTTCCTCTTCACACATAGTGTCACAGAGTTACCCAGACCCTGAGTTCAAATCCCAGGCCTGCTAAAAAATGGTGCAATTTCCTCTTTTTTTTGGCCTAGCACAGGGCTTGAACTCAGGTCTTCGCATCTCTGCCACAGCTGATCAATGGATCCTACTACCCTACTTCAAATTTCGGAGCTGGAAAAAAAATAAATAAATAAAAAGGAGAAGGATAAAACTGAGAAGTTCAAGAAGGCAGTTTTACTTTTTTTTTTCCTTTGCATTGTGACCATCCTGGGTCTAAATGACAAGCCCCAGAATGTGTACATGACATTGCATTGCTAATATTTGGTGGGCTATTAGGGAAGCCATAGCTGAAACAAGCAACTTAGACCTGGAGGTCCAATCTTGGAACTGCCACTAATGAATGTGGGAGGTTCTAAGAAACGCATTCTGATATACATCCGTACAAATAGAATGTTATAAAAGTAACATTTAAATTAGTAGTTAGTATATGATTATATTCTAAAATTAAACACAACAATTACTCTACATTGACTAATTTTCAATTAATACTTTATTATGTATTCAATCATGATACTTAAAAAAGGAAGGAATAATTTAATTGCCAATAATTGGTAGTAATATCATATATGCAGTTTCATAATATACAGACATCTCTTGTTTTATATCTATCTATCTACCTATCTGTCTATCTATCTATCTATCTATCTCTATCTACCAATCTACACATTTATCTGTTTATACACTTGTCACTCCTGGGGCTCAGTGTTAGAGTGCTCACTGAGTATGTACAAAGTCCTGGGTTCCATTCCTCACTACCACTTGCACAGAAAAATCCAGAAGTCATGCTGTTGCTCAAGCAGTTGAGTACTAGCTTTGAGCATAAAAGTTTAGGGACTGTGTCTAGACACTTACTCAAGATGCAGGACTGGCACCAAAACAAAACAATTGAATGTTCTGACTGCAAAGATATAAGAATAGGACTGCAAATACATCATTGTAGAGCAAGCTAGGAGTCTGGTGCTGAGAGCTGCCATCTAACCTGACTTAGCCAGAGGTAAACTGCTGCAACCCAGCTACACGGAACCAGATGCTTCTGGCTCAATCAGCCCTGTCATCCAAGATACTGGGGGGGCTGAGATCAGACACTGGTGGTTTTAAAATCCAGCCCTGACAGGAAGTCTGCAAAACTCTGAGCTGTGGCTCAAAGTGGTAGAGCTCTAGCCTTGAACAAAAGATCTTAGGACAGTACCCCCAAACTTTCAGTGGAATCCCCGTGGCTGACTCACCGCCCGCCCTACAAAAAACCCACCCCTCTAAATCATTAGAACTTTGTGTAGTTTGGTGACACTGATGAAAGCATCCTAATTCTAATGACAGTGTGTGGGATACAGCTATGTCATGAGTCTTATATGAGGAATGGTGTACTGAGTGCATTCTTGCATCTGGTCCTTGTAAGAGCTCCACAGATTATTGTGCAGATGAGAACCTTGAGGCTCAGATATGTCCCCATGTCAGGGCCAAAATGATGTATGCACTGAACTCTAGTGAGTTGTCTCCTGCAGACAATTGTTTTGGTTTATTTTTCTCGGTCATGAACCTTAAACTCAGGGCCTAGCTACTGACTCTTCACTGTTGGGCTCATGGCTAGCACCCTACCAAGGGGACCCAAGGACACCCATACAAAAGTGTTACAGTCTAGGCATCTGTGGCTGATATCTGTCATCCTGCCTACTTTGACACATTTTTTTCCTTCTCTGTAAAAATCCTGAGTCTCAGTATGAAGTATAATCCATATGCAAATATATCCATGTGATAAGATGTAATAAATGAAATAAATGTTATATATGTAATAATACTAAATAAATAAATAATGAATAAATAAGTGTAATAAATGTCATGGAGTAAGCCCATGTATGTAAAAAGATCACATATATGAATATTAATTTTCCCAGTGTTGGTGCTTAAATTCAGCCTGGAAACTGATCTGAAATTCTTGTCTTCAACAACAGTGAACTTCCCTTCCTCCACAGTGTCACAGAGTTACCCAGACCCTGAGTTCAAATACCAGGCCTGTCAGAAAAATGGAGCAAATTCCCAGTCACGGCCTTAATTTATTTTGTCCAGGCCCAGGGCTTGAACTCAGCTTGTGGCATTTCTGCCTCAGATTCGATCACCCTAGCCTGGGGTGTAGCCAATGGACCCACAGCCCATTCTGAGATCCTAGGACCCAAATTCATAACTCGGGACTGATAAAAAAAAAAAAAAAGGAGAAGGGCAGGGAAGATGGCCCTGTAGTAGAGTGCTTTCCTTGCTTGCATAAGGCCCTGGGCTCGATTCCTCAGCACCACATAAACAAAAAGCTGGAAGTGGTGCTATGACTCAAGTGGTAGAACACTAGTCTTGAGCTGAATAGTTGAGGAACAGTGTCCAGACCCAGATTTCTGGCCCCACAACCAACAAAAAAGAAAAAAAGAGAAAGGGGGGGAAGAATAAGGATAAACCAGAAGGTAGTTTTACTTTGTTTTTTCCTTTGCATTGTGACCATCCTGGGTCTAAATGAAAAGGCACGGAAAGAGTATGTGACCTTACACTGCTGAAGTTTGGTGGGTTATCAGGCAAGCCATAGCCAAAACCAGCAACCTAGGCCCAGGGTTCAAATTCTGGGACCGCCACCTACGAATGGCGGGAGATCCTAAGAAATGCATTCTGACATACATCCATATGAATGGAATGTTTAAAAGTAACAATTACATTAGTAGTTAGTATATGATTATATTTTAAACTTAAAAACAATAATCATAGTACATTGACTAATTTTCAGTAAATATATTATTGTATTTTCAACAATGAGAAATGAAGGAATAATTTAATTATGGATAATTGATAGTAATATAGTATGTGTAATTTAATAATATACAGATATTTTTCTTATTTTATACATATATATCTGTACATATATATTTCTACACTTGTCACTCCTGGGGCTCAGTGGTAGAGTGCTTGCCTAGTATGTATAAAGCCCTGGATTAGTTTCCACACTATCACATGCACAGAAAAAGCCGGAAGTGTTGTTGTCACTCAAGCACCAAAGAAAAGTTAGAATGTTCTAACTGCAACTATACAAGAACAGGACTTTAAATACGTCATGACAGAGCAAGCTGGGAATCTGAAGATGACGGCTGCCATCTATCCTGACAGCCAGAGGTTAACAGCTGCAAACCAACTCCATCGAACCAGATGCTGCTTGCTCACCCTAGCTGCTCAGGGGATGAGATCTGACATTGGTGGGTTGAAAACTCAGCCTTGACAGGAAGTCTGTGAGACTCTGAGCTTTGGCTCAAAGTGGTAGAGCTCTAGCCTTGAGGAAAAGATCTTAGGACAGTACCCACAACCCTATGAGTGCCACCCCTGAGTCTGATGACCCTCCTCCCCCACCCCGACTAACCACCCTTCTAAACTGTTAGATGTGAACTTGTGTGGTTCGTGACATTTTTCTGAAGGAATGGTGATACTGATGAAAACATCCTAATTCTAATGACAGCTTGTGGGATACAGCTATATGAAGAGTCCTTCCTGGGGTGCTGGGTGCTGAGTCCTTCATGGGGTGTATTGTTTCATCTGATCCTTGTTAGAGCTCCACTAGTAAGATGATTGTGCAGGTGAGAAACTTGAGGCACAGATATTTCCCAAGGCAGGGCCAACTTAATGCATGTACTGAACTCTATTGAGTTGTCTCCTGCAGACAATGGTTTTGGTTTAGTTTTCTCCATTACGAACCTTGAACTCAGAGCCTAGACACTGATTTTCCTCTTATGCGCATGGCTAACACTCTACTGTGCCGAGCCAAGGACCACCTTGCAGCAAAGTGTTACGGGTTTGGTGTCTTTAGCTGAGGTCTATCATCCTGCCTGCTCAGGAAGCTGAGGATCTGGGTTCAATACTATCCCACACACAAAAGGTCCCATGACACTATCATCTCCTATTCACCACTTAGAAACTTGAAGTGGAAGCTGGGTGCTGGTGACTCATGCCTGTCATCCTAGCTACTTACTCAGCAGGCTGAGAGCTCAGGATCACGTTCCAAAGCTAGCCTGAGCAGGAGATTCCTTGAGATGGTTCTCTCCAATTAACCACCAGAAAGCCTGAATGGGTTCTGTAGCTCAAGTGGTAGAGCTCTCCACTTAAGCTGAAGAGCTGAGTGACAGCACCCAGGCCCAGACTTCAACTCCTCCAACTTACAAGAAAAGAAAGAAAGAAACCTGAAGTGCAGTGCTGGGAATGGGTCTTAGGGGTAGAGTGCTTTGCATGTTTGAAACCCTGGCTTTGAATCCTCAGTGGCACATCACTAGAAAAAGCCTGTAGTGGCTCTGTGGCTCAATTGGTAGAGTGCTATGCTTGTACAGGAGAAACTCAGGTACAGTGCTGAGGTCCTGAGTTCAAGCTCCAGGACTGGTATATGCACACAAATTACCCCCCCCACACACACACACATAGATACCAGAAGTGAAACTGTGACATCAAAGGGTAAAGCACTGGGAAGTAGGGCCTGAGAGAAGACTTGAACTGGTACAGCTTCTTCCCAGGCTTTGCCTTTGTTTTAAGGATTTTCAGAAAAAAAAAAAAAAAAAAAAAAAAAAAAAAACTTTAAACAATGTTAACTAGACCTTGGCTCCAACTAGCCCTGCTCCTGGAATGGAAAGAATGTATCTAGAATGGAAAGAATGCCTCTAGTTCCCCCTCTCCTTAACAACCTAACTTACTTTGATTGTTGAGTTAAAGACTGACCCATAAAACAGATAGATTGTAATCTGGCTCCAACTACCTGCCTTTCACACATGCTTACAGTAAACTCTGCCTATTGGCCACCTGTGTGTGGTCTGGTATGACCATGTAATCCTTTTGTATGGTATGATTTCATTGATCACCTGTGCTTGACCAGGCTCGACCTCGTGGATTTTGCCTTTAAAAACCAAAGAATGGGGGCTGCTCAGGGTGGCAGTATCAGCTCCTTAGCCTGTGCTGTGGCCCTGGCCGGTCAGTGTAGGAACCTTCTCAATAAAGTTGCTTCTTTGTTACTAACTTTGCTCTGTCACTCCAGACGAATAGGTGGGTTTGCCTGCCTGAGTAGGAATCTTCCTACTACACAGTGAACTTCTGTTCTGAGCTCATGGTCAGTACTCAGGCCCTGTGTTCAACCTGGATACCTAGCCACCCAAGGCCCAACTAGGAGAGGTCAAAGGTTTCCAAACCTGATGAGCTCCACCAGCCCTACATAACAGGGAACATTGTGATTTTGCAAATGTGCTTAGATGTAGCAAGCTTCGGAAAACCTGGGGAGGCACCATTTCCAATAATGAATCATTGCATTAGGTTCAGCTCCCTAGTTGTTGTCTGCCAGAATAAATCTTGAATTAATTGTAGCAGTTTGTTTCAACACTGGAACATATTCTAACAAAGATAGGATAAGTGCAGGGAACATGGCCTGTCCCTGGAGGTGGCACAAATGAAGGCTTCCTGTCAAAACAGAGCACTGGGGATAGAGATATCTTGGGGTACAAAGAGGCCTTTTTCTCCTGGTCTTCAGAGCCTGCCCATACTCATCATAACTAGTTGGCCCGGATAGAGTTGTTTGTTAGAGAGCTGTAAGGGAGTGAGGCCTTTTGACTGCCTGTTCTAACAAAGAGGCAGACTTCCTCCAGCAGCATGGGGTGTGAAGAAACCCTCAGGCTACACTGGGAACAGGGAGGGGAGCCCTGGAACATGCACTGTCTTGAAACCACCCTCTGGGCTATGAAATCATTCTATTCAAAGCAAATTTCCTAGCTGGGTGCCTTTCTTCATAGCGACTCTGGATGTTCACCAAAAGAAATACATTCACACATACATAGACACATGGAGTTACTGGCTCTATTTTTTTTTTTTGGTGCAGGTCCTGAGGCTTGAACTGTGAGCTTAGACATTGTCCCTGAGCTCCTTTTGCACAAGGAAGCACTTTATTATGCCTTAAACCATGATACATCATTAAATGAAGGCATAATTTAATACCTAATAATTATTAGTAATATATTACATTTAATTTAATGATATATAGACATCTCACATTCTATATATATATTTATATATTTAAATATACACTGTGATATACATATACATCTCTCTCTCACACTCTCCCTGCATATATATGTATTGGCAGCAATTTATACATCTATCTATTTATATATTGGCCACTCCTGGAGGTTAAACTTAGGTCCTGGGAACTCCCTGGCAGTGAATTTGTTTGAGGCTGCTGTGCTTACATTGATCCCTTGATGAGTTGGGCATTCAAGGCCCTGAGTTCAAATCCCAGCAGTGCCAAAGACAATAGGTGGGGTAAGAAACCAATGTTGACCTGCTCTGCTCTCTGTGAAAATATTGTTTCCTAGGTACAATATGTAATACCTATGCAAATACATATATATGATGTATATTATAAATGTATATAAATATTATTTTGCCAGTCCTGGGGCTAGAATTCATGCCCTGGGAAATGCTCTTGACTTTCTTTTATTCAAGGAGGGTGAGCTTCCACTTTACCCACAGCAACATAGAGTTACCCAGGCCCTGATTTCAAATCCCAGGTATGGCAGATAAAATGTCCCAAATTCCAAGCCAGGACCTTAACTTTTGGGGGGAGGAGCAGGCACGGGGCTTGAACTCAGGTCTTCACAACTCTGTCTCAGCCTTGATTACCCTAGGTTGGGTTGCAGGTTTTACACCCACAGATGATCCAAGGATCCTAAGACCCAATTTCAACTCCCAGCACTGGCCAACAAACAAACAAACAAATCAAAATGGAAGAGGAAAAACCAGAAAGTTTTACACAACAGTTTTACCTTTGTTTCTTTTGCACAGTCAACATCCTGGGTCTCACTGACTTGGCTTAAAAATTGTACATGACTTTGCATGGCTGAGGCTGGTGGGCTGTCAGTGAAGCCTGAGGTTAACCCTGACACCTGCACCCTGAGTTCGATCCTGGGACTCCCACATACACATGGCTGAAGATCCTAGGAAACTGGTTCCTATCTGTAGGAACACTAATAGAATGTTTGAAATGTGCTAATTGAATTTCTAGTTAACTAGTCTTTCTAATATAAAATTGTATGCATTAAATATAGGTCATTGGTTAGTTTAATTAATATTTTATTAAATCTTCTACCGAGATTAATTAATGGAGGAATAATTTTAGACCAAATAATTAGTAGCAACAGAATATATAAAAGTAAGATATAGACATCACTCTTTATATAGAGTTATACACTAGAATCTACATAAATGTCTATCTGTCTCCCTCTGTATATGTTTATAGATGCATATACATATGTAATTAAACACACACTGCATTTTACACATCTATGCGTTTAAATCTTATCCACTCCTAGGGCCAAATTTGACTGAAAACTCCATTTGCATCAGACTGGTGTGCTAACATTGACCCATGCCCCATTCATGAAGTGGGTTTTCTAGGCCCTGAGTTTAAATCACATAACTGCCAAAACGTAAGTAATCCTGGTGGAAGAAGCCAAATGTCCCATTTGTCTTCCTTATTGGTGAAAGTCCTGGGTCTCAGGAATGATGTATAGTACATTGGCAAATCTATGTTGTATGTAATAAGATGTAAAAATGGTTATGTGTGTAATCATACTCACTAAAATACATAGGAAATAAATAAAACACAAAATAAAATGAATAACCACACTAACTGCAATATGCAGTAAACATGTGTATGTAAATATGAATCCTGTATTTAAAATGAATACAAATATTATTTTTGCAAGAGCTAGGACTTGAATTCAGTCCCAGGGAACAGGCCTGACTTTCTTTTCTACCAGCATGGTGAGCTTCCCCTTCTCCCACAGTGCTGTAGATGTACCTAGGCCCTGAGTTCAAATCCCAGGACCGGCAGAAAAAAATGGCATGAATTCCAAGCCAAGCAGTCTCCTAATTTTTAAAATATTTTAATGTGTTTATTCATTTATTTATTTATTTATTTATTTATTTGTTTATTTATTTATTTGTTTGTTTGTTTGTTTGTTTGTTTGTTTGTTGTCAAGCATAGAGCTTGAACTCAGGGCATGGCAACTCTGCCTCAGCTTCAATCACTCCAGGCTAGCGTGCAGCCACTGAAACCACAGCCAAACCTGAGTTCCCAGGGCACAAATGCTGACAGGAAAAATAAATACATAAAACAACACAGAAACAAAGAAGAAAAACCTGCAACTTTCAGATGGCTGCCGGTTTTACATTTGTTTTCGTTGCAAGGTGATCTTCCTGGGTCTGAATGACATGGCTGAAAAGTCTTGGAAACCTGGAATTGCTGAAGGCTGGAGGGCTACCAGGAAAGACATAGGCCAACACGACAACATAGGCCCTGGGATCAAAGGCTGGTCCTGACCCCTACAAATGGCAGGAGATCCTAATAGTCTCCTTCCTATTCATAGGAATACTGATGGAAGGTTATGAATGTCAAGGTTGAATTAGTTGTTCCTGAATGATGCTACTATAAAATTAGAGTGATTTTAGGAGGCCGATGGATTTTCATGAATATTTTTGACACATTAAAAGAATACTATTAATTACATGGACACAATGGTTTCGGGACAGTGGTTGATTTAATTAACAATTCATTAAGGATGAAAACAATAATATAAATTACATGGAGGCATTAAAAATACCCAAATATTGGTAGGAATATAGCCTATTTAAATGAATAATGTATAGACATCTCTGGCACTCTATAAAGATCTATATTTATTTGTGTACTACCATCTGCATGTCAATCTGTTCTTATTTTCTCAACCCCTGGGGCTCGAACTCAGGTGCTGGAAACTACCTGTCAGCTCAATAATCCCCAGGCTGGCATACTGACACTCACCCATTCATGAATTGGGGCTTGTAGGTTGTGAATTCAGATGCCAGCACTCACAAAAATTGATTCATAGAGTAAGAAACCCTTGGTGACACAGGTTTTCCTTTGCTGTCAAAGTCCTGGATGTCAGGTGTGAAGTTCATACATAGGCAAATCTATCCTATATAATAAATGTAATAAATAGTCCATGTGTAAGAACAGTCAATAAAATAAATGGTAAATAAATGAATAAAACAAAAAAAATGAATAGCTACACTAAGCACAATATGGAGTCAATATATGTGGCTCGATCTCAGGGCCTGGGAACAACCTGGCAGCTGAATTGGCTAGAGGCTGCTGTGCTGGCAGCCACACATAAGTGAATTGAGCCTTCTAGGCCCTGAGTTTAGATTCCAGCACTGCCAAAAATGTAATCATGGAGTGGGAAACCGAGCATGACACATGATTTTCTTTTCTTTGAAAGTGTTCAGTGTCAGGAAGGATGTATAATTTGGATGCAAATCAATATGCTTTGTAAGTAGAATGTCACAAAGTTAAAAAAAGTCATAGGTGGAAGAATTGTCACTACAATAAATGATAAACAGATTGAATTAATAATGAATCATTCTAGGATAAATTTAGATGTGGTAATTATAGGATGTGGATTAAGTTTAATTAATATTTTATTAAGTATTAACAGAATAAAAATTGCATAGAGACATAAATACCTAATTATTGGTAGTATCACATGATGCATAATTTAAGAATATATAGACACCTGTCTCATTCTCTAAAATATTTAATTATATGTATGGATGTATGTACGTATATGATAAACAATAACAGGATATTGAGTACTAATTAATGCTTTATTAATTGTTAGCTGGGACACATCATTAAATGGAGATATAACTTAATACCTAATAATTGATAACAACATTATCTATAATGTAATAATATAGACATCTCTCTTTTGTCTATATAATATTTATATACAACAATCTATCTATTTATACCTCCTTTACTCCTGGGGCTCAGTGATTGAGTGCTCCCCTAGGAAGCATGAGCCCTGGGTTCGACTCCTCAGTGCCACTAAGCAGAAAACTTGGAAGTTCTGCTGTCTTTCAATCAATTGAGTGCTAGCCTTGAGCACAAATGCTTAGGGACAGTGTCTAAGCCCTTACTCAAGCCCCAGCACTGCCACCAAAAAAAGGCAGAATGTTCTAACTGCAATTATAGAAGGACAGGACTTCAAATACCACATCACAGAACAAGCTAGGAGTCTGGCACTGACAGTTGCCACTTAACCTGACTTAGGCATATGTAAACAGCTGCAACCCAGCTCCACAGAAGCAGATGCTGCTGGCTTAACCCCATCATCCTGGCTGCTTGGGAGCTTTAAAACCAAGCCCTGGTAGGAAGTATGTGAGACTCTTGGAGATGTGGCAATAAGTAGTAGAGCCTTAGCCTTGAGCAAATGTTATTAGAACAGTATCCCCATGCATTGAGTTCAAGCCCTATGGGTAGACTGCCCCTCCAAAAAACACCCCACTAAACCATTAGATGTGAACTTGTGTGATTTGTGAAATGTTCCTCAAACAATGGTGATACTGATGAAAGCAACCTAATTCTAATGACAGCTTGTGGAATACAGCTATGTGCTGAGTCCTTCATAGGATGCTCTGTGCTGAGTCTGGCACAGGGTGCAGTGTGCTGAGTCCTGCATTGGGTGCTGGGTGCTAATTCTTCACAGGATGTTGTGTGCTAGTCCTTCAAAGAGTGCCATCTGCTGTGTCCTTCACAGAGCGCATTCTTTCATATGGTCCTTGTAAGAGCTACAAAACTGAGATGATTATGCAGACAAGAATATTGAGATTCAGATATGTCCCCATGTCAGGGACAAAATTATGTATTACTGAAGAGTGGGTGAGTTGTCTACTGCAGATAATTGTTTTGTTTTGTTTTTTCTCAGTCATGAACCTTGAACTCGCGGCATAGCCACTGACACTTACCTCTTGTGCACATGGCTAGCATTACACCATGTGGAGCCAAGGACCCCCTTGCAGTAGAGTGCCACAGTCTAGGGGTCTATAGATGAGGTCTGTCAGCCTGCCTTCTCAGGAAGCTGAGATCTGAGGATCTGGTTTCCAAACTATGGCAGACACAAAAGGTCCCATGAGACTATTATCTCCAATTCACCACTAAGAAACCTGAAGTAGAAGCTGGATGCTTGTCACTCATGCTTGTCATCCTAGCTCCTCAGGAGGATGAGATTTGAGAATCATGGTTCAAAGCTAGCCTACGCAAGAAAGTCCTCGAGACATTTAGCTCCAATGAACCATGAGACAACCTGAAATAGTGCTTTGCTTCAAGTGGTAGAGCACCAGACTTGAGGGACAGCACCCAGGCCCAGACTTCAACTCCTACAAGCAACAACAACAAAAAAGAAACAAAATAACAAACCTGAAGTAGAGGGCTGGGTATGTGCCTTAGGGGTAGTGTGCTTTGCATCTATGAAACTCTGGACTTGATTTCTTTGGAACACATCAGTAGAAAAAATCCTCAAGTGGCTCTGTGGCTCAAGTGGAAGAGGAATATTCTTGTACAAGAGAAATAAGGTACAGTGTTCAGGTCCTGAGTTCAAGCTCCAGGACTGGTGTATTTGTGCAAGCTCGCACACACACAAACCCACACACAGACCAGAAGTAAAAGCTGTGACACAAAATGTTAAAGCATTGGGCTCCTGCACTGACCTCATGGTCAGCACCCAGGCATTGTGTTCAACCCCAAAACTTTGCAACCCAGGGCTCAACTAGGAGAGGTCAAAGGTTTCAAAACCTAATGTGCTTCAGCAGTCCTAGATGACAGGAAGCATGGTGAGATTAGACATGTGATTGGATTTCTAAAGCTTCCGGAAACCTAGCAGAGGCATCATAGTCCTATCATCTCCCTCAATGAAACATTTCTTGAGGTTAAGTGCCCTAGTTGTCTGCCAGAAGGACTCCTGAATTATATTGAGCACTGTATCTGATCACCAGAATACAGTCTTACAAAGGCAGGATTAGTGCTGAGAACTTGGCCTGCCAAAGGAGGTGGCAGAAATGAAGGCTTCCTGTTAAAATGGAGCACTGGGGAGAGAGATAGCTTGGGGTACAAAGAGGCCTTTTTGTCCTGACATTCAGAGCCCATCCACACTCCTCCTTACTAATTGTCCCATATGGAGTTGTTTGTTACACAGCTGTACAGGACTGAGGCCTTTTGTCTGCCTGTCCAGACAATGAGAGAGACTTCTTCCAACAGGCCTGGGAGGCAGAGAAACCCTCAGGCTGCACTGGAAACTGTGAGGGGATCCCAGGAACATGCACTGTCATGAAAGCAGTCTCTGTGTTATGAAATCATTGTATTCAAAACCAATTTTCTAGCTTGGTGCCATTCATCATAGCTACTCTGGAGCTTCAGCTATAGGAATATATCCACACATACACAAAGACATGGAAGTAGTTCCTGGGGTTGAACTATGAGCATAGGCCTTGTCCCTGAGTTACTTTTGCTCAAGGGTATTGCATTAACCTTGAGCCACAGCCCCACTTTTGGGTTTTCTGTGATCTCTTACAAATAACAGTGTCTTGGACTTTCCTATGCTGACTGGATTCAAACTCAGATTCTCCACATCTCATTCTCTGAGGAGCTGGGATTTTAGTCAGCAGCCACTGGCACCTGCCTTTCTTTTCTTCTTCATTTTTTAATCTGGACAATCTGACTACTTAACAGCATCATTCCAGTGCTTTGAATTTATAAGTAATCTACCCAATGTTCTTTATAGGTGCTTTCTCTGAGAAGGAATTTCTCTCCTCATCTTATTCTCTGGTCACAGGTTTAAAGCCAAAAGTGATAAATGAGTGTCACATGATTTTGGCAGCAAATGTCCACAGGACATGCCAGTTCAGTCACTTAGCATTGAGCTGCAGTGAATTTACTGTCTCAGGATGAGAGGACCAAAAGCTGGAGCGATCCTCATACTGTCTGCATTGTTCCTTAGGCTTATAAAATTATCTATAATTATGAGTGTTTTGTGTCTCCAACTTAAGTATCTAGAACACACTAGAAGCATCTTCATGTTTCAATTTTGCTCTAGTATCTCTCAAGATTTAGACTAAGGGTTTGTGTGGAGCAGATCCTCGGCGAATCCCTGTGGAAAGCCACTTGAAGTCTCCTCAGGAGATCTCTGTTCAAAGCCAGCCCGAGCAGGAAAGTCTGCGAGACTCTTATTTCAATAAACCACCAGAATACCAGAAGTGAATCAGAGGCCCAGAGGGTAGAGATCCAGCTTTGAGAAAGAAAGCCGAACAGGAGATACAAGCCAGACCAGGCAGGAAAGTCTGGTAGGTGCTTCTGTCCAATTAACAACCAGAAGGTTGGAAGTGGAGCTGTGGCAGTGGTAGAGTCTCAGCCTTGAGCAAAACGGCTGAGGAACATATAGGGCCCTGAGTTTAAGCACGGGATGGCCACCATAAAAATTCAAAAAGAGAAGGCCAAGTTTATGTATGAGTGTCCTACCTACTTATGTGTGTATATTACCTCCCTGAGTGCAAACAGATTGTATGCAATGCTTCTCCTTTTATGTACAGATTTATTTTTCAGATAGGCTTGTTGCACATACTGCATCATTCTCTTTTTTTCAGGCCCGTGGCTTTTCTCTTCCACAGTTCCAGGCCTGTTTCCTTATATGGTGCTCACTTAAGATCTCAGCAGCCTTTTTTACATTTTATTATGAGGCCAAGGCAGGAGCAGTCACAAATCAGGCAGGAGAAGGGAAGATCAGCGTTTTTGAAATAACTGGTATTCAGAAAATTAAACTTGGGGGATGTAAAATGGTAGCATACTTAGGTAGAAACTACCATTATGAAAAAGATGATAGGGCTGGGAATGTGGATTAGTGAGAGAGTGCTTGCCTAGCATGCAAGAAGCCCTGAGTTTGATCCCTCTGTAGCACATGCACAGAAAAAGCCAGAATTGGTGCTGTGGCTCAAGTAGTAGAGTGCTAGAGACAGTGCCCAGGCCTTGAGTTCAACTCAAGTACAAGTAACTTCTCATCACCAAAGGAAATCCAGGAAGCTCTTGAACATCTGCCCTTTCAGAAGTGGAAGTCAGAGTGTCATAGACATTCCTGCCCTGGCTGGCTTCACCATGTAATCCTCAGACCTCAGCCTCCTGAGCTAGGGGATGGGCCTTAGCTACTGGTGCTCTGCTAGGTCAGAAGTGTAATGACATTGACAATACAAGTCAACTGCTTATCACAAAGGGCTTGGGGAACATATTAAGCCTTTCAACAATGGACCTTTCAGAACCCTGTAGGACACAAGGTTATAATTCTAGAGTCTGAGAGGCTGGGCATATGGATCTGCTAAACTTGAACCTTGAGCTCTAACTCCAATTCTGGTGTATATCAGCTTTCATTTTTCCAGTGAATGTTCTCCTAATTAGCAAATAGGAAAAGTACTTTGATTAACCTTCAATTTTTCCCATTGTGTGTCTCGAACTCAAGCTTGGGCACTCACTGTCCCTGAGCTCTTCCTCTCAAGGCGAACAAGCTACCACTTGAGCCACAGTGCCACATGGGGTCTTTTGGTGGCTCATTGGTTATAAGAATCTAACAGGCTTTCCTTGCCTAGGCTGTCTTTGAACTGTGGTCTTTGGATCTCAGCCTCCTGAGAAGAATGGTCCCAGGTGTGAGCCATTGGAATCGGGCCTATTGTTTTTGCCAGTGCTGGGGCTTGAACTTAGGGCTTGGGTACTGTCTCCGTGCTTCTTTTTCTCAAGGCTAGTGCTCTACCACTTCAGCACTCCACAGCTTCTGGCTTTTTCTGAGTATGTGGCACTGAGGATTCCAACCCTGGCATTCATGCATGCTGAGCGAGCTCTCTACCACTAAGCCACATTCCCAGTCCCACCTTTACAATATTATCCCTCAACTTGCCTATCCTCAAGGAAAGTCTTCTGAGTATAAATCATCTAAAAAATCCGTGTAGGAAGTTGTTAAAGATAAACAAGACACAGCTCATATTTGGGAGTGACTCCAAACATGTTAAGGCTGTGACAAATGCCTCCATTTAATCATGTATCACGTTTCAACACTTAATAAAGTATTAATGAAAAATGAGTCAATGTCCTAAATTGATGTGTATAATTTTATAATAGATGTGCAAAATGTAATAAATATTATGTGTATAATGATACTAATATAATAATAAAAAATCATAATTTGTAATAAACATACACATGTAATATATCACATATATTACACATGTACATAAATATTATTTTCCATTATAGGGACTTCATTCAGGCCCTGGGAACTCTACCCTGAATTTCTTTTCCTCAAGGACAGTGAGCTTCCCCTTCACCTACGATGCAAAAGAGTTACCCGGATGGTGAGATCAAATCCCAGCAGTGGCAGAAATACTAGCCCCAGTTCCAAGACAGTCACTTAATTATTTTTAATGGAAGGAGTTATTTTTATTCAATTCCATACTGAATATTTTAAAAAATGCAGTGTATAATTTTGTATATCTATTCAGACATCCTTCCCTTACCTGCAAAGTGCTTCACTGAGCTCTAAATTGTTTCCTTTTTTGTACATTTTTTGTTGTAAAAATGTGGTATAGAGGGGTTACAGTTATATGAGCAAAGTAATGAGTACATTTACTATTGAGCATTGTTGCCTACTCCTTTGTTTTCCCCTTGCCTTCCCTTCCCTCCCACCTCCACAGCTATTCCCCTCCCCCCAGCTGAGGTCAGTGACTTAATTTTTTGTTTTTGTCTTGGCACAGGATTTGAACTCAAGTAGTAGAAACTCTGCAATTTCAGTCACATTGCTACAGATATACCAAGATCCTGAGTTCAAATCCCAGGCTAGGAAAGAAAACTGGCAGAAATTCCAAACCAGGGGGATTTTTTTCAATTTAGTTCAACAATTAATTAATTTTTTTATTCATTCTTTTTCTTTTTGCCAACCATGGAGCTTGAAATCAGGCCATGGCAAGTCTACCTCAGCTTCGATTGCCTTAGACTAGGCTGCAGCCTCTCACCCATAGTCAATCTTGGGATCCTAGGCCCTGAGAGCTTGCAGGAAGAAAAAAAAAGTGGGACAGCACAAAAAGTGTCCAGCTGCAGAGGACTGGAGGTTTTACATTATTTTTTTCTTTGCAGGGTGATCATACTGAGTCTGAATGACACGGCTGCAAAGTGGAGCTGAACTGATATTCCTGAAGGCTGGTGGGCCATCAGGGAAGCCATAGGCGAAACCTGCCAACATAGGCACTGGGTTAAAAATCTAAGTCCTGACACCTACCAATGGCAGGACATCACAAGAGACTCATTCCTATGCATAGAAATACTGATTGAAAGAGTAGTTCGTGCATCAGTCGAATCTAAAAGTGGATGTAATAATTCTAGGATGCTGATTGATTTTAATTGATAGTTTATTAAGCATGAAAAGAATAATATTACTTCAAAGGCAGTATAATAAATACCTAAGAGTTGGTAGGAATGTAGAAGGCATCATTTAGTCAGATAGATGGCTCTGGCACTCTACCAATATGTATTAATTGTATAACACTCAGATCATGACAGCTCTGTCTCAGCTTCCATCACACTAGCCTGGGATGCAGCCTCCAGAACCAAAGCCGATCCTGGAATCCTAAGACCTGATGTCTGACAGGAAAACAAAATGAAAATGACATTAAAACAAGCCTCAAGCCGAACATGGTAGGCGGTTTCTTGGCTTTGGTTCCTTGCATGGTGACCATCCTAGGTCTGAATGACATGGATACCACGCACAGGTGACCTGTCATTGCTGAAGGCTGGCGGACTGTCAGGAAAGCTATAGGCCAACCCCACAACATAGTCCCTGAGTTCAAATCCTGGTCTTGTCACCTACCAATGGCAGGAGATCCTAAGAGACTCCTGCCTGTGCATAGAAATTCCAATGGAATGGTATCCAACTCATGATTGAATAGTTCATGCAGCGGTCTGGACTCAATTAGATGAAATAATCCTAGCACGCTGATTGAACTCAATTAATGGTTACTTAGGCATGAAAAGAATAATATTCCTTCAATGGAGGCATAATAACTACCTAAGACTTGGTAGGAACGTAGCAAATGTCATTGAATACTAGATACACAGCTCCAGCACTCTGTAATAATATGTATTTATTGGTGTACTACCACGTGTCTATCCATGTATAGCTATTTTGGCCACCCCTGAAGTTCAATCTCAGAGCCTGCCAAAAATGTCATACTGGAGTAAGAAGCCAAGTGTGACACCTGTTTTCCTTTTCTGTGAGAGTGCGGGATGTCAGGCATGATGGAGAACAAGTCTACAAATCTAAATGCTATGTGATAGGGTGTAAAAAATGTAATACAAAGTTAGGTGTCATCATAGTCAATAAAATAAATGGTAAATAAATGAATACACCAAAAAGTAAAATGAATGACCACACCAAACATAATATAGACTGAACACCTGTCTCGAAGTTCAATCCTATCTTTAAAATACATGTAAGGACTACGTTTTCCATGTTTGGGGCCTGAATTCAGGCCTAGGGAAGAGGCCTGACTTTCTGATCTTCAAGCATAGAGACCTTCCCCTTCCCCCAGAGTGCACCAGAGTTACCCAGACCCTGAGTTCAAATCGCAGGCCTTGCAGACAAAAAATAGCATACATTCCAAGCCAGGGAGCTTCATTAGCATTTCTCATATTTTTTAAAGTTCACTTGGCCTTTATTTGATATATTTTGATTTTATAACAAGAGAGTTTTTCAAAAAGGGGTTTAAACGTTTACATTTCAGCATAGCACATTGGTGTTTCCATTTTGTCCATCTGCCATGAAAAGTGAGAATTAAAATCAGTACATCCTTCCTCCCTAGAGGGACAGTTCATGTTAATTCTATTTAGAGTTATTTCTGTAACTATAAACTCTCTGCAATTGTATCGTGTGAGTTTTCCTCAGTGACTACCACAAAATACACTAGAGGAGTCCTCATACCACAAAAGGTTGGGTTTCTGAATAAAAACTCACTTCTGTGAGGACAGGAGGTACTTGTAAGCATTATGGGAATAAAGTGAATTTTAAAATGAGAAACTGAAACATTGGGATGGGGATGTAGCTCAGTAGTGGAGTACTTGCTTAAAGAGCATAAGACCCTGGAAGAAAAGGAAGACAAGTTTCCTAAAGCTCAGAAGGTTAGAATTTTATGACCTGTATGAACAAATTTCTTTCTTTCTTTCTTTCTTTTTTTTTTTTTTTTGATGGTGGGGCTTGAACGCTGGGCTTGGCTGCCCACCTTCAGCTCTTCAACTCATGGCAAGTGCTCTACAGCTTGAGCCACAGTGCCATTTCCAGTTTGTTGGAGATAAGCCACAGTGCCGTTTCCGGTTTATTGGAGGTAAGAGTCTCATGGACATTCCTTTCCAGTCTGGCTTTGAACCGCCATCCTCATATCTCAGCCTCCTGAGTAGCTAGGATTGTAGGAATGAGCAACCAAAGCCCAGCGCATGAACAAATTTATCAAAGATTGATTCTGAGGAATGAAACTTGAACAAATTTATCAAAGATTGATTCTGAGGAATGAAACTTGGAATACACTTTTAATATAAATAATTTATAATGCCATCCTTAAGGCACTAATTCAGAAGTATTTATTCATTGGCTAGTTTCTTAGTTTATTTAAAGATATATATATATATATATATATATATATATAATATATCTACATGTATATTATTAAAACATAGCTTTGAAGTGTACCTAAAAGCATGTGTGCTCATGTAAAGTTATACAACTGCTTGATTTTTTTATTTTCAGTTTGTTGGTGCCATAAATTAGGTGGGATGTGTGTACTGTTGTTTTGTTCTCTCTTTTTGGAGGATTTCTCTCTGCTTTCTTTCCCTATCCACCCCTCTCTGCACTTTAATTCAGCTTGCTCTTTCTTGGCTTGATTGTTCATAGCTGATTTTCTACCACTTCAGCCATACCTGTAGCCTGGCTTTTTGCCAGTTAATTGGAGATGTCGTCTCTCAGGCTTTTCTGCCTGGATTAGCTTTGAAACTTCATCTTCCAGTTCTCACCTCTTGAGTAGCTGGGATTACAGATGTGAGCCACTGGGGTGCTTAGGGATGAATTCGACTTTGGTTGGTGTATTCTTTCTGTTTTTCTAAGCATGGGATCATCTACTATAGAATTTCTGTGAATGTCCTGGGTCTGAAGTAAGATATATAATACATATGCTAATCTGTATAGTTATCCTAAGATGTAATCCATTTAATACAAGTTATAAGTGTAATAATAGTCAATATAAATAATGAATGAATGAATAGTGCAAAAAATAAAATAAATACACAGTAAAAAAATATGCAGTAAACATAAGTATGTAGATACTCATTATTTCAAATGTGGATGAATATTACTTTAACAGGGCTGGGGATTGAATTCAGGCCTAGGGAACAGGCCTGAATTGCTTGTCTTCAAAGACGGTGAGTTTCCCCATCCTCCATAGTGCATTAGAATTACCCAGACTCTGAGTTCAAATCCCAGGACTGACAGGAAAAAAAAAAAGGCACGAATGTCAAGCTGGTGAGCTTCATTAGTATTTTTACAATTTTTTTTCCGTGGGGCTTGAGCTCTGGCCTTGGGCTCTGTCCTTGCGCTCTTCAGCTGAAGGCGAGTGCAGTACCGCTTGAGCCACAGCACCACTTCTGGTTTTCTAATGCTTTATTGGAGATAAGAGTCTCATGGGCTTTACAGCCTTGGTTGGATTGAACCACAATCCTCAGCCTCTTGAGTAGCTAGGATTACAGGTGTGAGCCACCAGCGCCCGGCTATTTTTAATATTTTAATATTTTTTTGATTGATTGATTGCCAATCACTGTACTTGAACTGAGGTTGTGGCAACACTGCCTGAGATTCCATCACCCAGGCTGGGATGTTGCAGCCTCTGGGCCCACAGCCGATCAGGGGATGGTACGCCTCAGGGACTGACAAGAAAACAAATTGAAAACAGCACCGAAAAAAACGCCATCTGTGGATGGTCGGCGGTTTCTTGGTTTTCCTTCCTTGCATGGTGACCAATCTGGGTCCAAATGACACGGCTGCAACCTGTAGGTCACTTGGCACTGCTGAATGCTTTCAGGTTGTCAGTGAAGCCATAGGCCAACCTGAACACCTAGGTCCTTAGTTTGAATCCCGGTCATGCCACTTACAAAGGGCTGGGGAGCCTAAGAAACTATTGCCTGTCCATAGGAGCACCAGAAGAATGTGAACAGTGTCATGGTTGGATGAGTAGTTCATCAATCAGTCTAGCAGAAAATTAGACCCAATAATCACAGGACACAGACTGATTTTAATTCATAGTTTATTATACACTAAAAGAATAGTGTTGATTAAATGGTGTCCTCACTAAAGACCTGAGAATCTGTAGGAGCGTGGTATGCATCATTGAACACTAAATAGACATTTCTGGCAGTATGTAAATGTCCTAAATTTATATTTATTTGTATACCATCATCTGCATAGAACATTTTTGCTAATTTGGCCAAACCTGAAACTTGTTCCCAGGTCTTGGGATCCACTTGGCACCTGCATGGGCTAGATGCTGCCGTGCTGACACTCACCCCTTCATGAATTGGGTCTACTAGTCCCTCAGTCAAGGTACCATCATTTCCAAATATTCTTCCTGGAGTAAGATTCCATGTGTGACAACTGTTTTCCTTTTCTGTGCAAGTGTTGAGTGTCAGGTATGATGTACATATTATCTCTGCAAAGCTATATGCTATGGAATAGCTTGGAACAAATGTAATTAATGTTATAGGTGTACTCACAGTCCATAAAATAAATGCTAAATCAATCAATGAATCAATAATAATAAAATATAATGAATCACTCCAACAAACACTATTGGAAATGAATATAGAGATATAACTCAAATATTTAAAATGTCTATAAATGTTATGTTTTTCAGTACTGGTGCTTGAATTCAGGCCTAGGGAAGAGTTGAGAAGTTCATGCATGATTCGCATAGGAAATGATCTTAATTAAGACTGCATGAAGTGTGACAATAATAATTACATTTAGGAAATCGAGGCATTGGGAAAGATCCAAGAATCAGTAGTCACATGGAAGATAGGATTCCAACACAGCTCGCCACATCTCCAACTCTATACAAATAGGCCTTTATTAGCATATTAATTTCAGCTTATGAATGGGTGAATATGGTTCTCCACCCCCACCACAGGGCTAGATCTCAGGTCCTGGGTATGGTCTAGCTCCTTAGTGGCTCACAAGCTGGTGTGCTCATGTGGACCCATTTGGCAGTTGGTTCTGCTAGGCCCTGAGTTCAAGTTCCAGCACTGCCAAAAGGTTCATCCTGATGTGAGATGCCAAACCTTGTAGATGTTTTCATATCCTGTGCAAGTCCTGGGTCATAGCTAGGATCTAGAAAGCATAGGCAGCTCTATACCCATGGGAAAAGGTTGTCATCCATGTGAGTACAGTTATATATGTCATCCTATACTCAGTAAAATACACAATACATAGATGAATTAGACACAAAATAAAAAGATTAACTACACTGAAAACAAGGTGCATACCACACCCGTATGTTGAGATCCTAGGTTTAAAAGAGGTAGGCTTGTCCAGTTCTGGGGCTTCAAATCAGGCCCAGTACCAGGACTAACCTTTTAGTCTTCAAGGACGGTGAGCTTCACCTTCCCCCTCAGTGCAACAGAGTTACCCAAACCTGAGTTCAAATCCCAGCTCTCACTGTAAAATGGCACAAATTCTGAGCTAGGTTTCTTCCTTCATAGTTTTTTTCTGTTTTCTTTTACCAGATCTGGGGCTTGAACTCAAGTCGTGGCAACTCTGCCTTAGCTCTGATCATCCTAGGCTGCAGCTTCTGGACCCACATCAAGTCCTCGAACCCTCGGACTCTGAGGTTTGCTGGAAAAAAAAAAAAAAAAAAAAAAAAAAAAACCTTCGAGGGGAAAAAAAGCAGAGGAAATTCTACCTGGCTCTTTTATGTTTATTTTCCTTTGCATGGTGACCATTCTGGGTCCAAACATGGCTGCCTGCAGAATGAAGTTGACCTGGCATGGCTGAAGACCTGCTGATTTTTGGGGGAGCCACAGGCTAACCAGACAGTGAAGGCCCTGAGGACGAATCCCAGTCAGCCCTGTGACGATGAGGGAATGGCTGGAGATCCTAGGACACTTGTTTCCAGACCTTGGAAGAGTCGTGGAATGCAATCAATCTCATCCTTGAATGAGTAGTTCTTGCTTGATGTGAGTAGGAAATCATAGGCAAGACTCATGGGGTATCGATTATTTTTAATGAAGAGTTGATGAAACATGACCATAATCATCACAATCATGAAATGGAGGCATGGGGGAAGATCCAAGAATCGTTAGTTCCAAGGTTGATTGGATTCCATCACTGGTCGCCATCACTGTGGGGCTCAATCTCAGGTCCTGGGAATGGCCTAGCTTCTTAGTGGCTCACATGCTGGTGTGCTTACCTGTTGGGTCTTCGTCCATCCCACAAAAGACTGACGGAGTCCGAGGAAAGGTAAGTGTGGCGCTCGCCCGTTCCTTAGCCTCCCTCAGCCCAGGAGACAATCAGACACAGCAGGGAGCCAAATCCAGCAGGTAGAAAAACTCATTTATTAACAGAGAGCAGCCCCTTTTAAAGACAAAAAGGGTGGGTAGTATGGTAAGGGAGGAAGAGGAACCAATCACTGTCAAGGTCATACCCTATCATTCACCTGGCTGGTTAGGCACTGATCGGCAGGTCAATTGGGCTCTACCCACTCTACTCTCTCCCAGAGCCATCTTGGCTGGCCATGTGCTCTACAGTAAATTAGGCTCTGCCCACTCAACCCCCTCCAAGCACCATCTTTGCTGCCCATGTGCTCCACAGATTCCCCCCTTTTTTTTTTTTAAATGGCTGACCCACCTAGCACAGTAATAAACATCAGTCCCACCACAGTTAGAATGTCCGAAGCAGTTCAATTAATTCCTGGGCACCTGGTGTCGTTTAAGTAAGCCAGTTCCTTGTACGTGTCTTTTAGCTAGCACAGGAGTCAAGATCACCTTTGAGCTTTACTGTCAGCTCCCAATTGCTCCCAACATCATCTCCCCCTGTCTTTGCTTAAAGAAGTGAACCCGCCTGTCTTAGGTTGGGTGGATCGCCTTGTCTGCCTTGCCCATCATTGGCAACTTCTTCAGAGCGAAGCTGAAGGCCCTGTCTTAGGTTGGTCAGACTGACACCCCCTCTTACCCATCTCTGGCTGCAATTCCTCTGGGGGGGGGGAAATTCATTCATTTGGAGCTTGTTAACTGGCTGGCTAAGCTCATAAGAGTTTTGCAGTGCACGTATAATGCAAGGAAGGCATAGAAAAACCATCAGCAAAAGCATTCCCAGGCCAAGAAATGTCACTACTAGTCCTTTAACCTTAGTGAAGGATGGGATAGCAGTCTTTGCCACTTCAGAGTCCAGAGGTGGGGATTGTTCTAATCCAGCTATTTGCCTGTGGGGTTGGACAAAATCTAAGCTGGAAGCATAACAAAAGGTGGTTGTTTAACAATTAAGTATGGATTCAATGCTGCTATACAAGCAATTAGTAAAAGAACAATTAAAGCAGGTAACATTAAAATAATTAACTCCTACAAAAATATTAAGCAGTCCATAGGGTGGTGATCAAAATGAAGGTCAGGCCACCAGGTCGAAGGGACAGCTTCTCTTGTGGTGCTCCTGATGATTTCTGCATTGCCAGCGTTGACCACTGCTCAGGTCACTTGTCGAGGTTGATGCAGATTCCATAGGGCCATTCACAGGATCGGGAGAGTCAGGACAGCCAACAGCTGGAGTATCGCCATCTGCTGGTTGACCTTGGGGATGGTTAATAATTGTCTTTTTGGCTTTTGTCTTTAAAACACAAGCCTCGGCCATGGCCGTTTTTTTGTTTTTTGTTTTTTTTCCTTGTTGGTTAGCTTATTCTTGGGCATCCTCCTGTATAGAGGAAATGGGTAAAAACTTGGGTTCCTGGCAGGGATCCAAATGGGAGCGGACTCCCCTATGGGAAAAACACATCCAAATCCCCGATCATAGTAACTAGGGGGTCAGGTCCTCTCCATTGTTGTGTCAGGGGGTCCTTCCACCTGACTTTCACTTGGGGCTTAGGGTTTAGTTATCCCCAGTGCTTTTGAAATCTGGATTCAGTTGCCCCTTTTGACAAATTTAAAAACAAAGCTATCTGTAACTGTATATGGGGGCTAACTCCCCCTTTTTTGTTTTAATAATTGCTCTTTAAGACATTGATGATTTCTTTTTATAATTGCTTGGCCTTGGGGATTATAGGTAATTCCTGTAGTATGATTAATATGCCATTTGTCAAAAAACTCTGACATTGCTTTGCTAACAAAAGAGGGTCCATTATCGGTTTTAACTTGTGCTGGTAGACCCAAGGTGGCAAAGCATTGAAGAAAATGTGCTTGTGAATGTTTAGTTCTTTCTCCTGTATGTGCTGTGGCCCAGCATGCTCCTGAGTAGGTATCTATAGAGACAAAGATATATTTAAACTTACCAAAGGCCAGGAAATGAGTGACATCCATTTGCCAGAGGACGTTAGGTTTAAGGCCTCTGGGATTTACCCCGGGGGTTGTAACGGGGTACTTTTAAGAAAGGCTGGCATGTTTTACAGGTATGTACTATCCTTTTAAGGTCCTTTACAGGAATCTGAGGAAATCTATGCTGAAGACCTCTCCAATTAATATGGGTTAAATCATGCAAACAGGTAGCCTCTTGTAATGTTAATGCTTGTGGGCCAGTAGCTAACTGGTCTGCCCACTTATTGCCTAGGGGAAAAAACCCAGTAAGTTTTGAATGCCCTCTCAAATGTTGAATATGAATAGGGGCTCCCCGCCCTTCTAATAGGCCCTTAAGGGTAACCATAAGGGGGGAAATAGGGTTTTCATCCAGCTTAATATGTGCCTGGGGAATATGAGGGAGCAAGTTAATCATATATAGGCTATCAGAATACAAATTAAAGGGTTTTTGAATGTCCTGAAGAGCCATAATTATGGCCAGCATTTCTTTATATTGTGCTGACCCTTGACAAGGTTGAAATCTTTGTTGGCTCGGGGTCTTTTGTTGTTCCTCAAAGGCTGCATATGCAGAGCCTGCTTTACCTCCGTCAGTAAAAACATGAAGGGTGCCAGGAATAGGAGTAGGAGAAAATAGAGATGGTATTTTGAGGGGAAGTCGCCATAACATGACAGTCCATTTGGATGGCCCATAATGGCAGTCAATTTGGCCTAGAAACCTGTCCAAGGAGACGAGCATTGGCTCGAGTGAGCCACTCGACGTCTCCCATCCGAAAAGGAAAAACAATGGAGTGAGGGTCGAGGCCATAATGCCTTTGGGCTTGTGTCCTTCCCTTCACAATAGCATCTGCAAGTTGGTCTGCTTGAGAATACACCCGAGGCGTGCCCCCAGGGGAGTGTGAACCCACTCTAATGGCTCCCCACTTTGAGTTAAAACTGCAGATATTAATGTGACCCCTGCAAACAACCAAAGGGAAATGGGCTCACTAATAGAACACCTCTTTAGAGAAACTTTATCCAGGGCTTTTTGGAACTGCAAAAATATTGCCCTATGGCTGTCTGTAATTGTAATAACTTCTTGTGGTGTCCTGTCTTTTAGCAGGGCAAATAAGGGCACAAGACTACCTTTAGGGACAGAAACCCATGGCAACAGCCAATTTATTTCCCCTAAAAGACTCTGAAGTTGGTTTAAGGTTAGAGTGGCCGGAATATCCAGCAAAGGCTTAAGGGGGCTGGCCTGAGTCAAGGTAAGGTGGGTCCCGAGCACCATAAAAGGAGCTTTTGAATTTTATTAAGGGCTATGGTAAAACCCCCCTTTTTTAATATGTCCAGAACCTGGGCCAGAAGGCCTTCCAGGCAGCTTGGGTCTCGGTGTCCCAGAATTATATCATCCATGTAGGCATAGACAAAGGAGTTATCTGAACCCAGCACAGGCTCTAAAAGTGTGGCCAAGTATTGTTGGCAGAAGGCCGGGCTATTGGCCACACCCTGTGGCAGCACTGTCCATTCAAACCTCCGATCAGGCTGGGAAAAATTAAGAGAAGGTATAGAGAAAGCAAACTTCTCGCAGTCATCTGGATGCAGAGGGATAGAGAAAAAACAATCTTTAATATCAATCACAACCAAGGTATATTCTGAAGGTATAGCAGGAGTCCAGGGCATGCCTCTTAGGGGCTTTCCTACTAGCTCCATCCTTTCATTTACCTTTCATAGATCTAGGAGCATCCTCCAAGCCCCAGAGGCTTTTTGAATAACAAATACGGGTGTGTTCCAAGGACTTATAGAAGGGCGGATATGCCCGAGGCTTATCTGTTCCTCCACCAGAAGGTGGAGGGCTTCAAGTTTAGGTTTGGTCAATGGCCACTGGGCCACCCAGATTGGGCTTCCTGGCTTCCACCTAATGGGAGGTACTTGGGGGGCAGTGGTCTTTAGGATTGGGGGTGCACCCGAGAGGGTCCCCTATGTTCTTCCTGTTTAAGCCTTTGTGCTTTTTCTCCATCCAGGATATCATCATATGATGCTCGATGGTCTGTAGTGACCATGGCATCCATTTGTCTTAGTATGTCTTGCCCTAGTAAATTGACAGTGAGGTTCTTTGCCACTAAAGGGCGTATCTTTCCCTGTTCTCCATCTGGGCTAGTCCATGTCATAAGGGCAACAGTTTCTTTGGTCTCGGAGTTGCCCCCTACCCCCAATATTGGAGCCCCAGGTGCAAGCTTCCAGTCCAAGGGCACTACCTCCTCCCTGAGTATGGTTCGGTCTGCCCCAGTGTCAATTAAGCAGTGAAACCTCTTTCCGCCTATGAGAATACTCATTTTAGGGCAGAGTCCGTCCTCCGGGGGATAGTCCAATGGGCCTGGGTCACCCCGCCATGAGGCTGCCTGGGCCTCACAGCAGAGGGGGTTCCTCCTTGAGTTAAAGGGGCTAGAGGATGCCCCTCCCCAAGTTTAAAGACTTCCCCTCTAAATCAAACTTGTATCCCTCCATGCCCCTGGGGCAGGGTGTAGGGGGCGGTTTGCTCTCAGGCCGGGATTGTTGTAAACAGTCCCTCTTAAAGTGCCCCTCCTGCCTGCATTTAAAACAAGTCCCTCTTCCCGATAGTCTTGGGGTTCCTTGGCCCTGGGCTGCCAGCGCCTGAGTAATAGCCTCAGTCATTGCAAATGCCTGAGCCTGTAAAGCTAAAGCTAGTGATTGGGACTGGTGCTGTTCCATTCCCACATCCTGCGAGGCCACCACCCATCTGCTCAGGGAACTCTCTCTCAATCCCGAGCAGGCCATGAGGTGGTCTGCATTCATCCCTTCCCAGACCAGCAGCTTTACAAACTGATCTCGGAGTTTCCCTGCTGGCAGCTTGCGGTGAACACTCTGTTGGACTCGGTCTATGAAATCAGGTAGAGACTCACCCGGTTTTTGTCTCACTCCTGCTATGGGGGACTCAGTAGGCCCATCATCTAGTTTGTACCACGCAGCAAGTCCTGCCTGCCTCACCTGGTCACGGTACGGGCCAGGTATTGCGGCCTGTTCGACGCCGGTGGAGTAGGCTTCTCCCGTCCCTGCTAACATGGTATAAGTAATAGGTATTGCAGGTTGAGCCTGCCGGTTACTCTCTGCTCTCACTCTGCATTCCTCCTTAAAGAAAGCACACCATTTAATAAACTGAGAACTAGTAAGAACGGCTTTGGCCACATCCATCCAGTCATTAGGGACACAAGGGTGATAGGCAATGTCTTGGAATAGGGTCTGGGCCCAGGGAGAGTTTGGGCTATCCTCCACCACCGCCTTGCGTAGCTCTTTAAGATCCTTAGCTTCCCATGGATACCATTCCAAGGGCCTGTTAGCTCCTGGTGCCAGATTGACCGGATATGCTTGGGGAAACGAATCCTGTGGCCGAGAGTCTGGGCTCTTGGGTGGCCCTTCCTTTCCAGGGCTCTTTGGTGGCCCTTCCTTTCCAGAGGAGGTCTCCGAGGAGGTTACTTCCCCAGCCCTCGGCCCCTCCATAGAAGGCTGGTAGGGGTCTGGGTCTTGCAAGTCCCTCTCACAGGTCTGTAGGGCACCGTACCTCCCCTCCAATCAGGAGAATAGGGAGGGGGCCTAGGACCATCAGTATCAGCTGGGTCAGAGGGGGTAATATCAGCTGGGTCAGAGGGGGTAATTTTTACCCTCGTTTTGACTTCTACTGTGCACGTCTCAGTGCGTTCTCAATTGGATTTGACACTTTCCTTTTCCTTCTCACTTCCCAAGTCCTCCTGTACCCCTTCTAGGCCTAATGTTGCCTCTTCCTTCTCCTTCTGTGATATATCATTACCCATATTTAGGGTTTCACTTACCCCGAGAGACTGCTTAGCCTCGGCCGGTATCTTTTCCTTTCGTGCCCCACGTTGGGCGCCAGATGTTGGGTCTTCGTCCGTCCCACACAAGACGGACGGGGTCCGAGGAAAGGTAAGTGCGGCGCTCGCCCATTCCCTAGCCTCCCTCAGCCCAGGAGACAATCAGACACAGCAGGGAGCCAAATCCAGCAGGTAGAAAAACTCATTTATTAACAGAGAGCAGCCCCTTTTAAAGACAAAAAGGGTGGGTGGTATGGTAAGGGAGGAAGAGGAACCAATCACTGTCAAGGTCACACCCTATCATTCACCTGAGCCTTCATGGGCTGGTTAGGCACTGATTGGCAGGTCAATTGAGGTCTGCCCACTCTACTCTCTCCCAGAGCCATCTTGGCTGGCCATGTGCTCTACAGTAAATTAGGCTCTGCCCACTCAACCCCCTCCCAGCGCCATCTTTGCTGCCCATGTGTTCCACACTTACCTGGACCCTATTGGGCCTGCCAGTCCCCGAGGTCAGATCCTAGCACTGCCAAAAGATGAATCCTTACGTGAGAAGCCAATCGTTGCACCTGTTTTTCTGTCCTGTGAAAGTACTGGGTCTCAGCTAGGATGCAGTATGCTATATACGCAACTCTATATTCATGGGAATCAGTTGCCATTCATGTCAGCACAGTTATAGCTGTCATCATATGTAATAAAATACAAAATGGGCATCCATGACTAAGACACACAATAAAAATAATAACTACACTGAATGCATGATGCATTCCACATCTCTATGTAAAGAGAAATCTTATGTTTAAAGCAGGTGAGCATAGGATTTTTGACAGTGCTGGGGCTTTAGTTCAGGCCCTAGGACTAGGCCTGACCTTGTAGTCTTCAAGGATGGTGAGCTTCACCTTCCCCCACAGTGCAACAATGTTACCCAGACTTGAGTTGGAATCTCAGAGGTGGCAGAAAAATGGTGAGAATTCTGAGCCAGGGTGTGTTGTTATTATTATTATTATTATTATTGCCAAGCATGGGATTTGAACTCAGTTCAGGACAACTCTGCCTCAGCTTCGATCACCTTAGGCTGGCGGGCTCCCATGGACCTGAGATCCTAGGCTCTGAAGTTTGCAGGAACAAATGACAGAAAAATGACAGAAAAAATGTCACAGGATAGATTTTTTAATATTTATATTTTATATTTTCTTCTTTGTACGGTGACCATACTGGGTCTGAATTACACGGCTGCAAAGGCTACTTCACCTTGCATTGGTGAAGGCTAATGGGCTATCAGGGAAGAAATAGGCCCATGTGGCAACATAGGCCCTGAGCTTGAATCTTGGTCCTGACACCTACCAGTGGGGGGAGATCCCAAGATATTTGTTCCTATGCATGGGAATAACAATGAAATGTTAGCAAACTCATGATTGAATGAGAAGTTTCTGCATGTATTGGTCTAGTCCAAAATTAGATATAATGATCTTTGGACAATGATTCATCTGAATGAATGGTTTATTAAGCATGAAAAGAATACTATTCCTTCAATGGTGGCATAATAAAGACCTAAGAGGTAGTAGGAATGTAGTTGATGTCATTGAATCTTAGGTAGATGTCTCTGGCACTCTGTACAAATATATATTTATTGGTGTTCTACCACCTGTCTACCCATGTATGGCTATTTTGATCACCCCTGTAGCTCAATCTCAGGGTCTGGAAATTCCCTGGCAGCTTCATTGGCTAGAGGTTGCCGTGTTGACACACCCATTCAGGGTCTGAATTGGGTCTGCCAGGCCCTGAGTTCAGATCCCAGCACTGCCAACAATTGGATCATGGAGTAAGAAGCTGAGTGTGATACCTGTTTTCCTTTTCTCTGAGAGTCCTGGGTATCAGACATGATGGAGAACACATTGACATTGTCATCAATATCATAAATGTAATATGTATCATCACAGTCAATAAAAAATCTCATATCTAAAATATACTTGGAATTCAAAAAATTAAATCCCCCAACAACAAAGCCTCAAAGAAATAACTGCCCAATAAATAAGTGGGCTAAAGACTTGAAGAGAAATTTCTCTGAAGAGGAAAGAAGCATGGCCAATAGACACATGAAGAAATGCTCAACCTCCATAGCCATAAAAGAAATGCAAATCAAAACAACATTGAGATACCACCTCACCCCAGTTAGAATGGCAAAAATCAAGAACTCTAATAACAAAAGATGCTGGAGAGGATGTGGACAGAAGGGAACCTTACTACATTGTTGATGGGAGTGTAAACTTGTTCAACCACTTTGGAAAGTAGTATGGAGGTTCCTCAAAAGACTCCACATAGAACTCCCCTATGACCCAGCAATCCCACTTTTGGGCATTTACCCAAATGTTTACAAACAAGACCACACTAAAACTACCAGCACGACTATGTTTATTGCAGCACTATTTACTATAGCTAAGATATGGAACCAACCCAGATGCCCTTCAGTAGATGAATGGATCAAGAAAATGTGGTATATATACACAATAGAATTCTATGCCTCCATCAGAAAGAATGACATTGCCCCATTTATTAGGAAATGGAAAGACTTGGAAAAAATTATATTAAGTGAAGTAAGCCAGGTCCAAAGAAATATAGGTCCCATTGTTGCCCTTATTTGTAATATCTAGTGTATGTCTGAGTCAAGCAGAAAAGTTCAGATAAGGTGGTGATAGGGAAATGAACCCATTGTTTCTCTTATTTGTAATATCTAGTGTATGTCTGAATCAAGCAGAAAAGGTCAGATTAGGTGGTGATAGTGAAATGAACCCTAAGATATGTACTCAAATGTGTTTTTTTCTTTCTTGAGATTTTTTCTAACACGTTTATAAGATTATTTCTTTGTTGCTTTGTACGTCCCTTCCCCACAGTATAACTCCTGCTTTCACTGTATTTGATGTTGGTATAATTTGTGGAGGGGAAGGGGAAAAACAAATCGTTTAAATAGGGATACAGGTGGACCCATTGCAAAACTGAGATGTACAAGTCATTATGTCGAAAATGAACTTTACAACTTTGGTGCAGCAGAGGCGGGGGGGAGCGGGAAGGATTGTGGGGGGGGCTGGGAGGAGGATGGGAAGGGATGGGAAGGGGAAACAAAGGAGGAGGCTACAATGCTTGATAAGAAATGTACTCATTATCTTGCCCATGTAATTGTAACCCCTCTGTACACTATTTGCAAAATAAAAAATGGAAAATAAACGAATAAAACAAAAATGCAGTAAATAACCACAACAAACAGGATATGGACTGACCATTTATACATAAGTACAAATCCTACCTTTATAATGTATATAAATAGAATGTTTCCTGGGTGGGTACTTGAATTCAAGCCTAGGGACCAGGCCATACTTTCTTGTCTTCAAGCATGGTGAGCTTCCCCTTCATCCCCAGTGCTTCAGAGTTACCCAGGCCTTAAGTTCAAATTCAAAGGTAGGAGAAACGGCGTGAATTGCAAGCCAGGGAGCTATATATATATATATATATAGCAATATATATATATATATATATATATATATATATATATATATATATATATATATATATATATATATATATATATATTGCTTTTTTTGCCAAACACGGTCATGAACTCAGGTCATGGCAACCGTGCCTCAGCTTTCATCACCATATTCTGGGGTGCTGCTGCTGGAAACACAGCCTATCCTGAGATCCTAGAACTTCAGGCATTGTGCGGGGGTTGGGGGGGGTGGGGGTGGGGGGAATGCACAGAAAAAAAGTGGCGGGATGGCATTTTAACATTTTCTTCCTTTCCACCGTGGCCATCTGGGTCTGAGTGATCCGGCTCCAAAGGATACTTCATCTTGCATTGCTGAAGGCTTGCAGGCTACTGGGGAAGCCATAATCCTGAACAATGATTAGCCAGGCCTCTTTCCTGGCGACCAATGGGCCATTAGATGTCCCTTGAGTTTGGGCCAACTCCCTGCAGCCTCTGCCTTACCCTACCTCCAGTTTAACCTTCCCGTTGCCCTACAGATGGAGGCCTGAGAGAAAGCCACTTGGCCACCTATTTCTGGTAGCTGCCAAGGCTTTTGAGAGTCAGTATGTCACATAGAGAGTCATCATCCGCCACATTCTCAGATCTCAGCTTCCTGAGTAGCTAGGATAACAAGCATGAGCCACCAGTGCCCAGTATGTGATGCCTTTTGAAGGCATCTTGGCGAGTCTGTAAAGGAGCCCCAAAGGGCCTGGATAGACCATGACCCAATCAAGGAGCTGGGAGGGGGGAAGGTTGACCTTCTAGCCATTCTGTTCCCCCAAAATTGAAGATGCCAGGTGATGTTGTATGCACCAAACACCTAGGCCAGCAGCCACCAGGCTTAGTGGGGGAAAAGTAGAGAATACCCAAAGACTGTAGTGTTGAAATCTCTGATTTTGCATGCATGGTGTGTGTGTGTGTGTGTGTGTGAGAGAGAGAGAGAGAGAGAGAGAGAGAGAGAGAGAGAGAGAGAGAGTCAGAGAGACAGAGAGAGAGAGAGACAGAGAGAGAGAGGGGGAGAGAGAGAGAGAGAGAGAGAGAGAGAGAGAGAGAGAGAGAGAGAGAGAGAGAGAGAGAGAGAGAGAGAGAGAGAACTCAGGGCCTAGGCTCTATCCCTCTATCCCTGAGTTTTCTTGCTCAAGGCTAGTGCTGTGCCACTTGAGCCACAGCCCCACTTGCTTTTTGATGGTTAATTGTAGGTAAGAGTCTCAAGGACTTTCCTCTCCAGGGTGGCTTTGAATCATAATGGGGGCCCCAGGGAAGCAAGAGTAAACACAACTCACAAGTACTATCCCTATGGTGGGCTACTCTTGCCCCCTGGTGGCCACACGCGGAACATGCGGCCCGGTGCCATTATCCCCTAGAGTTCAATTTGGGGCAGTGACCAGGGCCAAGCTGACTTTTGCTCACCCTGATTGCTGATGCCAGAGCAGGTCTGTTCAACCCTAGGCCAAGAGAGCTCCAGGAAGCCCAGCTTTCCAGGCTCACAAGGAAGGAAGAGGTCAGCTCCAGGCTGAGCTAAGAGCCTTTTCTCACAGATACCCCAACTTGTCCTTACTTATCACCATAAGACCTGTCAAAGAATAATTCCAAATAAACAAAATTGGAGCTGTGACTTCAAGTGGTAGAGCTCTAGCATTGAACCAAAGAGCTCAGAGACAGAGCCCTCAAGCTTTGAGTTCAAGACCCCCAGCTGACCTTACCCCATAAAACATAGGCTGTCTAAATGTGAACTAGTAGGATTTGTGCAGTGTTTCTGAAGAATGGTGATACTGAAGAAAGCACCCTAATTCTGATGACAGCTGAACTTGTGACATACAGCTATGTGCTGAGTCCTTCACAGGGCGCTATTTACTGGGTCCTTCCCACATGGGGGTTTTGTGCTGTTTGGTGAGTCATCCCAAAGGGTGCTATGTGCTGAGTCCCTGAGAAGAGTGGGCCGTCCTGGGTTTTTCAAAGTGTGCTGTGTGATGAGTCCATTACACAACGCACTGCATGCTGAGTCCTTCAAAAGGTGTGGTGTGCTAATACATCCCAAAGGCTCCTGCTATGTTCTGAGCCCTTGAGAAGGGAGGGATGAGGTGTTTTTTGAGTGCTGTGTGCTGAGTCCTTTACACAGGGTGCTCTGTACTGTCCTTCAAATGGTGCTGTGTGCTGGGTCCTTCCACAGTGTGTATGTGCTGAGTACTTCAAAATTGTTCTGTGTGCTGAGTTTTTTGAAGGATGCTGTGCACTGGGTGTTTTACACGGCGTGCTTCAACACAGGGTGTGATGAGTCCCTGGGAAATAGTGCTATGTGCTGAGTTTTTCAAAGTATGCCATGCACTGAGTCCTTTACCTTGGGGGCTATGGACTCCCTCCTTCAAAGGGTGCTGTGTGCTGAGTACTCTACACAGCATACTACATGCTGATTCCTTCAAAGGGAGCTGTGTGCTGAGTCATTTACACAGGGTGCTTTGTGTTGATTTTGGAAGAGTGCTGTGTGTTGAGTCATTCCAAAGGGTGCTATGTTCTGAGTCCTTGAGTGGTGGTTATCCCCAACACACACACACACACACACACACACAAACACAAACACAAATACACAAACGAGTGTCACCATGCACCTTCTTGGTGTGTGGTGTGGAGGGGGATGGAGGGGTGGGGCTGAGGGGAGATTGGATCCACTGAGCCAGTACTGGGGATGGGGGGTAGTGCTTAGCTGAGGTAAGGCTGCAATTGCCATGGTCTAGAAACCTCAGGGCCCAGTCACTGCTGCAATTGTTGCCAGGGGTGGGGGGCGGGACCCAGAGGAGGAGGGGGCGGGGCCCAGGAGTGCACTTTATTGGCAGCAATGGCCAGGAGCCCAAGGGGGCAGGGGTCTGTGCTCAAAAGGGGCGGGGTGGCCCAGGAGAGGAGTGTGGGTCCAAGAGAGTGCTGGGAGAAGAGCGAGCATGAGCACAAGCACCAATGGAAACGGCTTCAGTGGCTGGTGGCTGCTCCAATCATAGCGTGGGTCCTGGCTGGGAGTGCAGAGCATGCGGAGCCTGCATGGCAGGCACATCGCCACACGCAGCCCCTCAGAGGCACCCAGCCATGGTCGCCCTGAATCTGAGGTCCCGGTGCGGGGAGCACGGCAGAGGCAGTGGCTGCCGAGGCAGCGGCGGCCACAGGTTAGGAGGCCGCTGAGGCTGCGGTGGTAGTTGAGGAGGAACAGAGTCTGCGCGCAGCCCCACCACTAGCCCGCGCTGCTTTTCAAACATGGCACTGCTGGCTCGGAACCGCCAAGCTGGTGTGCCCCTGGCCTGCTTGTGCCCCCGACTTGATTCCAGCCCTCGGATCTCAGACTCCCAGCCCGCACCCGGAGTCCCAACCTACAGCTTCTCGCAGCAGCTCACGTGAGTGGCCAACCTGCACTCCCACACTCCACGACCCCCCTTGTAAATCCCGTCCCCCACTCTACTCTTCCTCCCCACTATCTCGGACCTGGACCCTTGCCTCTCCCCTCCCAGTCCAGTCCAGCCTGCGCCTCCTCCATGCCCCATAGTATGGCCTGCCTCTGCCACAAATGCACCCCAAGGGTGGGGTTTGGAGGTGGGTGTCCACCCAGGTATCGCACTCTCATCCCTAGTGGCCAGTGTCCCGGAAAAGGGGAGCTGCAGGGATGGGTGAGGAGGGGGCACCACAGAGCCCCAGGCCTGGAGCAGTGGGATCCACACAGCCTTGCATCTGCATCCTTTCTCTCCCTGGTGGGAACCTGGTGGCTTTAGTCAGAGGTGGGGAGCTGCACCCCACACCTGCCTTCTTAGGTCTTTTCCTTTTTGCTGGGGAGGGGGGTGTTGGATACAGAAGATAAGCCCCCCTTGCTGTGTGAGCCCTTGTCTTCTGTGCTCAGTTACCCTTTCACCTGAGGACATTCCCAGAAGAGCCCACTAGAGAGGTGAGGGCACTGGGGTCAGATAGAAGGTGGATATTTGGGAGAAAAACACACCCCCTCTGACACACATACAACTGGCCTGTACCCCCAACCCCAGCTGTCAACAGTTCTGACTGGGTGATCACATTTCCCAGTTCTGCCAGCTTCTTCTAGTGCTCCCAGTCCATCTGGTCTCCTTGTCCTCGCCAAGAATCTGCCAAGTCACCCAGAAGTATGTAGGAGGGAAGTAGGGAGTCCATCCATGTCTATAGCCTTTAAGACCCCATCAAAGTCCCCAACAACGCCCCCACCCCAGGTCAGATACCTCTCTGGAGGCACCATGACCCCCTGCTTTGTTTTCTGTCCAGGCTCTGAAGAGCCACGTGTCTCAGGACTCCTTCACCCAGAGTCCTAGACTAGGGTTTTGGTGAATGGGTAGTCAAGGCTGGTTGTTCCCAATGGGAAGGGTCTGGCCCTGGAGAAAGGGGGAGGCAGGGTGGTTCTGTGTTATTAGAGCATTGTTCCCCTTGGGTAGTTGCCCCTGGTTCTGACAAGGGAACCCCAGTGCTTGAGCTGGTATATTGCCTAGATGAGAAACCAACAAATTCAGGAGAGGCACTGCTCTGAGTCAGTGTGTATGAGATAGAGAGAGAGAGAGAGAGAGAGAGAGAGAGAGAGAGAGAGAGAGAGAGAGAGAGAGAGAGAGAGAGAGAGAGAGAGAGAGAGAGACAGAGAGACAGAGAGAGAGAGACAGAGACAGAGACAGAGACAGAGACAGAGACAGAGACAGAGACAGAGACAGAGACAGAGAGAGATACAGAGAGAGAGAGAGATCATCTTTCTCATTGTACAGTCAGTATGTCTAAAAAGAGCAAAAGCATTTTTTGGGGGGGGGTTCTGGTTGTGGGATCTGAACTCTGGGCCTGTGCCCTGTCCCTCAGCTCTTGAGCTCAAGCTAGCACTCTACCACTTGAGCCACAGCGCCACTTCCAACTTTTTCTTTTTGCTTACGTGGTGCTGAGGAATGGAACTCAGAGCCTCGTGCATGCAAGGAAAGCGCTCTACCACACAGTCACCTTTCTAGCCCAAGCGAAAGCATTTTATTTGTGGGCATGTGTGTATTTGTTGTTCTTTTTTCATTAATGCCCAGTATGAGCCCAGCCACAATTTTAGTTTTCTCTTTCACCGTTTCATGGCTCCTTTAGAGAAGGTTTCAATAGATATTCCTTCCCACCACTTTCTCCCCCTTTCCTGCAGCCCAAAGTAACTGCTGGGCCTGCGTGGGTCTCTTCTAGGAGGCCTGTGTGAACCGCAGACCAGCGTGGATACCTGCCCTTCTGTCTTTAGCCAGAAGGCTCAAGAGGCTACTGTGACCACAGCCACACTCTTCCAGCCAGAGAGTCTGCTCTCATGTGTATAGTTGGAGCTAATTCAAAGTTGGGAATGTATCTGCCAAACATAAATAGGGAAGGAGATAGGGGGAGTAGGACAGGGTCTATGAAGCTATGAGGGTCTGGAAAGTGATGAACGGTGTGACATGGCAGATGGTTCACCACGACCGAGGATGAGAGGGGAATCTTACGCAGGGCATTGACGGTGTCCATGGGCATCAGAGCAGGGGGTGTTGGGCTGCCAATGTTGGCATGGATTTCCTCCCAGGGCAGTGCACTGGTGGGCAGTCCTCTCTGGAGTCCTGCAGACTCCAATCTGTGTCCCTCCTGAGCTGTTTCCAGCTGGGCAATGGTAGGCAAGTGTGTTCCCCCTGCTGGAGCCTGCTTGGGATCAGGACATGGCAGTTAGCTAAGGCTCTCTGAATGCCATTTTCTGTAACCTGCTGAAGGCTGTCTAGAAGGAAAAGGGGACTACTGATTTTGGAACTCATTAAGTTTGATTGGGACAAGTGAAATGCCAGCTTTTCCAGGGTTTTTTCTTGAAGCTGGCAATTTCTACTAACGCCTGGGATTCTGGGTCAAATTAGATGGACCATTTCAGCCACCAAACAATGACTTTCAAAGCGGCACAGGCAGAGTTTCCGAGACAGATGGTTTCCTGCTACGAACGTCGTGCCTTGACTACCTTTCTCCAGCAGCTGCTGATTATTCCCTGGCTCTCTCTAGGGTGACCACCACAGTTGAGGATGTCTTGGGGAGCAGAGATTGTGACCTCACCATCCACAGCCAGCCAGCTGTGAGCAGAGAATTCCCAGCACCTGCACCGGAATCTGGGAGATTCAGAGACCTAGGATGCCTCAAGGATCCTTTCTCTGCAACATGAAACTTGGGGGCCGGATATAGTGGACCATCCTGTCTGCCCCAGGGAGTGGAGTGGAGGTCCCTTGAGCCTGGTGTTTACCTCTCAGCAACCTTGTTCACACCTGAGTGGAGAATGGAGTGCCACAGAGCTGGTCAGTGGCTGGACAGAGATCTTTAAGAAGATAAGCATCTCAGAGGCCCTGGAATCCAGTGAGGACATCATGGCTCATGTCCTTGGAACCAAAACAGTTAAGTGCGGTGGCACCAGGAGGGTGGGAAGAGGCAGGAGGAAGAACTGTTGGAGAGGTACATCAGGCTTTGCCCCCACCCAGGATGCTTACCTGAATTAGATGGGACTTTTCTGTAGTATTGTCATAGACAGATGCTCATTTATTTATCCAACAAACCGTTATAGTGTGTGCCAAGCCTTGGGGGGGGGGGATCATACAAGATGAAAGGTTCCATTGCTGGTTCCAAGGCACATGAAGAAATCTTGGTTTGAGCTGGATACCATTGCTTCACTCCTGTCATCCTAGCTACTTAGGAGCCTGAGATGGGATAATTTAGGCTTAAAGCCCATGCAGGAAAGCCTATAAGACTCTTATCTCCAACTAACTACCAAAAAGAAAATGCCAGAAGTGGATGAGTGGCTCAAGCCATAGACTGTTGGCCTTGAGTAAAAAGGCTCAGGGACAACACCCAGTCTCTGATTTTAAGGCCCAGGAGTGACACGAATAGAGTAAAGAGAATGGAGGGAAGGACGGAAGGAGAAAAGGAGGAAAGGAAGGAAGAAGGGATCATGCAGGCCTTGGTTTGGAGTTCTTGGATCAAGGGAGCCAACCATTCACAATCTCTGTGGAGACATTTTCAGAGCCCAAAGCCAGTATGTAGGAGCAAGCCACTGTTCCCTCAGCAACTTCATGGCATCCAGGATCTGAGTGGTCGCTGACTGCAGAGGGAAACAGCCTGGGGTAGACCCTAGTGCTCAGGGTGGGCCATGGAGTTTCAATCTCCCCTGGCTCACTGAGTTTATTTTCTGATCATTTAAGAAGAAAGTGTCCAAAGGCTAGGGAGGATAGGGAGAGGGAGTGTCCAGAGGGTGGTAGCAAGGGATAAGCAGGAAGATGAAGAGGGAGTACAATCTCAGATCAGGTGTGTCAGGCCATTGAAGCCATGACCTCATCTGATAACCTAGACCATCAGTGATAGAGCTTTCAACCCAGCCCCATGGCTATTAAAAGTCCTGGCACTCTGAGTTCACCGTTGACGACCTTGCTGTCGTCCTCTGCAGTATGCCTGTGCAGTACATCCTTGGGGACTGTAATTTTTGCTGGGTCAATCTTAAGATGACACCCCAGAGCTCATTCCTCGATCAGAGACAGAGGTAACCAGGCCACTGGCACAGGACAGCCTGTGAGGGCAGGAGTCAGACCCGTGTTGCCCCCAGACTTCTTCTATGGGACTCTAGGGCCCCGTGACTGCCATTCTCAGAGGTAGAGGTGGGTCTCCTTGCTGGCTCAGCCTTTAGTCTAGAGGGCATATGTGGGATTTAGAGAAGGTTGACTGAAGGTCGAGGCTGGTGAGAAAACCAGAGGCACTGGGCTCTGAGCAGGGTTGTTTCTTTGAGGATACTCAAACCCAGGAATATTGCTGAGATGGATCAGCCCTTTCCTCCTTCCCAAGAGAGAGGGACCTAGAGCCCTCCAGTCTGCATTCCTTGGCTGAGAAATTCATTCATTCCTATATCCTTTGGTTGGATAACTAGATCTCACCTGACTGCCCAGTGTCAAGGCAGTACAGTGAGAGTTCTTGAGTCCTGGATGAGGTCACGGGATTCTCAGTATGAGATTGTACTTGAATGTCCTGACTTGGTGCATGGTCAGTCCCATTTAAGACTGCCATGAGCTAGGACATAGAATCTAGAGACACAGAGCAGGATGGGATCTATTCTGTGAGTCTGGAGTATTATGTGTGAGCTTTGAGCTCCTGTGTGCTCACCTTTTTCCCTTTTTTAGTGGGTCTATGCCAGAAAAAGCTTAAAACTAGGGCCTGGGTCCCATCCCTTTTTCATGCTCAAAGCTAGCACTCTACCATTTGAGCCAGAGCTTCACTTGCAATGTTTTTGGGTGTTTAATTGGAGATAAGAGTTCTCAATGACTTTGCTGCCAAGAGTGGCATTTAATTGCAGTCATCAGATCTCAGTCTCCTGAGGGGATAGGATGACAGGTATGGAAAAGCATCTTTGGCTGGGTGCCAGTGGCTCATGGCTGTCATCCTAAGTACTCAGGAGCTGAATCTTAGGATCATGGGTAAAAGCCAGCTTGGGCAGGAAAGACCCTCAACTCTTCTCTCCAATAAAGCACCAGAAAACCGGAAGTGGTGCTGTGGCTCAAGTAGTAGAGTGCTGGACTTGAGCCGAAGAGCTCAGGGATAGCACCCAGGCCCAGAGTTCAAGCCCCACAACCAACAAAAAGAAAAAAAGTAAAACATCTTTGCCTGAAAAGGATGGTGGAGGTGTGTTTGTGTGCGTGTGTCATCATTTTAGATGGATTGTCCCAAACTCTTAGTTCACGGCAGCCGATTCTTCACCACAGGTGAAGCTCTGGGTTGGATGTTGACCATCAGCCCTCAGTTTCCTCACGGGACAGTTGTGAGGAAATAAGGAGGGATCTTCGGAGCAGTGCCAGGCACAGAGGGAGCAGGTGTCAGATACAGTTCTCAACAATTCTGTGATTATATGACAGGAAGTTACCAGAAAGGACTCAGATGGAGTCTGTTTTTAATTGTGCAACAGGTGTGGGAATATGAAACAAAACATGTCTCTCTGTCATCATTACCCTATTCCCATGAGGAAGGGGATCCTTCACTGTATTCAGTCTTGAAGCTGGGGAAAATGAGTCATAGTGAAGCCAGGTGAACTACTCATGACCCCCAGCTGACAGGAAGCTTGACCTGATTTACCTGCCATGCTTCCTAGGACAGTGGGTGTTATTCAGTCCACTTCTTGTCGTGCAAAGTCCACTTCTTGTCATTTGTGGGGTTTGAATTCTGGATCTGGATGCTTTCCCTGAGCTCCTCAGATCAAGGCTAGCGCTCTACCACATGAGCCACCACATCACTTCCGGTTTTCTGTTGGTTCTTTGAGGATAAGTGTCTCACAGATCTTCCTGCCAGGGCCAGCTATGAGCCATGATCTTCATATCTCAGCCTCCTGTGTAGGTAGGATTATAGGCCTGAGCCACTGGCACCTGGGTTAAGTGTAAATCTGGTCCTCTCTCTCTCTCTCTCTCTCTCTCTCTCTCCCTCTCCCTCTCCCTCTCCCTCTCCCTCTCTCTTCCCCTCCCCCCTCTCTCTCCCTCTCCTTCTCTTTCTCTCTCTCCTTCTCTCTTTCTCTCTCTCAGGAACTGGTTGAATGGGTGCTGGAGGAGGTAGCCCAGCATCCCCATGTGGCTGGAACCCACAGTGACCCTCTCATTCTGGGGGTGGGCTGTGATTCAGGAGTTGTTTTGCTCAGCCTGTTGAACCAGTTTCATGAGGTAAGCCCTTCTGTGCCCCGGTTAGACCATGATGGTTTTTCATTGTCCATCCCGTGAGTCCTTCCCCACATCCCTCTGCTACACTGTTGAAGGAAAGTGGATGAGAAGGTGTCACCTTGTCCCCCTGCCCAGCACAATCCAGGGCCTCTGACCTATACCCCCACTTATCTGACAAGACCCTGGCTATAAGACAATAAAAACACTCTGAGTGTACTACCCTTTGCTGGAGAGTGTCATTTTGATTAGGGGGGAGGGGTTCAGAGGAAATACCCCAGACCTGACACCTTCCAGGGGACATTTGTTCTTGTGACAGAGCCAAGTCATTGCTGTGGATAAGGATAAAGCCTCCATCAGACTGACCCAGAACAATGCTCAAAGATAGGTAGGCTGTTGAAGTATCAAACCCACTCATGTCTGCTTCCTACTCCCACAAAGGAGGTGTAGTGTGGGTGACCCAGCCCTGGGCCTAAGGGATTATAAATGGATCGTGGCAGTCAGGAGCTCATGGCTCCCACCCATCATCCTGGCTCTTTGGGAGGCTGAGGTCTGATGGTTGTGGCTCAGAGTAACCCGGACAGGAAAGTGCGTGAGAATCTTATCTCCCATAAACCACCTAGCTCCCCAAAACCACACACAAAAAAGCCAGATGTAGTGCTGAGACTTAAGTGGTAGAGCCTCAGCCTTGAACAAAAGAAGCATCATAAAATAAATGAACAGTGTACACCTTTTATCTGACTATGAAGAAAGATGGATACAGTCTTCTGCTGGTACTTGTAGCCAAAGGTAAGGGGCTCCCCTTGTTGTTCCCCTAAACCTCTCCTTCTCTCCTTTATCTGTCTAGGCTTAGGATGCAGGACAGAATTCCGATCATCCCCCTGGATGTGACCTTAGGTACCCTGCCCCCCCCTTCCTTGGGGTCAGGATCCTGGATGCACTCCCTACTAGGAGGATGAGGCACCGCAGAGATGAGGGTAGGTATCCTGGACACTTTTACACACACACACACACACACACACACACACACACACACACACACACACACACACACACACACAAACACATATGAACACACAAACACCCCTAAGCCAACTCAGAGTAGCCTTTTTCAAAGACACTTTATCTCCTTGGATTAACTGACCTAGGAGAGAGTTTTGATCCCCTGTAACTGATTATTTTAAATTGGGCTTGCTAGTTGACAGGAGATAAACAGGAGCAAAACAAAAAGCCTTTGGTGCCCATCACCTGAGGCTCAGGCTCATGCCTGTCATCCTGGCTACTCAGGAGGCTGAGATCTGAGGGTCACAGCTTGAAGCCAGCCATAAGCTGGAAAGCCCGTGGGACTCTACATTCCATGGAACCACCAAAAAGCTAGAAGTGGAGCTGTGGCTCAAGTGGTAGAGCACCAGCCTTGAACAATAAAACTCAGAGAGAGAGCTCCCAGATCCTCAGCTCAAGCCCACATGGAGAAATGGCCCCATCTTATGGCCCACAGATTGCCCTGGCCATGAGCCCCCACTCATGGAGTATGATACAACACCTGTCCCTGGGTGGTGTATCAGGGCCTTCAGAAATCCGGTGATGGAATCCACGCCTTTCCCTTCGTGCACTATCAACCCACACTGGCTGGAAGGCAGAGCCTGACAAGGCTGGCAGCTCTGCCAAGGTGATCAGAATGGTCTTCTTGGAGGCAGCACTTGAAAAGGGGATCTCGCTTAACAAGGAGGATCTGCCCGGAAGCACAGAGAGCAAAAGTGCTGAATATGATGGACAACACAGCAGAGCATGCTCATTTCCAGCCAGGGCTGCTGGTGAGAGACTCGGTATAGATGTGTGACTTGGGATAGATGTGTGAGACTATCCCGAGATAGTTCTGAGGGGTCATAGAAGAACAGTTATCCAGGGCTGGGATTGTATCTTAAAAGTAGAGGGCTCACCTAGCACGCAGGAAAGCACAGGTTGGATTCCAAGGTCCTGCATACACAGAAAAAGCTGGAAGTGGCACCACGGCTCAGGTGAAAGAGCACTCCCCTTGAGACAAAGAAAGTCGGGGACATCGCTGGGCCCCAATGTCAGGCCCCAGGGCTGTCACCATAAAACAGTTCTCTAAGGGACCTTGGTGACAGGTGGATGGCTATGCCCTGAAGCTCTCAGTAGATCCATCTGTGCTTTGTGTCTCCTTTGACAGAGGGGAGATGGATACTCCTTTTTTCCCTGGGCACCCCTGTGCCCGTTTATCAGCAAACCTCCCAAGGTCTTCCACTGGCACATGGAGCAGCTGGCCCTAGAAATCCTCAGGTATCGGTTGGGTGGGGCAGGAGGATATAGGGCAGGCCCCAGAACTCCTTGTGGGTCTGATCTGCCCTGGAAGACCAGGCAATCAGGAGGAGGCAGATGGGAGCTTAGAGAGGGCTAGTGATGTGAGGGGGCCCTTTAATCCCCATGGCCCCACCCAGATTCTGAGCCTTCCTTTGCTGTCCCTGAGGGAGGTAGAGGGGTGTCTAGGTGGTAGCTTCTAGGAGGAGTAGGTGGAAATTCTGAAGGACTAGACACCTTAAGCCAGTCGCTCACCCCTCTCCTCCCACACCTGTCATCCTGGCCACTCGGGAGGCTGAGATCCAGAGGATCTCATTTCCCAACCCAGGCAAGAAAGTACCATGAGAGGCTCATCTCCAATCCAACTGGAATTGGCACTGTGGCTCAAGTGGTAGAGTACTGGCCTTAAAGAAAAATCGACCTCAGGGATAGTATCCAAGCCCTGAGTTCAAGCCCCTCAAACAAGAAAGAAGAAAAATAAAAGAAAACAGAAAAAAAAAACAGGAAAGAAAGAAAGGCATCCCTTCCTTGCTTGCAAGAGATGTTGAAGCAGTGGGGTTGCTATGGTTGGGAGACCAGATGCTGGCCTCCCTGGGTTTGCTCCAGTATGAAGCTGTAACAGGGTGGGTGGTGCCTTACCAAGAACACCAGAGGTTGTGGCCTGTGGCAGGCATGGAGTGGGTGAATGGGAGCAGGCGTGGGATCGCAGTGTCAATTATATGCTCTCCATTCATGGTTTTGGATGCTGGTGACAAAGTCTGAAGTGTAGGGTTACATGTGGTTTATGTCTTGATGAGTTGGGTTTTCCCTTGGTATTAGAAGGTGGCTGAAGCCGGTCGTTGCCCGTGGCTCACAACTGTCATCCTAGCTACTCAGGAGGCTGAGATCTGAGGATCATGGTTCAAAGCCAGCTTGGGCAGGAAAATATGTGAGACTTTATCTCCAGTGAACCACTAGAAAGCCTGAAGTGGTACTGTGGCTTCAGTGGTAGAGCGCCCACCTTCAGCTCAAGAGCTAAGGGACTGCGTGCAGTCCCAGAGTTCAAACCCCATGACTGACAACCAAAAAAAAAGTAGCTGAGTTTTCTGCATAGTGGTATGTACATTTAGGAAATACCAAGATGTGTTATGAGCCATTCCAGATGTGTGAGATGTCCTGAGTTTTGTCTACACTTGGTCTGAGGATGGTAGTGCCATCTTCTTGGGTGTGGGATGTTCAGGGTGCTCAGGGACTGCTGAGGCCTTGGGCTGTGTGTGTGTGTGTGTGTGTGTATTTTTCCTTCATCTCTCTCTGTCTCCTTCCTGGGTGCCTGTCTGCCTCTTTCTGACCTTGGATGGTGCCCCTCCTCCACACTGACCTTGCCCTTTAGCCCCCTATCAGGGTCTACAATGAGTCCTAAATTGCCAGAGGCCTGCATTCCAGTTTTTCTTTGGGGCCCAAGTCCGGCCTGTCCAAATCTTTGGGCACCTCCAGGGGATTCTGGATTCTGGATCAGCATGGCCAGCTAGCATAGGGTCTCTCCTGCCTCTGGGAGGCCTCAGTCATGCGATGTCTTGCCTTTTCCTCAGCTGGGTCTCTGGCTGCACGTCCCTCCCTGCACGCTGGCAGTAGTGTGGGAGATGGAAGTTTTCCGGTGGCTCTGGCCAACTCGAGCTTGATAGCTGGTTGAAGGCCATCCAAGCAAGGAGGATCCGGGGCTACATGTGAGGTGAGGCCAAGGTGGCTTGGAAGTATCCGTCAGTGTCTAGGAAATATCAACATACCTTGTCACAGGAAAGTCTATTCCCCACCCCCTCCCCACAGCTTGGCTGCTCAGGTCCTTCTAGAGAATTCTGGATGCCCAGAATACAGATGCACACATTTAGATTCTAGGTCCAGGGAACTGGGGCATGAGAGACTAGTATGGCCAATACCTCAATGTTCTGGGTCATTAGCCTTGACCTGGCTATGTCCCCCTTGTTGTACATTCACTTCTTTTTTAAAAAAAAAAAAATTTATTGTAAAGATACTATACAGAGGGTTACAGTTACATGAGTGAGGTAATGAGTACACTTCCTCTTGAACATTGTTACCCCCCCCATTATTTTCCCCCTACCATCCCCTCCCTCCCTCCCTTCCCCGAGGTTCTTTTTTTTTTTGATTGTGATTAAGTGATTACATAATTTCCGGAAATTCACAGTATTGTGGAATAATGATGCTCATTTAAAGTCACAAGTTCATTCTAACTTTCCTGGAACAAATTGTCTATCACAGTCTGTAATATATAACGGTGCTCACATGTTATATACCATATATGTGATCAGCAGCATGGGGATATTTGGTAGTGGTTCAACCAGATGAGTGGGAGTTCTTTGTTTCTTAAGTCCTGTTAGTTTTGTCATATCACCTAACATTTTGGATTTAGCATCCACTTATCAGGGAGACCATGTACTGTTTGTCTCTTCGTTCTTGGCTTAACTCGCTCAACATAATTCCTTCTAGCTCCATCCATTTCCCTGCAAATGCCATTATTTTGTCATTTCTAATGGCTGCATAATATTCCATTGTGTATAGATACCACAATTTTTGGATCCATTCATCTGTGGTGGGGCATCTAGGTTGTTTCCATATCCTAGCTATTGCAAACAGTGCTGCAATAAACATGGAGGTGCACGTGTCCTTGTATATTGGTTCCTGTTGTTCAGGGTAGATGCCTAGAAGTGGTATGACTGGGTCGTAAGGGAGGTCAATCTTTAGCTTTCTAAGGACACTCCAGACTGCTTTCCAAAGTGGTTGTATAAGTGTACATTCCCACCAGCAGTGTAATAGCGTTCCTCGTTCTCCACATCCCCTCCAGCATTTGTCGTTGGCTGATTTGTGGATGTGGGACATTCTGACTGGGGTAAGGTGGTATCTCAGGGTTGTCTTTATTTGCATTTCCTTCACCACCAGGGATGATGAACATTTCCTCATGTGTTTCTTTGCCATTTTTATTTCTTCATTTGAGAAGTCCCTCTTTAGTTCCCTTGCCCATTTAGTAATTGGTTTGTTAGGTTTGGGAGGGATTAGTTTCTTGAGTTCCCTGTATATACAGGATGTTAACCCCTTGTCTGATATATTGCTGGTAAATATTTTTTCCCAATTAGTTGGTTGTCTTTCTAGCTTGGTTGCAATAGCTTTATCTGTGCAGAAGCTTTTTATTTTAAGGTAGTCCCATTTGTCGAGTCTCTCTCCAACTTGTTGTGACCCTGGGACTCTGTTCAGGAAGTTCCTTCCTGTGCCTATTAGTTCAAGTGTCTCTCCTACTCTGTCCTGCAGTAGTTTCAGAGATTCAGGTTTAATGTTAAGGTCTTTAATCCATTTTGAGTTGATGTTGGTGCATGGTGATAGGCTGGGGTCCACTTTTAGTTTTCTGCATGTGGCTGCCCAGTTTTCCCAGCACCAGCGGTTGAAGAGGCTGTGTTTCTTCCATTGTATGTCTTTGGCTCCTTTGTCGAATATCAGCTGGCTGTAGGCCTGTGGATTTATTTCTGGATCTTCTATTCTGTTTCATTGGTCTTCGGGTCTGTTTTTGTGCCAGTACCATGCTATCTTTGTTATTATACCTCTGTAGTAGAGTTTGAAGTTCGGCATGGATAGCCCTCCCATATTGTCTTTATCCCCTAGAATTGTTTTGGCTATTCTAGGTCTTTTGTTGTTCCATATGAATTTTTGGACTGTTTTCTGTATTTCAGTGATGTACGTCATTGGGATTTTAATAGGAATTGCGTTGAATTTGTATATTAGTTTTGGAAGTATTACCATCTTTACTATATTAAGTCGGCCTATCCAAGAGCATGGGAGGTCTTTCCATTTCCTAGTGTCTTCTGCAATTTCTTTCTTTAACTTTTTATAGTTCTCATTAAATAGTTCTTTTACATCTTTGGTCAGGTTAATTCCTAAATATTTTATTTTTGGGGAGGTTATTGTGAATGGGGTTGCTCCCTTTATTTCCCTCTCTTCCTGTACATTATCAGTGTATAGGAAGGCAACTGATTTTTGTGGGTTTATTTTGTATCCTGCTATTTTGCCGAAGTGATTTATGATTTCTAAGAGTTTGGGGATGGAGTTTTTGGGATCGTGGAGGTATAGTATCATGTGGTCTGCAAAAAGGGATAGTTTAACTTCTTCTTTCCCTATGCGGATCCCTTTAATGTCTTTTTCTTGCCTTATTGCCCTGGCTAAGGGTTCTAGGACTATATTGAAGAGGAGTGGAGAAAGTGGGCATCCTTGCCTTGTTCCTGATTTTAGGAGAATTGGTTGTAGCTTTTCTCCATTAAGTATAATATTGGCTATTGGTCTGTCATAAATGGCTTTTATTGTTTTTAGAAATGTTCCTTCTATTCCTATTTTCTCCAGAGCTTTTAGCATGAATGAATGTTGAATTTTGTCAAAGACCTTTTCTGCATCTGTGGCGATAATCATGTGATTCTTGACCTTGGCTCTGTTGATATGTTGAATTACATTTATTGACTTACGTATGTTAAACCATCCCTGTGTCTCTGGGATGAAGCCTACCTGGTCATAGTGAATTTTTTTTTAAATGTGTTTCTGGATTCTGTTAGCTAGAATCTTTTAAGGATCTTTGCATCTGTGTTCATCAAGGAGATTGGCCTGTAGTTCTCCTTTTTGGTTGGGTCTTTGCCTGGTTTGGGGATGAGTGTGATATTGGCTTTGTAGAATGAGTTTGGGATAGCTCCCTCCTTCTCTATTTCTCTGAAGAGCTTGAGGAGTATGGGTATTAGTTCTTGTTTAAAGGTCTTATAGAATTCTGCTGTGAATCCATCTGGTCCTGGGCTTTTTTTTGTTGGAAGACTTTTGATAGCTTCCTGTATCTCATTATAGGATATTGGCTTATTTAATTGGTTAACTTCATCTTTGCTCAGTTTGGGCAACTTGTATTTCTCTAAAAATGCATCCATTTCTGCCCAATTTTCTTCCTTTAGAGAGTATAGCTTTTGAAAGTAGTCTGTTAGAATTGTTTGGATATCTTGGGTACGTGTTGTAATGTTTCCCGTGGCATCCCTAATCCTATTAGTATGCGTTTCCTCTCTTCTTTTTTTAATTAATCTAGCCAATGGGCCATCAATTTTGTTTATTTTTTCAAAGAACCAGCTTTTTGTTTGGTTTATTTTGGTTATGGTTTTCTGATTTTCTAATTGGTTAATCTCTGCTTTTAATTTGGTTATCTGGCTTCATCTAGTAGCTTTAGGTCCCATTTTTTCTTGTTTTTCTAGCTGTTTTAATTGCAACATGAGATTATTTACTTGGTTGGTCTCCATTCTCTTGATGTGGGCACTGAGGGCAATAAATTTGCCCCTCAGGACTGCTTTTGCTGTGTCCCACAAGTTTCTTTGTGAGGTGTTTTCATTTTCATTGAGTTGTAGGAAATGCTTTATTTCTTCTCTGATCTCTTCTGTTATCCAGGCATTGTAAAGGAGTGTGCTGTTCAATTTCCATGTATTAGAGAAATTTCTGCGGTATGCTTTGTTATTGAGAGCTAGCTTGATTCCACTGTGGTCAGATAGGATACAGGGGATTATGTCGATCCCTTTGTATTTGCTTAAGTTCCTTGCATGAACTATGATATGGTCTATTTTGGAGAAAGTTCCGTGAGCTGCTGAGAAGAATGTGTACTGTGTTGTTTTAGGGTGAAATACTCAGTAGATGTCAGTTAATTCCGCTTGGAGTATGGCCTCTCTTAATTCGGTGGCTTCTTTGCCAATACTCTGGTTGGTAGACCTGTCCTTTGGTGAGAGTGGTGTGTTAAAGTCTCCTACTATTATCGTATTGGGATCTATTTTATTCTGTAAGTTTGAGAGCATTTGTTTGACATATCTGGGTGCACCAATATTTGGGGCATATAAGTTGATGATGGTTATATCCTCCTCTTGGATTGTTCCCTTTATTAATATGTAGTGTCCGTCCTTGTCTTTCTGTACTGATTTTAATGAAAAGTTTATTTTGTCAGATATCAGGATAGCTACACCTGCTTTCTTACTGGGGGCGTTTGATTGGTAGATCCTTTTCCACCCCTTCACTCTGAGTTTGTTTGTATGTTTGGCTGAGAGGTGGGTCTCCTGAAGGCAACAGATGGATGGGTCTTGTTTTCTGATCCAGTCCTCAGTTTGTTTTCTTTTAATTGGCGAATTCAGCCCATTTATATTAAGAGAAAGTATAGAGAGATGCATTGTTGTCCCTGCCATTCCGTTTTCCTAAGTTTTTCTTCTTTCCTTTCCTCCTGTGCTTGCTCAGTTAGACTTTGAGTAACGCCTGTTTGGGGCAGGCCCCAGTTCCTGGTTGCTTTCTTCAGGTTGTGTCCCCCCTCTTAGAATTCTTTGTAATGCTACGTTCACTTCTTAATCCAGTGCTGTCCCCACACCGACCCTTGTGGCAGTGCTGTGAAAGTGGCAGGAGTGGAAGTGAGATCCAGGGTGCCCAAAATCTGGATTTATGGCCTGATTGGGGGTGGAGTGGGGGCAAAGTGTGTCTTAAAAAAATCTTATATTTGGAACTCAGGGCCTAGGCACTGTCCTTGAGCTTCCCTTGCTCAAAGCTAACACTCTACCACTTGAACCACAGCTCACCTTTCATCTTTTTTAGTAGTTTAGTGGAGAGAAGAGTCTCACAGACTTTCCTGCCTGGGCTGGCTTCAAGCTGCCATCCTAAGAGCTCAGCTTCTTACGTAGCTAGGATTGCTGGTATAAGACATTGGGACCTACTAAGGATGTTTTTGTGTGTGCTTTGTGTGTGTGTGTGTGTGTGTGTGTGTGTGTTTGTGAATTTACCGGGGCTTGAACTCAGAGCCTAGGTGGTATCCTTTAGCTTGTTTACATAAGATTGGTGCTCTACCACTTGAACTACAGTACACTTCAGCTCCCAGAAGACCCTGACTATGTGGAGAGCATAAAGCTCAAACCTGATCATATTTCTTCGACCTCAGGGTAGGATATGACCCCTCTGCAGCCTGGAGGAGTAGGGGTGGAGTAGGAGTGGTAACTGTAGATGGGTGCTAGGCTGGTAGAGAGGTACTCTGTCTTTTGCCAAGAAGGATAGTGATAGCTCAAGCTCTCATTTTCCTAGCTATTCAGGAGGCTGAGATCTGGGCCAGGAGGGGCAAAAGCTGCAAGATGGCACGGCAGGTAATGCCCGCTCATGCAGGGATCACAAGAGTGCAAATCTGTCAGGCACACCTCGGGGGAGGGGATATTGAGTTGGGCTCATGAAAGATTTGTGTGCTTACAAATCCACAGCTAGCTAGCTGCTACTTCTAGCAGCAACCTGGAGTCCCAGGACTCAGAGCCCTTCTTTCCTCACCAGTGTTTGGGGGCAAATGAAGGTCTGCAATCATGGGCCAACTACAAAGGATCATTTGTAGTGTTCTTTTCCTTGGTCCTGTGGCCCCATGCATGGATGGAGGGGCGGGTTCCCTGGAACTTACTGCCTTGGCCCAGACCCCTCAGCCCAAGAAGGACTTAGGGAGAAACCACATGATCTGGCTTGAGAGTTTACTATGACTATGCCTCAGGACTTCCCCCAGTTCTGACTCAGCTCATCATTACCACCTTCCTGTGTGTGTGGGTGCATCTTGGTACTAGGGCTTGAACTCAGGTCCTGGGCTCTGTCCCTCAGTTTTTTTCATTCAAGGCTAGCACTCTACCACTTGAGTCCCAGAAGAATATGTCTCACCAGGCTCACTTTTTTTTTTTTTGCCGGTCATCAGGCTTGAACTCAGGGTCTGGGCATGCTCCTGAGCTTCTTTTGCTCAAGGCTAGCCACAGTGCCACTTTTGGCTTTCTCTGTTTCTGTGGTACTGAGAAATCGAACCCAGAGCTTTGTGCGTGCTAGGTAAGCACTCTACCGCTAAGCCACATTCGCAGCCCAAGGCTGAATTGTAACAAGAGTTATGAGGTTGGGATTTATTGGCTTACCCCATTTGGCATAGAAATCGCTGACTATTTCATATCTTTGCCGAGATTTGGGACCAGTCTGTGACTCGGCAATGAGGAATGATGAATGAATGAGAGCCACCAGGCCCCACAGTTCTAGGCTCACATACTACAGAGGGATAGATAATATAGATCCAGAACCTTCGACCATTCCTACAGCCTAGGAACTCTGAGGGCTTGTCCCAGCTTGCCCAAGTTGGGTGGGCTGAGCATGGACATCCTGCTGAATGCCCATCATCCATCCATACACAAAGACATGGAGTTACTGCTGCCTTTTTTTGGACAGGGGGCAGGTCTGGGGTTGAACTATGAACCTAGGCCCTGTCCCTGAGTTCCTTTTGCTCAAGGGCAGTACTCTGCAACTTGAGTCATGATCCCACTCATGTTTTTTTTTTTTCCCTATGATCTCTTAGAAATAAGTGTCGCCTACTTTCCTGCCCTGGCTGAATTCAAGTTGGCATTCTCTACATCTGAGCCTCCTGAGGAGCTAGGATTACAGGCAGAAGCCGCTGACACCTAGCTTTCTTTTCTTGTTCTTTTTTAACCATGACAATCTGAAATCTTCACTGTGTCATTCCAATGGTTTGCATACGATGTAAACTACCCTGGAGTTCGATTGCTAGGATTGCCACCCACAAATGGAGGGAGATCCTGACAAACTCATTCCTATTCGTGTGAATTCTAATGAAATATTATAAAAGTAATAATTAAATTTGCAGTTAATTCATGATTCTATTTTAGAATGCCACACAAATATTATTGGATTTATATCTTCCATTCTAGCACCATGGTATGATTCCCCTAATTGAAGGATTTTGACTAATTTTTAAGTAATGTGTATATAAGTATTCAACCATGATACTTCATTAAATGGTGGCATAATGTAATAACTAATAATCGATAATTATATATATATAATTTAATATCATCACATTCCCTCTCTCTCAGTATATATCTATATCTATATACATATATATACACACACACACACACATATATACATATACATATCTATTAATGTATATATTGGGCATTACTGTGGCTTGATCAAAGGTCTTCAGAACTTCCTGGCAGCTCTGTTTTCTGGAGGCTGGTGTGCTAAGACTGTGACCCCATTTATGGATTGGGCATTGTAGGCCATGAGTTGAAATCCCAGCATGGCCAAATATTTATTCGTGGAGTAAGAAGCCAACTTTGACACATTTTTTTCCTTTTGTGTAAAAGTCCTGGGTCTCAGTATAATGTATAATCCATATGCAAATATAATCTAGGTGATATGATATAATAAATGAAGTGTTATATGTGTAACAATACTAAATAAATAAGGGTAGTAAACGTCATATGCAGTAAACCCATGTATGTAAATAGATCTCACATATGAATATTATTTTTTCCAGTGCTGAGGCTTGAATTCAGGCCCTGGGACCTGATTTGAATTTCTTATCTTCAAGGACAATGCCACAGAGTTACCCAGGCCCTGAGTTAAAATCCCAGGCCTGCCAGAAAAATGGTGTAAATTCCAAGCCAGGGCCTTATTATTTATTTTTTTATTTTATTTTATTTTATTTTATTTTATTTTATTTTTTTGGCCAAGCACTTAGGTCTTGGCACCTCTGCCACAGCTGACTCTGGGATCCTAGGACCCGAGTTCAAATCTGGGGCTGGCAAAAAAAAAAAATTAAGGAGAAGGATAAAACTTTGAAGTTCAAGGAGGTGGTTTTACTAATTTTTTTCCTTTGTGTTGTGACCATCCTGGGTCTAAATGACAAGGCCCAGAAAGTGCAAATGACCTTGCATTGCTGATGTTTGGCGGGCTATTAGGGAAGCCATAGCCAAAACTGGCAACCTAGGCCTGGAGGTCAAATCCCAGGACTGCCACTAATGAATGGTGGGAGGTTCAAAGAAATACATTCCAATGATACATCCGTACAAATGGAATGTTATGAAAGCAACAATTAAATTAGAAGTTAGTGTATGATTTTCATATTATAAGATTATACACAATTATACTACATTAACTAATTTTCAATTACTACTTTATTATGTATTCAATCATGATACTTAAAAAAGGAAGGAATAATTTAGTTGCCAATAGTTAGTAGTAATATCATATATGCAATTTCATAATATACAGGCATCACTCTTGTTTTATACATATACATCTATCTATCTATCTATCTATCTATCTATCTATCTATCTATCTATCTATCTACCAATCTACACATTTATTTGTTTATAAACTTGTCACTCCTGGGGCTCAGTGGTAGAGTGCTCCCTAGTACATACAAAGCCCTGGTTTCTATTCCTCACTACCACATGCACAGAAAAATTCAGAAGTCGTGCTGTCGCTCAAGCAGTTGAGCACTAGCTTTGAGCATAAAAGCTTAGGGACTGTGTCTAGACACTTACTCAAGACCCAAGACTGGCACCAAAGAAAAGAATGTTCTGAGCACAATGATATAAGGATAGGACTGCAAATACCTCACCACAGAGCAAGCTGGCAGTCTGGTGTTGAGAGCTTCCATCTAACCTGACTTAGCCAGAGATAAACCACTGCAACCCAGCTCCATGGAACCAGATGCTACTGGCTCATTCACTCCTGTCATCTAAGATACCCGGGGTCTGAGATCTGACACTGGTGGGTTTAAAACCCAGCCCTGGCAGGAAGTCTGAGAAACTCTGAGCTGTGGCTCAAAGTGTTAGAGCTGTAGCCTTGAGCTAAAGATCTTAGGACAGTAGCCCCAACTTTGAGTGCAATCCCCATGGCTAACTCCCCCACACACACACAAAACTCCCCACCACTTTAAACCATTAGATGTGAACTTTGTGCAGTTTGTGACATGTTTCTGAAAGAATGGTGATACTGATGAAAACACCCTAATTCTAATGACAGCTTGTGGGATACAGCTATGTGATGAGAACTTCATGATGTATTTTGTGCTGAGTCCTTCACAGGGTGCATTCTTTCATCTGGTCCTTGTAAGAGCTCCACAAGTAAGATGATTGTGCACATGAGAAAGTTGAGGCTCAAATATGTCCCCATGTCAGGGCCAAAATTATGTATGTATTGAACTCTAATGAGTTTTCTCCTGGATTATTTTTCTCGGTTGTGAATGTTGAACTCAGGGTCTAGGCACTGACCCTTCCCTATTGGGCTCATGGCTAGTGCCCTATCATGTAGAGCCAAGGACCCTAGGTATCTGTAGCTGAGGTCTGTCATCCTGCCTACTCAGGAAGCTGAGATCTGAGGATCTGGGTTCAAAACTATCCCGGACACAAAAGGTCCCATGAGACTATTATCTCCTACTCACCACTTAGCAACTTGAAGTGGAAGACAGCACTGCTGACTCGTGCCTGTCATCCTAGCTACTCAGGAGGCAGAGAGCTGAGGATCACATTCCAAACCAGCTTGGGCAGGAAATTCCTTGAGATGGTTATCTCCAGTGAACCACCAGAAAGCCTGAAGGAGTGCTGTAGCTCAAGTGGTAGAGCTTGAGCTGAAGAGCTCAGAGACATCACCCAGGCCTGTCATGGGAGGTGGCACAAATGAAAACTTCCTGTCAAAACACAGCACTGGGGAGAGAAAGACCTTGGGGTACAAAGAGACCTTTTTCTCCTGGACTTCAGAGCCCACCTATATTCATCCTCACCAATTGCCCCCAGATGAATTGTTACAAAGCTGTACAGGAGTGAGGCTTTTTGTCTGCCTGTTCCAGCAATGAGGCAGACTTCCTCCAGCAGCCTGGGGTGCACAGAAACATTCAGGCTACACTGGGAACAGTGAGGGGAGCCCCGGCACATGCACTGTTTTGAAAGCCCTCTCTGTGCTATGAAATCATTCTATTCAAAGCAAATTTCCTAGCTGGGTGCTTTTCTTCATAGAGAATCTGGATGTTCACCAATAGAAATACATGCATTCATACACAGACACATGGAGTTACTGGCTCTTTTTTTGTGTTGCAGGTCCTGAGGCTTGAACTGTGAACCTAGACATTTTCCCTGAGCTCTTTTTGCTCAAGGAAGCATTTTATTGTGCCTTAAACCATGATTACTCTAGGCTGGGGTGCAGCTTTTACACCCACAGATGATCCAGGGATCCTAGGACCCAAGTACAACTCCCAGCACTGGTAAAAAAAATCAAACCAACACGAATTTAGGAGGAAAAAACCAGGAGGTTTTACATAACTGTTTTACCTTGTTTCCTTTGCACTGTGACCATCCTGGGTCTCAATGACTTGGCTTGAAAATTGAACGTGACCTTGCATGACTGAAGGCTGGTGGGCTGTTAGTGAAGCTCAACTCACACACCTAGGCCCTGAGTTGGATTCTGGGACTGGCACCTACACACTGCTGAAGATCCTAGGAAAATTGTTCCATGTATAGGAACACTAATAGGATGTTTGAAATGTACTAATTGAATTACTGATTAGCTAGTCATTCTATAAGTTTGTATGCAATAAATACAGGTCATTGATTAATTTAATATTTATTAAGTTTTGTACTGTGATTAATTAATGGAGGCATAATTTTAGACCAAATAATTGGTAGTAGTAGAATATATAAAAGTAAGATATAGACATCACTTTATATAGAGTTATACACTAGAATCTACATAAATGTCTATCTGTCTCTGCATACATTTATGGATGCATATACATACGTAAATACACACATACACTGAAATCTACACATCTATGTGTTTATATAGTGGCCACTCCTAGGGCTTGATCTCAGGTCCTCAAAGTTGCCCGATAACTTCACTTGCATCAGACTGGTGTGCTAATATTGACCCATTCATAAAGTGGGCCTTCTAGGCCCAGAGTTCAAATCACAGAACTGCCAAAAACTTAATCCTGATGGAAGAAGCCAATTGTCCCACTTGTTTTCCTAATTGGTGAAAATCCGGGGTCTCAGGAATGATGTCTAATACACAGGCAAATCTATGTCCTATGTAATAGGATGTAAAAAATATTATATGTGTAATCATACTCACTAAAATATATAATAAATAAAACAAAATAAAATGAATAACTACACTAACTGCAATATGCAGTAAACATGTGTATGTAAATATAAATCATGTATTTAAAATGTATACGAGTGCTAGGACTTGAATTCAGGCTCTGGAGACAGGCCTGACTTTCTTGTCTTCCAGCATGATGACCTCCCCCTTCCCCCACAATGCTGCAGATTTACCCAGACCCTGAGTTCAAATCCCAGGCCTGGCAGAAAAAAATGGCATGAATTCCAAGCCAAGGAGCCTCAAAAAATATTTTAGATATTTTAATGTATGTATGTATGCATATATGTATGTATGTATGTATATATGTATGCATTTTTATTTTGTCAAGCACAGGGCTTGGACTCAGGTCGCAGCAACTCTGCCTCAGCTTCAATCACTCTAGGCTAGGGTGCAGCCACTGGACCCACAGCCAAACCTGGGTTCCTGGGCCCCAAAGGCTGCCAGGAAAAAAAAAAAAAACACTAGAAAAAAAAACTCGGCAACTTGCATATGGCTGCAAGTTTTACATTTGTTTTCTTTGCAAGGTGACCTTCCTGGGTCTGAATGACACAGTTGAAAAGTGTTAGTAACCTAGCATTGCTGAAGGCTGGCGGGCTATCAGGGAAGCCATAGGCCAACATGGCAACATAGGCCCTGGGTGGGAAGCCCGGTCCTGACCCTTACCAATGGTGGGAGATCCTAAAAGTCTCATTCCTATTCATAGGAATACTGATGGAAGGTTATGAATGTCAAGGTTAGAGTGATTTTAGGAGGCCAATGGAGTTTAATGAATATTTTTGGCACACTAAAAGAATACTATTAATTACATGGATGCAATTATTTTGGGACAGTGGTTGATTTAATTAATAATTCATTAAGGATGAAAACAATATTAATTACATGGAGGCATAATAAGTACCCAAGAATTGGTAGGAATGTAGCATATATAACTGAATATTGTATAGACATCTCTGGCACTCTATAAAGATCTATATTTATTTGTGCACTACCATCTGCATGTTAATCTGTTCTTATTTTTCAAACCCTGGGGCTCGATCTCAGGTGATGGAAACTACTTGTGGGCTCAATATGCACCAGGCTAGCATGCTGACACTCACCCATTCATGAATTGGGCCTTGTAGGCTGTGAGTTCAGATGCCAGCACTCACAAAAATTGAATTGTGGAGTAAGAAGCCCATGGCGACACATGTTTTCCTTTTCTGTGAAAGTCCTGGATGTCAGATGTGAAGTTTCATACACAGGCAAATCTATATCCTCTGTAATAAATGTAATAAATATTCCATGTGTAATAACAGTCAATAAAATAAATGGCAAATAGATGAATGAAACAAAAAAATTTAATGAATAGCTACACTAAGCACAATATTGAGTCAACAGATGGGGCTCTATTTCAGGGTCTGGCAACTGGCTAGGAGCTGAATTGGCTGCTGTGCTTACTATCACCCATTCATGAACTTCTAGGCCCTGAATTTAGTTCCCAGCACTGCCAAAAGTATAATCTTGGAGTGAGAAGCTAAGCATGACATATTTTCTTTTTCTTTGAAAGTGCTCAGTGTCAGGTAGGATGTATAATTTGGATGCAAATCTATATGCTATGTAATAGGATGTCATAAATGTAATAAATGTCATAGGTGGAATAATTGTCACTACAATAAATGATAAAGGGTTGAATTAGTGAATCATTCTATATTAAATTAGATGCAACAATTATAGGAAGTATATTAAGTTTTATTAATATTTTATTAAGCATTACCAGAATAAAAAATTACATGGAGACATAATTAAATATCGAATAATAGGTAGTGACACATGATGCATAATTTAATTATATAAGACATCTGTCTCATTCTATAAAGTATGTAAATATATATGTGTATATGTACATATATGATAAACAATAATGGGATATTGAGTAATTATTAATTAATGCTTTATTAATTGTTCAACTGGGACACATCATTAAATGGAGACATAATTTAATATCTAATAATTGGCAGTAATCCCTGCAACTACTGCTGCCTCCTTCTTGCCCTCATCGCTGGCCTGTCAGTGCCAAAAAAGGCCTCCAGGAGAACCCCTCCACCCCTGCACCAATGTGTCCTGTACTTCCAGTGACTCCTGGTGGTCTGTATGATCTACATGACCACAGAAGAGCATGAGGATATATGTTACACACAGACATGAAGAACTAGTATGATGGCTTGACCTTCATGGCCTCTGAAAATGGAGCTTTGACCTGCATAAGTTTTGCTTCACTATGAATTTTCTATTTTCACACTGAACACCATATACTTTCCTTGTGATTCCTTTATTGGTTTTTGTCTTATTCTCTCATAGGCTGATACTATGTCTCTGGTGATGGCACCAGCAGATCCAAGTGGAAAAGGAAGTGGGACATAGAGTACCCATCCTTTTCAAAAGAGTCCACCACAGGTCAGAAGAACAAGTCTTAGGAGAATGGGCACAGCTGATGCTTCCCTCTCTGAAGCATGGCTCAAGTTTGGAGAGGAATTTCAAGACATCTGAAATATTGAATTATTGAAATATTGAATTATCTCCAAGACCAAAGAAACAACCACATCTAGTAATTGAGCTCACAAGTATACCATGGAGATCCAGTGAAAATGATCAATCAGATGAAGATAGGACACTGTTTAAAATACAGAGAAACAATGGGATTGGCACTATTGGCAGGAACAATTTGTGTACAGAAAGAAGATAGGGCCAAGGGAGATGAACTGCAGTTGATTGACTAGAAAATGGACAGTGACAGAGAAGAAACCAGTAAAGGCAGTGAATGTGAAGATGGAGAGGGTGCCATGGAAATTTCAGATGGTGCTTCTAGTGCAAGTAGTTATTCTTTGGCAAGTGATAGTAGGAAACCTGAGCTTCCTAAGGCAGGACCTGACTTTATTGCCTAGCTGGACTAAAAGTGAAGATCCTCCTGCCTCACATTCCAGAGTTCTAGGATTACAGTCATGCATTACCACATTCCTGTTTGAAACATTTAACTTCCATGTTAGATTATTTCTTTTTCACCTGTGGCCTTTATAAGCCTGACTTCGACATTTTTGGACCTTGGCGTGAACATTTGTCTGGATTATGAGGAAACAATAATTATTCCAACAGTTTTCCATATTGAAACACCCACTCCTTGGGTACTTGTCAACTCACTGTGTTCATCTGGCCTGTGTGGAGATTGTCCATTCTGCTCTGGTCCTTAAGAGGTCTGCAAGATTCTCAGCTGTGTACTAGAAGAACACAGAGATGGAGAGTTTTAGATAGCAATGAGAAAAAAGAAATTTACTTCACTGAAACTCTATTATTTGCCTTATTTTTGCCTGTCATATTTACCTTGCTCACAGTTTACATTCTTTTATGGTATAATGAAGTAATAACATTTATTTTCCTCAGCATTTAAGTTTAATTCTTTGTTTTCATTGAGACAAACTTCTAAGAAAGAACAACTAATCTCATGTTCATTTCCACAAATGGATGTTTTTATTTTCATATTCCCTTGTAAGACAATAATTCTTGGTGTGGCAAGTCAGGAAATAGAAATAGATTAAAATTTTAAACATGATACATTTATTTGTGATGTCAGTAAGCTTTGGAATTTTAGTCACTAAAATGTGTGTGACTACTACGTTTACTCTTGCCCACTCTGGTGAGAGCATCCTTAATTACTAAGTTATTAACAAGTGAATGGATTGCCAGACAAACTTTGAGAGTTGTTGTTTTCTTGGCAGACCATTAAACATTTCTTTAGAGGAAAAAATACCACACTATTTCTGCTCTTCATTGAGTCTACTATACTTCAGTTAATTCATCTGTAACTATTAGCATACAACTGAATGTATTTGCTTTTGGGTTTATTGGAACATTCTAGCAGCCACAAATAAGGGAAACCATGCAGCTTGTGTTCTCTGGGTCTGGATTACTTCCCATAATATAATTCTTTCCCAGTCTTTCCACATTATTACAAATGGTAGTCTATCATGCTCTCTGATGGATGAGTGGGATTTCTCTCTGTTTGTGTGTGTGTGTGTGTGTGTGTGTGTGTGTGTTCATACATACATTTATATATATGTATATATGTACATATACACACATATATATGTATATATATATTTATATCTATATATACATATATGTATATAAAATGTGGTATACATGTATGTAACCTCATACATACATACATATATATATATGTATGTAACCTCATATATACATACATACATATATATATATGTGTGTAACCTCATACATGTATACCACATTTTATTGATCCATTCACCATTTTAGGGTTTTCTGGGTACTGGAAAGTGAGAGACAGGAGCCTTATCCCTCTGTTTGTGGGAAGACATGAACTCTTGTAGCAACAGTCCTGAGCCTTGGTACCCTTTTTTATGGCCTGAAGTGGTAAAAGCTGATCGACAATTTGTTCACTTTTGCAATTCCTGGGGCCTGAACTCAATGCCTGTGCACTGTCCCTAAGCATTTTTTGCTTAAAGCTAGCATACTAACACTTGAGCCACTGCAACACTTCCAGCTTTTTCTGGATATGTGGTTACTGAAGAATCAAACTCAGGGCTTCATGCATGCTAGGCAAGCACTCTACCACTAGGCCACCTTCCCAACCCAAGGTTTTATTTTTTTAAAAACTAACATGTAAAAGAAACAACTACATGAACAACTGTATTACAGGAAGCAAGCTCCATGACTAGAACCATGACTTCCCTGGCCAGAAACCTGGGAGACCAGGCCTTTGCCACAAGTCTCCTGTGAGGTCAGCTTCCAACCACTGAGCATCATTTCATTGGCCTGAAAGGAAGGAGAGTGTTGAGATGTGAAACATGATGCAAGCAGACAGAGGGAGCCTCATCCCCCAATGTCAACAATGAGGATGGTTACTCTCAAACCCCAGATCCTGTGGCACATGTGCTAGTAGACACTAATTATGAATTGTGTAGAGTCATGATCCAATGGGCAGATGGGTTGAGCTATTATGAGAAAGACATAACCTCATTCAGAATCATATGGACTCCAAAAATGTGAACTAGAAAAGGTCTACTTTGTGTTTGAGGTTATTGTTTTAACTTCCTTTATCTGCACTCTATCCTCTAAAGCCAGCTCCCATGTGTGAACTCTTCATATGCAAGAAAATGAGCCATAAATAAGGCCAAGTAATTGTTAATCTTATGGAAGTGAGCCAGGCATAGAATGGCTGTCTGGGGTTTCTTTTCCTCTCTGAGTTACAAAAAGTGACTTGTTCCTGAGACAGAGCCCATGTTCTAATGGCTAAGCTATTACTGCTGGATATCACATTTCACCATGTGGATATAACTATAAGAGACAAAGCAGCCAGGACTTTGATGTTCCCAAAATTATTGCCATGCTGAGTGAGTCTGACACATGACTTCGAATGACTGCATGAAGGAAGTGAACATTCTTTTGTTTTTACATGTAATAGTGCATAAATCGATACATGCTTATTCACTTTACACTGACTTTAATTTTGTCCCAGGATTTCATTTTGGTTTCAGAGGAAAGTGTCTGGATTTACCATTCCAACAACAGGCTCCCAGATGCACATGCAGGGTGAGGAGGGGAGAATGGGTCGAAATGATGACTTCCTTCTGTGTTTCCCTGGCAGTGCTGAAAACCAGACCCAGAGCTTCTGGGCTCCAGGTAAACAAGCAGTGGGTAGAGTCTCCCTTCTCAAGAGATGAAATCTTCATGAAAATTGCCCACAGAACACTACAGTTTCCACTGCTTTTTTACTTCCACGCAGTGCACATAGCACACGAGCTAATGCTGGAGGGCACAGGTATGGCTGACTCACCACCCTTCAAGAGAGGCAAGAAGGATGAACACAGTGGCAGGGGACCTGTTCCTCAGCAGAAAGCCTTGCAAGGTTCTGAACATCACCCTAAGTGAGGCTGGCATTTGAGCACAGTCTTGGACAGGTCATAAGCATCTGAAGAGTGTGGAATGTTCTGCTAATCCACAGGTTGACTAAGCAGCCTCTCCTGGGGGGAAAAGGATCTACTATAAGTAAACATTTATCAGAAATCTCACTAAACCTTGTTCTTTATATTAAGTCAGTTCTTCAAGGCAGACAAGTGAGAGTGGATAAAGGAGAAGGGCCCTAGGACCACTGAATTTTCCCATCTTAGAGCATCATTTTCTTTCTCAACATATAGTAGGGAAGCCACAGCCTAGTCCTGCTAGCCAATAGAAGTATATTCTCAATGGTATATGCCAACATGTTCAGGTCCAGATAACTCAGTGATAGTGGTTCCACTCTGTTCTCTCAGTAACTTCTCTTTTTTGAGATAGGGTCTAATCTAAGTAAGACTTTGGGCTAAGCTACCTTTGTATGCAGATCATAGGCATGTACCACCATGCCTAGTCTCATTACTTCTTTTTTTTTTCTGCCCTTTGAAAGTCAGCCAATAGCTCTAACATCGTTCTCTTCCATTACATTCTATTCATGCCCTTATCTGGTTCTCTCCATCTGGTCTAACTGGAGCCATCTGTCTCTAGCCAGCACACTGTCATGGTGGTCCATCTTCCCAGCTAGCTCCATACACATCTGTTTGTTACTAGGGAGTCTTTCCTGACTTGTGCTTTTCACTTTTCCAAATGACTGGATGTGCAAGACAATAAAAGGAGTTCCTGAATTTTGCCAAGAGTGTGAATGACATGACTGATTCAAGGCTGTTAACCATTTTCTTTTCTTTTCTTTTCTTTCTTTTTTTTTTGGTCCGGTTGTAGGGCCTTAACTCTGGGCCTGGGCGCTGTCCCTCAGCTCTTCAGCTCAAGGCTAGTGCTCTACCATTTGAGCCACAGCGCCACTTTCGGCTTTTTTTCTTTTTGCTTATGTGGTGCTGGGGAATTGAACCCAGGGCCTCATGCATGCAAGGCAAGCACTCTACCACTGAACCACCTTCCCAGCCCCCTGTTAACCATTTTCCACTTAAACACACAATCAGTGGGCCAGGATTGGTGGCTCATACCTGTGATCTTAGCTAATAGGTAGGCTTAAATCTGGAGGATGGTGGCTCTAAGACCAGCCTAAGCAGAAAAGTCTTGAGATCCCACCTTCAAAATAATCGCAAAAGAAGGGCTGGAAGTATGGCTTACGGTGAGCATACAATATGAGCAAGAGCTGTCATAGTATAGGTCACCTTGTGCTGCTTGTAGCACAGGTCCTTTAGTCCCAGGTCTGTACTAATAACATCTCTTCAATTCCAACTTTGTGTATGTGTGTGTATGTGTACAACTTCACGTACTCATGCACTTGTTGTGTACACTGATAATATTAAGTTGCACGTGCTTATGTTGCAGAGACTTCAAACCAATTTTTATCTTTCCAAACACAATGAGCCATCAAGAATTCTACCACTGTCAACATTCATTACAAAGATTCCACTTCCAAAATGCCATTTGGTTAGATGGTGTTTACCTATCCATATTTACTTAGTCTTTCCTCTAGTTGACCCTCATCCTCCCATACCATTGCACCTCCACACATTCCCCCAGATTATTGTTTACAATGATCTTAACATTTTCCTGGAAATAAGGATTCTTTAGTGGTAGAATTAGCATTTAATTGCTAGCAAGTCACCTTCTTCAGTAATAACTCACAATGAGCTTAAAGATCTACCCTTAATCAGGTAGGGATAGGTGGACACAGCATAGTAAAATGGAGAAAAAAGCATTTGAATGCCAGGTGGACCGCTATGGGACCTGATGCGATACCATCATGTGCTAAACATGGACATCCCAGGTGAGGGCAGAATACTCTCTTGTACGTGTAGGACTCCTGGATATCAGGAAAGTAGAAGGCTGAGACCTGAGTCCAACCCTTACTCTTCTCAAATTGCTGGCAAAGTTTCAGAAAAACTCAGTAATCTGCCCAAGGAAGGTATGCTAGACGACAGGTGAAGAAAGACAGGAGCCTAAAACATGGCATGCAATTTCTGAGAAGACACCTTCATACTTACTAAGAACTTATGAGCTTATAGAAATTGATTTGTTGTGGTCAGACAGTGTGGGTATGCAAGCCAAGGAGGGGACTGGCCACTTCCTTACAGTATCATCCTATAGTGACAAGAAGAGGAAAATAACCCCAAATGGGACTGCACTGGTCATCTACTTGATGTCAAAGTATTGGGGCTGAACAGTACTGAGTGTTAACCTGGACTGCTGGTCAGAGAGCTGGAAAAGTAGGGAGTAGGATGTGAATTGAATGATAAATAGAGGAATGGGTTGATGGAAAGAATTGTCAACTGCAACATCACATTCAGATCTACCAGAGATCTCTCATAAAGGGCCAGTACAGTCAACCATATGAACCCATTAGCACTAGTCATTCTTGTTTGCTAGCAATCACTTTCTGACTTATCAGACATATACACACACCAAATGGCCATGGTTTGGTGGACACAGAGGGCTAGAATATAAATGTCAGTAAATGCCTGGCATGTTAGCAGAGAGTATCAAAGTTTAGCCACCCTGCATTGTTCATTCCCAAGATTCTCAGCCTGTTAGGTCCTTGTGGCAAACTCAGTGCTCCAATGGGAAGAGATGCTGCCTCCAGGCCTCCCTTTCTTATCCTCCAGGTCTCAGAAGTCCCCAAAAGGCTGGTCTGGAGGTGTGGGGGAATAATGCAGGCAAAGCCCAAGTGTTGGAGACTCCAATTCATAGCAATGATAGGGTGCTGCAGAGCTCTGGATTGTGTTGTGCCTCCAAGGGAAGGAGGCACTGTTGGCACATGAGTGCATCAGGGCTTCCTGATCCTCCCTGCCCAACAGCAGCTGTTCTGGATTGAGCAGCACACTGGGATGGGGTATGAGGCACCCTGGGGACAAGTACCCACCAGTAGAGGGATGGATAGGGCAGGTAAATCTACAGAGAACAGTGCCAGTACTGGGCAGCTGTGCTCTTTTATCAACTTCTCCACATTTCAGTTTTCAAAAACAACTTAGACTTTAGAGTAAGTTTCAACCTATGGAAAATTTACACAAGTGTGTTTCCCTCACTGCCCTAGCTCTCCCTTGATTCACATGTCATAAAACATGTTAATCAAAGTCAGAACATTTCCACTGAAGCCATATTAGTCATTAAACACAAACCCCGTACCAACCTCAACATTGCCTCCTTCTGCCCTTCTCTCACTCAGGAGTCCATCTGGTCCTGCAGATCGTTGCTCTCCTCCCCTTTGAGGGGCCAAAGTTCCAACTAAACCTCCATCCTTGGCCATCGTGAGGGGTTCTGCTCAGCATTTGCTGTCTTGGTAGACATAGATTGAGGGATGTCGATGGACTGTTCCTCTTTGGCAGGAGCCTACAGAGCAACAGATGCTGCAGCAATCTCAGTGAATCACACTGGGGCACCGAGGTCACCATGCTTAACCTTGTTCATGGTACTTGTGTTAGAACTCAGAGTATTGTACTTGCTAGGTAAGTGAGCTATATGCCTATTTTGTGCTGGTCATTTTTTAGTTATGGTCTTGCTTCCTATCCAGGTACATGCCTGGGCCTGGACTCACCTATTTTAAGCTTCCTGTTGTAGTGAAGTTGATATTAATTGATAGCTTAAGAGGAGATGTCACCCAGTTTTTGGCTTGGGCTGGCCCTGAATAATGATCATCCAAATCTCAGCATCTTAAATAGTTAGGATTACACATGTGACTCCCAGCTCCAATGTGCCTTCCTTCTCAACCCTACCAACTCAGCAGTGACTGACAGCTTCCTCTCCTCAGTTACTCTTACCCTCTGGAATTTCAGAGAGGAGACACACATTTTCTTCTTCATTGTACTCTAATTGCTCCCAAGATTGCCTGAAATTGTACTATCTCCCCTCATTGTAGGCTCCCCAAGGAAGTAATACCCTTGGATACTGGATATTTCTACATGAGGAAGTAAACTTAGCTGTGAACCCCAAAGGGAGATCCTGTTACTTCAGCTGTGGGCTGTCAGTTCCTTCCGCAACTCCCTCAGCTACAGTCATTTTCCATGACACAATGGTCTTCCTGAACTCCCCACACTGATGGGTACAAAGACAGCATCATGCCAATTGGCCAGGTCAAACTATGGGACACTCAGTGGTGGAGCTGGAGGAGTTGCACTTGTCCCCTATCCAATCTGACATCCAGTCCCTCTCTTCAACAGAATTCAATCTTTGTGGATTCTCCTCTCTGCCAACACTCTCAGTCTGTCTCTAGAACTAAGGAACAAGGTATATGTAATTGAGAAAACACAAACACAATCTCTCATCATGAATGGACCAATTTAAATAGTGAAAAAATGAGCCACAAAATTATACTGAACCCCTCCCCCTGCTTCTTTTATTTGTGCAAGTTTGCTCCCTAATTGCTTTTGTGTGTTTGTTGGGGAAGGTGTGTGGGTACAGGTGCAGGGGATATTGTGTATAATAGGACTTGAACTCAGGGCCTTTGGCTCTTAACCTAGCTCTTTTTTGTTCAAAGCTGGCACTCTACCATTCCAGCCACTGATCCCTAGTGGCTTTTTCCAGGCTAATTGCAATAAGAATCTCTTGGGTTTCTCTGCCTACAATGGCTTCAAACTGCAATTCTGGTATCAGCCTCCCAAAAGGCTAGTGTGTGAGCCACTAGTGCATGGCCTCCCACTGCCACTTTAAAAGGGCAGATTTTAAAGTGAAGTAAAAGAAAATTCTTGATTGAAAACTGGGTATCAGTGTGATTTAGGTAAATCTGGAGGCTCCTCATGGGAGGAAAGGCCTTCTCCTGGGAAGTATTACAGCACTACATGAACCAAGTGGGTTTGATGAAATGTCCCCAGAGAACACACAAGATACCCTGAGTGAAACAACACCCAAAGCACAGGTTCTTAGGACATTGTCTAAAATAAGTTTTTAACCAAGGTGCTCACAGATGTGCCTCCCATATCCATGGGAAAGATATCAGTAGAGCAGCCATCTGGATTCTGTCCTATGGGGGTACAAGGTGTTTGGAACCAAGCCTTTTCCTTAGTCCAAACCACATCACAAAGAGGCCATGTGGATGCTCCTAGTCCAATGGCTGGGCCTTTTACTGCTACAAAATTAGGCTTCTTAAACTGGATGAAAGTATTTACTAAGTTTCTAAAGTTAAAAAAGTACACAGGGAAAAGTAAAAACATTGCATATGTGAGCAGATGACAAAAATCAATTCTAGATTGGAAGTTGCCAAGCAGAAACTATGCAAATCATAAAAATTAAGATTTCTTAAAAAGCCTCCTCCCAGAAAAGGTAGACTGTGGATCTACCTGCTGCAGGTTGTAAAGGCTTACCTACAGCCTGGATATTACACAGGTGTCGCTGCTACCACCAGTTGTAGGTGACATAGCCAGAAGGGCTTTCATATTTACAGTGGCTCTTGGCCACTCTGACTATTGCATATAGCATTTCCAACTTTCTCTCATTGAAGACCCAAGGATCATACTGACTTTAGGGAGTTCTTGTATCCAAGAAAAGGGAAAATTCAGAGTGAACTTGGCACTAAGATTGTCTGGTACTGACTGAAGGGTTATTGACTAAGGGATATAACCTGCCCCTGCAAGAAGACTTTACACATTGAATTGGAAACACGTATTTTCTTAGGTCTTATAAACTGGACTAAATTAACTTATGGACATGGAGATAAGCTAATTTAAGACATAAGGTTGGAAATAAAGATCAGCAAGCATCTCAATGCCTGTATCCCATTATGTGTTGTTGGATGCTATTGCCACAGGAAATTGGAGAGCAAAGCAGACATGGGAGAGGGAGGCCTTTGCAGGGGACAAGAACTTGCCATAAAACACAACCAATGCTTTGCTGGAGTTTGTTTTATAGGCTTTGTAGTTCCAGGGAGGTTGATGCTATACTATATAGGGAATCTGCTTCTTCCTCCCCACCATACAGCTGATTCTGTTTTCAGAGGTAGTCTCTTGTTCTGATTTCACAGAGTAGATCAAAGCATAAACTTATACCTACATACATATAAAGTGATTTTTTATAGGTAGTTTGAGCCTGACCATTGAAGAATAACTAAAACTTTTCATATACAGAGTTCTAAGCCAGAGCTTGACTGACAACAGCTATTGAGGCACTTCCTACTAGTTCCTCATCCTCTGAATACTATCAAGATGGAATATAGTGCTGCATCTCCCCTCCCCCTCCCTTCCCCCCCCCCACCCATGTGCAAGTCCTGCAGTTGAATTCAGGGTCTTCTGCTTAGTTGGCTGGCACTTGAATACTTGAATCACACTTTCAGTACTGTTTGTACTAATCATTGGAGGCTCAATTTTAACAGACTTTTCTAATTGATCTGGTCTTAACACAAATCCTCTGGATGTATCTCAGATTTTTGAGTAGCTAGAATTACAGATGTGAGTCACTGCTTCCAGCTAGATTATATTGTAAGGAGGGAGGTTGGGAGGTTTGTAAGGAACACAGGAGAACAGGGCTTGCAGATGCAGATTCCAGCAATTGGTGTGAGGTGTAGTCCATTAAGTGAGGCCAACCTCATCTCAGCCTTGCCAATTGCCCCCAAGGTAAGTAATGTTTTGCATTATGCAAGAATTGATCCTTTAAAAGAATAAGCCACACTAATATCTAAGGTTTCTAAATGAGATGGCCCAAGGCATTATTTGAAAGCTCACAATGGAGTTTAACGATAAAGCTGTGGTACATGAAAACATAAGAATAAAAAAACTGTCCATGATTCCATGCTTCTCCCATGATATATTTGTACATACATAAAAAATTCTCATCTCAAGCCCAAAGAAACACAGGTCCCATGGTTTCCCTTATTTGCAATGACTAGTATATGTCTGAGACAAGCAGAAATGTTCAGAGGAGTTGATGTTAGGTGAAATGAATCCCAAGATAAGGACTCATATTTTTTCTTTCTTGCTATTGTTTTAAACATATTTATAAGATGATTGCTTTGTGTTTTTTTATGTCCCTCCTCCTCAGTATAATCCCTGTTTTCACTGTATTTGATGTTGCTATAATTTGTGGAGGGGAAGGGAAAAAAACAAATTGTTTAAACAGGGATACAGGTGAACCCATTGCAACAATGAGATGTACAAGATGTTATGTCGAAAAATGAATTTTACAACTCTGGCGTGGTATGGGGAGGGAGATGGGAAGGGATGGTAAGGGAAACAAAGGTGGAGGGAACAATGCTTGATAAGAAATGTACTCATTTGGGCTGGGAAGGCGGCTCAGTGGTACAGAGCTTGCCTTGCATGCATGAGGCCCTGGGTTTGATTCCTCAGCACCACAGAAGCAGAAATAAAAAGCTGGAAGTGGTGCTGTGGCTCAAGTGGTTGAGCGCTAGCCTTGAGGTGAAATGCTGAGGGACAGCGACCAGGCCCAGAGTTCAGGCCCACGACCGGACTCCCCACCCCCCCAAAAAGAAATGTACTCATTACCTTGCTCGTGTAATTGTAATCCCTCTGTACTACATTTTCAAGATTAAAAAAAATTCTGGTTTCAAAGTCTTTGAGGAAAATCAATACCAGGATTTCAATAGGATTGATACATTGTTTTATAACTGGAATTTCAATTTTTGCCTGGAATGATAATAATGTCAAATGAAATTATGTCTCTATTTCAGAGGTCCATGCTAAATTCATCAGCAGCCCTGCTCAGAGGAAGGGTGCAATGATGATGTGTAAACTCATTTGTAAACATGAGTTGAACAGAAACTCAGTTTGTTAAAACACAGCCACCCACCAAATCTTTGTAGAAATAACCTGTCAGGAGAGACCTCTCCAGTCCACAAAGCTGTACGATCATGTACTAGCAGTGTGGCTAGTGGTAGGAGATCATGATGGACCTAAAGAGGAAATGTGTACAGTTTTGTTAAGTATACATACGGTTGTGTTTGCTAGCCATGGGGCTTGAACATAGGGCCTGTGCACTGTCTCTGAGCCTCTTTGTGCTCAAGGCTAGTGTTCTACCAACTAAATCCCAACACCACTTCCAGCTTTTTCTTAGTAGTTTATTGGAGATAAGAGTCTCATGGACTTTCTTGTCTCAGCTGGCTTCAAACTACAATCCTCAGATTTCAGCACCCTGAGTAGCTAGGATTACAGGCATGAACCAGCAGGCTCCTGGTTTTTATACTTATCTTTTAAAACTTAATATTAAAGCCCATAAACATTAATAGGTGTACAATGCAGCATACTCAATTTGTATTTGTTCCCACTGGATTATCTGTGAACTGAGTTAAAGGCTGTCTTAGATATGGAAGGGAAGGAAAGATTTTCCACAAAGTTAGTTTTTGAAGACATTATTATTCAATAGAATTCCTTCTGAGAAGACACTTGACAAGATCAGATGTTAGGTCACACCCTCATGGAAGGGTGTAGGAATTGTCTGGGGAAACCAGGCAACAAAATTTGAATTAGGAGGTAGTGTGCTTCCTTCCTCAGCTTACTCAACTTTATTATCTGAAGAAGAAAGGAATGAGTAGGAAGAGGTCAAGTTCTAGGGCCAGTTTACGGGTTTGTTTTGTTCTCTCTCCAAATCCTGTAATATAGGAGTGCTGAGTAATAGCCTCTTCCTTTGGAAAGTCTGCACATTATCTCACTCTATCATGAGAGGAGACCTCACTTCTGTGGAGATAAGCTTGCTCTTGGGTCCTTCAGACACATAGTATGCAGACATCAAAAGTCCAATGCTATAAAGGGAACCCAAAATACTCAGTTTTATCAATGATGTAAGGGCCATTTCATGACAATGAATCTGCAAACTGGGTATCATCAATTCCAATAGTGGAAATAGCAGCCCTGGACAGTGGATGATGGGATGATGTAAGATGTTAATTGATCTCCATTCTGACTTCCCTTTCCTTCCATTCTGAATATTTGCCACAATGAAGATCTTTGCCTCAAAAAGTTTAAGGAATTTGAGTCATGATACCACAGAAACAAGCAAAAATACAATACATAGAAAGATTGTTTTGTGTAATGTCCCTCATAGGCATATAAAGTTAATTTAAATAAACTGAGTAAGAGAAAGGTTAAGTGAAACTGCTTTAAATAAGTAGTTTTTTCTGATTCTCCCATATTCCATTAAGCAAAATTATTGCTGATAAAAATACATTTACTCAAAGCAGCAGCAATGCAGGTTTAACAGAAGCACAATGTTTCAGTTTCCTATAATATCAGCTGAGCCTTCTGTGGAATCCAGGAGAAGGACATGGCATTGGGAGGCTGGGAGAAGTAATAGGAGTGAGGATCTGATGAAAACAAGCATCTAAAATCACCTAAAAGTGCAAGAGATGAGGTTTCTACTTAAATATCTGTATCTATCTTTTCTCTTTCTCTAATCCCAGTACTACAAGCCTCAGCCACTGTCAAGGGCAGAGACTGGACACCTGAGGAGGGAGAAGACTGGAGAGCAGCAAGATTGGTAAGAAAAGCTCTAAGATGCATAAGAGAGGACTCAGGAGGTCTCACAGAAGATGTACAAAGTCACCACTGAAGACAATGGTATGTGTGTGTGTTTGTGTGTATGTGTGTGCGTGTGTGTGTGTGTGTGTGTGTGTGTGTGTGTGTGTGTGTAAAAAGTGAGGCTTAAAGACATGCAACATATCCTGAACTATGATTTAACAATGAGCAGTGTCTACACTTTGATATGAGGTTCTGATAGTCTAGAGCAGAATTATGTCCACTGATGAAGGTTTATAATTTCAAGTCAAGTAAGAAGGCAATGCCTTCTAGCACCACATCTGAGAACTCAGAATAATAATGGGATTATAATATTTCAAACCATAGGTATGTTATTTTGGGGAATAACAGAGATGGGGGGGACTGAGATCCAAGGCTAGTCTAGGCAAAGTTTTAGCAAGCAGACCTTATCTCAACAAATTATTCTGGCTAGGTGGTTCATTCCTGAAATCCCAGCTCTGTGGGAGGTGTATGTGAGGGAAGAGCAAAGCCCAAAAATTACTTAAAATACTTAAAGCAAGAAGGGGGCAGGAGGTGTGGTAGAATGCATGCCTAGCATGTATGAGGCTTTGAGTCCAATCAAACCATAGTACTATTAAAACAACCCAACAGATGTAAGATGTGTTCATTAGCTGATTCAGCTTTTTTCCTCTCTACTAGAAATATTTAGAATTCGGGGAAGCATAGGAGAAGTGTACAGCACAAGTACCATGCAGCTGTACATTATCTATACAGCACTCTTATCCAACATGCCGAGCACTTGCTGGGTTTCAGTTGTTGGCCTCTGATAAGCAGTCATTAATGTCAGACTCATAGAAAGAGCCGATGAGTTAATTGAGTCAACTGACTTAAATGACTGACATTGAAGCCTATGCAGGGCTGTGATCTTCAGTTCTAGTACTTGGAAAACTAACCCCAACCCCGATGCAAACACATTGGCTCTGCAAACCTGATTGCATCTGCCATCTTGGTGCCTTTTCTCTTTCTATCATCTGTGAGATGGTCTATGAAGTAAATTAAGTCCAGGCCACAATAGAAGATGCTGCCGTGTGCACTGAGATAGACCTGCTGTCATTGGCAGTGGCTGTTTTCAGGGCACTCAGGACTTCTTTTATCACCGGGAAGTCACCATAAGTTCCAATGATAAGGACCACTTTGGGTACAGACTACTATAAGCATTTTAAAGACCCCTCTGTATGGTATTTTCACAATAATAATCATAATAATAAAAAGAAAGCCTTTGTTTCTCTGAAGGTTACAAGAAATGGGTATTTCTGCAGTTTGAACAGCAGGTGGCACTTTTAACTACTTTACAAGTGAGTCCAGTCTGTTGTTTTTGTTATTATTGTTGCTGATTTAGCTTAGGATAGAAACCTAAGTGATATGGTGAGAGGGCAAAAAATCATTTAAAATGATCTTGGAAACATTAAAAAACCTCACCAGTGAAGAGATTGAAGTCTGAAAATGTACCAAAAATCAAGCCCTGAACTGCTTGTTCTGTATGAGTGTAGCTAGCACACAGACCTTCTGTAGGTAGCTTTCCTTGTCTGGAACAACCTACTCAAGCTGTGTACAAAGGAAAAGAAACAACACTAGAACTTAAAATTTGGAAATGCCCAGTGCAAGTTGAGATGTATGCATTTCCAGAGCCTTCCTAGCACTAGGGGCTTTTGAACAACAATCTCTTCAACAACAATCTCCTTGGCCTTTGCAAGCTGCCTTTTCAGGTATTAGTCAATATGCATGCATAGAAAGCCCCCTTGCTGTGTGCTCTGCCACAACACTAAGACCATCAGTGTTGTAGGATGATAGGGAAACTTCTCCCAGGACAGAATGCAGCCATTGTTATGTTTAGCAAATAATTAACCTGTCAAACTGGGCACCAGTGGCCCTTGACTGTAAACCTAGCTACTCAGGAGGCAGAGATCTGAGTATGCCAGTAAAAAACCAGCTTGGGCAGGAAAGGCCTTGAGACACTTATCTCCAAGAAACCACCAGAAAACTGGAAGTGGCACTGTGGCTCAAGTGATAGAAAGCTAGACTTGAGTTGAAGAACAGAGAGACAGCCCCTAGGCCTAGATTTCAAGTCCCATGACCAACAAAATAAAAAAAAGAAAGAAAGAAAGAAAGAAAGAAAGAAAGAAAGAAAGAAAGAAAGAAAGAAAGAAAGAAAGAAAGAAAGAAAGGAAGAAAGGAAGAAAGAAAGGAAGGAAGGAAGGAAGGAAGGAAGGAAGGAAGGAAGAAAGAAAGAAAGAAAGAAAGAAAGAAAGAAAGAAAGAAAGAAAGAAAGAAAGAAAGAAAGAAAGAAAGAAAGAAAGAAAGAACCTGTCATGATGAGAGATATGGCAAAGCTCAAGCCTTTGCATATAAAGACATACTAACCTGGGAGATGGCTCAAAAACAGAGGCACTGTTACCTTCTCCTGGTAAGAACCAAAGCTCCCACTGGAGCCCATACCATTAGAATAGAGCAGATCCCCAGCACATGCCTACAGCCCCAAGTCAGTGTGGCCAGAGTGATTAGCAGCCAAGCTTCCAAGTCCCCTTTGATTCCTGCCTCCTGGGCACATTGTGGGCCAGCTCAGAAGGAGGTTTCAGAAGAGCATAAAGAGCCATGAAGCAAAGCAGTCGTGTAGAAATGCAAAGCACATGACTCTCACCTCTGGGATTCTAGAGTTATTCTCAGATTATTTTGTGGATAAGAAGATGTGAGTGAATCATCTTGCTTCCTGAAAAATATCTCTGTATAGGTAGGTACTCTTTGCCTCACACTGAAAGGCAACCACTTGTCCAAAGGCTGGTCTCATCTGTGGCCAATAAATTTCCTTTTCCCGGCCATCACCCCTTTAACAGACATTTGTATGTTGGCTGATAGCACATCCATGAATGGAGATGTACCTGCAAAGGGTTTGAAACCATAGTGGTCCATGATGTCCTATCACCATTTCTCTCCCACTGTCATCTCAGAATTAGACCAGAAGCTGGTTGCAATCACCGCACATATCAACACAAGACTGTCAATACCAGAACCTTGTCAAAGTCTACTTCAAAGATACCTTTCAGTTTCAATCTATGTCTGACAGAGTATCTACCCCATACTTTTTTGGTCTAGGATATGTGCACCTATAAACTGGGAGACTTTTAGAGAATAAGATTAGAGAGAACGGGTCTCCTGGACAGGATCTGCTATAGGTACGACAAGTTGGAAGGAAAAGGGAAACAGCATAAGGAAATATCATTAACATGGCCAAAGTGGTCAAAAGACATCTCTCCAATGCAAGAATGTCTTTCTGACAAACCTGTTCTTGTTGGGCCATGGCCTGGTATGGTAGTGCCACTTTACACTCTGGTCCCATTAAAGTAACATACATGTCATGGCTTCTTCCTTCCATGGCCTAGGCTGACTACCAGAGGTTCATTCCCTGTTTCTACCTCTGCTTTCTAAAAGGTACACATATCAAGGGGCTCTCTTCTTTCCCCCTACAAATATTCTACCAATGTCCCCTCATTTCACAATTCTTCATTGCCAATCTGGGTGCTGCTTTTCTATGAGTTCTAATGTATCCTCTCCTGAGCCTAACATTTGTTGCCTTTCCTCCTTTTGGTGCTGGGGACTGAACTGAGAGTCATGTGCATGCCAGGGATGTACTCTACCACTGAGCTGCATCTTCACCTCTGAATTTTGTTTATCATACTTGTCAAGAACTCTATTAAGTATTTGATACAATTACTAAGGTACATGAGAATAAGGGAGATGCTGCACTTAGCAATTGGACAAAAAATCACCTATCTATAGGAATCACCTCCACATTAGCTTGTGTGGCAATGAATGCAGAGCTCTGGCTAGGAGAAAACAAAAGTCATGCCTGAGAAATACATGTTGGTCTACTGGTAAAATTATCAACAGGAGTTTTCTAAGGAGTGAGGGATTAGTCATTAATTATGAACCAAGAACTACTTCTTCAAAAGTGTAAAGAAATAAGCCAAAGCCACCAGAAAAGACTCATGAAAAGACTCATAAATGAGTACTTAAGAGAAAACAAAAATGTTCTTAGTCAAACACTGGTAGAAAGGATGGGTGGTGCCTCCATCACAGCTTGGCCTCAATCCTTAACCCACTGAGGAATGAGGGTGCCTTGGCCAGGCCTGCCTTCAGTTCTGACCCAGCAGCCTTAGAAGATTTGAGGTCATCCAACCTGGTCAGTTCTAGGACTAGAGACCCAGGAGTGTCAACACTTCCTCCCTAGAACTCCCACAATGGAAGCTATTTGCACTTTGATCTCCCTGGGGCAAGGACACAAAACAACCTGCTTCTAGTCACAGATCACTCTCTGGGACAGTTTACTTTCTAATGAGTGAGATCAGCTTGGCTTAAAGATCTCTATCCCACCCCTCCCCACCCTACCCCAACCTCAGGCCTGGTAGAGGAAAACTTACGGAACTTACCATCTCCCAACTTTACTAGCAACAAGGGACTTGCACCTCACCCAGAAGTACCTTTTCCTTAGAGCTTTCTATAAGTTGCAGTATTCCCATAGCCCTGTTTCTGAAGAAAAAGGTACTCTTACAGGTTATTGGTGGCCATGGAGGAATGCTTGGCACAGACAACCTGCCTGGAGCCTCACTGAAAGAAGAGTGAAAGATTCTGGCAAAAAGAACCAGTGACTGATTTGGCCTCCAGTGAAAACAGAAGTGTTTACCCTCTTCCTGGCTATTGTAGATTCTAAGCAATTGAGATTTCTGTTTCACTCATGTAAAGTAAACATACCCAACAGGCTAGATCCATCCATCCCTTATATCCTTACAACACCCTGTGGGCCTCAGACAGCTTTGACTGCTGGAAAAATGAACATGAGAATGGGTAATTGGGACAGGCCATGTTTCCCCTCCTCTCCTTGACTTGGAAGTACTGTGTCAAGCAGTTCTTTATACACTATGGGACTGGTCAGCTTCTCAGCCTCTCACTCCCTCAAACAGCTAGAGTCACTTCTGTACTTAAAGCTGCCAGACAACTTGAGAAACTTCCCTGGCAACCAGGAACTTGCACTCATCCTGTGAGCACTGCTTCATTGCCAATTGAACTCTAAACACAGGGATCAGTGTTCCTGATACTGTTTCTGGGGAATGTGACTGAAATCCCTCTGATGGGACATGAGACAAGAACCTGTGGTTGTCTGAAGGAGAAGTAGCATCTGGATCTAGTTTTCTTTTTCTTCAAACTGCTTTTTTGCTACTTGCATGCTTTCGAGATATTGAAAACTATAAAACTGGGCCAGGGGGAAAAACAACAACATTGGCACTTGTCATCCTCTTCTTCAAAATAGCAGAAAAACCATGAATTTAATACTCCTCTTCAGTACCAGTCCTATATTGCTAAGATTAAATCCTTCTGGCCAAATTTATATTTCAAATACACTGAAAGAATAAAAAGGATTCTAAAGAAGAAAAAGGGCTCAGGGTATAAAATGTATACTTCTTTATTTATACAAATAGGGTTTTAAAACAATCATTTAAAAGAAATCTGCATTTTTACATTCACCGTCAGTGAGTTCCTGACAGAGAAGGCTGAGCATGATGATACATAGCAAGGTACCACTGCAGGACAACAGTAGCTCAGGAAAGCACCATTTATTTGAGAAGCAGTAGGCATGCTCTGGCATTCCTGTTGCACTGCTAGCAATGGGAAGTCTTAAACCTCTTCTTCCAGAAGACTTCTTCAAATTCCCCCTGTTCATCAGCAGTGGCATCTTTGCATTGCTGGTACTTGGACACCGGGTCGTTGATGTTGCTCTCAACCTCAGTGAACTCCATCTCATCCATGCCCTTGCCTGTATACCAGTGCAAGAATGCCTTGTGCATTGAACTGTTCTGAAGTGTGCTTGAAGGGTTCCTGGATGGCCGTGTTGTTGCCAATGAATGTGGCCAACATCGTGAGGCTATGTGGGGGGATGTCACACACAAGTGTCTTCACGTTGTTGGGGATCCATTCTGCAAAGTAGCTGCTGTATTTGTTCTGCAAGTTGAGCATCTGCTCATCCACCTCCTTCATGGACATGCGGCCTCGGAAGATGGCAGCCGCTATCAGGTAGCAGCCATGGTGGGGATCACAGGTGATCATCGTGTTCTTGGTGTCAAACGTCTGCTGGGTGAGCTTGGGCAGTGAAAGAGCATTGTACTGCTGGCTGGCACGGCTAGTCAGGGGTGCAAGGCCAGGCATGAAGAAGTGCAGGCAGGGGAAGGACACCGTGTTCTCGGCCAGCTTGCGCAGGTCTGCATTCAGCTGGGCAGGGAAGCACAGGCAGGTGGTGACCTTGCTCATGGTAGCCAACACCAGGTGGTTCAGGTCTCCATAGGTGGGCATGAGCAGCTTCAGGGTGCAAAAGCAGATGTCATACAGGGCCTCGTTGTCAATGCAGAATGTTTCATCTGCATTTTCCACCAACTGGTGGACAGACAAGATGGTGTTGTAGGGTTAGGTGAGGATGATAGGGTTAGGTGGATAAAGGCTCAGCCCAGCACTGGGAACTAGTGTCTGGATGTTAGGGAGGAGGGGTGCCTGTTAGCCATCTCCTATGGACTATGATGACATATCAAATATGAAGTTGTCTGGTCTGAAACTCTGGCCAAATGGTTCCGATCTCACTGAGTCTAAGGTGCCAGTGTCCAACATCTTGGGCAAGGGCATGACACTGAAGGTGTTCATGATGCTGTCTGGGAACTCCTCTCGGATCTTATTGAGAATCAGGGTGCCCATGCCTGACCTGGTGCCACCTCCCAGGGAGTAGGGCATCTAGAAACCCTGGAGACAGCCACACCTTTCTGCTCACCACTTCCAACACTGACTCCACCAGCTCAGCTCCCTCTGTGTAGTGGCCCTTGGCCCAGTTATTGCCTGCCCTGTTCTGGCCTATCAGACACAAAGACACATACTCCAGGAATAATGACTGTGCTATATACATTGTGCAGACTATAGGCTCCTCTGAGCAACTTTGGCTATTATTTTAGATACACTTTGGTGAAATAAAGGAAATGTTTTCTTTTTTTGGGTCCAGTCATGGGCCTGAACTCTGGGCCTGGGTGCTGTCCCTCAGCTCTTCAGCTCAAGGCTAGTGCTCTACCACTTAAGCCACAGCACCACTTCTGGCTTTTTTTTCCTGCTTATATGGTGCTGAGGAATCGAACCCAGGGCCTCATGCATGCAAGGCAAGCACTGTACTGCTGAGCCACCTTCCTAGCCCTCAGGAAATGTTTTCAATGTGTCTGGGACCCTACAAATCACCCAGGTTCTAAAGAAAGTAAAGACAATGTGGAGGAAGATACATTTTAACCCAAACCACGTGCGTACTTCTAAAAATGAGCAGAGCCTGGGGATGGGAAGGGGTCTCAGTGGTACAGTGCTTGCCTCACATGCACAATGCCGTGGGATCGATTCCTCAACACCACATAAACAGAAAAAGCCAGAAGAGATGCTGTGGTTCAAGCGGTAGAGTGCTTGCCTTGAGCTGAAGAGCTGAGTTACAGTGCTCAGGCCCAGAGTTCAAGCCCCACGACCAACCAAAAAAAAAAATGAACAGAGCCTGCCTCAATACTGGAAAAGTACTTACTTTCACAGGAGGAACAGGAGAACAGAATGGTAAGAGGGAAGCTAAGCTGCAGGCACGTGTCTGCACCTTGCTCATACATAGCTGTGCTTTGATTTCTGGTGTCCTGAAGTGGTTCCCTGTTATTGCCAGGTATTTGAAATGGCCAGCAGCGCTGAAACCTTGTTGGAGGCATTCCCTGCTCGCTGTTCATTCCCTTCAGAGGCTGTTTGCAGACTGGCATTTATCTGTGCTGATTGAGTGGCCAGGGACATGACTCCCATGGACTGAAATAGGTAGGTTAGGTGAGGATGATATCTAGATGGATAAAGGCTCAGCTCAGCTCTGGGAACTGGAGTGCCTGGATGTTAGGAAGGAGGAGTGCCTGTTAGCCATCTTCCATGGACCATGCTGACCTACTAAATATGAAGTGTCTGGTCTGAAACTCTATGGTTCCAATCTTACTGAGTCTAAGGTGCCAGGCTCTACGTCCACCATGATGGCCCGAGGAACATATTTGTTGCCTGTGGGAACAAGAGTTGACTTAGGCCTATACTTGACAAGGAACTTAGGGGCAGAGCTTATGATTCTAAGTGGCTCTCAGCATTCATTACAGAAATTACAGCATTTCAGACATGGAAACAGAAAAGATATCTTGAGAATGAATCACCATGCAAGAGGCTTCAGCAACTTTAAGGACGTTTGCAGTTGTCTATTTCCATGCATTTCATTCCTTTGCTTTGGGCATGGTGGCTGAAATCTCAGCTACTCAGGAGGCAAAGATGAGCATCAGGCTTTGAGTCTAATGGGGCAAAAGAAAGATGACAACACCTTTTCTTGTTGTTGTTGTTCATGGTGGGGCTTGAACTCTGAGCCTGGGCACTGTCCCTCAGCTCTTCAGCTCAAGGCTAGCACTCTATCACTTGAGCCACAGTCCCACTTTCAGTTTTCTGAGTTGTTTATTGTAGATAAGGGTCTCAGGGGCTTTCCTGCCCAGGCTGAATTTGAACCATGATTCTCATTTCTCAGCCTCCTGAGTAGCTAGGATTACTGGTGTGAGTCATCATTGCCTAACAGCAAGAACCTTTCTCTTTTTTTGTTAATTTTATTTTTATTGTAAAGGTGCTGTATAGAGGAGTTATAGTTACATGAGTAAGGAAAAGAGAACATTTATTGTTGAACATTGTTACCCACTCCTTTGTTGTTCTCCCTTTCCTTCCCCAATTAAAAGTAGCTAGGTGCACAGCACCATTGGCTCATGCCTATAATCATAGCAACTGTGGATTTGGAGATCAGAGGATCGCTGTTCAAAGCCAGCCTCGGCAGGAAAGTCTGTGAGACTCTTATCTCCAATAAACTAATAGAAAACCAGAAATGGCACTGTGGCTTAAGTGGTATGGCTGCTTGTCTTGAACAGAAGAGTTGGGGCACAGTGCATAGGCCCAGAGTTTAAGCGCCACTGCCGAAAAAAAAAAAACAAACAAAACAAAAGAGCCAGGTGTGGCTCTTTTGTAGAGGAATTCAAGTATAATGCTTTCCTAGGGAAATACATAAAATACATATTTCTTGTGTTATAATGTTTCAATAATTGTTATCAAATAGCACATTTCCCTGTATGCAAATACTCAGAGCAACCTTGGGCGATTACTTGCAATTTGCCATTTAACCTGATTTTTCAAAAGGGATATCAGTTAAAATGATATAAACATGAGTTTGAGATTGCCCCCTTCCTAAACAATCACATGAAGAAAACTGGCCATCCAGCCTGATATGCAGGGGTTCCGGGAAGATGGCGGAGGAGAAGCTGGAATCTGAACAAGCTCTCGAATAGAAAGCAGTTTTAGAGTTCCAGTGAACAGTCCTAAGCCAGAGAATCACACCAAGTATGCCATCACAGGACAGAGAGTTAGACAAGAGAGGGGAAACCAAGGAGACACATCTGAGCCAGCCAGCAGCTGCCGCTGCGGCGGCAGAGTCGCGACGGCGACCACCGCCGTGGGGCCATACCTGAGACACAGAGAGTCCAGGATGAAGGAGCCAGACGCAGCCGACAAGCGGATTCTACTCAACACCAACAAGAACCGACAAGGAGCGGACATCTTCATCCTGCTGTTTGCAGACCAGAGACGACCCAGGATCCAAGACTCGGCGTGAGTACAAGCCCGACGTCCTCACCCCTTCTCAGGGAGCAGAGGAGGGAAGGCCACCCCTCCCCCCCCAGCACCGGTGATCTCCATCTTGGATACCGACAAAGTTCGGAGGAGCTGCTAGCTCCAGCTCAGGCCTTGGAATAAAACGAGTCATTTAGCAGGTCACAAGAACTTAACGGCGAAGTGACCTGCCAGACTCAGCTCCATCCAGGGAAAAGTCACCCAGCTCAGGCGCCAGCCATTGGAGTGGCTCGCCACACTGGGTAACCAGAGCCAGAGGCTGCCCCTCCCTCTAGCAGCCACCACAATCAATTGAAAAACAGAAACCCTGAGAATGGCTCCAGGCTGGGCGCTGTGAGCTTTATCACAAAATAGCCCCAGGGAAAAGCTACTGTTTGTTGAAAGGCCTCAACTCTACTCAGAACCTAGCCTCATCACCACATCCCCCTCTTTTGTGATTCTCAAAGCAGATCACCCTCCCAGAAAACTAACCTGGGAGGGGGATCTCAAAATCTTGGGTAAAGCAGAGCATTTTTCTGCCTCTTCCAACAAACCAGCCTGATATGCAGGATCTAATAAAGACACAACATAAAATACTGTTCATAGGAGTGACACAATCCCACACAACAACTCTCAACCAAGGAACCACAAGATTAAAGTCTTATATCTTACTTAAGCAATATCAACACAAAATACCAAGGTGAGGACATCCCCAAATGTAGATCCATAAAACTCAAATACATTAAATAGCTCTGTCCTTTTGTTTGCACTTTTTCATTGGTTTATTACACAGGAAAACCAATTATCTACGATTCTGTTTGTATACAATAATGTAGAACGGAAACTCTTTATATAAAATTAAATGAATTTCACATTGACAGTTACAAAAACTGAAAATCTACTCTGTAGACTTCAGTAAGGTTGTTTGTATTAGGAAAGACAATATGAATCATTTAAAAGCAGTGTTTACACATTATTATTGGGTTTTTCTACATCACAACAATGTTTTTTACTTTAAAAACCTTAAAAAGAATTTATTGTTGGCTAAGTATTCATATTCAAAATGCTGAAGTCCAGAAGTGTTATAGATTTCAGGGTGAGACACTTTATGCTTTGTGATTTGGACTATTCACATATATATTAGTGACTGAACATCCCTCTTTGAAATTTTAAAATTTTCAATTTCAAAAAAATTTTTTTTAGAAATTTAATCTGTATTTTAAAGAGGGCAATGCAACTGGGCTCTGGTTGCTGAAGGGTGAAATTCTAGCTACTCAAAAGTCTGAGATCTTAGGATCGCAGATTGAAGCCAGCTGGGGCAGGAAATTCTGGGAGACTCTTATCTCCAAGAAACTACCTGAAATAGTTGGTGCCATGCCACCTCCTATGGAGTCTGCATGAGATCGTGTTAGACAAAGAGCTTTAAGGAAGCATGCCTGCAGGAAGAGGGTGTTGGTTCAAGGCATCCCATACACTTGGCTGCACCTTTATAGCCTCTACTACCTTTATTCTTACTATATTCTTCTTGGCTGTACATTCGTTGCTTTTATTCTCGTTTTGGCTATTTTTCTATTGATCCGTGAACAGAGCATGTTGTTTCTTTCCAGTCCAATGGAGATGACTTCTCTAAATAATAAAGACTAGGACCAAAGATTAAATGTGGCCTTGCCCCAATCAATCTATCATCTGATGTGACGCTGCCTCCAAAAACTCCTACAACTTCACAAGCGGTTTTGCAGCTCACGCATAGTAAACATAAAAACTTAAAATTTCCAAATATGTTACAACAAGCAGAATTAATGAATTAAACTAAGCTAGAAGGAGTTATCCCAGAAGCCTAGAGAGTTCTGAAAAAAGGAACCCCTGATAATAAAAAGAAAAGAAAGATTGAAGAGATGAAGGACAATGCCTATGCCCAGAGTTGAAACCCCATGACAAGAAAAAAAAATCCAGGTGTGGCTAGTCAGCAAGTACAGGTAGGGGGAATTCAGTAAAAGGCTTTCCTGAGGAATTCACAAGTGTATACTCAAAAATTAAAACAAAATATATGGTGGAGTGGCTCAGGTGGATACAGCACTTGACTTACAAGATGGAGGCCCCAAATTCGAACTACAATACCACCCTAAGAAAGGCAGGAACTCCTTCCTTGTCATTAGTATTCCTAGGGACCTATTCTGCCACGGTATTGGAAGCCAGTTAGGAGACACTCACTAGCTGCCTCAATTCTCTGCAGCTGTAAGCTGCTGTCTACATAGTAGTTTCCCGTGCAGTCAATGTTGTGCTCATTGCTTAGCATTTCCCCAAACTGAGATGGAAATATAAGTGTATTATGGCCTAGAATGTTAACTGTCCAAACAATGGATTTTAAAATAACTATGAGAAACCCAAGTCCTGTTGACACAACTATTTTTGTAAAAAAATTAGATTTTTTAAATTAAAAAAGCACAAAAATTGATAGCATTTTAGTTTTGTTAATCTCTTTGCTATCTTGCTGAATAGAAGACATCTGGGTTCTCCTATGAGTATTCTATCTTATGGGATACCATATTCTGTTTGGATTCTATGACCAGAACCTGGTCTTATATGAACATTAAGTTGCCAAAGCAGTAACTTGAAGACTCAGCTAGAAGGGTCTCCAGAACCCCAAGGGTCCTCAGAGCATACACTGATTTAGACAACCACTGATTTAGAAAACACCCAACTTAAGGGAACTGAGTTAGGGCATGAAAACTCAGAGAAATTTGCATTAAGGTGGACGAACTGTTCTCAATTATCTGATACTCATCAGTTGACAAAAAGGGAATCCTCTGTATCTGTCAGCTCAAAGACACTGCACTCCTTTCATTCAAATCAGACCAAAAATGCATTAGTCTATTCCCAGGAAACTAAGTACAATGACTTGAGTCTCAGGTAAGACAAAGACATGCAAGCCTTGCTTAAAAAACCACACCCACCTGGGCCACACAAATTAGGGAAATTGGGGAAACTATCTGGGGGACTTGATTTCCAGGAGGTTAGGGACTACTATGGAGCCCCATCTACCTCAGCCTAGACATGACCACCACCACCTGCACCCTCCAACCCCATCCTCTTCCTCCTCATCCCCCTAAATTTGAGACTAGGATCCTAGGCCAGTGTCATGCTCCCCTTTGCGCCAATCTGGTTGCCACAGTGGCTTGCCTGTATGTACATGATCTCCCTCACAGTGTAGGGCTGCAGAGCAGTTGGATGCGTGTCCTCAGCAGTGGTGTACACAGAGGCAAACAGGTAGGGCTGGGGAGCAGGAATCTGACACAGCCAACTCAGATCCCCATTTAAACCTCTGGTTGTTACAGGGGCAGAGGAGATGGGGTGGACTTGATAGGCAGAGCCAGTAGGTGCTCCAGCTCATTCTCCCTACTGCTGGGTAATCAGAGATAGCTACCTGTTATCACTTAGCCCTGGCATCCAGCTGTCAGCCTCAAGTCAATTAGCACAGCTGCCACTCTATTTGGAACCTCTTGTCACACTGCCATCCACATCCCACCCTGACTCACAAGAGAGGCTGAACCCTGGGATCCAGGAAGCAAGAGGAGGGGCTTCCTTTACACAAGGTACTTGTGCCAGAAGCCAAGAACAAGCCTACCTTCTATTTTTGATAGGAGGGCCTAGAACTGAAGGGGCACGTTCAGCTGTGATCCCAAGAACAAGCACAAACTGTTGGATTCCATGACTGATTTCCATTCTGGGAAGAGTCAGGGGCTTAGGGCCTTGCCTTCATACTCAGGTTTTCTTTTCTTTTCTCTTAAAAGCAGCTTGCTTTATTACTTAAGCCATAGGTCTACAACAGTCTACTTTTTGTTTCATTTGGCTTCTGCTCAGAGCATGAGAACTCAGCTCCTGCTCTGTGTGTGTGTGTGTGTGTGTGTGTGTGTCTGTGTGTGTGTGTGTCTGTGTGTGTGTGTGTGTGTGTGTGTGTGTGTGTGGCCGGAGTTAGGCACGTTGGTGTTAGGGCTTAAAATTAAGGCCTGGTGACTCTTTTTGAGATTTTTACTATTATTGAGATTAGGTGATTACCTAAATTTCTCTTATTTCAGAATATTGTGTAATAGTGATATTTAGTTGAAGTCACAAACATATTTTAACCTTCACAATGCAAATTGTCATTATTATGGTCGATAAAGTTTGTGAATTCTATAAGCTTTGACAATACAATTCTATAAGCTTTGACAATACAATTATTTCTTCCAGGTGATATATACATTTCTTTCCTTTTGCTTATTGTAAGACGTTCTGTCTTTCACTCTCATTCCTCTCCTCTCTTTCTGAGGTTTTATTGATTTACTTAGTTAACTGAAGGGTAGGTGGCTCTACTACTTGAGCCACAGCTAAACTTCTGCCTTCTTTAAGTGATTAATATGAGGCAAGAATTCCATGGGTAGTCCAGGGCAGTACAGAAAGGCTTGAAATCTGATGATCAGAGTTCAAAGTCAGCCTGGGCAGAAAAGTCAATGAGACTCTTATCTCCAGTCAACCTAAGAGGTGGAAGATAGTAGAGCTGTAGCCTTGAGCAAAACACTTCAATTTTAAGTCCCTCAACTGAACACACTGAAGCAAGTTTCATGGACTTTCCTGTCCAGTATGGCTTTGAACCATGACCTACAGATTTCCGTTTCCTTAGCATTCAGAATTATAAGTGTGAGTCAACATTTACAAATCTTTAATTACCTCTTCTTTCACCTTTTCAGTTATTTATTCTTTCTTTCTTTCCTTTTGACATTTGTTATTAGGCGCTAGCTCTTATGCTGTTTTTTTGTTTCCCTTGAAACTACCATGCCCTACAACTTTGACCACAGGTAAACTACAGGCTGTTTTTCTTTTTTGCAGCTCTTTTTCTAGGGCTTAAACTCAGGTCACAGTGACTGAGGTTCTATTTTTTTTAATTGAGTGGTGGTTCTTAGATCTTGAAATTAAGTCAAGATGACTTTCCTTGAGGTTTATTTATTTTTACCTTAATAGTAGCTTGTTTCACTACTTGAGCCACAGCTCAACTTTTGCATTTTTTGTGGTTAATAGGAGATTAGAATATCAATAGAAAGTCAAGAGCATTACAGAAAGGACTGAAATCTGAGAATCATGGTTCAATGCCAGTCTTGGGCAAGAAAGTCAATGAGACAATTATCTCTAATAACCACCAAGAGGTTGGAAGAAGTAGACCTGTAGCCATGAGCAAAACATAGCAAGTTCAAGCCCCCATACTGAACACAGTAAAATATGTCTCCTGTACTTTCCTGCCTGGGCTGGCTTTGAACCACAGTCCTCAGTTTTCAGTAATCTGAGCAGGTAGACTTACAGTTTTGATTTAGAAAGCCTTAATAGCTCCTTTTCCACCTTTTCACTTATTTGATTGTCCCTTCCCCCTTTTTCAAAGTTCATGTCCTTTATTATTAGGGCCTACTCATTTATGCTCAGTATTTAATTAATTAATTTATTGATATTGTCAGTTGGGGGCTTGAACTCAATGCCTAGGAACTGTCTGTCAGGGACACAGCAGGTACACTACTATTTTCAGACACAGTGCCACTTCTATTTAGTTGGAAAAAAAAAAAAAAACAGTCACCAGGGGACATTTTAGCCGAGGCTGGCTTCCAAATGTGATTCTCAGATCTAAGCTTCCTGAGTAGCAAGGATTACAGGCATGAGCCAGAGGCACCTGGCTTGTTTTTTTTAAATCAAAACTAGCAGGCTCTACATTTAGGCCACACTACTTCACTGTCCATGAGATTTTTGGCCTTTTGTTTTTTGCTCAAAGCTAGCAGGAACAAACACTCAACTCCTGAGGGTTTTTTTTTGGGGGGGGAGGGGAGGCTTGAATTCATGGCCTAGTGACTCTCTATGAGGGTTGTTTTGTTTTATTTTGGGTATTTTGTTTTTCATTTCAAAGCTAGCAGGCTCTACTACTTGAGCCTCAGCTCAACTTCCGCCTCTATTTTTCTTTTAGTGGTTAATAGTAGATAAGAGTCCCATGGGAACCAAGGCACTACACAGTATCCTAAAATCTAAGGATTACAGTTTAAAGCCAGCCTGGGCTAGAAAGTCCATCAGACTCATCTCCAATTAACCACATGAGACAGGAAGTAGTATTTTTAAACTTGAGTAAAAACCCTCAAGTTCAAGCCCATGTCTAGCACACTCAAAAAGAAGTTAGTTGGACTTTCCTGCCCAGGCTGGATTCGAACTGTAATCTTTACATTTCAGCTTGGATTAAAGATATGAGTCTATATTATAAAAAACTAATTGGCTCTTTTCTTCTTCACATACATTTATTTATTTGTTGGTTCTCTGTCTTGTTTTTAGGGCCTCACCAATCTTGCTGAAGGATAGAATGCTCTAAAAGTTTAGTAACAGTTGCAATTTGGTTCATTTTTTGGTTTTGGTGGTTAGTAGGAGGTAAGTATAGACACTCCCACAAGGTCCTGAATTATACTGATTGCGGTTCATTGTCAGAGGACAAGGAAAGTTCATGAGATTCTTATCTCAAATTAACCTCCAAAAGATTGGAAATGGTCAAGCAAATCTTCTAGATCATATCCCAGAAAGGAACACACACACACTCATACACACACACACACACACACAGAGACACACACAGACACACACACACACAATGGGCTTTTTACACACACACACAAACACACACACACACACAAACACACACACACACACACAATGGGCTTTCCTGTCCTGGCTGGCTTGGAATAGTAATGCTCAATTTCAGTGTTTTGAGTAGCTAGAATTTCAAGTGTGAGCCACCAGTTTCTTGTTAATTTTTATCATTTTTAAGACTCTTTGTGCTCTCTTGTACTTTTTTAAAAATTTATTTTGTGGTTGTCTTAGTGCTAGATCTGTTTTTCACTTACCTTTTTTAAAACTTTTTTTTCTTAGCTTTATCTTAGCTTTTTTTATGCTCAAGGTTGCTGCTCTGCCACTTCAGCCACAGTTCCACTTCTTTTTGCTGATTAGTTGGGAATAGGAGGCTCATTGACTTTCCTGCCCAGGCTGGCTGTGAACCACAGTCCTCAGATTTGAGGATACTGTGTAGTGCCCTTGAATTCCTGTGGGACACTTCTGTCCTATTTACCACCAAAAGATAAAGAGAATGGGGCAGAAGTTGATCTGTGGTTCAAATAAGAGAGCCTGCTAGCTTTGAATTTAAAAACAATACTTGGAAGTCTAATTCTGGTACTAATTGTACACTATTCAAACAAAACAAAACAAAACAAAAAACAAAAACAACTTATGCGCAGTGACCAGGTAATAAGGATTCCTAACTGATAACCTGAACTCATTTCCCAAAGCCTTTTTAAGATATATATGGTCATTTGTGTCAGCTGAGGAGAGATTAAAGAACAAGGCTTTACAGGCCAGTTACTCAGGACTTGGAAATCAGGATCCATTGGCAAAGCTTTTCAGAAAATGACTAAAAACTCACTCTTCACAATTCCAAATGGTTCTTCCCTCTGTGCAAGGGAAAGAGGGATGAGAAGGAAGAAATATGGGAACTAAGAAACCTCAAACAAGGTAAGTTATGTTAACTTTATTAGATAAAGTAAAACATAGGTGTACGGTGTGCAATCCAGAAAAGGACATGTCACCTCTGTGTGGATCCCAGTTAATTTAGTTAATCGATGGTAAGAAGTAAAACCCACTATTGTATTTATAGAAAGGAGGTACATGGCAGGCAAGTCAGTTCACTAACTTCAAGGATTTTGAACATAAAGGAGTGAAAGTGACTCTGTTTGGGCAACAGGAAGGAACAGAGCTGAGGAGGACTGAGATGTGCAGACATTCCCCAAGAAAGATCTCACTGACATCAAGTCTTCAGATGCCTGCTGGTTGCCAGTGGCTTATGCCTGTAATCCTACTCAGAAGGCTTAGATCTGAGGATTGTGGTTTGAAGCCATCTGGGATAAGAAAGTTTGTAAGTCTTTTATGTTTTACAACTCAAGAATATTCATATTTGTTGCTAATTGCAACCCAAGGCAGTGCAATAGGATACCAAGCTGAAGAAAATTAGAAAATACCAGACAGGTATAGAGAAAAAGAAAAAAAAATCAATGAGGACCTTGGGTCCCAAGGCTTACTGGCACCTGGGCCCCAGGTCACACAAGCAATCATATTTATTTGAATTCACACTGGGAAGGTTACCATGGATACATGCAAAAATGAAGCTTCTATATTGCAATCAGAGCCACCACAGTGACTGAGAAACACTGGTTCCCTTTTTGTTTTGAGAAAGGAGAATGCAACCCAGAGAAAATCCAGACATTTGGTCTATTTTATCTAGATTCCTAGGTTAAGTTGTCAATTCTTTTACCTCCCAGGCTTCAAGGCCTTTAAAGCACTATGGAAGGGGGCAATAGCTTAACCCTCTCCAGAGCTGTGCTTTTTTGTAAAATTGTGAAAATACCATACAGAGGAGTTACAATTACATTGGCAAGATAGTAAGTACATTTCTTATCAAGCATTATTACCTCCTCCTTTGTTTCCCCTTACCATCCCTTCCCCTCTCAACCCCCCTTCTCTCCCTCCACCCCCCACTGAAGTTGTAAAGTTTGTTTTTCAACATAACATCTTATACATATACATTTCATTGTTGTAATGGGGTCACCTGTAACCCTATTTATATATTTATTTATTGATTGATTTTTTTATTGTGAAAATACCATACAGAGGAGTTACAATTGCATGGGCAAGATAATGAGTACATTTTTTATCAAGCATTGTTGCCTCCTCCTTTGTTTTCCCTTCCTATCCCTTTCCATCTCCCATCCCTCCCCCCATTCCTCCCCCCACCCCTCCCTCCCGCTCTTCCTACCCCCCCCAAAGTTGTAAAGTTTGCTTTTCGACATAATGTGTTGTACATCTCATTGTTGCAATGGGTCCACCAGTATCCCTATTTAAACAATTTGTTTTTCTTCCCTTCCTTTCCACAAATTATACCAACATCAAATACAGTGAAAGCAGGGCTAATACCATGGGGGAGGTACATATAAAGCAACAAAGAAATCATTTTATAAATATATTGGAAACAATCTCAAGAAAGAAAAAAAATTTGAATCCTTATCTTGGGGTTCATTTCACCTAACATCAACTTGTCTGACAGTTTCTGTTTGTCTCAGACATATACTATTTATTTCAAATAACTTTGGGCCTGGCTTACTTCACAGAGCTGTGTTTTAACCTTTGCATGGTCAGCTCTCAGCTTTCTGAGTACTATTGAGGTGGTGTTCCAACCTCTCAAACCTTTTCCAGGTTCAACAGCTCAGCTCGAGTCTCCTACACCTATTAATATTAATAGTATAGATTACAAACAGTAAAAAGAGAAAAATAACATTATACATTTAAACAGAAATAACTGACTGCATTCATTTATCCAGGACAAAAAATTTAGCACTGCTGTTTAAGTCACTAATAACACTTTTTTAAGATATACTTTGATGGATTTCATAAAACTTCCTATATACTCCTTAGAGTGTCTTTTTACCTCCCATTTTTATTTATTGCATTTGCATAGTAGTATATCATCCTTAAAATCATATTACCTCATAATTAAAGTTTACCTTGTAAGTAAATACTTATGAGACTCCAATAAAATATCAAAAAAGCTGAAAGTGGAGCTGTGGCTTAAGAGCTATAGTACAAGCCTTGAGCAAAAGAGGCTCGGGGCACTGTCCAGGCCCAGAGTTGAATCCCTAGTGTCTACACATACACCCTCCCCACCCCAGACCCCACACACAATCAGATGATAATGTCTATGAAGTTCTTCCTTAGGATGATCTTGGTGATGTCAGCAACTGTATCAAGTTTCTATCTCTCTTCCATGCATTTGTGGTAGTAGACAGCAGAGTCGCTGTAGTATAACACGTGTCTAAGATGGCATTAGCAAAGGCTATCATGTAACATATCCAACATAATGTCCAGCTCTCTTGATGGTAGATCTGCACATCTTGGGACTTGATGTGACCCATGTACTCCTCAACTCGCTTTCCCATCCTCTGTGCCACCTGCTGCAATGATTCACTATCCACACCAAATAGGCTTTCATAACCTTTCCCTAATTATCTGAATACTGGATGCCAGAGATGTCATGGAGACACTCTGTGGCTATTCCCCTCCCCTGACAGTCCATTTTACCTCCTATGCTCTCCTCACAGATGTGGGCAATGGTCTCTGAGAGACTTCGTGCATCATCTTGGAGAGATTTAGTTTCATTGTATCCATAATCTTTGGGAAATCATGCAGTGAAGGGTCCAGGTTAGGAACATAGCTCCTCCTTCTGCAGGTTTTCCTGTATGTTTTCTTGGCCATTGAACAGAAGGGGGGTCTCTGAAAGGGAATTTATATGGTGTTCTCTGTCTGTCTTGGTCCATATAACATAGAACCACTTTCCCATCCCTTTAATGATTTAGACATGCTCCATGTGATTTGTGCTGCACTGCTCTAAATGTAGTAACAATGTAGAGGACACAACTGGATGTTGTGTGGATAGCTGTCCATACTTGGGCATGAGTCCCCTGACCGGCAGGGCCCATAACTCCATGCTGGGAAAGTGAGAGGAAGATTAGCTGGCTTATATCTATGTAGTCTGAATGACCCCAGGAGGCATTGAGGCCTCCTCTTCATGTACATGGCCCCTCAGCATATTGATAAAGAATGACACACCATGCCCAATCATCACCAAAATGTTCACCTGGTCCTGGGCATTATCACCACCGTCTCACCCACTTCTAGAAAATTCCCTTTTTCAAGGCATTGCCAATCCTCCTCCTTGCATTCTCAGTTAAAATACTGCTGTCCATGAGTAAAGAGCAGAAGACAAGGAAGCAGGTACCCTAGGGAAAGTAAATACTGGACCTATTCCATGGTGAGAAGATAATGCAACCTGCAACTATAGAATAGCGAAGGACTTAAGATGGTTGTGCACACAGTTTGTGCAGAAAAAATGCCAGACCTAGTATGCCCTGTTCAGAGTTTCAGTCCATAATTGTCTCTAACAAAGACATCTCAGGTACAGATAAACCAAGTTCATAGTGTCTTTCTTTCTTTTATTCTGTGCCTTTCTGGGGCTTGCAATCAGGAAATGGATACTATACCTGTAGTTTGTTTTTCCCCTCAAGTCTACTGCTTTACCACTGGAGCCACAACTCTACTTCTAGATTTTTTTTTTTTTTGTTCATAATTTGAGATAAAATTCGTATAGGCTTTCCTACCCAAGTTGGCTTCAATCACTGATCCTCAGCCTCATGAATAGCTAGGATTACAGGCTTGGCCACTGAGCCTGGCAGCAATACTCTTCCTTTTTTATTGCCTTTTCTTTATTTTTTTGTCAGTTATGGGCATGAATTATGGGCTTGGGCACTGTCCCTCATCTCTTCAGATCAAGGCTAGTGCTCTACCACTTGAGCCACAGCGTCCCTTCCAGCTTTCTTTCTGCTTATATGGTACTGAGGAATTGAATTCAGGGCCTCATGAATGCAAGGCAAGCACTCTACCATTGAGCCACCTTCCCAGCCTCATCTTTCATTTTCTTAAAAAAATATTATTAGGAATATGATGTTCAGAGGTGTAACAGTTAAGTCAGTTAAATTAAACAGTTGTCAGGTAATGAATACATTTTTGGGGGATAATTACACCCCTTCCCTTGCTCTCAGTTTATCCCTCCCACTGTGGCTTTTTTGTGGTTAACTGGAGATAAGGGTCTTCCAGACTTTGCTGCCCAGGGTGACTTTGAACCACAATCCTCAGACATCAGTCTGCTGATGAGCTAGGCTTGAGCTTTAAAGTCAGGATGACTGTTCTGAAGGTTGTTCTATATTTCCTATGGGCTGTGGGCCTGAATGGACTTAGGCAGTGAATGCCAGGCAGGTCTGTCATCCGGAAGCATGTGTCCTACTTAAGCCTGACTGGCTCTCAGAACAGATAGGTGATGCTTTCAGAGCAAGAACCAGTGTGTACTAGCTCAACAGAAGTCCTCACTATATTTATCTCATTCAACAACTACTGGGTTGCTTATCTTATCAACACTTTTTCTTTCTTAAGAATATATGTATTGTAAGATTGCAGTAACTACAGATTTGTAATGGCCTAGGAATATATGTGTGTTATCATATTTAATATTCAAACTACATAACTGCTCCAAATCATGTTTTATTTATCTTAAAGTAGTTCTTGAATAATACTCTTTATTAGTAATGATATTATTAATATAAGTATTAAAGTTCTTCAAACATGTTTCTCTTATTAGATTAATCCTTACAGTGACATTGAAAACACCTTCTGGAGCAGCAATGGAAAAGATACTTGGTGAATACTAAGAATGAGGGATGAGAAGTGTGAAAAACTAAGAGACTTACAAGTGTGACTGGGAAACATCTTTCACAGAGCAGAATCCCAGACTTTTGAAGGTATGTCAGTGTGAGAATAGGTCTTCAACCAGTTCACATGACCACATGGGTGAGTCTCAAAGTTGCCACATAGATTCCTATATGAAAGACTCATGTCTGATGGGCTTTCACAACGCCAGATTTATGAAAGTTTGCTGTTTTCTTTCCTTCAATATTACTTCATACTTTAGTATTGAGTGCATTTTTTCTTTTAAAACATGAAAACAACACCATCTTTTGGACTGAGGTGTTTCCTTTCTCCCTAAGAATAGCTCTGGTATTTAAGAGGATTCCTGACAGGTTCCAGTGCCTCACTTCTTTAATACCAGCTACTCATGAGGCTGGGATTTGAATATCACAGTCGAAGCCTGCCTTGGTAGGAGAGTCCATCAGAATCTCATCTCCAATCAACTACCAAAAAAGCCAGAAGTGGAGCTGTGGATGAAGTGGTAGAGAAGCCTGAGCCCCTGACCAGCCTTCAGGCACACACACACACACACACACACACACACACACACACACACACACACACACACGTGTCTTCCTGCCAGGCTTGTCCATGGGGTCCCATGAAATTGTTGGAGACCTCTCTTCAAATGGACTCACCCTTGTATTCATGCCTTTAATGTGGAAATTGACTCGCAGTCACCTATAGATCTATTGGTTCAGATTGTGTATTTTGCATCCCACTTCCTCTGCTTGTTTTCTGAGGTGAGTCTTGTAGCTCAATACAGCTGTCCATACACTTCAAGATGCTGCTTATGATCTCAGGGCCTGCATTCACACTCCAAATGGAAAAATAAAATATAACCTGAGGGTCTTGTTTAAATAGGGATGCAGGTGGACCCATTGCAACAATGAGATGTACAAGTCATTATGTCAAAAAACGAACTTTGCAACATTGCTGGGGGGGGGAGGTTCTGTTAAGGGGTAAGGGAAGGTATGGGAAGAGATGGGAAGGAAAACATAGGAGGAGGCAACAATGTTTGATAAGAAATGTACTCATTATCTTGCCCATGTAATTGTAACCCTTTGTACAGTATTTTTACAAAACAAAAACCAAAACAAGAACAAAAAACAAAAAAACAAATCAGCAACTTGCAGATGGCTGCCGGTTTTACATTTGTTTTTTTTGCAAGGTGACCATACTGGGTCTGAATGACATGGCTGAAAAGTGTTTTTAACCTGGCATTGCTGAAGTCTGGCAGGCTACCAAGGAAGCCATAGGCCAACACGGCCACATAGGCCCTGTGTTCGAAGCCTGGTCCTGACCCCTACCAATGCAGGGAGATCCTAAGAGTCTGGTTCCTATACATAGGAATACCAATAGAAGGTTATGAATGTCAAGGTTGAATTAGTTGTTCCTTAATGATAATACTATAAAATTAAACAGAGTGATTTTAAGAGGCCAATGGATTTTAATGGATAGTTTTTGACACATTAAAAGAATACTATTAATTACATGGACACAATAGATTCAGGACAGTAGTTGATTTCATCAATATTTCATTAAGGATGGAAATGAAAATATTAATTACATGGAGGCATAATAAATACCCAAGAATTGCTAGGAATGTAGTTTATATAACTGAAGAATGTATAGACATCTCTGGCACTCTTTAAAGATCTATATTTATTTGTGTAGTACCATCTGCATGTCAATCTGTTCTTATTTTGTCAACCCCTGGGGCTTGATCTCAGGTGCTGGGAACTTCTTGTAAGCTCTATATGCCCCAGGCTGGTGTGCTGACACTCACCCATTCATGAATTGGGCCATGTAGGCTATGAGTGCAGATGCCAGCCCTCCGAAAAATTGAATGGTGGAGTAAGAAGCCTATGGTGACACATGTTTTCCTTTTCTGTGAAAGTCCTGGGTGTCAGGTGTGCAGTTTATACATAGGCAAATCTATATCTTATGTAATAAATGTAGTAAATGTTTCATGTGTAATAACAGTCAATAAAAATAAATGGTAAATAAATAAAATAAAACAAAAAATAAAATGAAGAACTACACTAAGTGCAATATGGAGTCAACATACAGGGCTCGATCTCAGGGCCTGGAAACTGCCTGGCAGCTGAATTGGCTAGAGGCTGCTGTGCTGGCAGTCACCCATTCATGAACTGAGCCTTCTAGGCCCTGAGTTTAGATACCAGCTCTGCCAAAAATGTAATCATGGAGTGAGAAGCCGAGTGTGACACGTTTTCCTCTTCTTTGAAAGTGCTCGGTGACAGGTAGGATGTATAAATTGTATGCAAATCTATATGCTATGCAATAGGATGTCATAAAGGTAAGAAATGACATAGGTGGAAGAAAAACAGATTGAATTAGTAGTGAATCATTCTGGGATAAAATTCAACGCAATAATTATAGGACTTGGATTAAGTTTAATTAATATTTTATTGAGCATTAAGAGAATAAAAATTACATGGAGACATAATTAAATACCTAATAATGGGTAGTAACACACGATGCATAATTTAATTTGTCTCATTTATAAAATATGTGATTATATGTATGGATGTATGTACATATATGATAAATAATAACAGGATATTGAGTAATTATTAATGCTTTATTAATTGTTCAACTGGGACACATCATTAAATGGAGACATAATTTAAAACCTAATAATTGGTAGTAATATTATCTATAATTCAATAATATACAGACATCTATCTTTTTGTGTATATAATACTTATATACAGGAAGCTCTACCCATTTATACCTCGTTCACTCCTGGGGCTCGGTGATTGAGTGCTCGCCTAGTAAGCAAGAAGCCCTGGGTTGGATTTCTCAGTGCCACATAAACAGAAAATCCAGAAGTTCTGCTGTTTTTCAATCAATTAAATGCTAGCCTGGAGCACCAACACTTAGGGACATTTTCTAAGCCCTTACTCAAGCCCCAGGACTGCCGCCAAAAAAAGGTAGAATGTTCTACCTGCAATGATATAAGGACAGGACTTCAAATACATCAGCACAGAGCAAACTAGGAGTCTGGTGCTGACAGCTGCCACCTAACCTGACTTAGCTATATGTAAACCGCTGCAACCCAGCTGCATGGAACCAGACGCTGAAGGCTGGCTTAACCCCATCATCCTAACTGTTTGGGAGCTTTAAAACCCAGCCCTGGTAGGAAGTCTGTTAGACTCTTTAAAATGTGGCTCCTAGTGGCAGAGCTCTAGCCCTGAGCAAATGTTATTAGAACAGTATCCACATGCTTTGAGTTCAAGCCCCATGGTTAACCCCCCACAAAAAAAAACAGCCCTCTAAACCATTAGATGTGATCTTGTGTGGTTTGTGAAATGTTCCTCAAAGAGGGGTAATACTGATGAAACCACCCTAATTCTAATGACAATTTGTGGAATAGAGCTATGTGCTCAGCCCTTCATAGGGTGCTCTGTGCTGAGTCTTGCACAGGGTGCTATGTGCTGAGTCCTTTACAGGTTGCAGTGTGCTGAGTCCTGCATTGGGTGCTGTGTGTTGAGTCATGCAAAGATTGTCACGTGCTGTGTCCTTCATAGAGCACATTCATTCATCCGGTCCTTGTAAGATCTCCACAACTGAGATGATTTTGCAGACAAAAAATGTGATATATATATATATATATATATATATATATATATATATATATATATATATATATATATCACATTCTATGCCTCCATAAGAAAAAATGACATTGCCACATTTGTTAGGAAATGGAAAGACTTGGAAAAAATTATATTAAGTGAAGTAAGACAGGCCCAAAGAAAGATAGGTCCCATGGTTTTCCTTATTTGCAATAACTAGTATATGCCTGAGAAAAGCAGAAAATGTCAGATATGTTGCTCTTAGGCAAAATGAACCACACCATAAGGATTCAAATGTTTTTTCTTTCATGTGGTTGTTTCTAACATATTAATAAGATGATTTATTTTTTGCTTTGTAGGTCTCTCCCCCACAGTATAACCCCTGTTTTCACTGTATTTGATGTTGGTATAATTAATGGAGGGGAAGGGAAAAAGCAAATTGTTTAAATAGGGATACAGGTGGACCCATTGCCACAATGAGATGTACAATTCATTATGTCTAAAAACGAACTTTACAACTTGGGGGGTGGGGAGTGAGGGGGAAGGGATAGGAAGGGGAAACAAAGGAGGAGGCAACAATGCTTACTAAAAATTGTGTTCAATACTTTGCCAATGTAATTGTGACCCCTCTGTACGGTATTTTCACAATAAAGAAAAACAGGAGTTTGATTAAAAAAAGAATATTGTGGCTCAGATGTGTCCCCATGGCATGGACAAAATTATGTATTACTGAAGGCTAGTGAGTTGTCTTATGCAGACAATTGTTTTGTTCTATTTTTACTCAGTCATGAACCTTGAACTTGGGGCCTAGGCACTGACCCTTACCTCTGGGCTCAGGATAGCCCTCCACCACATGGAGCCAAGGAACCGCTTGCAGCAGAGTGCCACTGCCTAGGGGTCTATAGCTGAGGTCTGTCATCCTGCCATCTCAGGAAGCTGAGATCTGAGGATCTGGGTTCCAAACTATCTCAGACACAAAAGGTCCCAGGAGACTATTATCTCCATTGACCACTAAGAAACCTGAAGTGAAGTTTGGTGTTTGTGGCTCATGCCTGTCATCCTAGCTACTCAGGAGGATGAGATCTGAGGATCATGGTTCAAAGCTAGGCTGGGCAGGAAAGTCCTTGAGAAACTTAACTCCAACGAACCACAAGGAAACCTGAAGTGGTGCTGTGGCTCAAGTGGTAGAGCACAAGACTTGATCTGAAGAGCTCAGGGACAGCACCCAGGTCCAGACTTTAACTGCTACAACAGACAACAACAACAACAAGAAAAACACAGAAACAAACTAACAAACCTGAAGCAGAGGGCTGGGAATGGGCCTTAGGGGTAGAGTGCTTTGCATATATGAAACCCTGGGCATGATTTCTCAGGACCACATCACTAGAAAAAAGCCTGAAGTGTCTCTGTGGCTCAAGTGGGAGAGAGATATCCTTGTACAAAAGAAACTAGGTACACTGCTTAGGTCCTAAGTTCAATCTCCAGGACTGGTGTATGCACGAATGCACATGGACACACACACACACACACACACACACACACACACACACACACACAGACCAGAAGTGAAGCTGTGACACCAAATGGTAGAGCACTGGGCTTCTGCACTGAGCTCATGTTCAGCACTCAGTCCCTGTGTTCAACCCCAAAACCTAGCCACCCAGAGCCCAACTAGGACAGGTCAAATATTTCAAAACCTGATGAGTTTCACCAGCCCTAGATGATAAGAAGCGTTGTGATATCCGACATGTGCTTGATTTCCCAAGGTTCCAGAAACTTAGGAGAGGCATCATAGGCCCATCATTGCCTGCAATTAAACATTTCAATAGGTTCAGTGCCCTAGTTGTCCGCCAGAAGGACTCCTGAATTATATTGAACAATGTATCTGAACACCAGAATTTAGTCTCACAAAGGCAAGATAAGTGCAGGAAATTTGGCCTGCCAAGGGTGGTGGCATAAATGAAGGCTTCCTGTCAAAACAGAGTACTGGTGAGCGAGATAGCTTGTGGTACAAAGAGGCCTTTTTTTCCCTGACTTTCAGAGCCTACCCACACTCATCCTCACTAATTGGCCCAGATGGAGTTGTTTGTTACACAGCTGTACAGGAGTGAGGCTTTTTGTCTGCCTGTCCAGACAATGAGAGACTTCTTCCAACAGGCCTGGGATGCAGAGAAACCCTCAGGCTACACTGGGAACAGTGAGGGGAGCCCTGGAACATGCAATGTCTTGAAAGCCCTGTCTGTGCTATGAAATCATTGTACTGAAAACAAATTTCCTAGTTCAGTGCCATTCATCATAGCTACTCTGGAGATTCACCTATAGGGATACATCCACCCATATACAAATACATAGAGCTACACCGTCTTTTTCTTTTTTGGTGGGGGGCAGGTCCTGGGGTTGGACATTAACCCTAGCCATTGTCCCTGAACTCCTTTTGCTCAGAGGTAGTGCATTAAAATTCACAGCCCCATTTCTGGGTTTTTCTCTGATCTCATAGATATAATAGTGTCAAATTTCCTACACTGGCTGGATGCAAACTAAGGTTCTCTACATCTTAGCCTCCTGAGGAGCTGGAATTACAGTCAGCAGCCACTGGCACCTGCCTTTCTTTTCTTCTTCATTTTTTACTCTGGACATCTGACTTCTTAACAGGGTCATTCCAATGGTTTGAATTTATTAGTAAACTACCCAATGTTCTTTATAGCTGCCTTCTCTGAGAAGGATTTTCTCTCCTTATCTTCCCCTCTGGCTACAGGTTTGAAGCCAAAAATGAGAAATGAGTGTCCCAGGATTTTGGAGCAAATGTCCACAGGCCATGCCAGTTCAGTCACTTAGCATTGAGCTGCAGTGAACTTACTGTCTCAGGACGAGAGGACTGAAAACTTGAGCGATTTTCATACTGTCTGCATTGCTCCTTTTGTCTATAAAATTATGAATGTTTTTTTTTTGTCTACACTCTTAAGTATCTAGAACACACTAGAAGCATCTTCCTGTTTCTGTTTTTCTCTAGAACCTCTTGAGATTTAGACTAAAGGTTTGTGTGGAGCGGCTTCTCAGTGAATCCCTAAGGAAAGCCGCTTAATCCTCCTCAGGAGATCACCATTCAAAGCCAGCCTGAGCAGGAAAGTCTGTGAGCCTCTTATCTCCAATAAACCACCAGAAAAACAGAAGTGGAGCAGTGGCCCAGAGGCTAGAGCTCCAGCTTTGAGAGATAAAGCCAAGCAGGAGATACTGTCCAGAGCAGGCAGTAAAGCCTGGGATGCGCTTATGTTCAATTATCAACCTGATGGCTGGAAGTGGAGCTGTGGCGGTGGTAGAGCCTCAGCCTTGAGCAAAACAGCTCAGGAATGCATTGGGCCCTGTGTTTGAGCCCTGGGATGCCCACAAGAGAAGGCCAAGTTATGTATCAGTGTCCTCCTACCAACTTATGTGTGTATATTACTTCCCTGAGTGCAAACAGACCCTATGCAATGCTTCTGCTTTTACTGACTGATTTATTTTTCAGATATGCTCATTGCGCATACTGCAGCATTCTCTTCATTTCAGGCCCACATCACTTTTCTCTTCCGGGGCTCCCTGCCTGCATCCTTATATGATGCACACTTAAGCTCTCAGCAGCCTTTATTTACATTTTATTATGAGGCCAACACAGGAACAGTCACAAATCAGGCAGGGGAAGAGAAGATCAGGGTTCATAGTTATTATAGCCATTCAGAAAAATTAACTTGGGGACGAAAAATGATAGCATACTTATGTAAAAACTACCATTAAGAAAAAGATGAGGGGGCTGGGAATGTGGATTAGTGAGAGAGTGTTTGCCCAGCATGCAAGAAGCCCTGGGTTTGATTCCTCAGTAGCACATACACAGAAAAAGCCAGAATTGGTGCTGTGACTCAAGTAGCAGAGTGCTAGAGACAGTGCCCAGGCCTTGAGTTCGGCCCAAGAACTGCCAAAGAGATACCAGGTAGGTAGGTAGGTAGGTAGACAGACAGACAGACACATAGACAGACGGACAGACAAACAGACAGACAGACAGACAGACAGACAGACAGATAGATAGATAGATAGATAGATGATAGATAGACAGACAGAGAGAGAGAGAGAGAGAGAGAGAGAGAGAGAGAGAGAGAGAGAGAGAGAGAGAGAGAGACAGATAGATAGACAGATGATAGGTGAATCTGGTCTTGGATGTCAGTAGGAAAGAAGGGAACACTTCCCCACCATGAGGCCTTCTGCAGTATGCCAGGAAACCAGCATCGCCTTCACATAACCACAGAGCAGGAAGACTGTCTCTCTCCCACTTCTCAGGCAGTGGAGGGCCCGAGAGTCAAGAGGGCAGAGCCAAGTTTTAGCTCACATGCTTGGAGGCAGAAGAGAAAGGGCCCTGCCTCTCTTTGGACTGGGGATGTACATTAATGATGTGGAGAATGAAGGAAGGAGAATGGACTGGCAGAGGTAGAAGGGCCTTTAAATCTGACAGATAGAGAGTCAAGAACCTTACTCCCTAAGACCAAAAAGCAGTATTTTTCTACTCTGTTCCTCCCCTCTCCCCTACTAAACTGGCTCTCTATTGGTAACCTAAAGATAACCTGAGGCTCCCTTCACCTGAGGGAGGAAGGATAATTAGTCATTGTTTGAAGAGGCTGAGAAAAGCCTGACCCTGGTGTGACTCTAACAAATATTTCAGGTTTGCCCCCATTGCTGGCTGTGCCTGGAATGAATGAAGTGGTTTTGCAGCTCACTTCCTTGTTGAGTGTATACATTCTGCCTTCTAATCCTGCAGGCCTAGGTCTCTGCACCTAGCCAGTTTTTTTGAAACTGTTTCCTGTCCTTCAAATAAAGTGTTACATTGGAGTTCTTCCTGCTAGCAGGATGGGTCAATGATGTTTCTTTCCTGCTTTTATAGCTTGAGAACTCTAAGAACATTTAGAATGCAAGTAACTTCTCATCACCAAGGGAAACCCAGGAATTCTTGAACATGTGATCTTTCGGAAGCCCACTGGAGGACACAAGATGATTACAATCTTCACGTGAGTGGCTGGGCAGATGGATCTGCTACACTTGAACCTTGAACTCGGCCTGCTCTCCTAGTCCATGTCCTTCTTTGGTCCTTGTCCTGCTAGCTCCTCAGGAGCTTCCAAGACAGAAATAGATTGATCAAACCCAAAGGGAGTTACTGGCTTTTTTCTTCTTTTTCTGTCCTTTGCTTTAAATGTCTTGCAGGTCTTTGGGCTTGAATTGTGGATCTAGGCTCTGTCCCTGGGCTCCTTTGGCTTAAGGCTAGCGCTCTGCCACATGAGTCCCTTTCTGCTTTGTCTGTGGTGAAGTGGAAGTCAGAGCCTCATAGACATTCCTGCCCTGGCTGTCTTCACCCTGTGATCCTCAGACCTCAGACTGCTAAGCGAGGTTGACAAGCATGAGCTTCTGTTGCTCTGCTAAGTTCAGAACTGTAATGACATTGAAAATACAAGTCAACTGCTCATCATAAAGGGCTTGGGGAGCATATTAACCTTTTCAACATTGGATCTTTCAGAACCCTGTAGAAAGCAAGGTTATAATGCTAAAGACAGAGAGCCTGAGCATATGAATCTGCTATACTTGAACATTGAGCTCTGACTCCAATTCTGATGTACACCAGCATTCATTTTCCAGAAAATGTTCTCATAATTAACAAATAGGAAAAGTACTTTGATTAACCCTCACTTTTTTTCCCAGATATGTGTCTCGAACTCAAGCCTGGGCACTATCCCTAAGCCCTTCAGCTCAAGGTGAACACTCTACCACTTGAGTCACAGCTCCATGTGGGGTCTTTTGATGGTTCATTGGAGGTAAGTGTCTAACAGGCTTTACTTGGCTAGGCTGTCTTTCAACTGTGGTCTTGAGGTCTCAGCCTCCTGATTAGCTAAGGTTGTAGGTGGGAGCCACCGGCATCTGGCCTATTGTTTTTGCCAGTGCTGAGGCTTGAACATAGGTCCCGGGGTACTGTCTCTGAGCTTCTTTTTCTCAAGGATAACACTCTACCACTTGAGCCATTCCACAGCTTCTGGCTTTTTCTGAGTATGTGGCACTGAGGATTTAAACCCTGGTATTCATGCATGCTGAGCAAGCTCTCTACCTATAAGCCACATTCCCAGCTTCACTCTTACTATTTATCCCTCAACTTGCCTATCCTCAAGAAAAAGCCTCTGAGTATAAATCATCTAAAGAAATCCCTATAGGAAGTTGTCCAAAATGAATAAGACAAAGCTCATACTGGGGACACATTGTAAACATGTGATGACTGTGACAAATGCCTCCATTTCATTATGTATCATATTTCAACACTTAAAAAAGTATTAATGAAAAATGACTCAATGTCCTAAATTATTGTGTATAATTTTATAATAGATGTACAAAATGTAATAAATATTATGTATGTATGTAATAATACTAAATACATTAATCAACGAATAAATGAATAAAATAAAAATAAAAAACAATGACAATAATAATAATATGTAATAAACATACATATGTAAGTATATATCGTAAATATTTTTCCATTGCAGGGCCTTACTGCAGGCCTTGGGAACTATAGCCTGAATTTGTTTTCCTCAAGGACTGTAAGCTTTGCCTTTACCCATGGTGCAAAAGAGTTACCTGGAATGTGAGATCAAATCCCAGCAATGGCAGAAATACTGGCCCCATTTCCAAGACAGTGACAATTTTTTTTGATGAAAGCACTTATGTTTATTCAGTTCCATACTGAACATTTCAAAAAAAAGCAGTGTAGAATTTTGTACAGCTATTCAGACATCTTTCCCTTACCCCCAAAGTCCTTCTCTGAGCACTAAATTGTTTATTTTTTGTATGATGCCTCTTCCTTTGTTTTCCCCCTACTATCCCTTCCCTCCCATTTCCACAACTACCTCCCCCTGCCAAGATCAGTGACTTAATTTTAAATTTTGGCTTGGCACAGGGTTTGAACTAAAGTAGTGGTGACTCTGCACCTTGCCTCACATTGGTATGGATTTACCAAGACGCTGAGTTCAAATCCCAGGATAGAAAATAAAACTAGCAGAAATTCCAAATCAGGAAGCTTTATTTTTTAAATTTAGTTAAATAAATAAATAAATAATTTATTTGTTTGTTTGTTTGTTCTTTTTTTGCCAACCACGGGTTTTGAACTCAGATCATGGCAACACTGCCTGAGCTTTGATATCCCTAGGCTGGGCTGCAGCCTCTTGACCCAAAGCCAATCCTGGGATCCCAAGCCAAGAGGGCTTGCAGGAAGAAAAAAAAAGTGGAACAGCACCAAAAGTAGTGAGCTGCAGAGGGTTGGGGGGGGTTATAATTTTTTTCTTTGCAGGGTGACCCTACTGGTTCTGAATGACACAGCTGCAAAGTGAACCTGACCTGCCATTGCTGAAGGCTGGCGGGCTATCAGGTAAGCCATAGGCCCACCTGTCAACATAGGCCCCAGGTTCAAATCCCTGTCCTGACACCTACCTACCAGTGGCGGAGATCCCAAGAGACTCGTTCCTATGCATAGGAATACTGATTGAAAAAGTAGTTCATGCATTGGTTTAGTCTAAAAGTGGATGCAAGAATCCTAGGATTCTGATTGATCTTAATTAATAGTTTATTAAGCATGAAAAGAATAATATTCCTTCAATGGACATATAATAAATACCTAAGAGTTCGTAGGAAAGTAGTAGATGTCATTCAATAATACATAGTCGGCTCTGGCACTTTTTACCAATATATATTTATTTGTATATCACCATCTGCCTATCCATGTATCACTGTTTTGGCCAAACCTGGGGCTCATTATGAACACCTGGGAACCACCTGACAGCTTCATTGGCTAGAGGCTGCCAGGCTCACACTCACCCATTCATGAATTGAGCCTGCTAGGCACTGAGTTCATATCCTAGCACTGTGAAAATTTAATCTTGAATTAAGAAGCTGAGTGTGACACATGTTTTCCTTTTCTGGGAGAGCCCTGTGTTTCAGGCATGAAGGAGAACACATCTAAAAATCTAGATACTATGTGATAGAATATAAACAATATAATAAATGGTATAGGTGTCATCAGAGTCAATAAAATAAATGGTAAATAAATGAATAAAACAAAAAATAAAATGAATAATCACACAAAACACAGTATGGACTGAACATCTATATGGAAGTATAAATCCTACCACACCAAACACGATATGGACTGAACATCTGTATGGAAGTATAAGTGCTATCTTTAAAATGCATATAAGGAGTATGTTTTCCAGGCCTGAGGCTTGAATTCAGCCACCATATTAAAACGGTATGGAGGGAGATCCCTAGATATTAGTTTATGGAACTAGGAAGAGTCATGGAATGTGATTGATGTCATCTTTGAACCAGTAGTTCATGCGTGATGGGAGTAGGAAATGACAGGCAAGAATCATGGGGTATTGCTTATTTGCAATGAAGATTTGATGAAGCATGACAATAATCATCAGTTGTGAAATGGAGGCATCAGGAAAGATCCAAGAATCAGTAGTCACACAGCAGATTCGATTCCATCATAGGTGGCCATCTCTCCTACTCTATACAAATATGTACTTATTTGCATACTATCTTCAGCTTATAAATGGATGACTGCTGTGCACCCTCCCCCTACCCTCCACCTGGGGGCTCAATCTCAGGTCCTGAGAATGGCCTAGCTCCTTAGTGGCTCACAGTCTGGTGTGCTCACGTGGACCATTCACCTCTTGGGCCTGCTAGGCCCTGAGTTCAGACCCCAGCACTGCCAAAAGACTCATCCTGATGTCAGAAGCCAATCGTTGCACCTGTTTTCCTTTCCTGTGCAAGTTCTGGGTCTCAGCTAGGATGGAGAATGCATGAGTCACCCTGTGGCCATGGAAATTGGTTGTCATCCATGTCAGCACAGTTATACCTGTCATCATATACACAAGAAAATACACACTACATCCATGAATAGCATACAAAATAGAGAGAATAACTACACTAAATGAGCGATGCAGTCCACACACAGATGTGAATGTACATCCCATGTTTCAATGATGCATTGATGTCTATTGTGGTATCCCTGGGGCTCGATTTCAGTTCCTGGGAACTGCCTAGTTCCTTCATGGATCACAGGCTGGAGTGCACACGTGGACCCATTGGACAGTTGGGCCTCCTAGGCCCCAAGTTCAAATCCCAGCACTGCCAAAAATTCACCCTGATGTGAGAAGCCAGTCTTTGCACCTTTTTTTTCTGTGCTGTGCATGTTCTAGGTCTCAGCTAGGATGGAGAATGCATAGGCAACTCTCTACTTATGTGAATAGGTTGTCATCCAGGTCAACACAGTTATATTTGTCATTCTATACTCAAGAAAATACACACCACATCAATGAATAAGGTAAAATAATGAGAATGACTATACAGAATGCAAGCTACTGCCCACCCATGTATGGAAATAGAGGTCCTCTGTTTAAATTGGGAATTTATGACTATATTGGCCCCTACCCTGGGGGGCTTGATCTCAGGTCCTGGGAACGGCAAAGCTCCTTAGTAGCTCACAGGCTGGTGTGCTCACCATGTCCCATTCACCAATTGGGCCTGCTAAGCCTTGAGTTCAAATCCCAGTACTGCCAAAAGCTTCACCCTGATGTGAGAAGCCAATTGATCCATCTGTTTTCCTGTCCTGTGAAAGTCATGGGTCTCAGCACAGATGGAGAATACTATATAGTCAGCTCTATAGACATGGGGATAGGTTGTCATCCATGTCATCACAGTTATATCTGTCATCATACTCAATAATCATGAATAAGACACAAAATAAAAAGAATAACTACACTGAATGCAAGTTGCATAACACACCTGTAGGTAAAGAGAGATCCTATGTTTAAAAAAGGTGGGCTTATTATTTTGTCCATTGCTGGGGCTTCAAATCAGGCCTGGGACCTGGCCTGACATTCTAGTCTTGAAGAATGGTGAGCTTCCCTTTCCACCACAATTCAACAGAGCTACCCAGACCTGAATTCACATCCCAGTACTGACAAAAGTTTCATCCTGATGTCAGAATCCAGTCATTGCAAATATTTTCCTCTCCTGTGAAAGTCCTGGGTCTCAACTAGGATGGAGAATGAATTCATAGGCAACCCTATAACCATGGGAACAGCTTGTCATCCATGTCAGCACAGTTATACCTATAAGCAATAAAATACACAGTACCTCCATGAATTAGGAACAAAATAAGGAGAAGTGCACTAAATGCAAGATGCTGCCCACACATGTATGTAAATATAGATCCTATGTTTAAATTATGAATTTATGACTATCTGGCCCTCTCTGGCACTCGATGTCAGGTCCTGGGAATGGCCTATCTCCTTCATTGCTCACAGACCTGTGTCCTCACATTGACCCTTTCCTCAATTGGGCCTGCTAGGCTCTGAGTTCAAACCCCAACACAGCCAAAATATGAATCCTGATGTGAGAAGCCAATCGATTCACATATTTTCCTGTCTTGCGAACGTCCTGGGTCTCAACTAGGATGGAGAATGCATAAGAAACCCTATAGACATGGCAATATGTTGTCATCCATGTAAACACTGTTATATCTGTAACCATATGCAGTAAAATACACAATACCTCCATGGATAAGGAGTAGACCGAACACGAGATGCTGTCCACACATATATGTAAATATAGATCCTATGTTTAAACAATGAATTTATAACTATTGTGGCCCACCCTGGGGATCAATGTCATATCCTGGGAATGGCTTTCCTCCTTAGTTGCTCACAGGATGGTGTGTTCACATTGACCTATTTGCCAATTAGTCATGCAAGGGCCTGAGTTCAGATTCCAGCACTACCAACAATTGGATCATGGAGTAAGAAGCTGAGTGTAAAACTTGTTTTCCTTTTCTTTGAGAGTCCTGGGTGTCAGGTATGATGGAGAACACGTCTACAAATCTAGATGCTATGTGATAGAATTAATGTAATAAACGGAATGGGTGTCATCATAGACAGTAAAATCAATGGTAAATAAATGAATACAACAATAAATACAAGGAAAAACCACACCAAACTTGTATGGACTGAACATCTATAGGTAAGTACAAAGCCTATCTTTATATAAATAGTATGTTTTCAAAGGCTGGGGCTTGAATTCAGGCCTAGTCAACAAGCCTGAAGTTCTTATCTTCAAATCCACTGCAGATTTACCCAGACCCTGAGTTCAAATCCAAAACCTGGCAGAATAAATGGTGGGAATTGCAAGCCAGGGAGCTAAATTTATTTTATTTTATTTTTTCCCAGAGTGGGGCTTGAACTCGGGTCGTGGCAACTCTGCTTCAGCTTTGATCACCCTAGGCTGAAGTGCAGCCACTGGACCCACAGCTGATCCTGGGATCCTAGATCCCTAGGCCTTGAAGGGGAAAAAAAAATCACAGGAAAAATGTGGCAAGATGGCCTTTTTATGTTTTCTTCCTTTGTGAGGTGACCCTCCTGGGTCCGAATGACACTGTTGCAAAGGGTATTTTACCTTCCATTGCTGAAGGCTGGTAGACTATCGGGGAAGCCATAGGACTACGTGGCAACATAGGCCCTGATTTCAAATCCCCGTCCTGACACCTACCAATGGCAGGAGATACTAAGAGTCTCGTTCCCATCCATAGGAATGTTATCAATGTCACGGTTGAATGAGTTGATCGTGAATGATTCTTCTATAAAATTAGACAAGATGATTTCAGGAAGCTGATTGATTTTATTTAATATTTATGAAACATTAAAAGAATACTATTATTTACAGGAATGCAATAATTTCAGGACACTGATTTAATTAATAGTTTATTAAGGATGAAAACAATAACATTAATTACATGGAGGCATAATAAATACCCCAGAATTTGTAGGAATGAGTCTATATAAGTGAATAATGTATAGACATCTCTGGCACTCTATAAACATATATATTTATTAGTGTACTGTCATCCGCATGTCAATCTGTTCATATTTTGTCAACCCCTGGGGCTCGATCTCAGGTCCTGGAAACTGCCTGTCAGCTCAATTTTCTCCAGGATGGCTTGTTGACACTCACTCATTCATGAATTTGGTCTTGTAGGCCATGAGTTCAGATGTCAGCACTCCCAAACAATTAATTGTGGAGTAAGAAGCTGATGGTGACACATTTTTTTTTCCTTTTCTGTGAAAGTCCTGGGTGTCAGGTATAAAGTGAAATACATATGCAGACCTATAATCCTATGTAATCAATGTTCTATGTGTCATAATAGTCAATAAAATAAATGGTCAATACAAGAAAAACAAAAATGAATAACTATACTGAGTGTAATATGGAGTGAACATTTGTATATGAATATAAATCATATATTTAAAATGTACATTAATAGGATGTTTTTTAGTGCTGGGGATCAATTTCAGGCCTAAGGAACAGACTTGAATTTCCTGACTTCAAGGAGGCAAGCTTCCCCTTCCACACAGAGCAACAGAGTTATCCAGACAATGAGTTCAAATCCCAATCCTGGCAGAAAAAATTACACCTATGTGAGGTCCAATTCTTAGGTATTTCGTTCTGCCTCCATTTAATGAATGTGATTATTTAAATGTTTAATGAAGTATTAACTAAAATTGATCGGTGTCCTAGGTTATAATTGTGTATAATTTGATCCTAGAATCATTCAAGAACTACTCATTCAGTCTTGACATTGATCACATTCCATTGGTAATCTTATGGATAAGAATGAGTTTCTTACAGATGCTGGAGGGGATGTGGACAGAAAGGAACCTTACTTCATTGTTGGTGGGAATGTAAACTTGTTCAACCACTTTGGAAAGCAGTATGGAGGTTCCTCAAAAGACTTCACATAGATCTCCCCTATGATCCAGCAATCCCACTTTTGGGCATTTACTCAAATGTTTACAAACAAGACCACACTAAAGCTACCAGCACAACAATGTTTATTGCAGCATTATTTACCATAGATAAGATATGGAACCAACCCAGATGCCCCTCAGTAGATGAATGGATCAAGAAAATGTGGTATATATACACAATGGAATTCTATGTCTCCATCAGAAAGAATGACATTTCCCCATTTGTTAGGAAATGGAAAGGTTTGGAAAAAATTATATTAAGTGAAGTAAGCCAGGCCCAAAGAAGCATAGGTCCCATGGTTTCCCTTATTTGCAATATCTAGTATAGGTATGAGTCAAACGGAAAAGGTCAGATAATGTGATGTTAGGAAAATTAACCCTTAAATATGTATTTTAATGTTTTCATTTCTTTCATGCATGTGTTTCTAATGCATTTATAAGATTATTTCTTTGTTGCTTTGTATGTCCCTCCCCCACAGTGTAACCCCCGCTTTCTCTATATTTGATGTCAGTATAACATGTGGAGGAGATGGGGACAAACAAGTCGTTTAAGGATTCAGGTGGACCTGTTGCAACAATGAGAAGTACAAAATGTCATGTCAAAACCAACTTTACAATGTCGGTGTGGGGTGGGGAGGGGGGTATAATTGGGTGGGGGGAGGGGGGAGGCTGGGAAGGGATGTGAAGGGTAAACAAAGGAGGAGGCTGCAATGCTTGGTAAGAAATGTATGCATTATCCTGCCCATGTAATTGTAGCCCCTCTGTACAGTATGTTCTCAAATAAAATAAAATAAAATAAAATAAATAAAAAAAGAAAAAAAAAAGAATGAGTTTCTTAGGTTCCCCTGCCATTTGGAGGTGGCAGGACCAGGATTCCAACTGTGAGCTCCAGCTCCCACCACTTCAACCCCAGGATAGGGAACTCACAGGTCTGTGCCAGAACATCAACAAGACCAATGATTAGGCAGGCACCAGTGGCTCTCAGCAGTCCTCCTTGATACTTACAAGGCTGTGATAGGAGGACAATGGTCAAAGTCACCGTAGGCAGGAAAGTCCTTGAGACCCCTGTCCAATTTCAATGCCAACAAAGTCAGAAGTAGAGCTGTGTGGCTCCAGAGGTTGAGGGCTAGTCTCGAGCAAAAGCAGCTTACAGACTATGCCCAGATCCTGAGTTTAAGGTCCAGGACTGGCAACAAACAGGCATACACAACGATCTAAAGCCGGTCACCCTCTTGTCCCCAACTGAATTAGACACAGTTCCCTGGGAAAGGGGCTGGGGAGCCACTGTCATCTTCACTCTGCCCATTCTGCCTGCATCACTGGATTCCGGCCATACTCCCATTCTTTCATGGTTCTTTCTGACCAATGGGATATAAGAATGGTGGTCACACCCCATTCCATGCTGCCTGATAGCACTGGGATTACTCTGTTTGTTGACACCACTACCAACAGTTGAGGAAGGTAAAGGTGGCTGAGTGTTCATCAAGACTCAAGCTGTAAGAGGAGAGGCCTTGCTCAGCCTTGCCACGCACCTGCCCATGCCCCGGTCCCCTTCAGCATTCCGCGGCACTGCATTTCAAACCTAGCACTGCTTGCTTGGACCCATGGTACCTCTTGGAGTCCTCAGGTGATGGCACACCACAGGCAGGCTTGTGGCCCTGACCTGGTCAAGGCCCCCTGTCTCTGCTCCAGGCCTGAGTATTTGCCATGCTACTGCCTTCGCTGCTTGAACCCACCAGGAGCTGCCTCCAACAGCTTCTCCCAGCAGCACATGTGAGTGGCCTCCTCCTGGGCCCATACCCTATGACCCCCACACCATGTGATTTCCCCCCCCTTCCCGACTGGACCTCCGGCTCCCTTATGCCCTACAGTCTGACCAGGGCGCTGCAACAAATGTGCCCCAGGGGTGGGGGTGGGAGTGGGTGTTGACCAGGGGATCCCACGCCCATCCCTAGCTGCCAGTGTCCCAGGAAACAGGGAAATGCAGGGATGGGTGAGGAGGGGGCACCACAGAGACCCTGGCTTGGAGCAGTGGGAACCACACAGCCACGCATCTACACCCTTCCTCTTCCTGGTGGGAACCTGGTGGCTTTAGTCAGAGGTGGGGAGCAGCACCTCCACACCTGCCTTCTTGGGTCTTTTCCTTTTTTCTGGGGGCTGGGGGTGTTGGATGCAGAAAATAGGTCTCTCTTGCTGTGTGAGCCCTTGTCCTCTGTGCTCAGTCACCCTTTCACCTGAAGAGAGGGTCCCAGAAGAGCCCAGTAGGGAAGTGACAGTGCTGGGGGTCAGAGCAGAATGTGAATATCTGGGAGGAACACCCCCCCAAACTCACATACACATACACCCAGCCTGTCCCTTCCCCCCAACTGTCAACAGTTCTCACAGAGTGATCACATTTCCCAGCTCTGCCAGCTTCTGCTGGTGCTCCCAGTCTATCTGGTCTCCTTGTCCTTCCCAAGAATCTGCCATGTGGCCCAGAAGCATGTAAGCTGGAAGTAGGGAGTAAGTCCATGTATGTAGCCTTTAGGACCCCATCCATTTCCCCAACACCACCCCCACCTGGGGTCAGACACCCCTATGGGTTCACCATGACCCCCTGCTTGTTTCCTCCCCTGGCTCTGAGGAGCCGCTTGTCTCGGGACTCCTTCACCCAGCGTCCTGGACTAGGGTTTTGGTGAATGGGGAGTAAAGGGTCTGGCCCTGGAGAAAGGGATAGGTAGGGTGGTGCTGCTTCATTAGAGTGGTGCTCCCCTTGGGTTGGAGCTCCTGATTCCTCCAAGGGAAGCCCCGTGCACTAGCTTGTACATTGTCCCAGATGAGGAACCAACAAACTCTGGAGAGGCACTACTCTGAGTCTGTTTGTGTGTGTGTATGTGTGTGTGTGTGTGTGTGTGTGTGTCTGTGTCTGTGTCTGTGTGTGTCTGTGTCTGTGTGTGTGCATGAGAGAGAGAGGGAGAGAGAGATATCATCTTCCTCCTTGTATAACCTGACTGTGCTCAGGTGAGTGATCATTTGGAAAATTGCAGGTGCTGCATGGACGAGTCTTCTGTCACTGGTCTGGATTTGTGTGTGTGTGTGTAGAAGTGGGTTGTAATAAGGTGGCTGGGTCCTTTGGTAACTTGTGCCTGATACATTTGGGGGATGCATGGGCTTTGTGGCTGAGGTCTGGGGGCCTGGAAGTGGTGTGAGACGCTTGAAGGGGACTCAACAACATTAAATTATAAGACCAAGGGAACTGTGTGCCTTCGTGCTATCTACTCCTTTGGGCCTGGTTGGTGGCAGCTGGAGCTTGGGAGGACCTGGGTATGGGGCCCACAGGGGTTGGCTTCCAAGGGGGACAGAGAGCATGGCCAGCACTTAGTAAGGAGGTGAGCCCTGCTGGTATGGAGTGCACCAGCATATGTCAGACTCCGGGTTTTCTCATCTTGACTTCTGATGGGTGAGGCCAAACCTATTTTAAATCTTTTGCTGTGATCTTCATATCTCAGCCTCCTGAGTAGCTAGGATGATATGCATGATCCTCTGCCACCGGGACTCTCGTTCTTTTTGGTGTATTAGGGTTGAACTCAAGGCCTTAGGCTTGCCAGTCAGGTCTTCTACCACGGTAGCCAAGCCTTTCTGTCTTGGGCATTTCCGAGATAGAGACTCACTCAATATGTGCTCAGGCTGGGCTGGATCGTGGTCCTCCAATCTGTGACAGGCATGCGCCATGAGGCCTAGTCCTCCTTAGTTGGGATGGTAGACATATAGCGCCATGCTCAGTCATCCGTTTAGATGATTGTCCTAAACTTAGTTTACAGCAGCCGTAAAGCTCTGGGTTGGGCCTCCACCATTGTACCTCAGTCTCCTCCTGGGACAGTTGTGAGGAAACAAGGGATCAATATAGGGGGATCTCTGGAGCAGGGCCTGGCACAGAGGGAGCGGCTGTCAGATATGGTTCTTGGCAATTCTGGGAGCATATGACAGGAAGATAACTGGGAAAGGGCTCAGATGGGGCCTGTTATTAGTCGTGTGACATGTACGGGATTATGAAACAAAACATGGTTCTCTTTCATCCTTATCCTATTCCCATGAGGAAGGAGATCCTTCACTGTGTTCAGTTTTGTAGCTGGGGAAAATGAGGCACGGAGAAGATAGGTGACCAACTCATGACCTCCAGTTGACAGAAAGCTCAGCCTGACTTCTCTGCCATGGTCCCTAGGAGAATGAGTGGTATTCAGTACACTTCTTGTGGTGGGAAGTCCACTTCTTGTCAGTCGTGGGGCTTGAACTCTGGGCCTGGGTGCTGTCTTTGAGCTCCTCAGCTCAAGACTAGCATTCTACCACTTGAGCCACAGTGCCACTTCCAGTTTTCTGGTGGTTCTTTGGATATAAGAGTCTTATGGACGTTCCCGCCTGGGCTGGCTATGAACCATGTTCATCATATCTCAGCCTCTTAGTTAGGATTATAGTCCTGAACCACCGGCACCCGGCTTAATTGTAATTCTGGCTTTCTTTCTCTCTCTCTCTTTCTCTCACAGGAACTGGTTGAATGGGTGCTGAAGAGGTGGCCCAGTGTCCCCATGTGGCTGGAACCTAAGGTGGCCCTCTCATTCTGGAGGTGGGCTGTGGGTCAGGAACTGTCTCACTCAGCCTGTTGAACCAGCCCCATGAGGTAAACCCCTCTGTGCCCTGGCTAGACCATCCAGCCTTATTGTCCATCTAGCCTTATTGGACTTAGTATTGTTTTCTATGTCCTTTTCTAGCAACTGGCCAAAATTATGATACATAGTTATGGAATGAAAATATAATACCATCTCAAGAAAGTCATTTAGAACTCTGGGAATGTGGCTTCATGGTACGGTGATTGCCTACCATGCATGAAAACCTGAGTTCAATTCCTCAGTACCACATAAACAGAAAAAGAAACACTGGAAGTGGTGCTGTGCCTCAAGTGGTAGAGTGCTAGCCATGAGAGAAAGAAAAAGCCCAGGAATAATTCCCTAGCCCTGAGTTTAATCCCCAGGACTATAGGACTGGCAAAAAAACCCCAAAAAAACATAAAAAACCATTTAGTTAGTAAATGCAAAATAAATAATCCATACTTGGAATATATGTTGCTCCTTCCATACTAATACCTGACAATACTCCCTAATTCATGTACTTTACCTATATTAGGATACTGTGTTAAAAAAATGTTTTGTTCATTAGGTCACAACAATTAATGCTAGGAATGTGCTTAGATGTCAGGTGAAGATTTTTTCTGGAAATTCAAAGATTCCAGGCTTTTGAGTGGTCACTGCTAATCACAATGAGAAGGATAGTCTAAGTGAGATTTGGAAATCTTTTTGGTCAGTCATGGCACCAAAAAGGCAGAGGCAAATTATCAGTTGGGACAAGAGAAGGAATAACTCTAGATGGAAGGAACAAATGATAGTAACTAATGCATACCAGAAATCATTTTAGGGAACCATTTTTGGTTATTGAAGAACTAGTTATCAACCAGGCTTATTGTTCATTGCCTTTAGCATTCTAAATCTCTTAGGCTAGTTCTTAATCTCTGTGTGATAAATGTATCTCCTCTTATGCTGTTTTTCCATACCTGATCTCTTTTGCTTTGTAAAAATCACAGTCTTTCCTGATACTAAATACACCTACACAGATGGCAAGGGGTTGCTAATGTAAGGGTCCCATAGCTCATGAGTCATTAATGTAACAAAATGGAATAGGAGGACTTATTTTTGCTACCTCAATTTTTCTGAAAGCTGCCATGGATTTCAAAAGGCCTCTTTTTTACAACCTGATGGGGCACCAGATAGTATTTTTGATTTTTCCATTGCTAACCCCGATTATGATTATGCCGCCTACTTAAAACATAATTCATGAAAGTTTAATGGCTAAGCTCCTGATACGCCTGGGGAACCCCTGAAAAGATGGCTCACTCCAGGGTGGGTGGCTTCCATTTTGGTGAGTCACTCTCCCTTTCACAATAAAACTAGCATTCAGCTGGATTTGTTCAGACTTTTTGCAGCAACAAACATGATTTTACTGAAAAAGCCCAAAGAAACTAAGAGTACTGCAATTGGAGTAAGAGCATGTGTGAGTTATCCTATGGACATTTTAGCTGGAAAACTAGATAATTTAATCATTATTAATCAAGGAAAATCTTATTATATTAGCTGTAAGGGTTGTATTTTTACTAATTGTCTTACTTCTTCTCTGGATAAAACATATTCTGTAATTTTTATTTTAAAAAGACCTTCATATGTAATGTTACATGTAGATCTTTAAAATGACCCTTGGTTTAAAAATTCTGCTTTACGAATGCTGAAAACTGTGGATATTATGTTGCAGCCAAAACGCTTTGTTACGGCCTTGATTTTAGGAATAAGTTCTTTAAAAACAATAATTAGCTCTTTAGCGATTTCTACAGCAGCCTTAGTAAATGAAGTAAACAATGCTCATTTTGTTACTGATTTAAGCAAAAATGTTTCATTAGACCTAGCAGAACAACAAATTATAGATAAAAAGTTAGAAATGAAAATAAATGCTCTGGAGGAAGTGGTTCTGGCTATAGGTCAGGAAGTTCAAAATTTAAAAACACAACTCTGTTAAATGTCATGCTAATTTTAAATATATCGGTGTTACTGCTCTAAAATATAACTTTTCTTTTAATTGGAATGCTACCAAAAATCATTTGTTAGGAGTTTGGAGAGATAAAGATATCTCTCATGTTATGGAGGCTTTACAAGACAAAATTACATCAATTAGTAAAGCTCATTTAGATGTAAAAAATTTACAATCTTTGGCAGAGTTATTTAAGCATAACTTGGAGGCCCTCAATCCTCTGGATTGGATTCATGTAATAATTATAATTGCCATTGTCAGATCAATTCTCTCAATTCTTATTCTTATAATTTGAGTCATTTTCAGGATAATCTTTGGATTTGTCTCTTCTGTGCACCAAAACATTCATGAGCTTCAATTAAAAAAAAAAATAGGAAGAAATGCCATGACACCTCCTGCTGAATCTGCGTGAAAGATCATGCCAGACAAAGCATAAGCCTCATGGAAGCATGCCTGCAGGAAGCGGGTGTTGGTTCAAGGCTTCCTATACACTTGCCTGCACCTTTATTGCCTCTACCTTTATTCTAACTATATTCTTCTTGGCTGTACATTTGTTGCCTTTATTCTTGTTTTGGCTATTTTTCTATTGATCCACGAACAGAGCATGTGAAGCCACTTCCCCTTGTGCCTGAACTCGCTCCTCTCTGCTCTCTCTACCTCCACTCCTCTCGCAGGCCGCCTCACACCCTCTGCGCATGCACACCTGCCCCTGCGAGACCCTGGCCACTGCTGCCTCCACAGTGAGGCCCCTGGGCCCTGCCTCCTCCTCCCCTCAGCCCAGTCCCCTTTTCCCCTTGGCTCTGACCCCTACCCTTGCCCACAAGAGCAGCCCTAACTGAGCCCTAAGGCTTCCAGGCCATGGGAATTACAGCCTCACCTCAGCTCAGCACTCCCCGCCAATCCTAGCACTTGCTCAGGGGATCGAATCTCCCCTCGGCCCCACCACTAGAGGAGACTCTCCTCCAAGCCTCTCCACTCTACATATCAAGGATGTTCACAGTGACCCAGTGAGAGAGAGAGAGAGAGAGAGAGAGAGAGAGAGAGAGAGAGAGAGACTGAGAGACTGAGAGACTGAGAGACTGAGAGACTGAGAGACTGAGAGACTGAGAGACAGAGATTTAGAAAGATTGTTGGGGAAAACTACCTCTCAAGGACTCAGAACATAGCACCCTTTGGGCTGACTCAGCACACAGCATACTTCAAAAAACAGCACAAAGCACCCTGAGTAAAAGACTCACCCCAATGTGCCCTTTGAAGGACTTAGCATATAGTAGCCTTTGGGATGACTCAGCACACAGCACCCTTTGAAGGAGTGAGTCCATAGTACGCAGTGAATAGGACTCAGTGTATGGCACACTTTGAAAAACTCAGCACGTAGCACACTTTCCCAGGACTCAGCACATAGCACCCTCTGTTAAGACTCCATACACACTATCTTTTGAAGGGCTGAGTATATACCACACTTGGTAAAACACTCAGTGCACAGCACCCTTTGAAAATCTCAGCACATAGCACAGTTTTGAAGGACTCAGCACATACCACCTTGTGGAAGAACTCAGCACAGCACCATTTGAAAGACAGTACAGAGCACACTGTCTACAGGAGTCGGCACACAACACTCACCTCATCCCTCTCTTCTCAAGGATGCAGCACATTGCACCCATTGGGATAACTCAGTACATAGCCATCTTTGAAGCACTCAGGAAAAGTACCTGTGTAAAGGACTGGGCCCACAGCACCCATTGAAAAACTCATCTGTCCCTCCCTTCTCAAGGGGTCATCACATAGCACCATTTGGGATGAATTAGCACACCGCACTTTTGAAGGACTCAGCATAAAGTACATTGTGTAATGGACTCAGCACACAGCACCCTTTGAAAAACCCAGCACAGCCCACTCTTCTCAAGGACTCAGAACATAGCACCCTTTGGGATGACTCAGCACAACAGCATGGTTTATGAAGACAGAAAAACCACCCTATGTGGGAAGAAACCAGAAAACAGCATCCTGTGAAACACTCAGCACATACCTGTATGTCACAAGTTCAGCTGTCATTAGAGTTAGAGTGCTTTCTTCAGTATCATCATTCTTCAGAAACACTTCACAAATCCTACTAGTTCACATTTAGCTAATGTGTGTTTTATGGGGGAAGGTGAGCTGGGGGTCTTGAATTCAAAGCTTGGGCCCCTGTCTCTGAGCTCTTTGGTTCAATGCTAGAGCTCTACCACTTTGATTCACAGCTCCAATTTTGGTTTGTTTTTTTGGGTTGTTCTTTGACAGGCCTTATGGTGATCAGGAAGGCCAAGTTGGTGTGTCCATGGGCAAAGGCTCTTAGCTGGGCCTGGAGCTGACTTCTCACTTCTTGTGCCCGTGGAAGCAAGGCCTCCTGGAGCTCTCTTGGCCTAGGGTGGAACAGATCAGCTCTGGAATCAGCACTCAGGGTGAGCAAAAGTCAGGTTGGCCCCTGTCTCTTCCCCAAATTGAACTCTAGAGGACAATAGTCCCCCACGATGGCACAGGGACATATGTTCCACGTCTGGCCACCAGGAGGCAGGAGTTGTCCACCATAGGGATTTTATCGAGTTGTGTTTTCTCTTGTTTCCCTGGGGACCGCATCATGCTTTGAAGCCACCCTGGAGAGGAAAGTCCTTGAGACTTACCTACAATTAACCATCGAAAAGCAAGTGGGGCTGTGGCTCAAGTGGCAGAGCACTAGCTTTGAGCAAGAAAACTCAGGGATAGAGCCTAGGCCCTGAGTTCACACACACACACACACACACACACACACACACACACACACACACACACACACACACACACTCCACATGCATGCAAAATCAAAGATTTCTACACTGCAATCTTTGGGTATTCTCTACTTTTTCCCCACTGAGTCTGGTGGCTATTGGCCTAGGTGTTTGATGCATCCAACACCACCTGGCATCTTTAATTTTGGGGAACAGAATGGCTAGAAGGTCAGCCTTCCCCCATCTCAGCTCCTTGATTGGGTCAAGGTCTATCCAGGCCCTTTGGATCTCCTTTTACAGACTCGCCAAGATGCCTTCAAAAGGTATCAAATGCTGGGCACTGGTGGCTCATGCCTGTCATCCTAGCTACTCTGGAAGCTGAGATCTGGAGGATCACGGTTCAAACCCAGCCTGGGCAGGAAAGTGTGTTAGACTCTTATCATCGATGAACCATCAGAAAACAAGAAGGGGCCCTGTGGCTCAAGTAGTAGAGTGCTAGCCGTGAGAGAAAGAGCTCCGGGACAGTGACCAGGAAAAGATTTGAAGCCCCAGAACTGGAAGAACAAATCTTTATTGGAGGCTTCTTTTCCCTTTGAAAACGATTTTTTCTTTGTGATAAGCATAACATGGGCCTCTTCCCTGGCCACCAATAGGCCATTAGATGTCCCTTGAGTATGGAACACCTCCCAGCAGACTTTGCCCTACCCAACCCACAGTCAACCTTTCCCAAGACCCAGAAGATGGAGGCCTGAGAGAAAGGCCACTGGCCACCTACTTATGGTTGCTGCTGAGGCTTTGGAGAGTCATTATGTCACATACTCATCATCTGCATCAGTCTAAAGAAGAAAGGGAGGGAGCACTCCTCACCTGAGCCCATGAGCTGTGGGTGGATCTGGATGTGGGGTAGCTGCAGCAGGATGTGCTTTGTGGGGGAGTCCTCTATGGGGTTGTGAACCTCGATCTCTCCTCTGGCAGTTTCCACACTGTGTTGAAGTGGCAATTCTTCAAAACCTTTCTGCTCCTCCCTCATTTCACCCGCCCTGGAGCCTGGAGGCATTCAAAGAGGTGGCAGTGACAGAAGGCGCAGCCTGTGCTGGCATCTGGAGCCCGTTGTCCATGTCTTCCCCTGTGAGGAGTGACAGTGGCTCCCGCAGCTCTCTCCTCTTTTCCATCTTTTCCTAGGACAGCTGGTACACACGCTCATGTTTCTTCTGTCACAGCTCAGCCAGAATGAACATCTGCTCTTTACATGCCATGAGGGACTCCTCAACAGTGTGATGTGTGCCAACAGCTGGCTGCATCTATGTTGAAGATCACCCGCTGGACTATGGAAGTCCATCTTATCAGGCAGGTCATAGACAAAGTAGATTTTCTTCTCGGACACCCACGTGTCCCGCTTCCCATCCTCACACAGGCTGTGGTGCCAGCTCATGGGATGGAGGGCCTGTGGCTCGAGCTTTCTCTGGCACTGAGCTGCCAGGTGCACCAGTTACCCACAGTGGGCCTGCCACTCCTGCTGCAGGAGTTTCCCCCTGTGGATTTCAGCCACTAAGAGTGCTCACAAATCCACATTCCTCTCAGTTTGGGGAATGTCTCCATCCTCTGCAATGGTCATGTGGGGTGGGGGGGAGTTGACTCCTCACCTTGTGCTTCTCCAGGGTTTTCAACTTCACCTTCCCCAGGGAAAGCCAGGAAACTCAGCTGGACCTGCAGCCGCTCCTCCTGTGGTCTGATTGTTTTCAGGCACTTGAGAGTGTCCTGCCACTTTGGGGACACCACCTGGTCTCCCAGTTGGTCAGGCCATGCACTTGCTTCAGCTGCTCCAAGAGTTGGGTCTGCCTCTCTAGGTGCTGCTGCAGGGCCTCCTTCTTGGTGCTCAGCCGCTAATTGGAGGTGATGTGACACTCACAGGTGGCTCTGAGCTCCTGCAGCTGGGCCAGGGACTGCACCTGCTGGTCCTGAGATTCTTGGCTTTCTTTCTTTCTCAGCCACTTCTTTCCATTCCTCTATCTTCTCCTCTGTGTGGACCAGATGTTCCCGCTAGTGTTTCTTCACCTGCTGCTCTGTGTCCAGGATGCTGGTGAGCTCCTCCTTCTCACCGCTCACCCTCTGGAGAGCGTCCCTCAGCAGGACCAGCTGTTCCTCCAGTTGTCCATCACACACATATGCACATCATGGTGTCTCAGGGATCTCCTGCCAATCCTTGGCCTTCTCCTCCAGTCTCCACAATTGCTCCTGCTGCTCCACATTCTGGAGATGGAGACTCTGGTTTTCCTGGTCCGGGATGTGAAGTTATTCCTCCAGGTTTTTCAACTCCATCTGCGTGCAGTAGGCCTGGGCCTGCAACTGCCACTCGGCCTGAGCTGGGCCATGGTTCCTCCAGCCTGTTCTCTAGGCCAAACACCTGCCTCGCCCCCTCGCTCCCTCTCCTCAGTCAGTTGGTTCACCCGCTGGGTCAGCTGCTGGGCCTCCTCCTTCCACGTAGACCTCTCAATGCTCAGGTCTTCTGTGAAGGTGTCTTTCTCGAGATTGGCTGTGCTCACCAGTCAGCTCACGTTGTCCAGTAGTCTCTTCAGTAACTCATGCCCTACCAGTGCTTGTTGGACCTTGCAGATTCCTTTCTTCCTGTTGTCCAGAGCACTTCCAGCTTCTCCTGTAACTTTGAGTTCACTTGCTCCAGGTCATCGAAGCTTCTGGCATTTTACTTGAGCAGAAGGGTCACATCATGCAGCTGTTCAAAGAACATTTCAGTCTCATTCTGTGATCAGTGACCACAGAAGCCGACATCTTCAGCTCTGCCATGCACTGATCTGTGGCCTGCAGGCAGCTGGTGAGAGCTTCATGCTCCCTTTCTGTGTCATCAGCCGCCTGCTGCATGCAAGCGAGTGCACATTGTAAATTGCTCTCTGCCAAAACCAACCTCTGTATGGGTGCCTTGTGGATCTCTAGCTCCATTTTAGGTGCTACCTGCACCTAGGCTATCTTCTCCCTCTCTTTCTCCCGTTGATCCTGCAGGTCAGTCTTTTCCTGCTTCAGTGGTTGGATCTTGGCATAGAGTGCCTGGTTTCTTCTTTTGCTGGGGTCCAGGGTGGGCACCACGTGTCGGTAGCACCTCTACAGATCCTTGGTGGTATCAGGACCATTGACACTCTGGAACCTCGTGGCTGTGACTGTGTCCAAAGGCACGGGAGGCCTGTGGTGGGCATCACCTTTGGCCAGACCCTCCATTGAATCACTCTCCCTAGTGGTGTTTGTCTTGTGGATCCTTCCCTTTTTCATGTTCTTTGTTTTCTTGAATGTGGCAGGTCTGTCAGGAGGATTCTTCTACCGGTGTTCTGGCGGCAGTTTCATGCCCACAGCTTTCTCATGGAGTTTTACTGCTTCAGACATCTGAGCGCTGGGATGGGAAAGATGGGCTGGACATGTTCCCAGGCTCTGGGAAATCCTCTATTCTCCCACTCACTGATTAGGATGTCAATTTCGTACTCTACTCCAAGGTCGCCTGGAGTCTCTTGCTCACCACTTAGCCACCTCTACCTTCCTCAACTGCTGGTAATGGTGTCAACCAACAGAGGGAATCCTGGTGCTTCCAGGCAGCATGGAATGTGGGTGTGGCCGCCATTCTTGTATCCCATTGGTCAGAAAGAACCATGAAAGAATGGGGGTGTCAAATGTTTACAAACAAGACCACACTAAAGCTACCAACACAACTATGTTTATTGCAGCATTATTTACCATAGCTAAGATATGGAACCAGCCCAGATGCCCCTCAGTAGATGAATGGATCAAGAAAATGTGGTATATATACACAATGGAATTCTATGTCTCCATCAGAAAGAATGACATTGCCCCATTTGTTCGGAAATGGAAAGACTTGGAAAAAATTATATTAAGTGAAGTAAGCCAGGCCCAAAGAAGCATAGGTCCCATGGTTTCCCTTATATTTGCAATATCTAGTATATGTATGAGTCAAGCGGAAAAGGTCAGATAAAGTGAAGTTAGGAAAATGAACCCTTAGATATGTATTTTAATTTTTTTCTTTCATGCATTTGTTTCTAACTCATTTATACGATTATCTCTTTGTTGCTTTGTATGTCCCTCCCCCACAGTATAACCCCTGCTTTCACTATATTTGATGTCAGTATAACTTGTAGAGGAGATGGGGAAAAGCAAGTCGTTTAAGGATACAGGTGGACCTGTTGCAACAATGAGAAGTACAAGTTGTCATGTCGAAAACGAGCTTTACAATGTTGGTGCGGGGGGTGGGGTGGGGTGGGGGGGAAGGCGGGGTGATTGGGTGGAGGGGTTGGGAAGGGATGTGAAGGGTAAACAAAGGAGGAGGCGTCAATGCTTGATAAGAAATGTATGCATTATCCTGCCCATGTAATTGTAACCCCTCTGTACAGCGTGTTCACAAAAAAATAAAATAAAATAAGATAAAAATTAAAAAAAAAGAATGGGGGTGTGACCAGAATACTGTGATGCAGGCAAAATGGGCGGAGTCAAGATGAGAGCAGCCGCTTTTCCAGGAAAGTCTGTCTAATCCAGATGGGGACAAGAAGGTGACCTGCTTTAGCTGGATGGCTGCACAGATTGTTCTGTATGTCTGTTTGTTGCCAGTCCTGGACCTTAAACTCAGGATCTGGGCACAGTCTGTGAGCTGCTTTTGCTCAAGGCTAGCCCTCAACCTCTGGAGCCACATGGCTCTACTTCTGGCTTTGTTGGTACTGATGTTGGACAGGGGTCTCAAGGACTTTCCTGCCTAGGGTGACTTTGACCATCATCCTCCTATCACAGACTTGTAAGTATTAAGGAGGACTGCTGAGAGCCATTGGTGCCTGCCTAATCATTGGTCTTGCTGATGTTGTTGGACAGACCTGTGAGTTCCCTATCCTGCAGATTGAATGGTGGGAGCTGGAGCCCACAGTTTGAATCCTGTTCCTGCCACCTCCAAATGGCAGGAGATCCTAAGAAACTCATTCCTATCCATATGAATACCAATGGAAAGTGATATATGTCATGAATGAATGGGCAGTTCTTGAACGATTCTAGGATAAAATTATACACAATTATATCCTAGGACTCTGATCGATTTTAAGTAACACTTCATGAAGTATTTAAACAATCATATACATTAAATGGAGGCATAATGAAATATCTAAGAATTGGGTGTCACATAGAATGAAGGTGCCATTTTTTCTGCCAGGACTGGGATTGGAACTCATGGTCTGGGTAACTCTGTTGCACTGTGTGGGAAGGAGAAGCTCACCTCTGAGAAGTCAAGAAATTCAAGTCTGTTCCTTAGGCCTGAAATCGATCCCCAGCACTACAAAACATCTTTTTCATGTATATTTTATATACATTATTTATATTTACATACATATGTTGACTCTTTATTGCGTTCAGTGTAGTTATTCATTTTATTTTTTGTTTTATTCATGTATTGGCCATTTATTTTATTGAGTATTATGGCACATAGAGCATTGATTACATTGATTACATAGGATATAGGTCTGCATATGTATTCCACTTCATACCTAACACCCAGGACTTTCACAGAAAAAGAAAACATGTTACCATCAGCTTCTTACTCCATGATTCATTGTTTGGGAGTGCTGGTGTCTGAACTCAAAGCCTACAAGGCCAAATTTATGAATGGGTGAGTGTCAGCACACCATCCGGGACAAATTGAGCTTACAGGCAATTCCCAGCATCTGAGATCGAGCCCCTAGGGTTGACAAAATAAGAACAGATTGACATGTAGATGGTATTATGCTAATAAATATATATCTTTACAGAGTGCCAGAGATGTCAATACATTATTCAGTTATATAGACTACATTTCTACCAATTCTTGGGTATTTATTATGCCTCCATGTAATTAATGTTATTGTTTTAATCCTTAATAAACTATTAAGTAAATCAAGGTCCTGAAATTATTGTATCCCTGTAAGAAATAGTATTCTTTTAATGTTTCATATTAAATAAAATCAGTCTACTGAAATTATGATGTCTAATTTTATACGAGTAGCATTCACGATTAGCTCATTCAACTGTACATTCATAACATTCCATCGTTATTCCGATGGATGGGAATGAGTCTCTTAGGATCTTCCACTATCTGAAAGTGGCATGACTGGGATTCGAACTCTAGACCTATGTTCCTTTGCGGGACTATGGCTTCCCCAATAGCCCGCCAGCCTTCAGCAATGCAAGATGAAGTACCCTTTGGATCTCTGTCATTCAGACCCAGATGTTCATGGTGCAAAGGAAGAAAATGTAAAAATGCATTCATGCAACATTTTTTTTTTTGGTCGGTCATAGGGTTTGAATTCTGGGCATGGGTATTGTCCCTGTGCTCTTCAGCTCAAGGCGAGCACTCTACCGCTTGAGTCACAGCGCTACTTCCGGGTTTCTAGTGGTTTACTGGAGATAAGATTCTCATGGACTTTCCCGCCAGGGCTGGCTTTGAACTGTGATCCTCAGATCTCAGCCTCTTGTGTAGCTTGGATTACAGTTGTGAGCCACCGGCGCCCGCCTCTGTCACTTTTACTCTGTGCATATTTTTCCCACTTGCAAGGTTTGGAGATCTAGGATCCTAGTATCTGCTCTGGCTCCAGTGGCTGCACCCCAGCGTAGGATGATGGAAGCTGAGGCAGAGTTGCCATGACCTGAGTTTAAGACCTTGTTTCTCAAAATAAATAAATAAAAAAAAATAGCTCCCTGGCTTGCAATTCACGCTGTTTTTTTCTACCAGGCTTTGGATTTGAACTCAGGGTCTGAGTAACTCTGTAGCACTGTGGAAGTTCACCATGCTTGAAGACAAGAAAGTCGGGCCTGGTCCCTAGGCCTGAATTCAAGCCCCAGCCCTGGAAAACATACTATTTATATTCATTATAAAGATAGAATTTGTGACCTCAGGACCAATGGAATAGAATTGAAAACCCAGAAATGAACCTACAGACCTATAGCCATCTAATCTTCGATAAGGAAGCTAAAACAATAGAATGGAAGAAAGACAGCCTCTTCAGTAAATGGTGCTGGCAAAATTGGTTAACTACATGTAGAAAACTAAAGCTAGATCCTTATATATCACCCTGCACCAGAATCAACTCCAAATGGATCAAAGACCTTGAACTCAAAGCAGACACTCTGAAAACATTACAGGATGGAATAGGAGAAACATTAGGTCTCCTTGGCTCAGGCCGAAATTTTCTGAATAGAGACCCGGAAGCACAACAAATCAAAGAAAGGTTGGACAAATGGGATTGCATACGGTTGCAGAGCTTCTGCAGGGCAAATGACATAGCTAGCAAGATCAATAGAAAGCCCACCGATTGGGAGAAGATCTTTACTAGCCATACAACGGACAAGGGTCTCATATCTAAAATATACTTGGAACTCAAAAAATTAAACCACCCAACAACAAATCCTCAAAGAAACAACTGCCCAATAAATAAGTGGGCGAAAGACTTAAAGAGAAGCTTCTCTGAAGAAGAAAGAAGGATGGCCAATAGACACATGAAGAAATGTTCAACATCCCTAGCCATAAAAGAAATGCAAATCAAAACAACATTGAGATATCACCTCACTCCAGTTAGAACAGCAAAAATCAAGAACTCTAACAACAACAGATGCTGGAGGGGATGTGGACAGAAAGGAACCTTACTTCATTGTTGGTGGGAATGTAAACTTGTTCAACCACTTTGGAAAGCAGTATGGAGGTTCCTCAAAAGACTTCACATAGATCTCCCCTATGATCCAGCAATCCTACTTTTGGGCATTTACCCAAATGTTTACAAACAAGACCACACTAAAGCTACCAGCACAACTATGTTTATTGCAGCATTATTTACCATAGCTAAGATATGGAACCAACCCAGATGCCCCTCAGTAGATGAATGGATCAAGAAAATGTGGTATATATACACAATGGAATTCTATGTCTCCATCAGAAAGAATGACATTTCCCCATTTGTTAGGAAATGGAAAGGCTTGGAAAAAATTATATTAAGTGAAGTAAGCCAGGCCCAAAGAAGCATAGGTCCCATGGTTTCCCTTATTTGCAATATCTAGTATAGGTATGAGTCAAGCAGAAAAGGTCAGATAACGTGATGTTAGGAAAATGAACCCTTAAATATGTATTTTAATGTTTTCGTTTCTTTCATGCATATGTTTCTAACGCATTTATAAGATTATTTTTTTGTTGCTTTGTATGTCCCTCCCCCACAGTGTAACCCCCGCTTTCACTATATTTGATGTCAGTATAACATGTGGAGGAGATGGGGGCAAACAAGTCGTTTAAGGATTCAGGTGGACCTGTTGCAACAATGAGAAGTACAAAATGTCATGTCAAAACCAGCTTTACAATGTCGGTGGGGGGGTATAATTGGGTGGGGGGAGGGGGGAGGCTGGGAAGGGATGTGAAGGGTAAACAAAGGAGGAGGCTGCAATGCTTGGTAAGAAATGTATGCATTATCCTGCCCATGTAATTGTAGCCCCTCTGTACAGTATGTTCTCAAATAAAATAAAATAATATTAAAAAAAATAAAGATAGAATTTGTATTTACCTATAGATGTTCAGTCCATATACTGTTTGTTGTGGTTATTGATTGTATTTTTGTTTTATTCAACTATTTTCCGTTTATTGACTGTGAAGATATGCATTCCATTTATTATACTGATGACATCCCATCACATAGTATCTCAATTTGTAGATGTGTTCTCCATCATGTCTGACACCCAGGACTCTCAGAGAAAAGGAAAACAGGTGTCACACTTGGCTTATTATTCCACAATCCAGTTGTTTGCAGTGCTGGGATCTGAACTCAGGACCTAGCAGACCCAATTCAACACAGCATCCTCTAGCCAAGGAAGCTGCCAGGCAGTTCCCAGACCCTGAGATTGAGCCACAGGGGTGGACAAAATAGCCATACATGGATAGGCAGGTGGCAGTATACCAATAAATATATATTTGTATAGAATTCCAGAGACATCTACTTAAGATTCAATGACATCAACTACATTCCTACCAACTCTTAGGTATTTATTATGCTGCCATTGAAGGAATAGTATTGTTTTCATGCTTAATAACCAATTCATTAAGATCAATCAGCATCCTAGGATCATTGCATCCCATTTTAGATTAGATGATGCCCGCAGAAACTTATTCAATCATGAGTTTCCAAATATTCCATCGTTATTCCCGTGCATAGGAACAAGTCTCTTGGGAAGTCTCCCCACTGGTAGGTGTCAGGACCAGGATTCAATATTAGGGCCTTCGCTAACATATGGGCCTGTGGCTTCCGCAATAGCCCGCTAGCCTTGGCCAATGCAAAGTGAAGTAAACTTGTAGCCTTGTCATTCAGGCCCAGATTGGTCACCATGCAAAGGAATAAAATGTAAAAAATCCATTCTGCGGCTATTTTTCAGTGAGTGTTTTTATTTTCTCCTGCAAGGCTTCAGGGCCTAGGATCACAGGGTCGGCTATGTGCCCATGGCAGCCCACCAGCCTAAAGTGATCGAAGCTGAGGCAGAGTTGCCATGAACTGAGTTCAAATCGCTTGGATGGCAAAAAAATAAAATAAAAAAAATAATAAACCATCCGAGCTCAGAATTCACATCATTTTCTCTGCCACAGCTGGGATTCCAACTCAGACCTGGATAACACTATAGCACGATGGGTGAGGGGGAAGCTCACCCTCCTTGAAGACTACAAGGTCAGGTCTGCTTCCAGGGCCTGAATTGAAACTCCCACACTGGCAAAAATCATATGCCCACCTAATTCAAACATAGGATCTCTATTTACATACATGTGTGGAATGCATCATGCATTCAATGTAGTTATTCTTTTTATTTATGTCTTAGTAAGGGATGCATTTTGTATCTTATTGATTATTATGACAGTTATAACTGTGCTGGCAGGGATGAGAACTAATTCCCATGTCTATAGCATTGCTTAAGCCTTCTCCATCCTAGCTGAGACCCAGAATTTTCACAGGGCAGGAAAACAAGTGGACATATTGGATTCTCACATCTGCATTCCTCTTTTGGCAGTGTTGGGGTTGGAACTTAGAGCTTAGCAAACCCAATAGGAGAAAGGGTCAAGGTGAGGGCACCATGCTGAGAGCTAATAAGGAACTAAGCTCTTCCCAGGACCTGAGATCGAGCCCCAGGAGTGGGAGAGGGAAAGCACAATACTCATCCATTCATAAGCTGAAGGTAGTCAGCATATTTGTATACAGTAGGAGAGATGGTGACCTGTGATGGAATCCAATATACTCCATGACTACCGATTCTTGGATCTTTCCAGATGCCTCCATTTCATGACTGTGATGATTATGGTCAAGCTTTATCAACTCTTCATTGAAAATAATCGATACACAAAGAATCTTGCCTATCATTTCCTGCCACGCCTACTCTGGTGGAGTCTGCTTAGCATGGGAAACCTGCTTTTAGATCTGAGAATGGGGCTTTAAAGAGGCCTACCTCCTGGAAAGGCTGGCAAGCCCCTGGGAAAGATGTGTTCCTGTTTTCCTTTTCCTCGCTGTATAGGAGCGCCTATTAATCTTTTACTGTTCCTGCTGCTTGTTCTACTTACTCATGTTCTACGTTCCCTTATTCAAGGCTGTTTTGTTGACGACTCCAACATCCGATGACTGTCTTGAGAATATGACTAACTCACCAGAGTTAAGTGCTACCCTGAAAGCCCCTCTTATGGAGGCTAGTAGACAAGTCATAAGTAAATATAAAAGTATTGGGGGTTTCATGATGTCACTTCAGCAGAAGGAATTGTAAGAAATTTACAAGAAGCTGTAGGCAGGGCTAGAGCAGAAAGAGTGTATGGCTGTTGGAGACTTCCCTTTAATCCTGAAGCATATACAATAGACTCATATAGATATCCTGTGGATAAGAAAGATGTAGAGGGATATGTAGACCAAAAGCTAAATAAGATTCCTAAAAAGTCGGTAGATGGAAGGTAGCAATAGCTTATCAAAGGAAAATGATGGGATCCTCCATTATCTAGAGGACCCCAGAGACTTCCCCCAGATCCATAGCCTTTTACAGGTGTGTATGATAAGGATGGCAATCATTGGGAGAACTACTTAGGAGAAAGAACTTCCTATTACTCTCTTCCATTTACTGAGAGACTTGCTAGATCTAGACCTCTTTGGTGCTTACTATCAAAGAAGGAATAAGAAAGATCTTATGAGCCAGTTAAGGCCTCTATGGAGAAGAGTAAACGATTATGTGAACGGGTTACAGAAAAGACACTGTGAGCTTAAATTTGATATATGGCCAGATTTAACTAAGTATACTAAATATCATGATTTGGGCCACAAATTGGGGACCCTCTAAAGAATGGCAAAGAAGCAAAATTGCTTAAAAAAGATTTGAAACATATAAAGTACAAAACTAAACAAAACTAACTATGAAGTACTAGAGTTCATGCCTTTCTGTTCAGCCCTTGCCCATATGCTCTGGTTAATGGTTAATAGGTGATAAACATTGAAACCAATTGTATTTCTTAAAAATAGAGGTAAAGCCAAAAACAAGTGCCTATCGTCATAGTTCGTCATCCAAAAAACAAGATCAGGTGACCAGCTGGTGACCAATCACCCAAGAATGAAGCCTTACAACAAGATTGTGTAACCTTTTGCCCTTTCTCATGGAGACTTTTGCTATAAAAGCTTGTTATCCTCTGCAATAAATCCCACTCAGCACTCACTCCTCTTGTGTGTGAGTTGTCTGTTTGCCATCTCCCCACCTATTCCAGTTATCTCCACTTGGTGTCCTCAGTTGTCCCGACAGAGCTGGTCCGTGGCAATTTCCTAAGTGCATCCTGCAGAAAGTACTCATTCAAAGATGAGAATTCAACGACCCTTCCAAGTGCCGGAAACGAGTATATCAGGATCTTCCACCATTCCCTCAATGGAGGGGGACTGACCTGGAATCGACCTTGAGGTCTCCGATACCCCATTGCCCTTAGGCTTCCCCGAGAGCCAGCAGACCTTCAGTCACTCCAGGTCAACTTCACTCTGCAGGCCGCTGAGTTCGGACCCAGCATGGTCACCATGCAAAGGAAAATGAACATAAAAGGGCCAGGTGGAACTTCCTGCCACTTTTTTTTCCCCTAGCGGCTTTTTTTTTTCCTGCAAGCCCTGGGGTCCTAGAATCTGATGATGGGTTGTAGATCCAGAGGCTGCAGCCTAGGATGATTGGAACTGAAGTAGAGTTGCCACGACTTGAGTTCAAGATCTGAGTCTGTTAAAAAATATTATGAAGGAAGCACCCTAGCTCTGAATTCGCCCCATTTTACTGCCAGAGCTCGGATTTGAACTCAAGTCTGGGTAACTCTGTTGCACTGTGGGGGAAGGGGAAGATCACCATCCTTGAAGACTACAAGTTCAGGCCTGCTCCCAGTGCCTGAATTGAAGCCCCAACACTGGCAAAAATCATATGCCCACCTATTTTACACATAGGATCTCTATTTACATACATGTGTGGAATGAGTCATGCTTTCAGTGTAGTTATTTATTTTATTGTGTGTCTTAGTCAGAGATGCATTTTGTATTTTATTGAGTATGATGACAGATATAAAGGTGCTGACATGCATGACAACCTATTCCCATGTCTATAGAGTTGCCTGTGCCTTGTCCATCCTAGATGAGACCCAGGACTTTCACAGGACAGGAAAGCAAGTGAACTGTTATACTGCTCACATCAGGATTCATGTTTTGGTAGTGTTGTAATTTGAATTCAGAACCTAGCAGGCCCAATTGGCGAAAGGGTCAAGGTGAGGACACTGGCCTGTGAGCAACTGAGGAGCTAGACTATTCCCAGAACCTGACATTGAGCACCAGGGAGGGCCAGTATAGGCATAAATTCATAATTTAAACATAGGACCTCTATTGATATACATGTGTGGAATGCATCATGCATTCAGTGTAGTTATTCTTTTTATTTTGTGTCTTAATCAGGGATGCATTTTGTATTTTATTGCATATGATGACAGATATAACTGTGCTGACATGGATAGCAATCTATTCCAATGAGTATAGAGTTGCCTATATAGCATACTGTGTCCTACCTGAGACCCAGGACTTCACAGCACAGGAAAACAGGTGCAACAATGGGCTTCTGAAAGAAGCATTCATGTTTTGGCAGAGTTGGGATTTGAACTCAAAGCCTAGCAGGCCCAATTGGTGAAAATGTTAAGGGAAGGACACTGGCCTGTGAGAAACTGAGGAGCTAGGCCGTTCCCAGGACCTGACATCGAGCCCTAGGGAGGGCCAGGATAGGCATAAATTCATAATTGAAACAGGATCTGTATTGATATATTTGTGTAGACAGCATCTTGCGTTCGGTGCACTTCTCCTTAACTTGTGTCAAATTCATGGAGGTATTGTGTATTTTACTGAGTATGGTGACAGATATAATGTGCTCACATGGATGGCAACCTGTTCTCATGTTTATAGAGTTGCCTATACATTCATTCTCCATCCTAGCTGAGACCCAGGACTTCCACACGAGAGGAAAACAGATGCAACGACTGGCTTCTGACAACAGGATGAAACTTTTGTCAGTGCTGGGATTTGAACTCAAATCTGGGTAACCCCATTGCAATGTGGGGGAAGGGGAAGCTCACCATGCTTGAAGACTAGAATGTCAGATCTGGTCCAAGGCCTGATTTGAAGCCCCAGAACTGGACAAAATAACAAGCCCAACTCTTTCAAACATATCTCTACTTCCATACTGGGGTGGTATGCATCTTGTATTCATTGTAGATTTTTTTTTATTTTGAGTCTTATTCATGGATGTATTGTGTATTTTATTGAGTTTGGTAACAGGGATATCTGTGCTGCCCTGGATGCCAACCGATTTCCATGAGTAGAGAGTTGCCTATATAGCATTCTCCATCCTAGCTGAGACCCAGGACTTTCACAGCACAGGAAAACAGGCAACAATGGGCTTCTCACATCAGGATGAATCTTTTGGTAGGGTTGGGATTTGAACTCAAGGCCTAACAGGCCCAAGTGGTGGATGGGTCAAGATGAGCACACCAGCCTGTGAGCCACTAAGTTGATATGCCCTTCCTGGGACCTGAGATTGAGCCCCAGTGGGGGCCTTAATAGTCATCAATTCATAATTAAAACAGAGGATCTCTATTTCCATACATGGGTAGTGTAGTCATTGGGTTCGGTGTAGTCATTGTCTTTACATGGTGTCTTATTCATGACATATTCTGTATTTTACTGAGTATAGGATGACAGATACAACTGTGGTGACCTGAATGACAACCTATTCCCATGAGTCTAGAGTTGCCTATGCATTCTCCATCCTAGCTGAGACCCAGAACTTGCACAGTACAGACAAACAGGTGCAATGACTGGTTTCTCACATCATGGTGAATTTTTGGCAGTGCTGGGATTCGAACTTGGGGTCTAGGAGGCCCAAGTGCCCAATGGGTCCATGTGAGCACACCAGCCTGTGAACAACTAAGGAGCTGGGCCTTTCCCAGGAACTGAGATCTAGCCCTAGGGAGGCCACAATAATCGTCAATGCATCATTGAAACATGGGATGTCTATTCATATCCATGTGTGGACTGCCTCATGCAATGAGTGTAGTTATTCTCTCTATTTTGTGTGCTATGCATGGATGTATTGAGTATGTTCTTGAGTATATGATGACAGGTATAACTGGGCTGACATCGATGACAACCTATTCCTATGGCTACAAGGTGGCCCATGCAGTCTCCATCCTAGCTGAGACCAAGGACTCCCACAAGAAAAGAAAATAGGTGTAAACACTGGCTTGTCACATTAGGATGAATCTTTTGGCACTGCAAGGATCAGAAATTAGGGCCTAGTAGGCCCAATAGGTGTTTGGGTCCACGTAAGCACACCAGCCTGTGAGCCACTAAGGAGCTAGGCCTGCCCCAGGGTGGAGGTCCTGGGGAGCACAATAGTCATCCATTTATAAGCTCAAGATATTATGCAAATAAGTACATATTTGTACAGAGTAGGAAAGATGGCGAACTGTGATGAAATCCAATCTACCCTGTGACTACCAATGGTTGGATCTTCCACTATGCGTCTATTTCATGACTGTGATGATTATGTTCATGCTTCATCAACTCTTCATGAACAATAATCAATACCCCATGAGTCTTGCCTACCATTTCCTACTCGCATCCTGCAGGAACTACTCATTCAATCACATTCCATGACTCTTCCTAGGTCCGGAAACAAGTATTTCAGGATCTCCCGCCATTCCCTCAATGTAGGGGGGCTGTCCAGGATTTGAAATTGGGGTGTCTGTTGCCTGGTCAGCCTGGGGCTCCTCTGATATCCAGCAGGCCTTCAGCCATGCCAAGTCACCTTCAATCTGCAGGCCACCAGGTTCAGACCCAGCAAGGTCACCATGCAAAGGAAAATAAACAAAAAAGCATCAGGTGGAACTTCCTGCCACTTTTTTCTTCTCATGTCCATTTTTTTTGTTTGTTTGTTTTTTTCCTGCAAGCCCTGGGGTCCTAGGATCCAAGGATGGGCTGTGGATCCAGAGGCTGCATCCTAGGATGATCAGAGCTGAGACAGAATTGCCAAAACTTGAGTTCAAGCCCTGGGTATGGAAAAAAATTAAAAATTAAAAAAATATGAATGAAGCACCCTCGCTCAGAATTTGCGCCATTTTACTGCCAGAGCTGGGTTTTGAATTCAGGTCTGAGTAACTCTGTTGCGCTGTGAAGGAGGGGGCAGCTCACCATCCTTGAAGACTACAAGGTCAGGCCTGCTCCCAGTGCCAGAATTTGAAGCCCCAACACTGGCAAAAATCATATGCCCACTTACTTTACACATAGGATCTCTATTTACATACATGTGTGGAATGCATCATGATTTCTGTGTAGTTATTCATTTTATTCTGTCTTAGTCAAGAAAGCATTTGTATTTTATTGAGTATGATAACAGATTTAACTTTGCTAACATGGATGACAACCTATTCCCATGTCTATAGAGTTTCCTATGCCTTGTCCATCCTAGATGAGACCCAGGATTTTCACAGGACAGGAAAACAGGTGGACTGATGTACTGCTCACATCAGGATTGATGTTTTGACAGTGTTGTGATTTGAACTCAGATCCTAACAGGCTAAATTGGTGTAAGGGTCAAGGTGAAGACACTGGCCTGTGAGCAACTGAGGAGCTAGACCATTCCCAGAACCTGACATTAAGCACCAGGGAGGGCCAGGATAGTCATAAATTCATAATTTATACATGGGATCTCTATTGATATACATGTGTGGACAGCATCTTGCATTCGGTGTACTTCTCCTTAACTTGTGTCTAATTCATGGAAGTATTGTGTATTTTACTGAGTATGCTGACAGCTACAACTGTGCTGACATGGATGTCAACCTGTTCCCATGGTGGTTGAATTGCCAATATAGCATGCTCCATCCTAGCTGAGTCCCAGGACTTTCATAGAACAGAAAAAGTGGAGGATTGATTGGATTCGGACATCAGTATTCATCTTTTGGCAGTGCTGGGATTTTAACTCAATATCTAACAGGCCCAAATGGTGAATGGATCATGGTGAGTACACCCACCCGTGAGCCACTAGGGGGTTAGGTTGTTCCTGGGATCTGAGATTGAGCCCTGCTGGGGATCATTATTGATATAAATTCAAAATTTACACAGATGATCTCTATTTACATACATGTGTGGCATGTATCATGGGTTCAGTGTAGTTATTTTATTGTGTGGCATAGTCAGCGATGCATTATGTATTTTATTGGGTATGATTACAGATATAACTATGCTGACATGGCTGGCAACCATGAGTATAGAGTTCCCTATATAGCATACTCCATCCTAGCTGAGACCCAGGACTTTCACAGCACAGGAAAACAGGTGCAACGATGGGCTTCTCACATCAGGATGAATCTTTTGGTAGGGTTGGGATTTGAACTCAAGGCCTAACAGGCCCAAGTGGTGGATGGGTCAAGATGAGCACACCAGCCTGTGAGTCACTAAGTTGATATGCCCTTCCTGGGACCTGAGATTGAGCCCCAGTGGGGGCCTTAATAGTCATCAATTCATAATTAAAACAGAGGATCTCTATTTCCATACATGGGTGGGCAGCATCTTGGGTTCGGTGTAGTCATTGTCTTTACATGGTGTCTTATTCATGACATATTCTGTATTTTACTGAGTATAGGATGACAGATACAACTGTGGTGACCTGGATGACAACCTATTCCCATGAGTCTAGAGTTGCCTATGCATTCTCCATCCTAGCTGAGACCCAGAACTTGCACAGTACAGACAAACAGGTGCAATGACTGGTTTCTCACATCAAGGTGAATTTTTGGCAGTGCTGGGATTCGAACTTGGGGTCTAGGAGGCCCAAGTGCCCAATGGGTCCATGTGAGCACACCAGCCTGTGAACAGCTAAGGAGCTGGGCCTTTCCCAGGAACTGAGATCTAGCCCTAGGGAGGACACAATAATCGTCAATGCATCATTGAAACATGGGATGTCTATTCACATCCGTGTTTGGACTTCCTCCTGCATTGAGGTTAGTTATCCTGTCTATTTTGTGTGCTATGCATGGATGTATTTAGTATGTTCTTGAGTATATGATGACTGGTATAACTGGGCTGGCATGGATGACAACCTATTCCTATGGCTACAGGGTTGCCCGTGCATTCTCCATCTTAGAGGAGACCCAGAACTCACACAGGAAAGGAAAACAGGGCAATGATTGGCTTCAGACATCAGGATGAATCTTTTGGCACTGCTGGTATCTGAACTTGGTGCCTTGCAGGCCCAATAGGTGAATGGTTCCACCTGAGCACACCAGCCTGTGAGCCACTAAGGAGCTAGGCCCTTCCCAGGACCTGAGATCGAGGCCTGGAGTGAAGGGGGGCACAATCGTCGTCCACTTATAAGCTGAAGGTAGTATGCAAATAAGTACATATTTGTATAGAGTAGGAGAGATGGCGACCTGTGATGGAATCCAATTTACCCTGTGACTACCAATTCTCAGATCTTCACCAATGCCTCCATTTCATGACTGTGATGATTATGGTCACGCTTCATCTACTCTTCATAAAAAAAAATGGATACCCCATGAGTCTTGCCTATCATTTCCTACTCGCATCTTGCAGGAACTACTCATTCAAGGATGAGATGATCACATTTCACACTTCCTAGGTCGGGAAACGAGTATTTCAGGATCTTCCACCATTCCCAAAATGTAGGGGGTTTGACCGGGATTCCAACCCGTGGCCTCCGTTGCATGGTTGGCTGTGACTTCCCCGATAGCCAGCAGGCCTTCAGCCATGCCAGGTCACCTTCACTCTGTAGGCCAACGGGTTCAAACCAACATGGTCACTATGCAAAGGAAAATACATTTAAAAGCATGAGGTGGAAATTCTGGCTACTTTTTTCCCCTTCTGGTCATTTTTTCTTTCCTGCAAGCCCTGGGGTCCTAGGATCCGAGGATGGGCTGTGGGTCCAGAGGCTGCAGCCTAGGATGATTGCAGCAAAGGCAATGTTGCCTCGACTTGAGTTCAAGGCCCAGGTTTGGCAAAAAAAAATTAATAATAATAAAAATAAATAAATAAATAATTATGAATGAAGCACTGTCGCTCAGAATTCATGCCATTTTACTGCCAGAGCTGGGATTTGAATTCAGGTCTGGGTAACTCTGTTGCACTGTGGGGGAAGGGGAAGATCACCATCCTTGAATACTACAAGGTCAGACCTGCTCCCAGGGCCTGAACTGAAGCCCCAACACTAGCAAAAATCATATGCCCACCTATTTCACACATGGGATCTCTATTTACATACATGTGTGGAATGCCTCATGCTTTCAGTGTGTGTCTTGGTCAAGGATGCATTTTGTATTTTATTGAGTATGATGACAGATATAACTATACTGACATGGATGGCAACCAATTCCCATGTCCATGGAGTTGCTTATGCTTTCTCCATCCTAGCTGAGACCTAGGACTTTCACAGGACAGGAAAGCAGGTGGATCGATGGGCTTCTCATATCATGATTCATGTTTCCGTACTGTTGTGATTTGAACTCAGAACCCAGCAGACCAATTGGCAAAAGGGTCAAAGAGAGAACATGGGCCTGTGAGCAACTGAGGAGGTAGGCCATTCCCAGGACCTGGCATCGAGCCCCAGAGAGGGCCAGGATAGGCATAGATTCATCCTTGAAACACAGGATCTGTATTGACATATATGTGTGGACAGCATCTTGCATTCAGTGCACTCCTTCTTATTTTTTGTCTAATTCATGGAGGTATTGTGTATTTTACTGAGTATGGTGACAGATATAACTGTGCTGACATGGATGATGACCTGTTCCCACGGTTAAAGGGTTGTCTATGCATACATTCTCCATCCTAGCTGAGACCCAGGACTTCCACATGAGAGGAAAACAGGTGCAACGACTGGCTTCTGACATCAGGATGAAAGTTTTGTCAGTGCTGTCATTTGAACTCAGGTCTGGTTAACTCCATTGCACTGTGGGGGAAGGGGAAGCTCACCATCCTTGAAGACTAGAATGTCAGGCCTTGTCCAGGGCCTGATTTGAAGCCCCAGCACTGGACAAAATAACAAGCTCATCTCTTTTAAACATAAGATCTTTATTTACATACAGTTGTGGTATGCATCTTCCATTCAGTGTAGTTTTTTTTTTCGAGTCTTATTCATGGATATATTGTGTATTTTATTGAGTATTGTGACAGGTATATCTGTGCTGCCATGGATGACAACCTATTCCCATGGCTATATAGCATTCTCCATCCTCACTTAGGTGCAGGACTTTCACAGGACAGGAAAACTTCTCACATCAGGATGAATCTTTTGGCAGTACTGGGATTTGAACTCAGGGCCTAGCAGGCAAAATTGATGAATGGGTCAAGGTGAGCATATCAGCCTGTGAGCCACTAAGGTGCTAGGCCGTTTCCAGAACTTGAGCTTGAGCCCCGGAGTGGGGCTGGTGCATGATATTCATCCATTCATATGCTGAAACTTCTGTGCTAATAAATACCTATTTGTACAGAGTAGGAGATGTGGCGAACTGTGTTGGAATCTTATCTACCATGTGAGTACCAATTCTTGGATCTTTCCCAATGCCTCAATTTCCTGAATGTAAGTATTATTGTCACACTTCATGAAGTCTTAATTAAAAATAATCATTGTGCCAAAGATCTTGCATATCATTTCCTATGAGAATCATGCATTAACTTCTCATCTCCTCCCTAGACCTAAATTCAAGCACCAGCCCGAAAAACGTAACATTTATAGACATTTTAAATATATGATTTATACTTACATCTATATATTCAGTCTATATCATGTTTGTTGGAGTGATTCATTATATTTCATTATTGATAGATCGATTTAGCATTTATTTTATGGACTGTGAGTGCACCTATAACATTTATTATATTTATTCCAATCTATTCCATAGCATGTGGCTTTGCAGATATATTATGTACATCATACCTGACACCCAGTACTTGCACAGAAAAGGAAAACAGGTGTCACACATGGAATATTACACCAGGAAGAAACTTTTGGCAATGATGGGACCTAGACTAAGGGTGAGTGTCATCATGGCAGCCGCTAGCCCGTTCAACTGCCAAGTGGATCCCAGTATCTGGGATTAAGCCCCAGGTTTGGCCAAAATAGCAATAACTCTCTATGCAGATGATGGTATATAAATAAATATAAATTTAGATATTTAGATACTGTCAGAAATGTCTATCTGATATTCAATGATATATACTACATTCCTACGGATTCTCAGGTCTTTAGTGAGGACCCTATTTAATCGATAGTAGTCTTTTAATGCAAAATAAACTATGAATTTTAATCAATCTGTGTCCTGTGATTATTGGGTCTAATTTCATGCTAGACTGATTCATGAACTACTCATCCAACCATGACATTGATCACATTCCTCTGGTGTTCCTAGGGACAGGCAATAATTTTGTAGGCTCTCTAGCCCTTTGTAAGTGGCATAACCGGGATTCAAATTCAGGGCCTAGGGTCCAGGTTAGCCTATGGCTTCGCTGACAGCCTGACAGCCTTCAGCAATGCCAGGTGAACTACAGGTTGCAGCTGTGTCACTTGGACACGGGAATGGTCACAATGAAAGGAAGGGAAACCTGAGAAACTACTGACCATCTGCAGTTCACAGTTTTTTTGTCAATGCCATTTTCATTTTGATTTCCTGTCAGGCCCCGAGGCCTAGGATCCCAGGATGGGCTGTGGGTCCAGAGGTTGCACCATCCCAGCCTAGGGTGATGTTAGCTGAGGCAGAGTTTCCACGACCTGAGTTCAAGCCCTGTGATTGGCAAATAAATAAATAAATAAATAAATAAATAAATAAATAAATAAATAAATAAATAAACCTAAAAATAGTAAAAGGACTAATGAAGCTCCCTGGCTTGGAATTTGTGCCCCCCTGTTTTTTCTGCTAGGCCTGAGATTTGAACTCAGAGTCTGAGTTAATCTGGAGCACTGTGGGGAAAGGGGAACTTTACCCTCCTAGAAGATAAGAAATTCAGGACAGTTCTCTAGGCCTGAATTCTAGCCCCAATCCTGGAGAACGTAACATTTATAGTAATTTTTAGTATATGATTTATACTAACATCCATATGTTCAGTCCATATCATGTTTGTTGAAGTGTTTAATTATATTTTAGTATTTATTTATGTATTTACCAATTATTTTATTGATCCTGAGTACACCTATAATATTTATTACATTTATTCCAATCTATTCTGTAGCACATAGCTTTGCAGACATACTATATACATCATACCTGACACCCAGCATTTGCACAGAAAAGGAAAACAGGTGTCACACTTGGAATCTTACTGCAAAATGAAATTTTTGGCAATGCTGGGACCTGAACTGAGGGCCAACGAGGCTCAATTCATGAATGGGTGAGGGTCAGCACAGCAGCCTCCAGACCATTCAGCTGCCAAGTGGATCCCAGGACCTGGGATGGAGACATAGGTTTGGCCAAAACAGCAATACCTTTCTATGCAGACAGTGGTATACAGATAAATATATATTTAGGTATTTAGATACTGCTAGTGATGTCTATCTGGTATTAAATGACATATACTGTATTCTTACGGATTCTCAGTCTTTAGTGATGACTCCATTTAATGAATAGTATTCTTTTAATGCATAATAACTATGAATTAAAATCAATTTGTGTCTTGTGATTATTAGGTCTAATTTTATGCTAGACTTATAGATGAACTACTCATCCAGCCATAACATTGATCACATACCTCTGGTGTTCCTAGGGACAGACAATAGTTTCTTAGGCTCTCCAGACCTTTATACTGGCATGACTGGGATTCAAACTCAGGGCCTAGGTGTCCAGGTTGGCCTATGGCTTTGCTACCAGCCTGCCAGTCTTCAGCAATGCTAGGTGACCTACAGGTTGCAGCCTTGTCATTTGGGCCCAGAATGGTCACAATGCAAGTAAGGAAAATCAAGAAACCACCATCCATCCACAGTTTGTAATTTTTTTTCAGTGCCATTTTCATTTTGTTTTCCTGTCAGCCCCCGAGGCCTGGGATCCCAGGATGGGCTATGGGTCCAGAGACTCCACCTTCCCAGCCTAGGGTGATATTAGCTGAGGCAGAGTTGCCACGACCTGAGTTCAATCCCCGTGCTTGGCAATAAATAAATAAATAAATAAATAAATAAATAAATAAATAAATAAATAAATAAATAAATAAATAAATAAAATAATTTAAAAATATTAAAAATAGTTGGGCACCAAAGGCTCATGCCTGTAACCTTAGCTACTCAGGAGGCTGACATCTGAAAATCGTGGTTCAAAGCCAGTCAGAGCAGGAAAGTCCTTGAGACTCTTATCTCCACTAAACCACTAGAAAACCAGAAGTAGTGAAGTAGCGCTGTGGTTCAAGTGGTAGAGTGCTCTCCTTGAGCTGAAGAGCCCAAGGACAGCTCCCAAGGCCAGAGTTCAAGTCCCATGAACAATATATATGTATATACATACATACATACATATATATGTATATATATGTATATGTATACATATGTATACATACATATATATATATATATATATATATATATATATATATATATATATATATATATAAAACTAATGAAGTTCTCTGGCTTGGAATTCATGCCTTTTTTTTTTTCTGTCATGCCTGGGAATTAAACTCGGAGCCTGGGTAACTCTAATGCACTGTTGGGGACAGAGAAACTTAACTGCTTTGAAGACAAGGCCTGTTCCCTAGGCCTGAATTCATTCCCCAGCCGTGTTAAAGTAATATTCATCCACATTTCAAATAATGATTAATATCTACATGTGTTTATTGCATATTGCTTTGAGTGTATTTATTTTACTTTTTGTATTATTCATTCATTATTTTTATTGACTATTATTATACTTATGTATTAACTTGATTACATCTTCTGAGAACTATACAGATTTACATATGCATTATATATCTTACTTCAGACACAGGACATTCACAGAAATTCTATAGTAGATCATCCCATGCATAGAAAAACAGAATGAATACACCAACCAAAGTCTAATTTATCCCTAGGTACCCCAGTGGCTCACATCTGTAATCCCAGCTACTCAGAGGTGAGAAGTGGAAGATTAAGTTTTAAAGCCAATCCAAGCAGAAAAGCCTGAGAGATATCGTCTCCAAATAAATTGCCAAAAACCAGGCTACAGGGATGGCTGAATTGGTAGAAAATCAGCTATGAAAAACCAAGCCAAGAAAGAGCAAGCTGAGTTCAAATGCAGGGAAAGGGGGTTTGGGGCATAAAGGGGAGAAAACTCCTCCAAAAACAGAAAACAATCAACAGTACACAAATCCCACCTAATTTAGGGTACCAACCAAAGTGAAAAAAAAATCAACTTGTGCAGTTGAATAACTTTACATGAGCACATATGTTCTTAGGTACACTTCAAAGCTATGTTTTTAGTAATATATATGTATTTGTTAATAATGTACATATTATGTGTATATATATATATATATATATATATATATAATGTGTATATATATGTGAATAAACTAAGAAACCAACCAATGAATAAATACTTCTGAATTAGTGTCTTAATCATGGCATTATAAATTATTTGTACTAAAATTATATTCCAAGTTTCCTTCTTCAGAATCAATCTTTAAGACGTTTGTTCATGTGCTAGGCGTTGGAGGCCCATCCCTATGATCCTAGTTACTCAGGAAGCATAGATCTGAGGATGGTGGTTCAAGGCCTGATCTGGCAGGAAAGGCTGTGAAACCCTTATCTCCATTAAACCACTAGAAAACTGGAAGTGGCGCTATGGCTCAAGCGGTAGAGTGCACTCCTTGATCTGAAGAGCACAGGAATAATGCCCAAGACGAAGAAAGAAGTTTGTTCATACAAACTTCTAACATTCTAAGGTTAAGAAACTTTTCTTCCAGGGTCTTATGCTCTTTAGGCAACTACTCCACTGCTTGGCTACATCACAGTCCCAATGTTTTTGTTTTTCATTTTACAATCCAGTTTATTCCCAAAATGCTTACAAGTACCTACTCTCTTCACAGAAATGAGATTTTATTCACAAACCCAACCTTTTGTGGTATGACACCCCTAGTGTATTTCATGGTAGGCACTGAGGAAACCTCACACAACACAATTGCAGACAGTTTATAATTACAGAAATAACTCTAAATAGAAACAACATCAATTGCCAGGTGCTGATGACTCAGGCCTGTAATCCTAGCTACTCAGGAGGCTAAGATCTGAGGGTCACGGTTAAAAGCCAGCCCAGGCAAGAAAGTCCATGAGGCTCTTATCTTCAATAAACCACTAGAAAACTGGAAGTGGTGCTGTGGCTCAAAAGGTAGAGTACTCGCCTTGAACAGAAGAGCGTAGGGACAGTGCCCAAGCCCAGAGTTCAAGCCCCAGGACCAACTCCCCCCCTCAAAAAAAAGAAATAACATCAACTCTCCCAACCTTCTAGGGAGAAATGATGTCCTTATTTTCATTCTCACTCTTCATGGCAGATGGCCAAAATAGAAACACCAATGTGCTATGCTAAAATGTAAAAGTTTAAACCCCTTTTTTAAAAAAACTCTCATGTTTTAAAATCAAAATGTATCAAATAAAGGCAAAGTGAACTTTAAAAAAATATTAAAAATGCTAATGAAGCCCCCTGGCTTGGAATGTATGACATTTTTTTTGTCTGCAAGACCTGTGATTTGAACTTGGGGTCTGGGTAACTCTGTTGCACTGTGGGGAAACGGGAAGCTCAGTGTGCTTGAAGACCAGAAAGTCAGGCCTGTTCCCTAGGCCTGAATTCAGGCCCCAGCCATGGAAAACGTACTCCTTATATACATTTTAAAGATAGGATTGAACTTCCATACAGATGTTCATTCTATGTTATGTTTGGTGTGGTTATTCATTGTATTTTTTTGTTTTATTCATTTATTTTCCATATATTTTATTGACTCTGATGACACCTATACCATTTATTACATTGTTTACATCCTATCACATAGCATCTACATTTGCAGATGTGGTCTCCATCACGCCTGACACCCAGGACTCTCCCAGAAAAAGAAAACATTTGTCACACTCAGCTTCTTACTCCAAGATTAAATTTTTGGCAGTGCTGGGATCTGAAGTCAGGGCCTAGCAGACCCAATTCATGAACGGGTGAATGTGAGCACGGCAGCCTCTAGACAATGAAGCTTTCAGGTGGTTCCCACATACTGAGCTCGAGTCCCATGTTTGGCCAAAACAGCGATACATGGATCGCCAGATGGTGGTATACAAATAAATATATATTGGTAAAGAGTGCCAGAGCTGTCTATCTATTACTGAATGACCCTTACTACATTCCGACCAAATCTTAGGTATTTATTATACTGCCATTGAAGGAATATTATTCTTTCCATGCTTAATAAACTATTAATTAAGATCAATTGGGGGCTGGGAAAGTGGCTCAGTGGTAGACCGTTTGCCTTGCATGCATGAGGCCTGAGTTTGATTCCTCAGCACCACATAAGCAGATAAAAGAAAAAAGCTGGAAGTGGCACTGTGGCACAAGTGGTAGAGCACTAGCCTTGAGCTGAAGAGCTGAAGGACAGTGCCCAGACCCAGATTTCAGGCCCCATGACCCCCTACCCCCCCAAAAAAGATCCATCAGCATCCTAGGATTATTGCACCCAATTTTAGACTTGACTGATGCACAAACTACTCTTTCAATCAAGTCTCTTGTGATCTCCTGCCATTGGTAGGTGTCAGGACTGGGATTTGAAAATGAGGCCTATGTTGACAGGTCGGCCTATAGCTTTCGTGATAGTCCACCAGCCTTCAGCAATGGCAGGTCAGGTCCACTTTGCAACCGAGTCATTGCAGACCCAGGATTATCACCATGCAAAGAAAAAAACGTAAAACCCCCAGCCTTCTGCAGCTTGTGACTTTTTGTGCTGTCCCACTTTTTTTTCATCCTGTAAGCCCTCTGGTCCTAGGATCCCAGGATCGACTATGGGTCTAGAAACTACACCTCAGCCTAGGGTGATCACAGCTGCGACAGGGTTTCCACGACCAGAGTTCAAGCCCCATGGTTGACAAAAATAAAAACAATAAATACAAAATTAATTAATTATTTAACTAAATAAAAAAATAAATCTCCCTTGTTTGAAATATCTGCTAGTTTTCTTTCCTAGCCTTGGATTTGAACTCAGGGTCTTGGTATATCTGTAGCAATGTGAGGGAAGGTTCAGAGTTGCCAATACTTGAGTTCAAACCCCATGCCAAGCCAAAAATAAAAAATTAAGTCACTGACCATGGCGGGGGGAGCAGTTGTGGATATTAGAGGTCAGGGATGGTAGGGGGAAAACAAAGGAGAAGGCAACAATGCTCAATAGGAAATGTACTCATTACCTTGTACATGTAACTGTAACTCTCAGTACAACATTTTTACAATTAAAAACGTGCAAAAAAAAAAGAAACAATGTAATGATCAGAGAAGCATTTGGGGGGTAAGGGAAGGATGTCTAAATAGCTGTACAAAATTCTACACTGCTTTGCTTTTAATGCTCAGTATGAAACTGAATAAACATAACTGCTTCCATTAAAAAAATCAAGTCACTGTCTTGGAACTGGGCCAGTATTTCTGCCATTGCTAGGATTTGATTGCATCGCCCAGTAACTCTTTTGCAACAAGGGTGAAGGTGAAGCTCACTGAACTTGAGGAAAAGAAATTCAGGCTAGAGTTCCCAGGAACTAAATGAAGACCCTGCAATGGAAAAAATACTTCCATACATGTGTAATATATGATATATACTTACATATGTATGTTTATTACATATTATTATTTTTATTATTGATTTTGTATTTATTATTTGATTCATTTATTGTTTATTGTATTTAGTGTTATTATACACATATTTTTACATGTTGTACATGTATTATAAAAATATACAAAATAAATTAGGACATTGACTCATTTTTCATTAATACTACATTAAGTGTTGAAACATAATACATAATTAAATGAAGGTATTTGTCACAGTCTTAACATGTTTAGAATCTGTTCCCAGTATGAGCCTTGTCTTATTTATCTATGGCCATCTTCCTATACGGATTTCTTTACATGACTTATACTCAGAAGCCTTTTCTTGAGAATAGGCAAATTGAGGGATAAAATTGCAAGGGTGGGGTTAAAATATGGCTTAGTGATAAAGAGCTCACTCAGCATGCATGAATGCCAAGGTTTGAATTCTCAGAGCCACATACTCAGAAAAAGCCAGAAACTGTGGAGTGGCTCAAGTGGTATAGCGCTAGGCTTGAGAAAAAGAATCTCAGAGACAGTACCCAGGCCCTAATTTCAAGCCCCAGGACTGTCAAAAACAGTAGGCCAGATGCCAATGGCTCACTCCTGGAAACCTAGCTACTCAGGAGGCTGAGATTTGAACACCACAGTTCAAAGACAGCCTATGCAAGGAAAGCCTGTTAGACTCTTATCTCCAATGAACCACCAAAATACCTCACATGGCATTGTGGCTCAAGTGGTAGAGTGTTCACCTTGAACTGAAGTGCTCAGGGACAGTGCCCAGGCTTGATACAAGACACACAACTGGAAAAAAAGTGAGGATTAATTAAAGTACTTTTCCTACTTTCTAATTATGAGAACATTCTGTGGAAAATGAACACAGATGTACACTAGAATTGGAGTCAGAGCTCAAGGTTCAAGTGTCCACATCCATATACCCAGCCTCTCTGACTCTAGCATTATAACTTTGCATACTACAGGGTTCTGAAAGGTCCAATATTGAAGGGATTAATATGATCCCCAAGCCCTTTGTGATAAGCAGTTGACTTGTATTGTCAATTTCATTACAGTTCTGAAGCTAGCAGAGCACCAGTAGCTCACGCCCATCACCCTAGCATAGGAGTCTGAGGTCTCAGTATCACAGGCTGAAGCTAGCCAGAGCAGGAAAGTCTATGACACTCTGACTTCCTCTTCTGAAAGGTTAGATGTTCAAGAGCTTCCTCTGTTTCGCTTGGTGATGAGAAGTTACTCACACTCTAAATATTCTTAGAATTCTTGAGCTATAGAAGCAAGAAAGAAACATCATTGACCCATCCTGGGTTCAAATGAAGTTCTCAGGATCCAAGCCTTAGCCCTGTTGGCAGGAAGAACTCCAATGAAATGCTATATTTGAAGGACAGAAAACAGTTTTAAAAGCTGGACTAGGTGAAGAGTCCTAGGACTGCAGGATTAGGAGGCAGAATATACACACTCAACAGGGAAGTGAGCTGCAAAACGACTTCATTCATTCCAGGCACAGCCAGAAATGGGGGGAAACCTGAAATATTTGTAGACTTACACCAGGGTCAGGCTTTTCTCATCCTCTTCAAACAACAACTAATTAACCTTCCTCTCTCAGGTGAACCGAGCTTCAAGCTATCATTAAGTTCATAATAGTGAGCCAGTTTAGTGGGGGAGAGGGCAGGAACAGAGTAAAAAAAACATGCTCTCTGGTCTTAGGGAGTGAGTTTTTGACTCTCCAACTGTCAGATTTGAAGGCCCTTCTTCTACATCTTCCAGTCCATTCTCCTTCCTTCATTCTCCACATCATTAATTCAAATCCCTAGTCCAAGGAGAGGCAGGGCCCTTTCTCTACTGTCTCCAAGCACCTGAGTTAGAACCTGGCAGTGCCCGCTTGGCTCTGGGGCCTTCAGCTGCCTGAGAAGTGGGACAGAGACAGTCTTCTTGCTCTGTGGTTGTTTGAAGGTGATGCTGGTGTCCTGGCACACTGTAGAAGGCCTCACGACAGAATTGTTGCCTTCTTTCCTTCTAACGACCAAGACCAGCTTCATTTATCATCTATCTATCTATCTATCTATCTATCTATCTATCTATCTATCTATCTATCTATCTATCTATCTATCTATCTATCTATCTATCTATCTATCTATCTATCATCAATCTCCATATCTACCTACCTACCTACCTAGCCAGCTAGGTATCTTTTTGCCAGTTCTTGGGTTGAACTCAAGGCCTGGGTACTGTCTATACCACTCTACTACTTGAGCCACAGCATCAATTCTGGCTTTTTCTGTGTATGTGCTGTTGAGAAATCAAACCCAGGGCTTCTTGCATGCTAGGCACTCTCTCACTAATCCACATTCCCAGTCCCCTCATCTTTTCTTAATGGTAGTTTTTACCTAAGCATGCTTCCATTTCACGTTTAATTTTACATTTAATTTTCTGAATGCCGGTTACTACTATGAAACCTGGTCTTCTATTTCCCTGCCTCATTTGTGGCCATTCATGCATTGGCCTCATAATAAAATGTAAATAAAGGCTGCTAAAAGCTTAAGTATGCATCATATAAAGACACAGGCCAGGAACCCTAGAAGAGAAAAGCAATAGGCCTGAAGTGAAGAGAATGATGTAGTATGCAAAATGAACATATCTGAAAAATAAATCAGTAAATAAAAGCAGAAGCATTACATGTGCTCTGTTTGCATTCAGGGAGGTAATTTACACACATAAGTAGGTAGGGCACTGATTCATAAACTTGGCCTCCTCTTTTTGAATTTTCTTTTTGGCCATCCCAGGGCTTAAACTCAGGGCCTGATGCGTTCCTGAGCTCTTTTGCTCAAGGCTGTGGCTCTACCTCCACCACAGCTCCAGGCATCTGGTTGTTAATTGGACATAAGCACCTCCCAGTCTTTCCTGCCTGGTCTGGACTGTATCTCCCACTCAGCTTGTTCTCTTAAAGCTCGAGCTCTACCCTCTGGGCCACTGCTCCACTTCTGGTTTTCTGGTGGTTTATTGGAGATAAGAGTCTCACAGACTTTCCTGGTCGGGCTGCCTTTGGATGGCGATCTCCTGAGCGGGTTTCCAGTGGCTTTTCTCAGGGATTCACCGAGGAGCCTCTCCATACAAACCCTTAATCTAAATCTCAGGAGGTACTAGAGAAAACAGAAACATGCAGTTGTTTCTAGTATGCTCCAGATACTTAAGGTTGGAGACACAAAACACTCATAATTATTAGATCATTTTATAGGCAAAAGGAGCAATGCAGACAGTATGAAGATCACTCCAGCTTTGGTCCTCTCATCAATTCAGCTCAATGCTAATTGATGGAAATGGCATGTCCTGTGGACATATGCTCCCAAATCCTGTGACACTCATTTCTCACTTTTGGCTTCAAATCTGTGACCAGAGAAGATGAGGAGAGAAAATTCTTCTCAGAGAAAGCAGCTATAAAGAATATTGGGGTAGTTTACTCATAAATTCAAACTATTGGAATGATACTGTTAAGAAGTCAGATTGTCCAGATTAAAAAAATGAAGAAGAAAAGTAAGGCAGTGTCTGTGTAATCCCAGCTTCTTAGGAGGCTGAGATGTAGAGAATATTAGTTTGAATCCAGCCAGCATAGGAAAGGAAATGACACTTTTATTTCTAAGAGATCCCAGAAAAATCCAGAAGTGAGCTGTGACTCAAGATTAATGCACTACCCTTGAGCAAAAGGAGCTCAGGGACAATGTCTAGGCTCAATGTTCAACCCCTGGACCTACCTGCCCCCAATAGAGCCTATACCTCCATGTCTTTGTGTATGTCTGGATGTATTCCTATAGGCAAAGCTCCAGAGTAGATATGATGAATGGCACCAAGTTAGGAAATTTGTTTTCAATACAATGATTTCATAACACAGAGACTACTTTTATGACAATCTATGTTCCAGGGCTCCCTTCACTGTTCCCAGTGTAGCCTGAGGGTTTCTCTGCATCCCAGGCCTGCTGGAAGAAGTCTCTCTCATTGTCTGGACAGGCAGACAAAAGGCCTCAGTCCTGTACAGCTTTGTAACAACTCCACATCTGGGCCAATTAGTGAGGATGACTGTGTGTGTGCTCTGAAGGCCAGGAGAAAAAGGCCTCTTTGTACTCCAAGCTATCTCTCTTCCCAGTGCTCTGTTTTGACAAGAAGCCTTCATTTGTGCCACCTCCCATGGCAGGCCAAGTTCCCTGCACTTATCCTGCCTTTGTGAGACTATATTCCAGTGCTCAGATACAGTGCTCAATATAATTCAGAAGTCCTTCTTGCAGACAACTAGGGCACTGAACTTAATGAAATGTTTCATTGCCAGCGATAATGGGCCTATGATACCTCTCCTTGGTTTTCCTGAAGCTTGAGAAATCCAAGAACATGTTGGATATCACAAAGCTTCCTGTCATCTAGGGCTGGTGAAGATCATCTGGTTCTGAAACCTTTGACCTGTATTAATTGGGCCTTGGATGGCTAGGTTTGGAGGTTGAACACAGGGCCTTGGTGCTGACCATAAGTTCAGTGGAGAAGTCCAGTGCTTTACCATTTTGTGTCACAACTTCACTTCTGGTCTATGTGTGTGTGTGTGTGTGTGTGTGTGTGTGTGTGTGTGTGTGTGTGTGTGTGTGTGTGTGTGTGTGTGTGTGTGTGTGTGTTTGTGTGTGTGTGTGCATCTGTGTGTGTGTGTGTGTATGTCCATGTGTGTGCGCGCATACAGTCGTGGAGCTTGAACTCAGCACTGTACCTAATTTCTGTTGTACAAGGATAGCCTTCTCTCACTTGAGCCACAGAACCACTTCATGCTTTTTCTAGTGATGTTGTCCTGAGTAATCAAGCCCAGGGTTTCATATATGCAAAGCATTCTACCCCTAAGGCACATTCCCAGCTCTGTACTTCAGGTTTGTTAGATTGTTTCTGGTTTTGGGGTTTTTTTTTATGTTGTTGGTTGTAGGAGTTGAAGTCTGGGACTGGGTGCTGTCCCTGAGCTTTTCAGCTCAAGTCTTGTGCTCTATCTCTTGAGCCACAGCACCACTTCAGGTTTTCTGGTGGTCCATTGGAGCTAAGTGTCTCAAAGACATTCCTGCCCAGGCTAGCTTTGAACCATGATCCTTAGTTCTCATCCTCCTGAGAACCTAGGATGATAGTCATGAGCTGCAAGCATCAAGCTTCCACTTAATGTTTCTTAGTGGTGAATTGGAGATAATAGTCTCATGGGACTTTTTGTGTCTGGGATAATTTAGAACTCAGATCCTCAGATCACAGCTTGCTGAGAAGGCAGGATGACAAACCTCATCTATCGACCCCTAGGCCATGGTAGTCTGCTGCAAGGGGATCCTTGGCTCCATGTGGTGGAGTGCTAGCCTTGAGCCCAAGAGGTAAGGGTCAAAATCTAGGTCCTGAGATCAAGGTTCATGACTGAAAAGACAAACAAACAAAACAATGGTCTGCAGGAGACAACTCACTAGTCTTCAGTTATACTTAATTTTGTTCCTTCCATGGAGATATATCTGAGCCTCAATATTCTTATCTGCTTAAGCATCTCAGTTGTGGAGCTCTTACAAAGACCAGATGAAAGAATGCACCCTGTGAAGGACATAGCACATGACACAGTTTGAAGGACTCAATACACAGCATCATGTGAAAGACACAGCACCCAGAACCCAATTCAGGACTCAGCACACTGCAACCTGTGAAAGACTCAGCACATAGCACCCTGTGCAGTACTCAGCATAGAGCACCTTATGAAGGACTCAGCACATAGCTGTATTCCACAAGCTGTCATTAGAATCAACGTGTTTTCTTCAGTATCACCATTCTTTGAGGAACATTTCACAAACCACACAAGTTCACATCTAATGGTTTAGTGGAGTGTTTTTTTTGGGGGGAGGTTACCTATGGGGCTTGAACTGAAATGTAGGGATACTGTTCTAATAACATTTGTTCAAGGCTACAGCTCTACCACTTGGAAGAGTCTCACAGACTTCCTGCTAGGGCTGGATTTTAAAGCCGGTGAGCAGCTAGAATGACTGAGGTAAGCCATCAGCGTCTGGTTCGGTGGAGCTGGGTTGCAGTGATTTACATCTGGATAAGTCAGGTTAGGTGGCAGCTGTCAGCACCAGACTCCTAGCTTGCTCTGTGATGAAGTATTTGAAGTCTTGACCTTCTATAGTTGCAGTTAGAACAGTCTACCTTTTTTGGCAGCAGTTCTGGGCCTTTAGTAAGGGCTTAGCCACTCTCCCCAAGCGTTTGTGCTCCAGGCTAGCACACAATTGATTGAAAGAAAGCAGAAATTCTGGTTTTTCTTTTTATATGGTACTGAGGAATGGAAGCCAGGGCTTCCTGCTTACTAGGCGAGCACTCAACCACCGAGTCCCAGGAGTGCATGAGGTATAAATAGAGATTGCTGTATATAAATATTATATATACAAAAAGAAAGATGTGGGCTGGGAAGGTGGCTCAGTGATAGAGCGCTTCCCTTGCAAGCATGAGGACCTGAGTTCAATTCCTCAGCACCACATAAGCAGGAAAAAAAAGCCAGAAGTGGTGCTGTGGCTCAAGTGGTAGAGTACTAGCCTTGAGCTGAAGAGCTGAGGGACAGAGCCCAGGCCCAGACTTCAGGCCCACGACTGGACCCCCCAAAAAAATAGAGAGAGAGATTTATGCATATTATTAAATTATAGCTAATAGTACTACCAATGTTAGGTATTAAATGATGTCTCCATTTAATTATATATCCCAGTTGAACAATTAATAAAACATTAATTATTACTCAATTTACTGTTATTGTTTATCATATATGTACACACATCCATACATATAATTACATATTTTATAGAATGAGATCTCTATTTATAATTAATTTATGCATCATGTGTTACTACCAATTATTAGGTATTTAACTATGTCTCCATTTACTTTTCATTCTGTTAATGCTTAATAATATATTAATTAAACTTAATCCATGTCCTATAATTATTTTGTCTAATATTAGCCCAGAATGATTCGCTACTAATTCAATCCATTTTTCATTTATTGTAGTGACCATTTTTCCACCTATGACATTTTTACCTTTATGACATTCTATTACATAGTATATAGATTTGCATACGAATTATACATCCTACCTGACACAGAGCAATTTCATAGAAAAGGAAAATATGTGTCACTCTTGACTTCTTACTCCAAGATTGCATTTTTGGCAGGGCTTGGATCTAAACTCAGGGCCTAGAAGGCTCAGCTCATGAATGAGTGACTGTCAGCACAGCAGCCTGTAGCCAATTCAGCCGATGAGAATGAGCCCCGTATGTTGACCCCATATTGTGCTTAGTGAAGTTATGCATTTTATTTGTTGTTTTATTCATTTATTTACCATTTATTTTATTGACTGGTATTACACATGGAATATTTATTACATTTATTACATGGGATATAGATTTGCCTATGTATGAAACTTCATACCTGACACCCAGTCGCTCACAGAAAAGGAAAACATGTGTCACCAGTGCTTCTTACTCCATGATTCAATTTTTGTGAGTGCTGGCATCTGAACTCAAAGCCTACAAAGCCCAATTCATGAATGGGCGAGTGTCAGCATGGCCAACCTGGGCCATATGGAGCTGACAAGAAGTTACCAGCACCTGAGATCCAGCCCCAGGGGTTGACAAAATAAGACAGATTGACATGCGGATGGTAGTACACAAATAAATATAGATCTTTATAGAGTACCAGAGATGTTTATATATTCTTCAGTTATATAGACTACATTTTTAACAATTCTTGGGTATTTATTATGCTCCCATGTCATTAGTATTATTGTGTTCATTCTTAATGAATTATTAATTTAATCAACCACTGTCACAGAACTATTGCATCCATGTAATTAATAGTATTCTTTTAATGTGTCAAAATATTCATTAAAATCCATCAGCCTCCTAAAATCACTACTTTTATAGTAGTATCATTCAGGAACAACTAATTTAATATTGACATTCATAATCTTCTATCAGTATTCCTATGAATAGGAATGAGACTCTTAGGATCTCCCACCATTGTTAGGGGTCAGGACCGGGCCTCGACCACAGGGCCTACGTTGCCGTGTTGACCTATAGCTTGCCTGGTAGCCCACCAGCCTTCAGCAATGTCAGGTTACAAAACTTTTCATCAATGTCATTCAGACCTAAGATGGTCACCTTGCAAAAACAAAAACAAAAACAAAAAAAACAAATGTAAAACAGATAGCCATTTGCAAGTTGCCAGATTTTTATCTGTGTCATTTTATTTATCTTTTTCCTGTAAATCTTTGGGGCCCAGGAACCCAGGTTCAGCTGTGGGTCCAGTGGTTGGACCCCAGCCTAGAGCGATCAAAGCTGAGGCAGAGTTGCCCCAACCTGAGTTCAAGCTCTGTGCTTGACAAAATAAAAATAAATAAATAAATAAATTCATTAAAAATATTTATAAAATAATGAGGCTTCTTAGCTTGGAATTCACACCATTTTTTCTGCCAGGCCTGGGATTTGAATTCAGACTTTGGGAAAATCTGCAGCATTGTCGGGGAAGGGAAAGCTCACCATGCTGGAAGACAAGAAAGTCAGGCCTGTTCCCAGGGCCTGAATTCAAGTCTTAGCACTCAAAAAATAATATTCATATACATTTTAAATACATGATTTATATTTGCATACACATGTTTAGTTATATTGCGGTTAGTGTAGTTATTCATTTTATTTTATTTTTATGTATTTCTTATGTATTTTAGTGAGTATGATTACACATATAACATTTTTTACATCCTATTACATAGGACATAAATTTGCTTATGTATTATACATCATTCCTGAGACCCAGGAATTTTGACACCCATAAGGAAAACAAGTGGGACAATTGGCTTCTTCCACTAGGATTAAGTTTTTGGCAGTTCTGTGATTTGAACTCACAACCTAGCAGGCCAACTTCATGAATGGGTCAATGTTAGCACACCAGTCTGATGCAAATGAAGTTTTCAGGCAAATGTCAGGACCTGAGATGAAGCCCTAGGAGTGGCCAATATATAAAAAGATAGATATGTAGATTGCAGTGTGTGTGTATTTACATATGAATATGCATCTATAAATAAATGTATACAGAGAGAAACAGACATTTATGTAGAATCTAGTGGATAACTCTATATAAAGTGATGTCTACATCTTATTTTTATATATTCTATTACTACCAATTATATATTCTATTACTACCAATTATTTGGTCTAATATTATGCCTCCATTAATTAATCACGGTACAAGTTATTAATTGAATTAATCAATGATATATATTTATGCATACAATATTATACTAGAAAGACTAGATAAATAGTAATTCAATTTGTACATGTCAAATATTATATTAATGTTCCTATAGATAGGAACGAGATTCCTAGGATCTTCAGCTGTGTGTAGGTGGCAGTCCGAGGATAGAACTCACGGCATAGGTATCTGGGTGGGGCTTAGGCTTTACCAACAATCTGTGAGCCTTTGGCCATGCAAGGTCACATACAATTTTCAAGCTGAGTCATTGAGACCCATGGTGGTCACAGTGCAAAGGAAACAAAGGTAAAATGGTTGTGTAATACCTGCTGGTTTTTTCCTCATCTATATTTGTTGGTTTGATGTATTTTTGCCAGTGCTGGGAGTTTAACTGGGGTCCTAGGATGACTAGATCATCTGTGGGTGTAAATGCTGCAAACCAGCGTAGGGTAATCATGGGTTAAGACACAATATGGTGCTTCCTTGAGAAAAAGGAACTCAGGGACAGTGCCTGGGGTCACAGTTCAAGCCTCAGGACCTGCCACAAAAATAGAGCCAGTAACTCTATGTGTCTGTGTATGTATGCATGTATTTCTATCAGTGACCATCTAGAGTTGCTGTGAAGAAAGGTTTGAATGGAATGATTTCACAGCACAGGGAGTGCTTTCAAGACAGTGCATGTTCGGGGGCTCCCTTCACTGTTCCCAGAGTAGCCTGAGGACTTCTGTGTACCCCAGGCTGCTGGAGGAAGTCTGCCTCATTGTTGGAACAGGTAGACAAAAGGCCTCACTCTTGAACAGCTGTGTAACAAACAATTCATCCGGAACAATTACTGAGGATGAGCAATGAATGAGGATGAGGGCAGACTCTGAAGGCCAGGAGGAAAAGGCCTATTTGTACCCCAAGCTATCTCTCTCCCTAGTGCTTTGTTTTGACAGGAATCCTTCATTTGTGCTGCCTCTCGGGGCAGTCCAAGTTCCCTGCACTCTTCCTGTCTTTGTTAGACTATGTTCCAGTGTTGAAACAAACTGCTACAATTAATTTAAGGGTCCTTCTGGCAGAAAACAAGAGAGCTGAACCTAATGAAAAGATTCCTAATTGGCAAAGGTGCCTCCCTAGTTTTCCGGATGCTAACTCTAAGCATTTGTGCAAAATCACAGTGCTTCCTGTCATCTAGTGCTGGTGAAACTAATCAGGTTTTGAAACCTTTGCCCTCTCTTAGTTGGGCTCTGGGTGTTTATATTTTGGGGTTGAACACAGGGCCAGAGTGCTGACCATGAGCTCAGAGCAGAAGCTCTTTTCTTTACCATTTAGTGTCACAGCTTCACTTACGGTATCTTTGTGTGTGTGTGTGTGTGTGTGTGTGTGTGTGTGTGTGTGTGTGTGTGTGTGTGTGTGTGTGTGTGTGTGTGTGTGTAAACACCAGTCCTGGAGCTTGAACTCAGTACCTCAGCTCTGTACCTGAGTTTCTCCTGTATAAGGATAGTGCATTACAACTTGGGCCACAGAACCACTTCAGGCTTTTTTTTTTCTAGGGATGTAGTACTGAGGATTCAAACCCAGGGTTTCATACATGCAAAGCACTCTACCTCTAAGAAACATTCCCAGCACTCCACTTCAGGTTTCTTTCTTTCTCTCCTTGTAGTTGGAGGAGTTGAAGTCTGGGACTGGGTCCTCAAGTCTAGCACTCTACCACTTGAGCTACAGTGCCCCTTCAGGCTTTCTGGTGGTTCACTGGAGATAAGTATCTCAAGGAATCTCCTGCCCAGGCTGGCTTTGGACTGTGATTCTCAGCTCTCAGGATCCTGAGTAGCTAGGATGACAGGCATGAGTCACCAATGCCCAGCTTCCACTTCAAGTTTCTAAGTGGTGAATAGGAGATGATATTCTCATGGGACCTTTTGTTTCTGGGATTGTTTGGAACCCAGAACCTCAGCTTCCTGAGAAGGCAGGATGACAGACTTCAGCTAAAGACACACTTTGCTGCAAAGGTGTCCTTAGCTCACAGGTAGAGCACTAGCCATGAGCCCAAGAGGAAAGTCAGTACCTAGGCTCTAAGTTGAATGTTCATGATGGAGAAAACTAAACCAAACAATTGTCTGCAGGAGACAAGTCAGTAGAGTTCAGTATATACATAAATTTGGACCTGCCTTGGGGACATATCTGAGCTTCAACTTTCTCATCAGCACAATCATCTTACTTGTGGAGCTCTAACAAGGACCAGATGAAAGAATACACCCCATGAAGGGCTCATAGCATAGCACCCTGTGAAGGACTCGGCATACAGCAACCCGTGAAGGACTCAGTACCCAGCATCCCAGGAAGGGCTCATCACATAGCTGTATCCCACAAGCTGTCATTAGAATTCGGGTGCTTTCATCAGTATCACCATTCTTTCAGAAACACGTCACAAACCACACAAGTTCACATCTAACAATACAGATGGGTGGTTAATGGGGGGGAGGGTCGTCCGCTTCGGGGATCTCACTCATAGGTTGGGGGTACTGTCCTAAGACCTTTTCCTCAAGGCTAGAGCTCTACCACTTTGAGCCACAGTTCAGAGTCTCACAGACTTCCTGCCAGGGCTGAGTTTTCAACCCACCAGTGTCAGATCTCATCCCCCAAGCAGCTAGGGGTGAGCCAGAAACGTCTGGCTAAATAGAGTTGGTTTGCAGCAGTTGACCTTTGGCTGTCAGGTTAGATGGCAGCCATGAGCTTCAGACCCTCAGCTTGCTCTGTTATGAGGAATTTGAAGTCCTAGCCTTCTATAGTTTCAGTCAGCACGTTCTAACTTGATTTTTTGGTGCTGGAGTGACAGCACCACTTCTGGCTTTTCTGTGCATGTGATAGTGTGGAAACAAACCCAGGGCTTCATACATACTAGGTGAGCACTCTACCACTGAACCCCAGGAGTGACAAGTGGAAACTTAGATATGTAGATTGTTTTATATATACATATATATGCATAAAACAAGAGGGAGATGTCTGTATATTATTAAATTATATATACTATATTACTATTAATTATCGATAAATTATTTCTTCCTTTATTTATCATGGTTAAATACATAATGAAATATTTATTGAAAATTAGTCAATGTACTATGATTATTGTGTATAATTTTAATATAATCATATACTAAATACTAATGAAATTGTTACTTTTACAATATTCCATTTATATGGATGACTATTGGAATGTGTTTCTTAGGATCTCCTGCCATTTGTAGGTAGCAGTCCCCGGATCCGAACCCCGGACCTAGGTTGCTTGTTTAGGCTGTGGCTTTCCTGATAGCCCACCAAACTTCAACAGTGCAAGGTCATGTACACTTTTCGGGTCCTGTCATTTAGACCCAGGATGGTCACAATGCAAAGGAAAAAAACAATGTAAAACCGCCAGTATAAAACTTCCCAGTTTTATACTTCTCCTTTTTTCCCCATCTTTTTTTTTTTTTTTTTTTGGTCTGTTGTGGGGCCAGAAGTCTGGGTCTGGGTGCTGTCCCTCAAATCTTCAGCTCAAGGCTATCGTTCTACCACTTGAGCCATAGCACCACTTCCGGCTTTTTTCTGCTTATATGGTGCTGAGGAATCCAACCCAAGGCCTTATGCATGCAAGGCAAGCACTCTACTATTGAGCCACCTTCCCAGCCCCTCACTTTTTTTTTTGCCAGTCCCGAGATTTAAACTTGGGTCCTGGGATCTCAAGATGGGCTGTGGGTCCAGAGGTTGCACCCCAGCCTAGGATTATCAAAACTGAGGCAGAGTTGCTACTAGCTGAGTTCAAGCCCCGGGCCTGGCCAAAAAAAAATAAGGCACTGGTTTGGAATTTACACCATTTTTTTGCAGGCCTGGGATTTGAACTCAGCGTCTGGGTATCTCTGTGGCACTCTGGGGGACAGGAAGCTCACCGTCATTGAAAACAAGAAATTCAGACCAATTTCCAGGACCAAATTCAAGCCACAGCACTGGAAAAAATAATATTCATGTATGAAATCTTTTTACATACATGGGTTTACCCCATATGACATTTATTATCCTTATCTATTTATTCTTTATTTTACTATTATTACATATATAATATTTATTTCATTAATTACATCTTTATCACATGGATATATTTGCACATGGATTTTACATCATACTGAGACCCAGGACTTTTACAGAGAAGGAAAAAAAATATGTCAAAATTCGCTTATTACTCCACCTATAAATTTTTGGCCATGCTGGGATATGAACTCACAACCCACAATGCCCAATTCATGAAAGTGTCAGTTGTAGACAAAGCCTTTGGCAAATTGAGCTGCCAGTCAGTTCTGAGGACGTGTGATCAAGCCATCATAGTGGCCTAGATTTAGATATAGATATAGATAGATAGATAGATAGATAGATAGATAGATAGATAGATAGATAGATAGATAGATGTGTAGTTTGCTCTCTCTCTCTCTCTCTCTCTCTCTATTTATATATATATATATATGAGAGAGAGACAATATGAGGATATTGAATAATATATATTGTGAATTATTAGTTATTAAATTAAGCCTCCATTTAATGAAGTATCATGGTTTAATACTTATTAAAGCATTAATGTAAAAGTAGTCAGTATTCTTTAATTAAGAGAATCATACCATGGTGCTAGAATGAAAGACATAATCCAATACTTTTTGTGTGGCATTCTTTAGGAGAATCATGAACAACTGTGAAATTTAATTGTTACTTTTATGACAGTCCATTAAGCATTCCCATGAATAGGAATGATTTTTTCAAGATCTCCCTCCATTTGTAGGTATCAGTCCTGGCATTTGAACTCCAGGCCTCGGTAGTTTACTTCGAAATGCAAACCATTAGTATGACACTGTGAAGATTTCAGATTGTCATGATAAAACAAAGAACATCAAGAATAAAAGAAAGCCAGGTCTCAGAGGCTCATGCTTGTAATCCTAGCTCTTCAGGAGGCTGAGAGGTAGAGAATGGCAGCTTGAATTCAGTCGGGACAGGAAAGTTCAGGACACTCTTATTTCTAAGGGATCACAGGAATATAAACACCCATGAGTGGGACTGAAACTCAAGGGCAGAGCACCACCCTTGAACAAAAGGAGCTCTGGGAGAGTGACTAGGCTCATAGTACAAGCCCCGGACCTGCTAAAAAAGAAAAAGTAGTAAATCCATGTCTCCCCATGTATGTATGCATGTATTTCTATTGGTAAAGATCCAGAGTAGCTATGTTGAAAGGCACTCAGCTAGGAAATTTGCTTTGAATAGAATGATTTCATAGCACAGAGAGTGCTTTCAAAACAGTGCATGTTCCGGGGCTCCCGTCACTGTTCCCAGTGTAGCCTGAGGGTTTCTGTGCACTCCAGGCTGCTGGAGGAAGTCTGCCTCCAGGTCTGGACAGACAGACAAAAAGGCCCCCCTCCTGTACAGCTGTGTAACAAACAACTCCATCTGAGCCAATTAGTGAGGATGAGTGTAGGCAAAATTTGAAGGCCAGGAGAAAAAGGCTTCTTTGTACTCTAAGCTATCTCTCTCCCCAGGAAGCTTTCATTTGTGCCACCTGCTGTGGCAGGCCAAGTTCCCTGCACTTATCCTGTCTTTGTTAGATTATGTTCCAGTATTGAAATAACCTGCTCCAATTAATTCATGGGTCCTTCTGGCAGACAATAAGGGAGCTGAACCTAATGAAAAAATTCCTAATTGGCAATGGTGCCTCCCTAGGATTCCAGAAGCTTGCTAAATCTAAGCACTTGTGCAAAATCCCAAAGTTTCCTATCATCTAAGGATGGTGAAGTGCATCAGATTTTGAAACCTTTGACCTATCCTAGTTGAGCCCTGGATGGCTAGCTTTTGGGGTTGAACACAGGACCTGGGTGCTGACCATGAGCTCAGAACAGAAGCTCAGTGCTTTACCACCATTTGGTGTCACAGCTTCACTTCTGGTATCTGTGTGTGTGTGTGTGTGTGTGTGCATACACTTGTCCTGGAACTTGACCTCAGGACCTGAGCATGGTTCCTGAGTTTCTCCTGTACAAGGGTAGCACTTTACCACTTGAGCCACAGGGCCACTTCAGGCTTTTTTCTAGTGATGTGGTACTGAGGATTCAATTCCAGGGATTCATACATGCAAAGCACTCTAACCACTCCTCTTTTGGTTTGTTTGTTTCTTTTCTTTTCTTGTAAGTTGGAAGAGTTGAAGTCTAGGCCTGGGTGCTGTCTATTCTAGAGCTTTTCAGCTAAAACCAAGCACTCTACCACTTGAGCTACAGCACCCCTTCAGGTTTTTGGTGGGTCACTTGAGAGAATTGTCCATCTCAAGGAATTTCCTGCCCAGGCTGGCTTTGGACCATGATCCTCAGCTCTCAGGCTCCTGAGTAGTTAGGATGACAGGCGTTAGTCACTGGTGCCCAGCTTCCATTTCAAGTTTCTAAGTGATGAATAGGAGATACTAGTCTCATGGGAACTTTTGTGTCTGGGATAGTTTAGAACCCAGATCCTCACATCTCAGTTTCTTGAGTAGGCAGGGTGACAGACCTCAGCTACAAACACCTAGATCATAACTCTCTGTTGCAAAGAGCCATGGGGAATGCACTGAAAATTTAGGGGTACTGTTCTAATGTCTTTTGCTCAAGGCTAGAGCTCTACTACTGTGAACCACAGCTCAGAGTTTCACAGATCAGCCCCCGAGTATCTTGGATGACAGTGGTGAGTGAACCAGCAACTTCTGGTTCCGTGGAGCTGGGTTGCAGTGATTTATCTCTGGCTAAGTCAGGTAAGATGGCAGCTGCAAGCACCAGACTCCATGCTTGTTCTGTGATGAGGTATTTGCAGTACTATCCTTATATTGTTGCAGTCAGAACATTCTATTTTATTTTATTTTATTTTGGTGCCAGTCCTGGGTCTTGAGAAAGGGTCTAGACACAGTCCCGAAGCTTTTATGCTCAAGGCGAGTGCTCCACTGCTTAAGCGACAGCACGACTTCTAGATTTTTCTGTGCACAAGGGAGTGAAGAATCGAACTCAGGGCTTTGTACATAGTAGGCGAGCAATCTACAAATGAGCCCGATGACTGACAAGTGTATGAACACATAAATATGTAGATTGATAGATAGATAAATAGATGCATATATATATATATAGCAAGAGAGATATATACTAGGAAATTGCATATAAAATATTATTACAAATTATTGGCATTTAAATTATTCCTTCTTTTTTTAAGTAACATGATTGAATAAATAATAAAGTATTAATTGAAAATTAGCCAATGTAGTTTTATATAATCATACACTAACTACTATTTTAATTGGTACTTTTTTTCTTTTATTTTACATTGTGAAAATACTGTACAGAGGGGTTACAATTACATGGGCAAGATAATGAGTAAATTTCTTATCAAGCCTCTTCCTTTTTGTTTCCCCTTCCTATCTTTTCCCCTTCCTATCTTTTCCCATTCCTCACCCCCCCACGCAATCATCGTTCCAAGCACCCCCCCTGCCACAGTTGTAAAGATCATATTTTGACATAATGACTTGTACATTTCATTGTTGCAATGGGTCCACCTGTATCCCTATTTAAACAATTTGTTTTTTCCCTTCCCCTCCACAAATTATACCGACATCAAATACAGTGAAAGCAGGGGTTATAAAGTGGGGAGGGACATAGAAAGCAACAAAAAAATAATCTTATAAATGTGTTAGAAACAATCACATGAAAGAAAAAACACATTTGAATACATATGTTAGGGTTCATTTCCGGGAAATCAATTTATTTGACCTTTTCTGCTTAACTCAGACATATACTAGATATTGCAAATGAGGGAAACCATGGGACCTATGTTTCTTTGGACATGGATTACTTCACTTAATATAATTTTTCCAAGTTTTTCCATTTCCTAACAAATGGGGCAATGTCATTCTTTCTGATGAAGGCATAGAATTCCATTGTGTATATATACCACATTTTCTTGATCCATTCATCTACTGAGTGGCATCTGAGCTGGTACCATATCTTAGCTATGGTAAAAAATTCTGCAATAAACATAGTCGTGCTGGTAGCTTTAGTGTGGTCTTGTTTGTGAACATTTGGGTAAATGCCCAAAAGTGAAATTGCTGGGTCATAGGGGAGCTCTATGTGGAATCTTTCGAGGAACCTGCATACTCCTTTCCAAAGTCATTGAAGAAGTTTACACTCCCACCAACAATGCAGTAAGGTTCCCTTCTGTCCACATCCGCTCCAGCACCTGCTGTTATTATAGTTCTTGATTATAGCCTTTCTAACTGGGGTGAGGTGGTATCTCATGTTCTTTTGATTTGCATTTCTTTAATGGCTAGGAGGTTGAACATTTCTTCAGGTGTCTATTGGCCATCCTTCTTTTCTCTTCAGAGAAGTTTCTCTTAAAGTCTTTAGCCCACTTATTTATTGGGCAGTTGTTTCTTTAAAGATTTGTTTTTGGAGGATTTAATTTTTTGAGTTCTAGGTATACTTTAGATATGAGACGCTTGTCCACTGTATGACTAGTGAAGATTTTCTCCCAATCCGTGGGCTTTGATTGATCTTAATAGCTATGTCCTTTGCCATGCAGAAGCTCTGCAATTTCATGCCATCCCATTTGTCCAACCATTCTTTGATTTGTTGCTTTTCCGGCTCTTTATTAAGAAAATTTCAGCCTGTGCCAAGGAGACCTAGGGTTTCTCCTATTACACCCTATAATGTTTTCAGAGTGTCTGCTTTGACTCTGAGGTTTTTGATCTTTTTGGAATTGATTCTGGTGCACGGTGATATATAGGGATCTAGCTTATTTTTCTAAAAGTAGTTAACCAATTTTGCCACCACCATTTACTGCAGAGGCTGTCTTTTTTTCATTCTATTTTTTTAGCTCCCTCATCGAAGATTAGATGGCTATAGGTCTGTAAGTTCATTTCTGCGTTTTCAATTCTATTGCATTGGTCCTGAGGTCTGTTCTTGTGCCAGTATCAAGCTGTTTAGATTACTATGGCTTTGTAGTAGAGTTTGAAATTTGGTATTTATATTCCTCCAGTACTGTTCTTTCTGTTGAGGATCATTTTTGCTATTTGGGATCGTTTGTTGTTCCATATAAATTTTTGGAGTGCGTCTTCTATTTCCTTGAAGACTGAGGTTGGAATATTGATAGGTATCTCATTGATAGACAGCCTTGGGAAGTATTGCCATTTTCATGAGGTTGATCTTTCCAATCCATGAGCATGGGAGTTTTTGCCACTTTCTAAATTCTGTTTTGATTTCCTTTTTCAACTTTTTAAAGTTTTCATCATAGAGCTCCTTCACTTTTTTGGTTAATTCCTAGATATTTTATTTTTTTGTGGGGCTATTACGAATGGAGTTGATTTCCTAATTTCAGCCACACTTTTCTCATTGTTGGCATACAGAAAAGTCAATGATTTTTGAGGGTTAATTTTATATCTTGTTACTTTGCCAAAGTTTTGAATCAGCTTGAGTAATTTGGGAGTGGAGTCTGTGGGATTCTTTAAATACAAGATCATGTCATGTGCAAAGCGGGAGAGTTTTACTTCTTCTTTCCCTATTTGGATCCCATTTATGTTTACATCTTGTCTTATTCCTGTAGCTAGGTATTCTAATACTAGATTCAAAAGAAGTGGAGAGAGTGGACCTCTTTGTCTCGTTCCTGAGTTAAGAGGAAATGGCATTAATTTTTCACCATTAAGAATAATGCTGGCTGTAGGTTTGTCATATATTGCCTTTATTGTATTGAGGAATGTTCCATGGTTTCCTAATTTTTCCAACACCTTCATCATAAAGCAGTGTTAGATCTTGGCAATTGCTTTTTGTGCATCTATTGAGATAACCATGTGGTTCTTATCCTTGCTCCTGTTGATGTGATGAATTATATTAATTGATTTGCATATATTGAACCAGCTGTGCATCTCTGAAATGAATCTTGTTTGATCGTGGTATATGATTTTTTGGATGAATTGTTGAAGTTGATTGATCAAAATTTTGCAGAAATATGACATTTATTACCCTTATTTATTTAGCATTATTACATATATAACATTTCTTTTATTACATCATATCACATAGGATATATGTAGATATGGATTATACATCATACTGAGACCATGGACTTTCACAGAAAAGGAAAACAATGTGCTAATATTGGCTTCTTATTCCATGAATAAATTTTTGGCCATGCTGGGATTTCAGCTCACAGCCTAGAATGCCCAGTCCATAAATGGGGTCACAGTCTTAGCAGACCAGCCTCTGGCAAACTGAGCTGCCAGGAAGTTCTGAGGACCTGTGATCAAGCCACAGGAGTGCTTGATATTTAGATAGATAGACAGATAAATAGATAGATAGATAGATAGATAGATAGATAGATAGATAGATAGATAGATAGATATAGAGACATGTGTAGATTGATATACATATATATATATATATACAAAGAGAGGGACTGTGAGGTAATTAAATTATATATATTATTACCAATTATTACTTATTAAATTATGCCTCCATTTAATGAAATATTACTGTTGAATACTTATAAAAGTATTAATTAAAAATCATTCAATACCCTTAATCATACCATGGTGCTAGAATGGAAGACATAAATCCAATATTTTTTGAGTGGCATTCTAAAATAGAATCATGAATCAACGGCACATTTATCATTTTTATAACATTCCGTTAGCATCCACATGAACAGAAATGAGTTTTTCAGGATCTCCCTCCATTTGTGGGTGGTAGTCCTAGCATTTGAACTCCAGACCTCGGTAGTTTACTTCGAATGCAAACCATTGGAATGACACGGTGAAAATTTCAGACTGTTAAAATTGAAAAAATAACAAGAAGAAAATAAAGTAAGGTGCCATTGGTTCCTGCCTATAACCCTAGCTCCTCAGGAGGCTGTGATGTAGAAAATGCCAATTTAAATTCAGATGGGATGGGAAAGTCTAGGACACTCTTCTTTCCAAGAGATTACCAGAAAAATAAACATGAATGGGGCTGTGACTCAATGGCAGAGCGCTACCCTTGAGCAAAAGGAGCTCAAGAGCAGGGCCTAGGATCATAGTGCAATAGAGTACCTGCCCTCCCCCAAAACGGAGGCAATAACTACATGGATCTCTGTATGGATGATGGGCATTCAGCAGGTTGCCCGGTCCCCAGCCACCCCAACCTGGTCAAACTGGGACAAGCCCTCATAGAGTACTAAGTATGAGCCAGCAGCTTGAACAAAGCACCCTCTGCCATTTAATAACTGAAGACCTGAAGGCTTTGCCTGGGCTATTGTGTGCAACGGGTGCATAATGTTCTGTCTGAGGCATCCCATTGGGACACTTTGCAGCCAGCCACTGCTTCCAGAGAGTCCACAGTCCCTAGGTTGGAGGAGTTGTCCAAGGTTCTCTCTGCATCGTCTCTATCCCTGTGTAGGATGTGAGCCTAGACCTCTGGGGCCTGGTGGCTATCACTCATCTATCATTCTTCATTGCCAAGTCAAAAGCTAGTCCCAAATCTTGGCATAGACATGAAATAATCAGCTATTTCTACGCCAAAAGGGGTAATTCAATAAATCCCACTCTCATAATTCCCATTACAAGTGGGCTGCAAATGTAGCTTAGTGATAGAGTGCTTACATAGCACAAACGAAGCCCTGAGTTTCATTCTTTAGTACCACAGAAACAGAAAAAGCCAAAAGTGGCACTGTGGCTTAAGTGAGAGAGTGCTAGCCTTGAGCAAAAGAAGCTCAGGAACATACCCAGACCCTGAATTCAAGCCCCAAGACTGGCAAAAAGAAAAAAAAAGTGAGTCTGGTGAGACATATTCTTCTGGGACACAGAGGAGGGCCAAGGTTATAGGTAAGAGGTAAGGTAGAAGGCAGGTGCTGCTGGCTCACCCCTGTAATCTTAGTTACTCAGGAGGCTGAAATCTGAGGATCCCAATTACTAACAAAAAGTCTATATGAGACATTTTTCTTCAATTAAACACCCAAAAAGTGAGAAGTAGAGCAGTGAGTCTAGTAGAAGAGTGCTAGCCTTGAGCACAAAAGCTCAGGGTTAGTACAACGTCCAGACCATAAATTCAAACATTAGGACTGGCACACACACACACACACACACACACACACACACACACACACACACACACACACGCGGGCATGCTCACGTGGGTGCACACATGCACATGCACATGCACACACAACAAACAAAGATAGAGCATTTGCCAGTCACCCTGCACAAAGTTTTGTCTATAGCAACTCAATAATAAAAAAAAGAGAGAAGGGAAGGAAAAATTTACTCCAGGAGGTGATATAACCAGTGCCAAAATTCCACAGGAGTTCTAATGTATGGAACCGGACAGAGAGCCTCAGGCAGAAGGTCCATCATGGGCAAAGGTCCTTATGTGTCATATGGAGCAAGTGGTGTAGGTGGAATGAAGGTTCTGTGGCTTCAGACATTCTGGCAGAACATTCAAGGCTGGATCAAGGTTTGTTGAGACACAGGTAGGGCAAATGGTGGGTTCCCAGAATGGGGCCCAGGGGGAAGATTAGCTTGGCTTTTCACCATGGACTCCAGCCATTTCCTGTGGCTGGAAGCCTATTTTTCACACCTCCTGACCCTCAGGCCTCCTTTGCATGGAGGATTCAAGGCAAACACAGGGAAGAATGCTTGCTTAAGAAAAGCTTCTAGCACAATGCCAGAAGTGGCTCAACCCCTGTAAATCCTAGCTACTCAGAAGACTGAGATCAGAGATCATGAGTCAAGCCAGCTCAGGTGAGAAAAGTTAGTGAGACTGTTCTTGCAGATTAACTACAAAAGCCAGAAATGGAGCTGCGGCTCAAGTGGTAGAGTGCCAGACTTGAGGGAAAAAGTTAAGAGACCAGAGTCCAGACCCTGAGTTCAAGCCCCAGCATTGGCACCTAAAAAAAATAAAGAAAAGCTTTCAGGAGCTACTGAAAGGTCAGATCAGCCAGGTGCCAGTGACTCACACCTCTCCTCCTAGCTCCTCAGGAAGCTGAGATATGAGGATTACGGTTCAAAACCAACCCCAGGCAGGAATTCCAGGAGACTCTGATCTAAAAGGAACCTCCTGAATACTGTATTTGGCCCTGTGACACAAGTGGCAAGCTGAAGAGCTAGGGGACAGCATCCAAGCCCAGAGTTCAAGCCCCATGAACAACACCTGGCCTTCTTGGACCTCACTGTGTGACTCTAGGCAGAGTATTTTCCAGTGGGCCCCTGAGGATCTCCCAATGTCTTGGTCTTCTACAAGTCTTGAGTGCAGCCTCTTTTGAGGCCTTTTCCTATAGAGCAGGCCACGGTATCAGAGAAGAATCCAGCCCTGGGGTATGGAGGTCATTGGTCGGGTCATCAGAATGGCATCTGTCATGGGTGCAGTGTGCATCTGACCAGGCAATCGACGTCTCAGATCATAGTTCTGGGCCAGGAGGGGCAATGGCTGCAAAATGGCACAGCAGGTAACACCCACTCATACAAGTATCACAACAGTGTTAATCATCAGGCACACCTTGAGCAGGTGTTGAGTTGGGCTCATGATAGACTTGTAGGCTCAGGAATCTAAAGCCGGCTGGCTGCTGCTTGTAGCAGTTGCTATCTCTGGAGTCCCAGGGCTCAGAGCCCTGTTTTCCTCACCAGTGCGTGGGGGTATATGAAGGTCTGCAATTGTGGGCCGACTACAAAGGAGCATCCATAGTGTCCTTCCCTGGGTCCTGTGGCCCCATACACGGATGAAGGGGCAGGTTCCATGGTACTAACTGCCATGGCCCAGAACCCTCAGCCCATGAAGGACTTAGGGAGAAACTACTTGAACCGCCTTGAGAGTTTACTATGTCTATGCCACAGGACTGCCCCCAGTTCTAGCTCAGCTCATCATTACTACCTTCCTCTGTGTGTGTGTGTGTGTGTGTGTGTGTGTGTGTGTGTGTGTGTGTGTGTGTATGTGTGTGTGTGTAAAGAACACTGCTGGTGGAATATCAATACTAAATTTCAAACTCTACTATAAAGCCATAGTAATCAAAACAGCTTGGTACTGGCATAAGAACAGACCTCAGGACCAATGGAATAGAATTGAAAACCCAGAAATGAACCTACAGACCTATAGCCAACTAATCTTCGATAAGGGAGCGAAAATAATAGAATGGAAGAAAGACAGCCTCTTCAGTATATGGTGCTGGCAAAATTGGTTAACTACTTGTAGAAAACTAAAACTAGATACTTATATATCACCCTGCACCAGAATCAACTCCAAATGGATCAAAGATCTCGGAGTCAAAGCAGACACTCTGAAAACATTACAGGATGGAATAGGAGAAACCCTAGGCCTCCTTGGCTCAGGCTGAAATTTTCTTAATAGAGACCCAGAAACACAACAAATCAAAGAAAGGTTGGAGAAATGGGATTGCATGAAGTTGCAGAGCTTCTGCATGGCAAAGGACATAGCTAGCAAGATCAATAGAAAGCCCACAGATTGGGAGAAAATCTTCACTAGCCATACAACGGACAAGGGTCTCATATCTAAAATATAGTTGGCATCCACATTCTTTGGCAAGACCAGCCCCAGGGCTCAGCCCCATAGCTCACCTGCCAGTGGGGTGCTTGGGGCGGTTTCTGCCATGGGGCTCTCTAGCAGGAGCGCCTTGGGAGGCACCCGAATTAGGGCCCCATCCCATTGGTTTGCACATCAGTACCTGCACCTTGAGCAGGACTCGCCCTTTAGGTCTCCCTCCATCCCCTGGATTCAGGGAAGAACAGATGCAGGGGCCTGACTGGGCCCACCCACTTCCTTCTGCTCCCACCTGCATCACAGGGACAGACTCGCGACAAGGCCCTGCCCTTCCAGGCTTGCTGGCATCTGTTTCCTGAGCCTGGTCCCGCCCCATTTTTCCTGCTGCTGCTTGGATCCCAGTGCCTTGTTCCCAGTAGGCCTTTTGCAGCCCCGGTACCCCAGGCAAGACCCTCAGGCTGAGGCCCCAGCAACTCTTCCTCTGCCCCGCATCAGCCCATGGGATCAGGACAGCTCCAGAAGTCATTTCCTGGAAAGCAGAGAGAGAATGGCCCTGGCCTGGAAGGGATGAGGTTGGAGCAAGCTCCAAAACTGGGAACTGACTCTTAATGGCCCATGGAGCCTTTGCCATTCTGAGAGGGCCAGGCTGCCAAGGAGGGGTGGGATAAGTGGAAGGGGCATGAAACTTAGGACAGGGGCAGGCCAGGAATGGAGGAGGTAGGGCTGATGGGGGAAATGGAGGAGCAAGGATGGAGCAGATGCAGATGGGGTCTCGGTGTTGTGCCTGCTGGGCCCCTAGGCCCCTATGGTTAGGAGAAGCAGGAGAGGGACTGGCGGGGCAGGAGAGGCAGGAACAGTCAGTGGGAAAGGGCCAGCCAAGCGGGGAAGAGGAAGGCAGGATTTCTGGGCTTCCTCAATGAGAACCAACCCGGACTGCCAGGGAGGGGCAGCAAATGGGGAGCAGGCCAACCCAGCAGTGTGGGTGGACTTAGTAGGCGGAGCCCTCAGAGACCAGTAGGGGAGAAGGGGTGGGCCTCCATCTGGGAAATCTTGAAGTTGGCCTTCAGGGAAGGGAGAAAGTAGGAAGGGGGAGAATTCGGGGCTGCTGCCATATGCCTGCAGGGGGGAGGGGGGCTAGGCCTCCCTTGGGCTTTGCTACAACACATCCGACCATACCAGTGGGGCCACGGGGCACCAGCACCTCCTCCCAGACTAATATCCTGGGATGAGGGAATGTAGGAGATAGGAAAGGCTGCCCTCAACCTGTGGGTCCCCTCTGGTTCCTGAGGCCTCTCTAATTCAGACCCACTGTGGCTGACATGGCCCAGTTGCCAACAGAGAGCCTTGGCTCTGTGTGTGGCTGTGGCATTGAGAGGTCATTTCCCAGGGAAATGGGTGAGCATGGGGGAGGGAACTCAAGACACATCCGGGAGCAGTGAAGGAGAGAGCTTCCCACAGGAATGCAGGCCAGCTTCTGGATTTCCCACACAGATCAGACTTGGTTGCATAGGGCTGGACAGCCAAGAGGGATCCAAGAAGGAGCTGGGGATGGGAGTGGGGTGAGGGGGTGGGGAATCAGCTGGTGACCTCTCCAGGTGGGGTGAGAAAAGGCATCTCCAGAGGAAAGGGGTTGGGGGAGGCCGTGAGCACCTGCAGAGCCCACAGCAGAAATAGTCCAGGAAGGAAGAGGGGGAAACATGAGCCAGGTGCTTGGGCCTACTCCTGTCCCACCAGGGAGCCCATCTCTCCCAGTGAGTTGTCTCCCTGGAGTGGGGGGAGGGGTGGTATTGCGCCTTTGGCTCCCTAGGTGGGACAGGGGGCAGGGGCATGTCCCACAAACCTTATCCAGACATGGAGAGGTCCTTCCTGCAAGGGGAAGGTGGAGAGGGAAAGCACAGTGCAGAATCAAGTCCAGGAAGGAGCAATGGAGGATGCACGGTGTACAGGGAGCAGCCTCTGGCTCAGCAGTGGGTGGAGCAGTGAAGGGCTGGCAGGGGGGAGGGGGAGAGTGGGTGGTCGGTTCAGATGCGGCATCTGGTACTCTGTGTATGTGGGGGGGGGGTTCTCCTAAAATCTATTCCCAACAGATGGAGAGACCCGCACTCAGGAAGTGAAGAAGCCTGAGAGATCTTGGTGGTCATGAGTGGCCAGGGATAGAACAAGGTAGGAGGGACGAGGAGGGAAGATGGCCCCCTTTGGGGTGGTGCAGGACCTACTCAGCAACTTGGGCTTCTGGTAGCATTCTGGTGCAGATCTGATCTGTTTGTGTGTGGGGGGGAACTTTGGCACGTGTGGTGGGCAGGGCTTCTAAAAGCTATTTCTGCTGGGAGGGTGGGTAGGAGGGGTTTCTAAGAGCAGGAAGATTTAAGAAGCAAAAATAAAGACATTAGACCATGAAAATTATGTAAAATTGGAAAGGGTGTGGAGGATTTGACAGGAGAGTGCTGGGGTGAAGAAGGGCTGCATATGGTCGAAATTAAGGAGATGTGGCTCCACCTGCTCAGCTAATCGGCAGCTCTGGCCCCATACAGCCCAGGGATGGGGGTCTCATCCAGAGGGACACTTCCAGTACACAGATCGGGGGAGAAAGAGGGGGAAGGAGGTTGAGTCAGATACCTTCTAAGAAGTCACCCAGACTTCCATTTTCCATTGGTCTCTGTAGGTTCCAAGGTAGAAGGTGGCTCTGAGGCTTTGTGTAGAATCACGGTCAGTATGTGAAGATCCACGTTCAGACCCCCTTGCAGAGACCAGGGACTCGGGAAGGAGCTGGACTCGGAGCCGCAGGTCTCGAGCAGAAGAGTGCCTGCCAAGTGGGAGAAAGACACGCCGGATTATACAGGCCTGTGGAACCAGAGTCTGGGCTCTGGTGTACACACACACACACACACACACACACACACACACACACACACACACACCGGCCTTGCCTAGAATACCTATCTATAGATAATGGTGAGAGAAAGATATCCTACACAGGGAATATACATATAAGGTGTCTTCAACCTAAGCCAACACGGCTTAGGGCCAGTGCAGACAGCATATCCAATTAGATGTAGGTGGGAGTTCATCAGTAGCATTTTTTTAAATTGCAAAAAATTTGGACAGGGAACAAATATACACATTTTTCAACCATCATATTCCACATCCTTCTTCTTCCTTCCTAGGAAACACACCCAATCAACAAAAAGGCTTAGATATGGCTCTTGACCATGAAAGTGGAAGCAGAATATTTTGGATGTCTGAGCTGTTAATAGTGTTTTCAATAATAATGTCACATGCAACAAGCCCTATGAGTCCTGCAGGTCAACACTGTACTTCCTTAGTGATGTGATAGGAATGTAAACCTTACTGGACTTAGTATTGTTTTCCACTTCCTTTTCTACCACTTGGCCCAAATTATAATACAAAGTAATGGAAAGAAAAAGTAATGCCAACTTAAGAAAGTCATATAGGGTTCTGAGAATTTGGCTTCATGGTACAGTGATTGCTTAGCATGCATGAAACCCTAGGCTCAATTCCTCAGTACCACATGAACAGAAAAAGAAACACTGGAAGTGGTGCTGTGCCTCAAGTGGTAGAGTGCTAGCCTTGAGCAAAAAAAAAAAAAAAAAAAAAAACAAAAAACAAAAAAAAAAAAACACCGAAAAGCTCAGGAACATTTCCTTGGCCCTGAGTTCAAGCCCCAGGACTGGCAAAAATGTCACTTAGCTAGTAAATGCCAAATAGAGAATCCATACTTGGAATATATAATTGCTCCTTCCAACTATTACCTAACAGTAGTCCTTAATTCATGTTTTTTTTTAACCTATATTAGGATACTGTGTTAAAAAAAAAAACCCTTTTGTTAACAGGTCACAGCAATTAGTGCCAGGAATGTGCTTAGATATCAGGTGAAGATTAATCCTGGAAATTCAAAGATTCCATGCTTTTGAGTTGTCACTTCTAATCACAATGAGAAGGGTAGTCTAATTGAGATTTGGAAATCTTTTTTGGTCAGTTATGGCACCAAAAAGGCAGAGGCTAATTAATAGTTTTAACAGAAGTGAAGGAATAACCCCAGCTTGAAGAAATAAATGATAATAATAACTAAATTATACCAGAAACTGTTCTAGGGAACTATTTTGGGTTATTGAAGAACTAGTTATCAACTAGGCTCATTCCACATTGCCTTTAGCATTCTAAATCACTTTGGCTAGTTCTTAATCTCTGTGTGATAAGTTGTATCTCCTTTTATGTTGTTCTTTCATTCTTGATATCCTTTGCTTTCTAAAAATCTGTCTTTCTCTATTTCTCTATGAACAATTCCTAATATTAAATAACACCTACACAGATGGCAGAGGATGCTAATGTAAGAGTCGCATAGTTCATGAGTCATTAGTATAACAACATGGAAAAATGAGGACATAGTTATTCCTACCTCAATTTTTCTGAAAAGCTGCAAGGTCATCATTTGATTCAAATTTCCATTTTTTGCATACATAGTGTCATTAAATGCAATAAATTCAAACATGAGCCAGGTGCTGGTGGCTCACGCCAGTAATCCTAGCTACTCTGGAGGTTGAGACCAGAGGATTGTGGTTCAAAGCCAGACTGGTCAAGAAAGTCCATGAAACTTTTCTCTTCAATTAACCACCAGAAACCCGGAAGTGGTTCTGTAGCTACAGTGGTAGAGTGCTCAACTTGAGCTGAAGAGCTGAGGGACAGTGCCCAGGAGCAGAATTCAAGCCCCACGACAAACAAAACAAGTGCAAATATGACTTTCAGTTTCCCCAAAAGGAACTACGAAGTCAATATTAATCTTCCTATGCATAAAAAATAATTCCAAAATGATTCAGTGCACCTACTTTAGTTGAGTTATTTAAGTTATGGCTTCTTTGGTGGATATATTCTCTTATTTTAAAAATTACCAAATATTAGCTTTATAAAAAACTTCTAATACTTCTTGTTTCAAAAGGGAAGTCCATACAGTTGATGTCACTTGGTTTTCTCAGTTCAAAGCCAACCCAGGCAGGGAATCTGTCACATTGTTATCTCTAATTAAACACCAAAAAAGCCAGATGTGGGGTTTTAGCTCAAGCAGTAGTGTACTAGATTTGAGGGCAGGTAGACAAGAAAGACAACTGTTCAGGGACAGGGTCCAGCCTCTGAGTTCCAGCCCCACATCCAGAAAAAACTAAACAAATGAAGAAGCAAACAAAAAACCCACATATTTCTTTGGGACCATCCTTACAGTACTGGTTTGAGAAGAGGCTCCTTTTGCTTATCATATTCACTGGAACCTGCTTTTTGGAATCCTCATTGCTATGGTGAACTCAGGACCAGATTAAAGGAATGGATAACTGACTTTTGTAACAAGAGAATCATCTCAGGAGTTAAATACCCATGCATAAGACATTTTAAAACCTCATGTCTTTGTTTCTTTGAAGTAGAATACTTTAAAACAAAGTTATTTTCTTTTTCTATGCTGGCCTTCAAATGGCAGATTGTTTCCTTTTGTAATACTCTCAATTTTAGAAGTTTACAGAAAAGTTTTATATGAGTAAAAAAGACACTGGAACAAGTCAGGGACAGATTTTCCTTCAAGCCTTGGATTATTTTCTTGTACAGTAAAAAGGACAGCACAAATTAACTTGAACTTGGTCATTTCCCTATGTTCAATTCCTCTCTTAGAATCAGTATCCACTTCCCATAACAGTTCCTTCCACTTACTTCCAGGAACAATCTATGGTGCTACTCCCGATAAAATGAATGTTTTCTGGCTTCATTGAAATAGCACAAGTACATCTTTGGACATAAGGTAACACGTGTTTCAGAGACAACTTAGTAACGAGAAAATATGGAATTATCATGGTTTATAAAACATTATCCATGTACATATGGACATATAAGATGATGTTAAGTAAAATGAACCTCAAGATAGGAACACAACTTGTTTTTTTTTGTTATTGTTTTTAATGTACTAAATGTACTATGTGATTTTTTGTTTCTCTTCTATTTTCTTCCTCCATGGTGTAACCCCTGTTTTCACTGTATTTGATGTCGTTAACCTGCACCTTACATATACATTTTTCTAATGTGGGGAGGGGAAGGGAAATAAAACGCTGAAACAAGGAAACAGTATGACCCATTGTAACAACAAGATGAACAAGACACTATGTTGAAAACGAACTTTAAAACTTGGGGATGGGAGGGGGGAGTTTGGATGGTGGAGAGAAAAAAAGATGACGGGGAAAAACAAAGAGGATGTAACAATGCTCATTAGATAATGCACTTATTAACTTACTTATGTAACTCTAACCCCTCTGTACATCATTTTCAAAATAAAAAAACATGAAAGAAATTATCCTGGAGTACATTAAGTTGAAATTTCCTATGCTCTGTAAATTAAGACCAATTTTAAGTGGGAAGAAGATTCTCAGAAACATTTTTTAGTAAGTGTGTGTGTTGTTCATTAGTTCCCTAGTGTACGTAAGTTAACAGTAGGAGATACAATGAGAATAATAGGAGAAAAAGAAGTTCTGTGTTTAAATATAATGGTCCAATACACTATAGAAGACTCTACAAAACACAACTTTGAAACAATAAAGCCAAAACCAGTATTTAGATCTATGGGAGTGATATAGAGAAAGCATTACTATTAATGAAACATGAAGGATAAGGCCACTCTCTTTCATCTACTAACTCTAAATCATGGTAGCTAATCATGCAAATTTGTAAAATGTAGAATGGAAGAATAATTCTGGTTCCAAGTAAGTCAGATATAAGAGCATGGACTTAATTGGAAAAAAAAGGCTATGTTGAGAAAGCAGGAATTATATTAGCAATGAACTGGTGGCTAAGATCACATTTCTTTTCCATTTTTCTTTCTTTCTTTTTTTTTTTTTTTTTTTGGATGGTTGTGGGCTTGAAGTCTGGGCCTCCACTCTTCAGTCCAAAGCTAGCGTTCTACCTCTTGAGACACAGTGCTACTTCCAGTTTTCTGCTGGTTAATTGGAGATAAGGGCCTCAGAAACTTTCCTACGCATGCTGGATTTGAACTGCAATCCTCAGATCTCAGCCTCATGAGTAGCTAGCATTATACGCATGAGCCACCAGCATCCCTCTTAACATCACATTTCTAACAGTGTACACTCAGTATATGTAATGTGTATGTTTCTCTATCTTTATATGAACTCGAGTTAAAAATCTGGGCTACAGCTTTTGCACTCACAAAAATGTTTCTAGTTAAAAGTTGGTACTCCTGGAAAAATAGAAACTAAGAATGTAAAGGAGTCTGGGAAGTTCAGCTTGCATCCAGCCTGGGAGAACAGTCTTTGAGACACTATTTATAATTACCAGCCAAAAGCTGCACTGGAAGAATGGCTCATGTGATGGAATGCTAGTTATAAGCAAGATTGCTGAATAAGAGCTTGAGGTTATCATATATATATTATATATATATATATATATATATATATATATATATATATATATATATATATATACCCACAAACATGCACATATACACAAAGGCACTTATATGTGCAAACACACATATAAAACAACTCTCAGAATGTGCAGAAATGTTAGAAAATAATAAAAAAATATGTCCCAAGACTAGAATCAAGTGATAATTTTTTAATTTTAGAAAGTCCTCAAGTGAAATTTCCCCCCAAAACGCTTGAGAATATTACATAGTTAGGGAACAGAGATAGTAAGAAAGTCAAGTAATCGTTATTGAAGGGGTTGGATCCATGGAGGAATGAATCAGAGACCCCTGCAGGTGCATCTGAAAACGTTCATATCCTGTGTCAAATGTTAGAAAATAGTACATAAACATTCTGAGCCATCAGTCTTTTGAAAAATATTATTGGAGAAGTTCAGAAATGCTAGTCTATATCAAGATTAAATAAACCAACAAAGTATGGTAGGACAATGAGATACAAGCCTGGAATTCTAGCACTCAGACTAAGACAGGAGATTAGAGAGTGGAATTACATAGTGGTACCTTCCCTGGACTAGGTAATATAATTTTGTCTCAATAAAACAAAACCAGAAAGGAATAAAAAAAACAAGAAAGGAATATACAGTTGCAAGTTTTGGCTAATTTTGTCATTATGTTTTAAGAAGTCAAGTTTCCTATTGAAATGCAACTCATATGTAATCCTCAGTTGTGTTTTAAATGCTGTCATCATTACAGAACATTCCTAGATGCTAAAGAGCTCAAGATTCCCAACCAAAAAATTGAAAAAGTAAGCATCATTCTGTTGGATTCCAAAGAAATGGTGAAGGATTACAAAAGCTTAAGCCTGGGGTCAGTATAATATGTGGAGGAGATGGGGACAAACAAGTCGTTTAAGGATTCAAGTGGACCTGTTGCAACAATGAGAAGTACAAAATGTCATGTCAAAACCAGCTTTAAAATGTCGGTGTGTGGGGGGGAGGGGGGTATGATTGGGTGGGGGGGAGGGTGGAGGCTGGGAAGGGAGGTGAAGAGTAAACAAAGGAGGAGGCTGCAATGCTTGGTAAGAAATATATGCATTATCCTGCCCATGTAATTGTAAACCCTCTGTACAGTCTGTTTTCAAATTAAATTAAATTAAATTAAATTAAATTTAAAAAAAAAAAAGCTTAAGCCTGGGGAAATAGCGAAGTCCATCTAATGTAGGACTTTGTAGACCTGTCCAAATTAGAATTTAGATTTAAAATAAATATTTTTGTTTGTATTTTTTTGTAATTTCATATTCTATTTCATATTGTATTTCATATTCTATAGGATAGAAGATTTAATTCACAAATTCACAAATGATTCTGGCATTCTATTTGCCTAAAATATTCTGTCAAGTGAGGTATAATTAGAACTTAGTTAATAGATAATTGCAACAGTTCCTGTGTAACATGATAATGTGAATAATCTAGAAAAAGTTGCCAACAAATTTATGACATTAATTTATAAATTTAGAAAAAGAGGAATTTTTTGAGACTTTGGTGCACCATGGTATGTATAGAGTAATTGTGTGACATCCTTTTTCTTCTACCTATATATAACACAGGAAGAAATTTCCTTAATTACATACCTCTGTATATGATGAGAAAAATGCTAGGTTTGGGGTTTGTTTTTATTTTGGTTTTGTTGTTTGCTTTATCCTTGGGTTTAAATTCTGGGCTTGGGTACTGTCCCTGAGCCTGTTTTTCCTCAAGGCTACTGCTCTTCAATTGAACAACAGTGCCACTTGTGTCTGGCTTTTCGTGAGCAGTTTATTTGAGATAAGAATCTAAGGAACCTTCCTGCCTGTGTGGGCTTTGAACCATAAGCTTCAGATCTTCATATTCAGGTATTCAGATCTCCTGAATATCTGTGATAGATAAAAATATAGCTATAAATAATATTTGCAAGTGTTTTGATCTCAAGAATACCACTGGGGGGAAAATGATGCAGCAAAGTTTAGTGTAATGTTCTTTCCCCAATAGGAAGAGCATCACATTAGCAGAAGTTTAGTATTTTTTCACAATAATGATAAGCTAGTCCTGATGTGAATTTAGGGAATTTCAAGGTCTACCTTACAAGTTGGAAACTGTTGGGCTAGGATGAATTTACAGCATAAAAACTTAGGATTGATGGTCATAGAAATAATAGCTTACTCTGATGAACATATGTTTACACTTGAGGAATTTATTATAAATACTTCATAGTTTTATCTTCTACCAGAATGTGGCTATTTTTTCTGTTGACTTTTAAATATGTACCCCCACACTGGAAACTGCATCAATTGCAGAATAAAATGTAAACAGGTACTCTTTTGAATGTCTCTGGTTCGGCATGTTCAGAATTTGAAAATGAGTAGTTAGTAGTTACAGGAATGTTGAAAAATACATATATTCTGTCCTCTTAACAATTAGTCAGTTTTAAAAGTTAGGAGTTTCCATAGAATTGAACTGTTTTCTGTTTTAGTATGACAATACTAAAATAATGTGTTTTTTCCAAAATAATGGCAAATATATTCTGAAAAATTTGTATAATTTGATAACATTCAAGTTGATGACCATCTGATAAAGAAAGGGGTAATTAATACAAATTAGAAGACAAATAGCATTCATTTTTTAAAAAGGTAATCCACATAGAATATTTACTATACCAATATAGTGAAATTATATTTTATGTAGCTTATTTTTTAATTTAATTTTATTGTCAAGGTGATATATAGAAGTGGTTGCAGTAATTGTAAGGTAGTAAATATATAGCATGTTGAACTTTTTACCTCCTCCCTCATTTTTCTCATACTTTTCCTTCACCCTAATACCCCTTACAAGTTGTAATGTAAATTTCCAACAAGTCTTGTGAGTATTGCTATTGCACTGGTTTGTCTTTTGCCCTTTGTCTCGCCATTTTGTTGTTCCTCTTCTCTTGCCAAATTAAGATATATGTATATACAATACACAGGATCCCAAAATCAAATATAGTAGGGGATAAACCATAGGGGTAAACACAAAGAAAAAGAAATTACATTGTACATCAAAAACAACAACCTCAAAGAAAAACCTGTTTCCATATCTAGGAGTTTATTTTGCTCAGCATTATCTTATATGGTCATATATACATAACTATTGAGACATTTGGCTCATCTGCTAGGACTATCATAGACATTTCCTACTTATTACAAATGAGAGAAACCATGGAATTTCTTTGTGTCTTGCTTATTTTACTTAGTAGGATATTTCCAAGTCTTTCCATTTCCTTATGACTTAGAAGCATAGAATTCCACCGTGTGTGTTTGTGTGTGTGCATGTGTGCGTGCGCGCGCGCGCGCGCGTGTGTGTGTGTGTGTGTGTGTGTGTGTGTGTGTGTGTGTGTATACCACATTTTGTCAATTCGTTCATCAACTGAGTGGCATATTGGTTTAAAACATGATTGCATGTAAGTATCACTTAGGGTCATTCAAAAATGACAGATGCCACTTCCCCAGACATTCTAAAACCATGATTTCTAAGTCAGGATTTTATGGTGGCAGGTGTTGAGATATCTGAATTAGTCTATCTATATCTTGCACTGAATTAGGCAGGAAGATATCTAATATCATATAGGATAAAAATGGTAGTGATAAAATATTCCCTTGAGAAAGACATAGGAGGTTGCCAGAAGTATGAAGTAGTTGAGATAATTTTGAAGAATTTAGAAATGCAAGCTCAGGTATGTCTCTTTAAATAATAATTATGTAAGTGGAAGGGCAAAAGAAGGGGAAGAGAAGAAAATAACTGACAGCAGATCATTGTCCCAAATTAGAGTATAAAAGACATAATCTATAACTTCCAAGTTAAAAAGAGACCAATATAATACGTCGCACTTAATTTAGGTACATGCAAAATGTTTACTTGGCTTTTTCCTACTCTAATGCTCCTAAATAAATGAAGACATAAGAAAAGGTATGTGATTGCCATTATTTCAACCTGAACACTAACTGTGATGAGCCCTCTTTTCTCACTTTGCACTTGGAAAATAGTACCTAAGTTGATGATGTTGTGGCTGATTAGAGGTAGACTAAGGAGCTTCTAATTATACAATTATCCCAGAATAGTTTAAAGTAGTTTTTTCTCCCAAGATATCCAACTACATTTTCTGAAGTTGTGCTTTGAACACACCCTCACACATGAGCAGATTATTTGAAATTATACTTCAGCATTTCCTTGGCACATTCTACTTTGTGCCTTTGTCTTTTTTTGCACATTCCTTTTGAGTTCATGGTTGCTCTATTTCCATTTCATCTGTAAAAACTGCTAAGAACATTGTTCAACTACCACTTCTTGTTTGCACATGCCCAGTCTATGTATGAAGGTACTTTGTACATGCTAAGCAATAGGGTAGTACTCACTCTCTGAGGAGAATAGTTCCACATTATAACCTTATGCTCACATTAGAGGGCATAGAATTTAAAGCATTTTGAGACAAACAGTGATATTAGAATTGAAAGGCTCCTTAGGGACATTTTCTTGGAGCTCATTAGTTTACCCAGGAGAAATATAAATATCCACAAAACCTGGAGCTTATTAGTAAGTATCCGAATTAACACAAGATCTTAGATGCTGTGTTAATACAAGTCACCATTGTATTATTGTTACATCAGAATCCTTCCCTATTGCAAATATGGATGAGAAAATGAAAGAAAGGCATTAAAAACTGTCTTATCTTTTTAGGCATTTAATCCTAGTGGTGAGGGTAATGTCTGAACTCTCCCATTCAATAAACATTTAAAGTTTATAAGAGTACTTCCTACATATAAGAAGTTGTGGCATGTTGATTGACAGGGTTATTTCAGCATGGAGATATCCCTAACAAGAACTACATTTAAATAGAATATATATCAGTTATGATGTGTCAATCAGGCATTTTCTATTCTAAAGAAGAATCAATTCAAGGACTGTTCAGTAACATCAGTAACATCAGTATTACTTGTGCTACATTTATAATGAATAGGCTGATAAAATATCCAAACATATCTAAAGATATTTCAATAAAATCCCAAACTGAATGGATACATGGGTCACTCATTGAAACTGTAGACAAATTAGTCTTATCTGTGCTGTAGATCAATCTATAATCACCTGGCTAAACAAACTCTTCAAAAATATTCACAGAATTCCTCTAAGTAAAGATCATGACAGTTATATCTGTATACTTCTTCTAAGGTCAGGATAAAATAATTTGTTCTCAATATTTTAAATCAACAGGATCTGTTGAATTCATGGATCCAGAATTTTATGGTTTCACATTCATATCTCAAAATTTTATTAATATGACTTTCACCAAAACACTGTTCGTATTGAACTCCTCTATGTCCTTTTAGTTTTCAAATCCAAACAGCATTTTTCCTTCAGTATCTTCCTGACAATTTGTTCCCTCGTTTACCTCTCTAAACCTGTTTTTCGTCGTGGATATTTTAATGATGTCTAAAAAGACTTATCTATGCATCTGTTTAACATAAATTTTAGAACTATCAGAGAGTTTTTTCCTCTAAATCCATCATTTCCACCTGTAATCCTTATCACCAATAATATTACTAACATGGTTGCCAGCTAGAGATGTGGGAGCACTTTAGATTTCTTCTTACCCTTCTTACTTCCGTCTGTTAGATAAGATGAATGATCAAGATTTTCTGTTTCTGTCACTAATATAATTTCTATGTACTCCTTTTTATGCAACTGAAACTGGCCTGTTTCAAATACTCATCATTGGTCACTTTGTCCTAAAACAACTGCTTACATAGTATGCTTTTTCCCCATAGACTTTTCATATTGTTCTTCTCCATCACCAAATTACTGCTCCATGTAAGCACACAGAGTGAATATCTCAGACACAAATTCTAGTATCATTAATTACTCACTACATTGACTGTTGGCATTACATTTCTCATCTGTAAATGGATATAGTATACCAGAAATATTGAAGAATGAATTTGTTGAATTCTAGAGCAAGAAAAAAGAAAAGTGAAGAGTCCTTACCTTTTCCACCTTACCTTACAAATAAGAAAAGAGACAAATTAAGTTTGTTGGTTTAAAATCGCAATTTTTTTCATGCAGAAATAAAAATAAGTCATCATCAGGCTACACTGTGGTCATCATCCTCACCAAAATTATTATTAGCATCATAAGTGCTAATTATTGAAAGCCTGGTATGTGTCTATGACGTTGCTATTATTTGTCTTTTGATTAATAATTTTAATGTTACCACTGTGCATGCATCCATATTAAAATTTTGAACAAATAGAGAAACTAAAAAAAACTAAACTATATCAGGTAGCTTGACTATGTGCTTTTAACAAATTATGGAATAGATTTTTGAAGCATTACAAATTCCTAACCAGTATGAATTAACTTCCTCTCTCTCTGTCACTACACACAAATATTTAAGAGTTTGAACAGAACTTTTTTCAAGTGATATACTCTAAATGTTACTACAATATCATGTGTATATCTAAAATTTCCTTTAAAGTAATAAACTCTACTTTCAAATCAAGTATTAGTTATTTTATTCTCAGGAACTTTTAGATAAAGACTGTATATCTTTGAAATGCAAAAGGTCAAAATAGTAGCATAAAAATTTTAGAGGGAGTCTGTCTTCAGAAATACATATACATATATATCTATATATACATTATGTGCAGAAAGATATAGATTTTTAGAGATTATTTGTCATCAGAAATATGTACATATATTTAAATTTCTGTGTAGAATGATGTACATTATAGTGAAAGATACATCTTAAAACATAATTAAAATTTAAAAAATACATCAAACCAAGTGCCAGTGACACGCTTATTATTCGAGCTATTCTGGGTGCTGAGATCGTAGAATTGTGTTCAAAACTAGCCCAGAGAGAAAAGTACTTGTTAGAGTCTTATCCCCAATTAATCACTAAAAACAGGAATTAGCTCTGTGCTTCCAGTTGTGGAGTGCTGTCCTTGAGCATAAAAACATTGGGGACAATGCCAAAGTCTTGCAAACAACAACAACAACAAAATGTATCACATTAATTTCACAAAAGCAAATTTTAACTGCTGTGACCATTTCTTAGAAACATGAGTACATGCCCCTGGAAAATGTTAAGTAAAAGTATAGAATATTTACGTCTATGTTAAAGACAAGACTATTTAGATTGTTTAAGATATTTAGGTGATGATTAGGAATTAAGAATAATGATAGTTAGGTAATAGATTGGAATTGGACTTTAATTCTAGTTTACAGTAGTAATAAAATGATATTTGTAATGATTATATAAAATTATTCTTGCTTGGTATATGAATTATAATAAGTGATAAACATTTTAAAATTATTTCCAATGCAAAGGATTATCAATTCTTTTGTACTTTCAAAAAATTAAGAAATCTATTCCAAGGCTAGTTTGCTCTAAGACTATATTTGTTTTCTAAAATTAATTTAGGAATGAGTTAAGATTTAGATAACGATGCACGGCAGAAGAGAGTGAGAAGGGATAGAATGTTGGACCACATAGGAGCTGTATGTCATTGGTACTGTGTTTCAAAAAACAGAAAGACTTCAGAGAAGAGAAACAGGAATATAAGGTGTCCTGAATCAAGTTTCGTTTTAATCCACCTAATAGTTTTGACTGAGAATCATAGAACATGGGAAAAATAGAAAATAAAGCATTGTGTAAACCTGTTACAATGTAAAGAAATTGTAATAGGAAGATGATAATTTCCAAAGAAATAAAAGAAAGGATAGGTAAACTCTAAAGGGAAAAAGAATGAAGAGAGAAAAGAAGGAAAATAAACCTTTATCAATAACAAACACAGGAGTTTGTGTAGGGAGCCGAGGCGAGACTCCGCCCACTCCCTTGCAGCTTTGAGGTAACCACCCCAGACGGTGCTTGGCGGGACGCCTGGGCTGTGCGCGTGCGCGAGCCAGGTAGAGTCCCCAGCCAATCCCATGACACCTGGTGATGGTAAAAGGCAGGCGACCAACAATAGAAAGACCCGTGTTCCAATTCCCTATATAAGTGGCCATGTTTCGGGTGCACGCTCTCTCTCGCTCAAGCTCTCCTACAACTAAAAGGCTCTCCAATAAAGCGTGATCTGAGAAGACTCCTGGTGTGGTGGTCGTTTTTTCTCGCTGGTCGAGTAGACGGTCGCTACAAGTTTGGAAGTGGAAAGCCAGTAGAAATATTGTAAATAACAATAAAATAACAATAAAAATTACTAACGTGGATAGAAGATGGATCATATTTTATCATATATGATTTTGAAGTAATAGGAAATCAAAATTAAAAAGTCATAATTTATAACACTATAGCCCAATGGTAAAACATTGCCATAGCATGTGTGAAGCAATGGTGTGATCGCCCAAACATTACAAAGTACACCCAAAGCACACACACACAAAAACCCACATTAACACACACACACACACACACAACATACACACATTTGGAATATTGATATTATCATATTAAACAGAGGTAATTATCACAAATAGTAAAAATATGTTAATATGAAATCATATTATTGCTCATACTATTTAAAAGTTTACTAGAAATAAAATACTCGCAATATACTTAGATTCTTATAGATCAACTAAATTGAAAATTAAGAAATAGAAGACACGAGAACCTTTGCAAACAAGTTTTAAATAATAAACATTTTGAAACATGTATACTTTTATTTTGACAAAAGATTGATGTTACTGGTATTTTAACTCAAGATTTAGAATATGATAACCAGATGCTCTATATCTCGCTAGAGATGGCTATATTTGTAATCATTTCACTCTGGATACTTTTATAATAAAGGTCTCATCATTTCAAAGCCTCTCCCGAATCACAAACCCTGCTTATATTTCCCACCATAGCTAGAAAATGGAAGCCACAAATCACCATTCCCTGCTCAAACATTTTTTTAATTCAAGTACAAATATTTCCAAAAAGTGACCAGGTAATGAAGCCTTCTTAATAAAGTATGTGCTTCTTGGAAACACAGTAAGGACAAATATGTTTAGAACTATAAGAAATTAAAATTATTTAAATTCACCAACCATATAAAAATTAAGAAAATAATTTTTAAATATTCATGTTAAATATTTTAAAAGCAAAATATATGTGTCTAAATAATTTACATTGTAAAACTCATGCAAAATTAAATTAATCCTTCGACTCTGAAAAAAGAATTACTCTAAAGAAACAAAAGAAAATAATTAAGTTCAAAATTTGAAATTTAGAAAATGAAATGAATTGCATTTTTTAGTGGACTGAAGAAACTGTAAACCCTCTGTATATCAATTTTATAATAAAAAATGCATGAACAAAGAAAGCAAAAGTACCCATTGATCAATAGCACCAGCTAAAGTATCAGTATTTCTTTTTTTGAGTGTACAAGAAAATCGATGGAGGGGATAACAATGTTCCTTCCATTAAAAAATGTACTCATTACCTTACTTATGTTACTGTAACCACTTTGTACATTACCTTTACAATAAAATTAAATTGAAATTAAAAATAAACTAAATAATATACCAATTAAGAATTCTTAGAAGCCATTGGTTAAAAACTTTGTAAAAAACTGTCTTAGGAACCCAAGGAATATACTTTGATGATACTATTTAAATACTTAAACTTCAGCAGAGAAGCAAAAAGTTTATAAATGTTACAAGTAAAGTAATAAATCAGAATATATTACTATTAATAAAAATCATAAGATGAATTTATAGTGGTAGTCAAATATGTAACAAATGAGACGAATTGCCATTCGTTTGCACTTAATAAGTGAGAAAGAACTTTCTAGGTCTTTTAAAATATATATTAAGATAATGAAGAAACTATTCTGTCACATCATATGATAATCAGATAAAGATGATATTAAAACAAAGAACAGATTGTACTAAGTTGTGGGATGTTAATGTATTTACCTATTTTGGTTGTGGGTAACTGGGGATTTCAACTTGGAGTATTGTTCTTGCTAGGCTGGCATCATATCAGTGGTTAATTATAGGATAGGGGTTCCCTTTCCACAAGAACATGCACCTGATCTGTCCTTTTAGCCTTCCCATCATCAATAGCATCAGAGTTGCACACCAACTTGTCTAGCTGCCTACCTTGGCTGGCCTGGATTCTGCAGTCCTTCCAATCTTTGCCTCTAGATAGTGCAGGACCGTGGAAATGATCCAGTTCACCCAGCTATAGAATGAGAAGGAAGTCCACTAAACTTTAGGCTTGGGTTCTGTACTGAAGCCTCCTAAGTAGTTAAGAGTAAAGATGGGAGCCCCTGGTGCCAAGCAGTAGCAGTATTTTTAAAAAACTTGACATATATATGAGTTAGGCTTGTGATTACCTCAGGAAAAGAATAAAAGAGCAGTGAAGCATAAAGGATAGTCAGAACTTTAACTAGCTACTCAGAGGCTGAATCAGCTTAGCTAGCTACTCAGGGGGCTGAGATCTGAAGACCACTGTTCAAAGCCAGTCCAATCATGAAAATACATGTGATTATTTCCAAAAAATCAGAAGTGCAGCAGTGGCTCGAGTGGTAGACCACTATCCTTGGGCACAGAAGCTTAGGGATAGTGCCCAGGCACTAACAAGCTTCAGGAATGATGAATACATGCATGAGCTCCTGCAAATGTGCGTGTGCATACACACGTGTGCGTGAACACACAAACACACCAATGAGTATTTCAATACTACCTTCTTTAATTTTTTTTACCTTGTTGTACCCTATTGCCATGTATTGGTTCACAAATTAACAAAATCAGCTAAACAGCTATTTACATACAACTGATCATGTTTCTCTAAAGTCTATTCTCTTTTTGCAAGCCTGCTTTTATATGACCCAAAAGTAAATTGTTCAGGAGGGCAATTCATCTCCCTCAACTCTGTAGAATTAGATGATTGTTTAGGTTCTTCCTAGCTATATGATTTTGTGAAATTCTGCATCAAACAGTGTATTTCTTTCACGAGAAGGGAAGTCTTTGTCAAACAATTAATAATAGGATTTTCTCCTCCTGGCAAGCATGTATAGTTTTATTATCTTCATATATTTCATGATCTGTCTGTGTATGCCAAAGACTGCTGTGAAATAAACCATTCTCAGCACTTAGCATTCATATAACATTCATATGTATGAAGGTATTTAAATATTACTGAAATTGCTTTGGAATAAATAATGTTCACCTTGACTATTTTGAGAAAGAAGAATTGGTTTCTCAGCACTTAGGTAAGAACGTGAGTGAAAGAAACAAAAGGAAAGTTTGGAACAACTCAACACATACATTCAAATGAAACAAAACAACCCAAGAAAACACAAATTAATTCAGTACTTAAAAACCTGCAGGAAATCCTCCTGAGTAACCAGGATTCCAGGCATAAGCTGTCTATTTTTTAAATAGTTTAGTAAATCATGTAGTTACAGAAGTTATAAATTATCATTACAACCTGTGTAATAGATGTGTGTATGTATATATCAATGCATACAGACAGAAATATTTTATCGTATCTTTGTATCTACAGTAGATTTATGAAATATCAACCTTCGTTGTAAAATAAAATGGAAACAAAAGTTATTAAGGAGCAAAACAAAGGGAATTGTCACAAGTTTCTTGTTGAATGGAATATGAATTGCGAGAATCAGTTTGGGAAAACCATCTTAATTTAACATAATGGATAATGGGTATTAATTCCAATCTACCTATTTGCCCATATTGTGCATCCTCACACATGAGTGTCAAAATCAAACCACAATTTTTGCTTTTGTATTTAACGCACCTGTTATAATTTAGGGGATTGATGAAGTACTCAAATAAAGATTAAAACAATAGTAAGTGAGGCTATGAGTTAGAGCTGAAAATGTTTTTAAATATTATAATAACTAATTAAATTGAAATTTTCTTACTTTTACTCTATTGTCATGTCTCTCATTCCCACATTAGAAAAGTACATAGAAGGTTCTCAGTAAGTTATGTGTATAATCATGAAAAAAAATGTATTGAAAGAATATGGGCCCAGTGTGGTTTTAGCTTATTGAGACCTGTAGGGGGTAGTGTGTTTTTGAGGCCTTGCAAAACGTTATGATGGAGATGAAAGGAGGGATGTACTTATTCTTGAAAAATTGTCTAGAGGATTGCTCCCAGAAAGATAGTGACGAATTCTTCCAAAAGATATAGCAAAATCACTTCCACAACCATGTTCACTGCTGCACTATTTACCGTAACCATGTTATGAAAACAGCCCAGATGTCTTATGGTAGAAGGATGGTTGGAGAAAGTGGGGCACATATACACAGTTGGATTGCACCCATCCATTATGAAGACTGTTACATAATTTGCAAAGAAATAGATAGATCTAAAAATATGTTAAGTAAACTAAGTCAGAGCCAGACACACAGAGGACCCATGTTCTGTCGTGTATTTGGAACATAGGACTTTATGCAAGTTTACACAACAGTAATAACCAAAGCATGCTCTTTGCAGACGAGTATTTAAAAGGTGTAATTTCTTATAAAATTGAACTTTTATTCCAACAAAATGAATACCAAGAAACTATCATTTGGAAGATATGAGCGGAAGTCAAAGGGAAGGAATAAAGAGAGTTATGGATGAAGAGAGGGAAGGTATAATATTCAATGCAGAAACTAGAAGAAATGAAAGTGGGGTGAGGTTTGGAAGGGTATTGGAAAGTTACGTAAAGATCCATTGTACTTATAAACTGATTTGTTGAATGGAAATTCCTTCATACAACTATTTAATAAAAATATAATTAAAAACAATGGAGACGGGGCTGGGAAAGGTGGCTCAGTGGTAGAGAACTTGCCTTGCAGGCCTGAGGCCCTGGGTTCGATTCCTCAGCACCACATAAGCAAAAATAAAAAGCTGGAAGTTGCGCTGTGTTTCAAGTGGTAGAGAGCTAGCCTTGAGCTGAACAGCTGAGGGACATCACCCAGGCCCAGTGTTCAGGCCCCACGACCGGACCCCCCCCCAAAAAAAACAATGGAGACATCTGAACCTTGAAGTGTGTTCTCTTAAATCATGAGTCAAAATAGTAGTTTCCTTCTCAGAAATTTTCTTTGCAGTTATTTTCCTCAAAATGACAGAAAAGTGACCAACAAAATGAATGTCAATACATCACATTGCATATCCTAAAGAGAAACAATATAAAAATCACAGTAAAAATGTTAGAATTCATCACATGATAAAATAACAGGTAGAAAGGATCAAATGCTGATTGTTTTTCCAAGTAAGTTACCTATGGTATCTAATTTAATCCTCACAATAATCCCATAAAGTAGAACTACTTCTATTTCTAATTCTCAGATGATGATATTGAAGTCTTCATAGTTGGAATTACTAGTACAACATTTCACAAATGGTAAATCTTAGCCTGCGGCCCATTCCCACCGTATCAAATAACTTCATTCTATTTTGTGACTAAAATACCAGCACTTAGTTCACTAATTCTAGGAAAATTTCCCAGAATTATTGTTCACACTCTAATAATATTTCACTTTATCTTTGTTAGAAAATAGGAAACTAAGCGGGATGTCGGTGGCTATACCTGTAATTGTAGCTACTCAGGAGGCTGAGATCTGAGGAACGCGGTTCAAAGCCAGCGCAGTCAGGAAAGTCCGAGAGATTCTTATCTATAATAAACCGCTAATAAACCAGAAGTGGCACTGTAGCTCAAGCGGTACAGTGCTTGACTTGAGCGGAAGAGTGCAGGGACAGTACCCAAGCCCAGAGTTCAAGTGCCAAGACCAACTAAAAAAAAAAAAAAGGAAATAGGTAACTGCAATATGAAAACTCCAAGTTCATAATCAATTTATACCTCCCTGGTGAAAGGAACTGCTAAACTATAACATTTTTGATTTCTAGGTCAAAATTGTAGAAATTATATTCTCTCCCATGACAACACTGCATCGCAGTCATACTGAAAGAATAATCTCCCCAATTCCTGAAGGAAACAGATTGCAGGTCTTATAGACCAATCATTTCCACATTGTAGCTCACATAAGTTGTTTACCATTAGATGTATCTTGATTGCTTTTTATACCCAACATTTTGAGAGAAATGTATTGCTTTAAAATGTTATTAAAGCAAGACTGATATAAAAATCACCTTTGACCCCAGATAAATATTTACCTTTCATATACCCAAAAATGCAGTCTTACCTATCATTAATGTTAGGAACGAGAGGTTAAAAATCATGGAAACCAAGACCTAAGCATGAATTAAAGACTCTCCAACTTGTGAATACAATTGGTTTAAAAAGACATCAATACTACTGCATGTTTTTCAAAATTTCTTGTGATATTGAAGATTCAATGATAAAATATTAACACTTGAAAATAACTCATTTTCTTGGGAGTAGAGAAAACACAAGATTAATCCATCATTTTCAAATACCTTTATTTTTCTACAAATTCACTCTTATAATTATCAAAATTATAAAACTAACTGAAGTACAGAGCCACAAAGGAAATAATTTAACTGCATCATCTACATTCAAAAAACTGTTACTGGGGCTGGGAAGGTGGCTCAGTGGTAGAGTGCTTGCCTTGCATGCATGAGGCCCTGGGTTCGATTCCTCAGCACCACATAAGCAAACAGGAAAAAGCCAGAAGTGGCGCTGTGGCTCAAGCCGTAGAGCACTAGCCTTGAGCTGAAGAGCTGAGGGACAGTGCCCAGGCCCAGAGTTCAAGGCCCCACGACCGGACCCCAAAAAAAGAAAAAAAAAAACTGTTACTAGAAAACAAAGTTATTCTAATAATTAGCTTACCAAATTCACTTATATCCTTTTATTCTATTTCATAATATTTCATAATATTCTATTGCATAAAAAGCCTATATACCCACTTACATCTTCAGATCTTAACATTTATTTCAGAAATGTCTATAGCTCTATAGTCAATGAACTGAAATAATACTAAAAATATTCAAAGGCTTTTCAGAAATTGCAGGATGCTCTCGGGGTTGTTATTTATATTGGAAAAGATATTCGAAAAGCCTTATTTGTTAAAGTTGTGATAGTTACTTTCACAAAAGAGCCATTAGTGAGGATCCCATTGCATGTACAAAAGAACTTCAAATGCATCCACAATCTGGAGGTGACACATGCTTTTTGTTTGTTTGTTTTGAAAGGTATATCTAGCAAGCATATCCACAATACTGGTTTTCAGTCAATATGATGAGATATTCAAACCAAATAAATACAGGGTTGATTATCTTAGTGAGAATAGATATAATGTTACAAAGAAAGTTATTTTCAACAGAAATCCAGAAAGAGTTTATTCACCTTGTGTTTCACAGGAATAACCAGAGAGTAATACCTGTTTGGTCAAGTCAGTCAAACTCACTCCATGAGTATATCTTAAAAGTATAACCAATTTAAGAGGTCAAATACATATTTTGTACTGACAGTCATCTTACAGCAATAACTTACTACCTAATTATATCTGTATCTTCTTACCTAACATATAATAAGAGCTGAAAGTGGTCTCTTTTATCTAACTTAATGTTGTATATGCTTTGATTATGATGATGATATTATTTGAAAAATAAAATGCACAGAAGGGTGGCTCCACAGAAATGACATGACAGAACACTGATAAATAAAAACATTGCAACACAGTTAGCTCTTTTGAGCCTCACCTTGTCCACATTGGCAAGCAACATTGCAACAACACAAGCACACATATACACATACACACATGTGTGCACATGTACACACATATACTTGCATGCTAAATTCAGGGTTTAGTACAAAAAAGTACAAATAAAATTTTAGTGATTAGGACAAATGTTAATTTGCCTTATTACAAAATAATACACAATCCAGTCACCATGGGTGTCACATTTTACTTGCCTCGCCACATGTGACCACTTAATTTATTTTAATTAATTAATTAATTCATTTGTTTGGTGCTAATACTAGGCTTGAACTCATGGCCTGGCTCTGTCCCAGAATTTGTTGTTTTTTTGTTGTAGTTTTCTCAAGCCTAGAATTTTACTGCTTGTCCCACAGCTCCATTTCTAGCTTTTGCTGGTTACTTTCAAATCAGAATTTAATGGACTTTTTTTTGCTTGGTTTGGTTTCAAACCACAATCCTCAGATATCTTTCTGATTAGCTAGGATAAACACATGAGCCACAAGTTTGGCTTCTAGTTTTTCCTCTATAGCTATCTAATACACATATTAGATAGTAATTTAAAACTTAGAGTATAGAAGCAAGTTGTACAGTGATGATATTGTCTTGTCAGAAATTTAAGCTAGTAAATTTCTTCTTAAAACCATAAACAAAAATACCATGGTATAATATAAGAGAACTCACTATTGAACATATGAGCTTTAAGAGCTTTCTAATAGATCCATTATTTGTTACCCAACATTAGAAAAAACTATATAATGCAGTAGTAAAATAGAAGTCCTTTGTAGGAATACTTAATTACCTTGTTTTAAAGATACTTGTTTTCATCCAAAAAAGTAGGCCTGTCTATTGTCTTCATGTGATTTTGATGATTGAAGGTGCTTAATGAGAAGTCAAAGTGTATTACTAATCCTTTGCTATCAATTAAATCTCACCTTTTCTTCTTGGAACTTATAATTATTAAAGAAATAGTTCAGAATCAGCAAGCAATAGTTCAGATTCACACTTCCAGTGCAAGTGGATCACCAGTACTTAATCCTTGATACCATTTTCCACAAAGTTTTGTCACAGATACAATCGGTCTGCCTTCTCTAGCTGCTTTCCTAGCCTGGACCTATTCCTTCACTCTACAGGAAAAGTGTGATTCAACTGATTTCAGTCAGATCTGTTACTAGAATTATCAAGGATTTAGATTTTTGTCTGTAATTTGGTCAAAGCTATGTCTCTTTATGTAGGCTAATAAAAATGTATTTACTAATTTCAAGTAAATTCATAAATTCCATTTCCACCTCTTTTAAAAAATAAAATTGTTTGCTCTATAAATTGATCAGAGGCATGGATTTTGTGGCTAGCTAGGTCATTGTACATCTGTCTCTCTCTTCCTCTCTCCCTTTCATGGTTCTCATAGATAATGTGACTGCTCCATAATTATCCTAATTTATTTTGCTTTTATATTTTTGGTTGCATCATTTCACTTTCTGCTCTGCCATTTCCCAAATCATTTACATAGAAGGCATTATTTCATATTTTCTCATTCCTATAATAAGCTGCACATGAAGACACCACTGGTCCCATTTTCAGTCTGTACCTTTGAATATGGAGGAAACCTTTCCTTTGCTCTCTATGAATTCCCTACTCTCCAGTTAGAATAATTTCCAATAGTAAAATTGGAAAAAGAGAAAGAAAATCATGGTGAAATAACAGATGTAGAAAATTCACTGTATTTTTCTGACCAGTTCAACCAACGTGAACTATTCTGGAATACATGTGCACCCCATTCCCACTGGTACTCACTGTCTCTGGTTAGGCAATTCTGATGAAGACAAGGAACAAGATGAAAAAGTGAGGAATGATATCATTTGCAAAAAAATGGAGAAGTATTAAAACAAATTTTTGTTTGGGCTGCTGAAAATAATTGGCTTACTACAGTGCAGACACTGCTTTCCTAAAAGGCCACTCATGTGAATACTAGGGATGATGATGAGTATACCTCTCTTCATCGGGAAGCCTCCAGTGGGCACTTAGACATGGTCCATGAGTTGGTGGCTCAAGGCAGATATTCATGCAATTACTGTGAATGGCTAGACACCCCTGCACAGTGCTTATATGTTGAATAATACCAGAGTGGCTGCTTCCTTAGTTCACATTGAGGCAGATACCAATGCCCAAAGTAAAGTCCTCTTGACTCCCTTTCATCTTGCTGCTTGGAATAGAAATATCAAAGATATGCTGGATTGCCTTCTATTGAAGCATTATATCAAACCAGGTCTGAAGAACGACTTGGAAGAAACTGCATTTAATATTGCCAAAAGGATAAATATGTATCACTACCTCTTTTAAATTGTGGAAGGCTGTAAAAATTGTTCTCCTAACTCATAATGGTTTGGTTAAGATTCTTAAATTTCAAAAATGCCAATCCATCTTTGTGTCTGTACAAAATATTTTCACAATACAAAGCAACAGCAATATCTTACTTTAAAAATTCATGGATTCCATAGTATTCTTCAAGTGAATTGCCTGACTTTGATGTCAAAATGTATTCAAGAGTTGTTTGTATACATCTATAATGATTTCTGCAGGGTTTGTGATTTTTAAATCAGAAATCACTTTAACTTATCTGTTGAAATGAGTAGTACAGAAACTAAAAATATTTCTGGTGCTTGTATGAAAAAAGTATATTTTAAAATACTCTGTATTTTGTTTGTATAATGTCCATAATCTATTTAATTCTCTCCTAGATATAATACTTTGAATTATACATTGTTTTATAATATATAGGTTCGTTAATAAATGTGTTATTTCAGATAGCATTCCATATAGAAAAAGTTTAAGATTCCTTTTTTTTCCTAGGTCCTTATAGTATTTTATTTCTTTGGGATAAAATGACAATGTTATCCAATTTCAAATGTTTTGTAAAGATTATGCTATGTAAAGGCCATTCTAAGGTGAGGATTTAACACACTGATGTCAAACTAACTTTCAGTTCAATGAATTACATATATTGTTACATTTGCCTTTTTAAATTTTTTATTGTGAAAATACTGTACAGAGGGGTTACAATTACATGGGCAAGATAATGAGTACATTTTTTATCAAGCATTGTAGCCTCCTCCTGTATTTACCCTTCCCATCCATTCCCATCCTTCCCCTGCTTCCCCACTCAATCCTCCCTGCTACCCCTCCACCAGCACAAAGTTGTAAAGTTCATTTTTCGACATAACGACTTGTATTTTTGTAATAAATTTTTTAATGACTGTTTTTCATTTCTTGCATCTCAAGAATGAAAAATATGGAATATTTCACAAATTTTCATATCATCCTTGTGCAATTGCCATGATAATCTCTATATTGTAGTAATTTGGGTAAACGTCCTGCTGAAGCATGTAGTATCCTGTAAATTTAAGTAGTTATTGATGCAATCTTTATACAGGCATATATCCTTGGTTGACTGTTTGTAACTAGGAAACCTTATTGTTCCTAAAAATGTTATTGATCTTACTTCTCTAAAATTCTGTGTATATTGGGAAAAGCTAATATTGTTTGGTCGATTGCTCACATTTGCAATTTTTTTTAAATTGTATTTTATTTTATTTGAGAAAATACTGTACAGAGGGGCTACAATTACATGGGCAGGATAATGCATACATTTCTTACCAAGCATTGCAGCCTCCTCCTTTGTTTACCCTTCACTTCCCTTCCCCGCCTCCCCCCTCCCCCCACCCAATTTTACCCCCCTCCCCCCACCCAATTATACCCCCCTCCCCCCCCACACCGACATTGTAAAGCTGGTTTTGACATGACATTTTGTACTTCTCATTGTTGCAACAGGTCCACCTGAATCCTTAAACGACTTGTTTGTCCCCATCTCCTCCACATGTTATACTGACATCAAATATAGTGAAAGCGGGGGTTACACTGTGGGGGAGGGACATACAAAACAACAAAGAAATAATCTTATAAATGCGTTAGAAACACATGCATGAAAGAAATGAAAACATTAAAATACATATTTAAGGGTTCATTTTCCTAACATCACATTATCTGACCTTTTCTGCTTGACTCATACCTATACTAGATATTGCAAATAAGGGAAACCATGGGACCTATGCTTCCTTGGGCCTGGCTTACTTCACTTAATATAATTTTTTCCAAGTTTTTCCATTTCCTAACAAATGGGGAAATGTCATTCTTTCTGATGGAGGCATAGAATTCCATTGTGTATATATACCACATTTTCTTGATCCATTCATCTACTGAGGGGCATCTGGGTTGGTTCCATATCTTAGCTATGGTAAATAATGCTGCAATAAACATAGTTGTGCTGGTAGCTTTAGTGTGGTCTTGTTTGTAAACATTTGGGTAAATGCCCAAAAGTGGGATTGCTGGATCATAGGGGAGATCTATGTGAAGTCTTTTGAGGAACCTCCATACTGCTTTCCAAAGTGGTTGAACAAGTTTACACTCCCACCAACAATGAAGTAAGGTTCCTTTCTGTCCACATCCCCTCCAGCATCTGTTGTTGTTAGAGTTCTTGATTTTTAAATTTGATCATACTTTGAAGCCTTTATAGCTAGGTCAAAGGTGATTGTTTTTCAAGTACTTATTTATAAACTGAGTTAGCTTTGTGGAGCTAATGGATTCAAAGTAAGCCTTGCTTAAGAGCTACTTCTAAACTTCTGCAGCTTAAAAATTCCTAAATGATGTCTTACTGGTATAAATGTCTACCTGACCCTTTACTCTTCTTCCCTGTAGCAACAGACCAACCAGAATATCTTACCCTGACAGCATAGATTTTCTTATTGGAACAAAACTAATATTAGTTAAAAGGGATCATAGAGAGATAAACAGTTAAGACAGAATCATTTAGACTAGAAGGTATTTTATCAAAATATAATTGTTTTTTATACCTAACATTTCAATAGTAGCTAAAGCCAAGAAGGTGAAAAAAAAATTCACATGCATGATTACCAAATGTCCTGGCCAATCTACCATCCATCCAGGCAGGAATTTACACTACTGCCTTTCTTTCATCAAATATTTTCATAGTTACAAGAGAAGTCTATATGTTTCTCCTCGATATTAGGCCTTAAATTGGTAATGTTTTAATCACAGTGTTTCCTCTTGTCTCTAGGCTGTAAATCTCCAAATGGTAAAGTTTTAGGTCCAACTCTACCAAACACTGAGGTAGAAATAATGGAATAATATTTTAAAACACAGTTGCCTTTGATACCCTAACCACAACAGAACATTGCAAAACATGTGCCTTTTTTCTTATATTTTATAGTTATATATTTTATATTTATATGTGCTGATATTTTTTCACACAGTGAAACTTACTAGAATTAATTGATAATTTGACAAATAAATAGATATTTATTATAATAAATAGATTTGAATATAAATAATAAGGTTTAGAATGTACATTAGAATATAAAAAGTATCAATGCAATGTCTTTGGTATAAAGTTGTGATATGTTCTAAGTATTCTTGGTCTTTTGAATTCACATTGTAAAAAAAAAACAATTGTTTTCCTCTAATCTATAAGGGATTTTGCTCTGCTGCTCTGTTTATTGTTTTAACTCACTGGTTGCAAAATGTTTTTCTCTATATTTCTGAAGCATTTCTACTTATTGTACCCAAATTTTGCTGATATGATATCTAAAAGGTATTATTCTTCTGCAGGACCAATGGGTCCTAGGATCCCAGGTCTTAGTTATCCTCTTCATCTGATAACAAGGGGAAGATTTCTCACCGAGGCTCATGAAACATGCCAACAGAAATTAATTGAAAATCCATCTCAATTCCTTATGACACCGGAATTAGTGGTAAGCAATTGTGTAATGCAATGCAACTTAAAATGAAAGATGAGATCACAAAATCTGAGAGAAAGTACAGTAATTCAAACTTTCAATTAACAAATGACCAGCCCATATGAGTGACCAAGATCACAAATGTCACAAAATTATTTTTAATACCCCTCTTCTAATGATTACTCCAAGATTTCAGTCCAGCATAAGTAGGCAAAAAAAATAGTTCCTAGAACGATAGATCCATAATTGGTCTACCAAGGCTAGGAAAACTTGACTTACAGGTCAAATATAATTCACAAAACCATTAATTGAGAAGATCGTTAATGCTTCAAAATACTGGTACTTCAGTAAAACTTGTTTCTGTAGAATAAAAATGTTATCAGTCTCAAACCAATGATAACCTACACTTAATCTCCTGAAAACATATTCCTTTTCAAATAATCTCTTAAAAATCACATTCACGAAAATAACATTTGACAAGTAGACAATATTGACATTACAAAATTTTTCAAGTTTAGGGTGCAAGTTACAATAGAGTTGTTTTATTTACCCAGCACTAACGCCAAACAGGTTCAACCATTCATTAAAGTGTAGAAATAGTACCACCCACCATTTGTGTTGTTCAGTAGGTGCCTTACAGAAATGTGTCAAATAGAAAAACCTCCCATAATTCAAACCCAAACACTAGCTAATAAAGTAAGTTTAATCACTTACTAAGGTACATTTTAAAAAGTCACAAATAGTTGCTTTATCATATGTTGTTTTATATTTTACCTATCAGTTTAACATAGTAAGAAATATGACTTAAAGTCATGAATATGGGTACTCATCAGAGATGTGACAAACATAAAATCTGTCTTCTATTTCTACCATATTCCTGTATAGTAGTAAATCGTAGTCTTCTTCTTTTTCCAAAACTTATAGGTAGTAGAAAATATTATCCCATGTAAAATAAAATAATCACAAACCTTTTTCAAAGCCATTTATAAAATTTGGTAGTTAGGAATATATTCTAAGCCATTTTTAAACTTTCTTGTTGACTAAAGATTAATCTTACAAATGGATGAGAATAAAATCATGTCTAGGTGCTTCACGTCTCCAGTCTTGCAAATTGTTATTGCAGATTAATGAATTATGGAAATATAAGCTGACATCAGTTCAAGTGTACGAAGGATTGAAACTCCATGGATAGTATATAAACCTTTCAAAATATTAACAGTTTAACAGAATGACTATCAGGAAGTTGAAACCAGAGAGGAATAATAGTAAAGACAGAATGAATGAAAAATGGAACAAGGGGCAAGTACAGCTAGAATACTCAATGTACACATGTGATAAAGGAAGTGATAAATCTGAAATACATCTTGGAGAAGGGGTTGGTTGAGAATGATAGAAGGAGTCACTCTGATCCAGGAGCATTGGACAATTAGATGGACATATTTATTGTAATACACTTGCACAACCTTTTGAAATTTAATTAAAAAACGCAACAAAAAACAAAAACACACAAAATCATAACCAAACAGCAATCTCTAGAGAGGATGTATATGACCTCTCAAAATTTTAAATAGTTCATGAAGGGTAATCTTGGGAATAGCAAACAAAGCTGTTCAAAGAGGGCAGTTTGGGGTAGCAGAGAATTTTGAACAGATTTAAGTAGATTATCTAAGGTTGTGAATCACCTACATCTGCTGCAAATATTTTCTTCTGTGAGTTCTCTTTGTCTGCAATGGATACTCCAGTCCTCAGCCACACTTGATAGCTTGTGAAGATAGAATGGAAGAAACAAGATCAAGAATCCATTACTCCACTGTAGACAGAAGAGTCCTCTATGTTTTCTCTCATCTCTCTTCACTACTCTTTCTTCATACTTTTAAGTCAAGTGATTTTGAATTATATCTTTCATTCTTTGCTCTGGCAAAGTAATTAGCCAAACTAATTTCCTAAATATTATTTGCCATTTTTTTCTACCATGCTGTTTACTTGTCCAAGGGAGTCCATTAAGCTTCACCCTTGCATTTGGTTGCCACGAAAATCCAACATCTATGTTAATGAGGACAAACTCTAATGTAAAACTTTGTCTCCAAAAAACCGATCCAAGAAGCTGTGATCACAAATATTTAGCTATACTTTTTCTTTTACCTTGAAAGTCTTCTTGTGTCTAAAGTTCCACAAAAATAAGTACTCCACTACTTTTTGGTTCAATCATTTCTAACCTCAAAGATATATTTTGCTAACAAGATGCTTAGAGGAAACTGAAGTATACTCCACTTTTATGTTCTCTCTTAGGACTCTCCTTAGATACCATATCAGGATCAGTGAAGTTATTCTTTGCAAAATTATTTCAATAGATTATTTTTTCTTAGTCTTGCATTTGCTCAGCAAGATGTATGGAATAGAATAGAGTTAAATCATCCATACCTTGGGTAACAGTGTCTATTACAAAGGACAATGCTTCTATGTCCTAATTCTATGTCCTCCTCTTAGCTCTTCCCTGATTTCCAATTAAGCACAGCTTCTTGACTTCAAGTCCAGTGAAGCTGAAAGACTATAAGATCTCCTCCCCACCCCACCCCGCTACATCTTCATGGTTTCTCTTTTAAAACTCTTTTAAGTTGCCTCATTTGGACGTAGAATTTATTTTCCTGTCCTCATTCAAACTGTTCTACATTGTAGTGAGCCAAATAGGCTCTGTAAAATCACTTTAGGTAGCAAAAATATTAAGACAATCTATATCAAAATTTTTGGCCTCCCTCCACTGCTGAAGTCAGTATGCTTAGATAGGGCTTCTAAGAACATTGTTTTCTTACCCTTTCAATTTTCTCAATTCTTTTCTGATCCCAAACTTTTTGGCTTATGTAATAAGAGAAGTCTTCACTACCTCATGTTAATAAGGATATTATTTTTTGTGAGCTACTTAGAAATGTGTAATCATTGGCGTAACCAATCAGATTTTTTTCTGTGTTTCAGTGCTTCACATGCAAAGACATTGTGGAAAGTGTTACAAACAGAAAAGTGTGAACCCAATACCTTCTTTCATTTTGAAGGGCCCTTTCTCCCTAAATATTTTGACCCAAATTATCTTTTTCAAAGAATAATTTGGGTAATTAAAGGTCAATTCACAAAATTTGATGTCTTAGTTTTCTTAAGAACTTTGAATTTCACACAGTGAGAGTATATTTCCTGGGTAAGGACAATTCTCAAGGGAACCTACAGGATTTACAGTAAGGTTTCTGAAGTTTGTTTAGTGTGAAAATGAGCTATCTTTACCCACATTGCTCCCTCTCAACTAGGTCTCCATAGCTGTCTTTGCATGAAAGCCTATTTTCCCAGGCAATTTTCTTAATAGGCTAATTTGTTAAAAATTTGAACAATTAAAATATACCTGTCATAATTTTTAAACTCTTTTGAAATTCCTTTATCAGAATCACGTTTTCCCCAATCCTAATTCAACCTTTTCCATCAAAAACAGTAACATGTTGTTGATATGATATAGTGTCCATGCAACTATTATTTTCCAGTGGCTTTATGTGTATAAACATATAAGCTGATGCTGAGCAAAATGAACTCCAAGGTATGGAAACAGAGATTTTTTTGCAGTTGTTTTTAATGTACTATGTGATTTCTATTTTCTTTGGGTTTTCCACCTATAGTTTGGCATCAGCTGTATTTGATTTTGTGCCCTGTGTATTGTGTATACATTTACCTTAATTAGGGAAGGGAAGAGGAACAACAAAATTGCAAGACAAAGGACAAAGGGCTAGCCAATGCAATAACAATACTCAAAAGACAATATGTTGGAAATGTATATTAAAACTTGTGAGGAGTATTGAGGTGAAAGAAAACTGTAAGAAAAATGAAAGAGGGGGTAAAAAGTTTGAAAAGTTATGTTTTCACTACCTTACAATTACTGTAACCCATTGTTCACCAATTTGACAATAAAATTAAATTAAAAAATAAGCTACATAAAAAATAATTTCACTGTATTGTTATAGTAAATATTATTTTATGTAGTAACTTTTTAAAAATCAATATTATTTGGCATCTAATTTGAATTGATTACTCCTTTTTTTATCAGAGAGTCATCAACTTGAATGTCATACAACTAGACAATATTTTCACAATAAACTTGACAATATTTTGAAAAAAGGGAAAATTTAGTACTTTCTCATACTAAAACTGAATGTAGTTTAATTCTATGGAAACCCATAACTTTTAAAAGTAAATGAGTTGTTAAGAGGACAGAATATATGTGTTCCTCAAAATACCTATGACTAATAACTACTCATTTTCAAATTCTGAACATTTCATACCTAAGCGATTCAAAACAGTACCTGTTTGCATGTTATGTAATTTGCAATAGATGCAGTTTCCAATTGAGTGTTACAGATTGAGAAGTCAACAGAAAAATAGCCACATTCTGGTAGAGGATAAAATTATGAAGCATCTGTAATTAATTCTTCAAGAGTAAGCAAATTTTATCAGAGAAAGCTATAATTTCTATGAACCATCAATCCAAAGATTTATGCCATAAAGTCATCCTAGTCCAATAATTTCCAACTTGTAAAGTGCACCTTAATATTCCCTTAATTCACATCATGAATAGCTTATCTCTATTGTGAAAAAAATACTACACCTCTGATAATGTGATTCTCTCCTTCTTCTGGAAAGAATACTACAATTAACTGGGTTGCATCACTTTTCCCCCAGTAAGATTCTTGAGATCAGAACACTTGCAAATGTTATTTATATTTATACTTTTTTAAACTATCACAGATATTTAGGATGCTAAGGTCAGAAGATTATGGTTCAAATATCCAATAAACTCAGAAAAAGTCAGACACAAGTGGCACTGAGATTGAAGTGGTAGCACACGAGCCTTGAGCATAAACAGGCTCAGAGACAGTTCCCAGGCCCAGATTTCAAGCCCTAGGACAAACCAATAAAACAAAAACAAACCCCAAATGTAGCATTTTTCTCATTGTATACAGAGGCACGTAATTAAGGAAATTGTTTCCTGTGTTACATATAGGTAGAAGAAAGAAGATGTCACACAATTATTCTCTTCATACAATGTTATACAAAACCCTCAAAAATTGCAATTTTTCTATATTTATAAATTAATATCAATTTGTTGGCAACTCTGTCTAGATTATTTACATTATCATTTTATACATGAATTGTTGGAATTTTCTATTAACTAAGATCTAATTATAACTCTCTTGAAAGCATATTCTAGGCAAATAGAATGCCAGAATCATTTGTGAATTTGTTAATTAAACCCTCTACTCAAAAAGAATTTTGTAGTATCCTATAAAATATGAAATTAGAAGCAAAACTAAAATATTTATGTTAACTCTAAATTCTAATTTAGCATGATCTACAAAGTCCTGCTTTAGATGAACTTTGAAATTTCTCTAGGCTTAAGATTTTGTAATCCTTCCTCATTTCTTTGGAATCCAACAGAATGATGCTTACTTACTTTTTCAAATTTTGGGTGGGAATCATGAGCCATTTTGAATCTAGGAATGTTCTGGAATGAAGAGAGCATTTAAAACAAAACTGAAGATTATATACGAGTTGCATTTCAATAGGAAACTTGACTTCTCAAAATATCATAACAAAATTAGCCCAAACTTCCAACTGTGTATTCCTTTCTTGTTGTTTGGTTTGTTTTATTAGACAAAATTATACTACCTGGTCCAGGAAATGTATCACTATTTAATTCCACTCTCTAATCTCCTGCCTTAGTCTGAGTGCTAGAATTCCAGGTTTGTATCACATTGCCCTGCCATGTTTGTTGGTTTATTTAATCTAGACATAGACTAGCAATTCTGAACTTCTCCAATGATATTATCCACTAGACAGACTGCTCAGAGTGTTTATGTACTATTTTAGAAGATCTTCTAACATTTGACACAGGATATGATCATTTTCAGATGCACCTGCTGGGATCTCTGATTCATTCGATCCCTTTAATAGTAATTACTTGACTCTCTTACTATTTCTCGTCCCTACCTATGTAATAGTCTCAAACTTTTTTGAAGAAAGTTCATGAGGACTTTCTAATATTAAAATTCATCTCTTAATTCTTACTCAGGACATATTTTCTATTGCTATTTTTAAACTTTTCTACATATTCTAAGAGTTGTTTCATTTGTGTATTCGTGTGTACACATATAAGTGCCTCTGTGTGTATGTGTATGTTTGTATGTATGTATGCAAAAGCCTCAAGCTCTTATTCATCAATCTTGCTCATGCCTGGTATTCCATCACCTGAGACATTCTTCCGATTCAGGTTTTGGCTGGTAGTGTGGCAAAGACTGTTCTGCCCAGGCTGCATGCAAACTGAAATTCCCAGACTGCTTTACATTCTTAGGTTTTATATCTCCAGAAGTATCAACTTTTAAACTACGAACATTTTTGTGAGTGAAAAGTCTAAGCTGTAGCCCACATTTTTAACTCAAAAATTCATATAAAGATAGATGAACATACACATTGCATATGCTGAGTGTACACTGTTAGAAATGTGATCTTAAGCTGCGTGGTGGAGAGATCTGGGGATTGGGGTTCAAAGCCAGCCCAGCTAGGAAAGTCCCAGAGACTTTTTTCTCCAATTAACTACAAGAAAACTGGAAGTGGCACTGTGGCTCAAGTGGTAGAGCAGTAGCCTTGAGCTGAATAGCAGAGGGACAGTGCCCAGGCCCAAAGATCAAGTGCCAAGACCAACAACAACAACAAAATGCAAGTAAAGGAAAGAAAAAGAAATGTGATCTTAGCCACTAGTTCATTGCCAGTATAATCCCTGCTCTCTCGAGATGGACTTCTTTTTCCAGTTAAGTCCATGCCCTTATATCTGACTTTCATTGGAACCAGAATTATTCTTCCATTCTATTTTTAAAAATTTGTGCGATTAGCAAACGTGATTGAGAAAGGGAAAGGCCTCATACTTCATATTTCACTTAGGAACACTACCATAAATCTACATATTGGACTTGGCTTTATTGTTTCGATGTTGTCTTATTTGTAGTCTTCTATATTGTATTGAACCCTTATACTTAAACACAGAACTTCTCTTTCTCCTATTGTTGCAAATGTTTCTCTTACTGTTAATTCATGTGCACTAGGGAAATAACACACAGCAAATACACTCACAAAAAGAATGATCTGAGGACCTTCTTCCCATTTAAAATTTGGCTTAATTTGCAGAGCAATTATGAAGTTTGAACTAAATGTACTCATGGATAACATATTTATAAGCAATATAAATTTTATATTTTCTCTTTTACTAAGTTTTCTCTGAAACACCTATTACCTCATGTCCAAAAGTGTCCTTGTGTTATTTCAATGAAGACAGAAAACATTCATTAGACCTCAAGAAGCACCAATGATTGTTACTGGACTTTGTGGAAACTGATCCCAGGAGAGGAATTGAACACAGAGAAATGATAAAGTTCAAATTAACTTGTGCTTTCCTTTTTACTGTACAAGAAAAGAATCCCAAGGATTGAAGGAAACTCTGTCCCTTACTTTTTCCAGTGTGTTTTTTATTCATATAAACTTGTCTGTAACTTCTAGTTGAGAGTATTACAAAAGATAATAATGTGCCATGTGAAGGCCAGCATAGAATAAAAGGAATTAACATTGTTGTTTTTTTAGTTAGTTTTTATTTGTTTTTGCCAATTGTGGGGCCTAAAGTCTGGGCCTGGGCGCTCTCCCTCAGATCTTCATCTCAAGGATAGTGCTCTACCACTTGAACCACAGCACCATTTCTGACTTTTTCTGTTTATGTGGTACTGAGAAATCAGGGCCTCATGCATACAAGGCAAGCACTGTACCACTGAACCACATTCCCAGCCCCTAATAACATTGTTTTAAAGTTGTTCTACTGCAAAGAAACAAAGACATGGAGGGTTAAAAGTGTCTTATGTATGGATATTTCATCCCTGAGAAGATTCTCTTTTGGCAGGAGTCAGTTATCAATTCCTTTAGTCTGGTCCTGAGTTCTCCATAGCAATAAGGATTCCAAAAAAGCAGGATCTTGTGAATATGTTCAGCACAAGCAGCCTCTTCTCAAAGCAGTACTCCTTTAAGGACAGTCCCAAAGAAATATCTGGGGGTTGTTTTTGTTTGCTTGTTTGTTTAGTTTGTCCTGGTTCTGGGACATGAACCCAGGGGCTGGACCCTGTCCCTGAACAGTTGTCTTTCTTGCCCACCTATCCTCAAAGCTAGTACTCTACTGCTTGAGCCAAAACTCCACTTCCGGCTTTTTTTAGTGTTTATTTAGAGATAATAGTTTGACAGACTTTCCTGCCTGGATTAGCTTTGAAATAGGATAGTAAGAAAGCAAAGTGATATCGACAGTATGGACTTTTGAAAAAAAAAATATTAGATGAAGTTTATTATAAAGCTAATATTTGACAATTTTTAAAAGAAGAGAATATGCCCAGCAAAGAAGCCATAACTTAAATAACTCAGTGAAAGTAGGTGCACTGAATCATTTTGTAATTATTTTTTATGCTTGGAAAGATTACTATTGACCTTGTCATTCCTTTTGGGGAAACTGAAAGTCATATTTGCACTTTTTTGTGGGCGCTGTCCCTCACCTCTTCATCTCAAGTTGAGCACTCTACCACTTTAGCTACAGCACCAATTCCAGGTTTCCTGTGATTAATTGAAGATAAGTGTCTCATGGACTTTCCTGACAAGGCTTGCTTTGAACCACAATCCTCTGGTCTCATCCTTCTGAGTAGCTAGGATTACAGGCTTGAGCTACCAGCACCTGGCTCATATTTGCATTTATGTGTACTTAATGACACTATGTAGACAAAGAATGGAAATTTGAACCAAATGATGACATTGCAGCTTTTCAGAAAAATTGGGGTAGGAATAAATATGTCCTCATTTTTCCATGTTGTTATATTAATGACTCATGAGCTATGGGACTTTTACATTAGCATCCTCTGCCATCTGTGTAGGTGTTATTTAGGACTAGGCAATATTCATAGAGTAATATAGAAAGACAGGTTTTTAGAAAGCAAAGGAGATCAGGTATGAAAGAACAGCATAGAAGGAGATACATTTATCACACAGAGATTAAAAACTAGCCTAAGAGATTTACAATGTTAAAGGCAATGAGGTATAAACCTAGTTGATAACTAGTTCTTCAATAACCAAAAATATTTCCCTAGAACAGTTTCTGGTATATGTTAGTTACTATCATTTATTCCTTCCATCTGGAGTTATTCCTTCTCTTCTATCACAACTGTTAATTAGTCTCTGCCTTTTTAGTGCCATGACTGACCAAAAAGATTTCCAAATCTCACTTAGACTAGCCTTCTCTGTGATTACCAGTGACCACTCAAAAGCCTGGAATCTTTTAATTTCCAGAATTCATCTTCCCTTGACATCTAAGTACATTCCTGGCATTAACTGCAGTGATCTAATGAACAAAACATTTTTTTTTCAACACAGTATCCTAATATAGGCAAAATGCATGAATTAGGGACTATTGTCAGGTATCAGTATGGAAGGAGCAATTATATATTCCAAGTATGTGTTCTTTATTTTGCATTTACTAACTGTTTTCTTTTGTTTTTGACAGTCCAGGGGGCTTAAACTCAGGACTAGGGAATTATTCCTGAGCTTGCTTTTTTTTCCCTCAAGGCTACCACTCTACCACTTGGGGCACAGCACCTCTTTCAGTGTTTTTCTGTGAGGAATTGAACCCAGGCATTCAGGCAGGCTAGCCAATCACCACACCATGAAGTCACATTTCCAGAGACCTAAATGACTTTCTTATGATGGCATTATATTTTCATTCCATAACTATGTATCATAATTTTGGCCAGGTGCTAGAAAATAACATACAAAAAATACTAAATCCAGTAAGGCTGGATGGACAATGAATAACCGTTATAGTTTAGCCAGGACACAGAGGGGCTTACCTCATGGAGCTGGTTCAACAGGCTGAGCAAGACAGCTCCTAACCCACAGTCTACCTCCAGAATGAGAGGGCCACCTTGGGTTCCAACCACATGGGGACGCTGGGCCACCTCCTCCAGCACACATTCAACCAGTTCCTGTGTGAGAGAGAAAAAAAGTCAGAATTAAACTTAAGCCGGGTGCCCATGGCTCAGACCTCTAATCCTAACTACACAGGGGGCTGAGATATGAGGATCATGGTTCACAGCCAGCCCGGGCAGGAACGTCTGTGAGACTCTTATCTCCAAAGAAGCACCAAAAAACTGTAAGCAGCTCTGTGGCTTAAGTAGTAGAGTGCTAGCGTTGATCTGAGGAGCTCGGGGACAGTGCCCAGGACCAGAGTTCAAGCCCCACGACTGACAAGAATTGGACTTCTCACCACAAGAAGTGGACTGAATAGCACCCATTGTCCTAGGGAGTATGGCAGAGAAGTCAGGCATAGCTTCCTGTGAACTGGAGGTCATGAGTATGTCACCTGGCTTCTCCTTGCCTCAGTATCCCCAGCTGCAAAACTGAACACAGTGAAGGATCCTCTTCCTCATGGGGATAAGGTAAGGATAAAAGAGAGACATGTTTTGTTTCATAATCCCTCACCTATTCCACGATTAATAACAAGCCCCATGTGAGCCTTTTCCAGCTATTTTCCTTTCATTTTCATAGAATTGCCAGGAACCTTATCTAATGGCCGCTCCCTCTGTGCCCTGTGCCAGAGATCCCTCTGTATAAATCCCTTGTTTCCTCACAACTGTTCCAAGAGGAGACTGAGGTCCAAGAGTTGAAGCCTAACCCAGGTCTTACCCTGTGGTCAAGAATTGACTGCTGTGCACTAAGAGTTTGAGATAATCCATCTAAACCGATGACTGAACATGGTGCTACATGTCTATTATCCCAACTACAGAGGACCAGGCCTGGTGGAGCATGCCTGTCACAGATAGGAGTACCATGATCCAGCCCAGCCTGACCATATATTTAGTCTCTATTTTGGAAATGCCCAAGACAGAAAGGTTTGGCTCACATGGTGGAATACCTGACTGGCAAGCCTAAGGCCTTGAGTTCAAACCCTAATATACCAAAAAGAATCAGAGGCCCAGTGCCAGAGGATCATGCCTGTAATCCCAGCTACTCAGGAGTCTGAGATCTGAAGATCATAGGTCAAGATTTAAAAGAGGGTTGGCCTCAACCATCAGACATCATGATGAGAAGACCCGGAGTCTGACTTATGCTGGTGCACTCCATACTCGCAGGGTGCATATCCTTACTAAGTGCTGGCCACACACTCTGTCCCCCTGGGAAACCACCCCCTGTGAGACGCACCCCCAGGTCCTACCAAGCTGCCACTGCCACCAACCAGGCCCAAGGGAGTAGAGAGCTCCAGGGCACACAAATCCCTTGGTCTTGTAATTTAAAGGTGATCAGTCTCCTTCAAGCACCTTACCCTTCCAGGCCCCTGGACCTCAGCCATGAAGCCCATGCACCCCCCCTCCCCTCGCGAAGATAGCAGGAAAAGTTACCAAAAGTTCGACCATCTTTGTTGTAACCCACTTCTACACACACACAAATCCAGACTGGTGACAGAAGACTTTTCCATGCAGCACCTGAAATTTGCCAATTGATCACTCACCTGAGCACTGTCAGGATGTACAAGTAGAAAGATGTCGAGAGCCCTGCAGGGAGTCTCTCTGCATGATAAGCTTGACTATCTCGCTGGAACATCTCTCGAGGTTATTTATAGAATCTGGTCTTTTCATCCTGCCCCAAACAAAGACCAGGTAGCTGCTATGGACCACCTTTTCACATTGCCCTAAGCAAACATCTTGCAGCTGCTACGGCCAATGAAAAAGCTTCCTTATTCTAAGCATATAAATACCCCTGTGTGAAAAATAAAATTTGGCAGCTTGATCAGAATCCTTGTCTTGCTGTCCTTCTTCGTGTCTCTTGTCCCTTCATTCCTTCTCGCTTAGGTTCATTGCCCTGGTTGAAGTCCTGCGGGTCGGGACAACTGGCGCCCAACGTGGGGCACGAGCCTCTGACTAAGGAAGGAACGCCATCCTCTGGGAAAACTTGGCTAAGTACAGTCTGAGATCATGAGATCGCCTTGACAGACCCTGCCGAGAGACAGATACAGGAGGAGAGTGGGGACGGCACATGGTGAGTGACCCACTATGGGACAAGCAACATCGTCACATGATCTATTTCTGTCAGACCTCAAGGAGGCCCTCAAGACATGGGGAACGTGGGTTAAGAAAAAGGATTTAGAATTATTTTTCTCATTCATAGAGGACTTGTAGGAATCATAGATGCAAAAAGATGGCGAAGAGTAGGAGATTGTTTAAAAGATTATTATGAAACCTTTGGTCCGGAAAAGGTTCCTGCTACCGCCTTTTCCTATTGGAATTTGATTAATGAAGTTTTGAAATGTTCTCTATTTGATAGTGGAATTTTAAAACTTGTAAAAGCAGGAGAGGAGGTTCTCCAAAATGCCTCTCGGCCCCCCACGGCTTGCCCATCAGTTGTATTAGATATGACTGCTGGTCAATTTATTGAAAATCCCTCCCTTTTGTGACCTGGCCTTTCAAGGGCCCACTGCCCCTCCAGATCCAGATTTTTTTCTTCCCGCCCTTTACCTAACCTGGCACCTTTATCCGAGACTCTTCAACATAAGCGAGAACACCTTCAACTTTTAAAAGAACTGTGGTCCCTTGATTATGAACTCCGCATACTGGCCTTGGCCGATACGCCAAAAACGCCTGATAAAATTAAGGTTAGATCAGGCCATCAATCAGTTCTCGCCTTTCCAGTAACTTGGAGCCAGACAGATAAGACCTCAGAGGGTGGGGAGGATGAATCAGAAGAAGAGGAAAAGGAGGATGAGGAACAGGATACTGGGGATGAAGAGGAACAACCCACCCAGGGAAAAGGCCAACAAGAGTATAAGAGGCTTAGGCTTTGGTTTGTTGAAAAGCTTAAAAATGCATGTGCCCAATATGGCCTGACTGCCCCATATATGTTAGCCTTGTTAGAAAACCAAAGTGCGTGCTGGTTCACCCCCAATGATTGGAAGTTTCTGGCCCGCGCCACCCTTAGTGGGGGTGATTTTGTTTTATGGAATGTGGACTTTAAGGAACAATGTAGAGAGACCCCGCAAAAAAATTTGGCAAAAACATCTTCAAAAACCTGGACCTATACTAAACTTTTGGGTAATGTGCCCTTTGATACCAATGTTAAACAGGCGCGCTTTCCTGCCGGACTTTTGGCACAAATTCAAAATGCTGGCCTTTATGCTTGGAAGCGTCTCCCTCAAAAGGGATCGGCTACTACTTCCCTGGCAAAAGTTAGACACGGGCCAGATGAACCCTACAGTGACTTTGTCTCGCGGCTTAACTTGGCTGCAGAAAGGCTTCTTGGGCCTAGTGAAAGTGAAAGTGCCTTTGTTAAACATCTTGCCTTTGAAAATGCTAATCCGGCATGTCAAGATGTCCTCCGACCACATAAAAACAAGGGTGACCTCTCTGAGTTCGTCAGGCTTTGTGCTGGAGTAGGAACTGCCCACCCCATGGGACTCGCCATGGGTGCTGCCTTTACCAAGCCCTTTCAAGGTTCAGTCCCCAGCTCACATACTTGCTTTAATTGTAAACAACCTGGTCACTTTGCGTGTGAATGTCCCTTCAGCAAACAAAGCCAAGGGGAAATGCCCTCCCAAGCTACAGGTAGACCACTCCCTACCACTCTTTGTCTTGTAGATCAAGAACAAGCGGCCCCAAGGTGGCTGCCAGAATGCTTGATAAAACAGGTTAATGGCTTACCACAACCCAGGGGAAACCTTCCCCCGAGGATGATGCCTTTTCTCTTGCAGATGCAGCTAGAATTCCAGACATGGACCATCCTGTTTGAATTTATTAAATAACAGATTAATATCTTGGCTTCTAAGCCCATACAGGTTCATCACCATTGCCTTGATATGGCAGACTGCGGCATTGAGATCTAGGATTTACCCCAGGCTTTTAATTAGTGTTTTGCCATGAGCTTGTTCCAGTGGGAAACAGCCCCCCTTTCTTTTCTTATTTAGACAATCCTTCTCCTTATTCATAACTCCTGACCATTCAACGGGCAAGACCTATTGCCATAAGGGATAGGTTCGCCCCTCCTCCTATAGGCCCCTGCGCTTGGGGGAGGATGCACCTATGGGAGGAAGAAAAAAATGCTCAAATCAAGGGTGCAGTTAAGACTGCAGGGGGATCGATCCACGAGATCCCAAAACCCAAGACCGCTGAGTGGCAAGCTCTGGTGCATGACGGTTGGCATGCATATCCACAAGCCATCTCCTCAAAAAACATGCCAAGGCCTGTAAAACTCCCCACCCAGAGTGAGGATGCTTGCTCGGAGCAGAGAAAAACCCTGGGCCCTTAGAGGAACAGAGCCTCTGTCACCCCCTCAAAAAGAGCAGCCAACAATTGATGGTCAATTTTCTAAATAACAAAGGGGGAGATGTCGGGAGCCCTGCAGGGAGTCTCTCTGCATGATAAGCTTGACTATCTCGCTGGAACATCTCTCAAGGTTATTTACAGAATCTGGTCTTTTCATCCTGCCCAAAACAAAGACCAGGTAGCTGCTATGGACCACCTTTTCACATTGCCCTAAGCAAACATCTTGCAGCTGCTACGGCCAATGAAAAAGCTTCCTTATTCTAAGCATATAAATACCCCTGTGTGAAAAATAAAATTTGGCAGCTTGATCAGAATCCTTGTCTTTCTGTCCTGCTTAGTGTCTCTTGTCCCTTCATTCCTTCTCGCTTAGGTTCATTGCCCTGGTTGAAGTCCTGTGGGTCGGGACAGAAAGATGATCTCTCTCTCATTCTCTCTCTCTCTCTCTCTCCTCTCTCTCTCTCTCTCTCTCTCTCTCTCTCTCTCTCTCTCTCTCTCTCTCTCTCTCTCTCTCCCTCTTTCTCTGTCTCTGTTTCTCTAATGCACACACACACACACACACACACACACACACACACATACACACGACTCAGAGCAGTGCCTCTGTTCATTCCTCATCTGGGACAATGTACAAGCTGGAGCATGGAGGTTCCCTTGAGACAACCAGGGGCTCCCACCCAAGGGGAGCACCACTCAAATGATGCAACACCACCCCGCCTCTCCGTTTCTCCAGGGTCAGATCCTTCCCCTTGGGAACAACCAGCCTTGACTCTACATTCACCAAAACCCTAGGCCAGGATGCTGGGTGAAGGAGTCCTGAGACAGGTGTCTCCTCAGAGCCTGGGGAAGAAAACTAGCAGAGGGTCATGTTGACCTCAGAAGGGTGTCTGACCAGGGGTGGGGCACTGTTGGTGAAATGGATGGAGTCCTGAGGCTACATACATCGATATACTCCTTCCTTCTGGCCTACATGCTTCTGGGCTAATTGGTGGATTCTTGGGGAGGACGAGGAGACCAAATGGACCAAGCATCAGAACATGCTGGCAGAGCTGGGAAAGGTGATGACCCTGTGAGAACTGTTGACAGCTGAGGGGTAGGGGAACAGGCCAGGTGTATGTATGTGTGTGGGGTTGGGGTTATTCCTCCCAGATATTCACCTTCTGCTTTGACCGCCAGCGCCCTTCACCTCCCTTCTGGGCTTTTCTGGGACCCTCTTCAGGTGAAAGGATGACCAAGCACAGAAGACAAGAGCTCACACAGCAAGGGGGGGGTCTATCTTCTGTATCCAACAACCCCCATGCCCAGAAAAAAGGAAAAGACCTGAGAAGGCAGGTGTGGAGGTGCTGTTCCCCACCTTTGACTAAAGCCACCAAGTTCCCACTAGGGAGAGAAAGGGTGCAGATGCATGGCTCTGTAGCTCCCACTGCTCCAGGCTAGGGACGATGTGGTGCTCCCTTTTCACCCATCACTGCATCTGCCCTTTTCCTGGGACATTGGTCACTAGGGATGGGAGTGGGATCCCCGGGTTAACACCCACCCCCTACCCTTGGGGTGCATTAGTGGCAGAACCCTGGCTGGACTGTGGGGTGTGAGGGAGGTGCAAGTCCGTGACCTATGGGGGTGTCACCAGGTACCGGTGTTGCAGGGTGCAGGCTCACTGGGCGACCACTCACCTGTGCTGCTGGGAGAAGTTGTTGGTGGATGCTCCTGGTGGGGTGAGCAGCAATGGAGGGGGCATTGCAGACACTCAGGTCCAGAGCAGAGGACTAGGGGCCGGGACCAGGTCAGGGCTGCAAGCCTGCCAGCAGCTTGCCACCAACCGAGGTTTGAAATACAGTGCCTTGGAGGAAGCAGGGGAGGGGGCTGGGAAGCAGGAGGGCACATCAATTTCCTACTCCAAAGTAGCTTCAAGACTCTTCTTGTTCACTACTCAGCCATCTCTACCTTCTTCAACTGCTGGTAGTGGTGACAACCAACCTAGGGAATCCCAGGGGGTACGAGGCAGCATGGAATGTGGGCGTGGCCACCATTCTTGTATTCCATTGGTCAGAAAGAAACATGAAAGAATGGTGGTGTGGCCAGAATCATGTGATGCAGGCAGCATGGGCAGAGTCAAGATGACAGCAACTCCCCCAGCCACTTTCCCGGGGAACTATGTCCAATTCAGTTGGGGACAAGAGGGTAACCTGCTTTAACCAGATGGCTGCACAGATTCTTGTGTGTGCCTATTTGTTGCCAGTCCCAAACCTTGAAATCAGGATCTGAGCACAGTCCATGAGCTGCTTTTGCTCAAGGCTAGCCCTCTACCACAAGAGCTACACGGCTCTTCTTCTGGCTTTGTTGGCACTGAAGGATAACTTTGATCCTCCCATCACAGCCTTGTAAGTAACAAGGAGGATTGCTGAGAGCCACTGGGCCTGCCTAATCACTGGTCTTGTTTATGTTCTTGGACAGACTGATGAGTTCCCTATCCTCAGGTTGAAGTGGTGGGAGCTGGAGCCCACTATTCGAATCCAGGTCCTGCCACCTCTAAATGGTAGGAGATCCTAAGAAACTTGTTCCTATCCATATGATTACCAATGTAATGTGATGTAAGTCATGATTGAACAGTTCTTGAATAATTCTAGGATAAAATGATACACAATTATATTATAAGACACTGATTGATTTTAATTAAAACTTTATTAAGCATTTAAACAATCACATTCATAAAATGGAGGCATAATGAAATACCTAAGAAATGGACCTTATATACTATAAAGGTGCCATTTTTTCTGCCAAGACTGGGATTGGAACTCATGGTCTGGGTAACTCTCTTGCACTGTGTGGGAAGGGGAAAATTTCCTCCTTGAAGTCAAGAAAATCAAGTCTGTTCCTTAAGCCTGAAATTGATCCCCACCACTAGAAAATATCCTACTCATGTACAATTTACATATATGATTTATATTTATATACATATGTTGACTCCATATTGCATTCAGTGGAGTTATTCATTTTATTTTTTGTTTTAATCATGTATTGACCGTTTATTTTATTGACTATTATGACACATAGAACATTGATTACATTGATTACATAGGACATAGGTCTGCATATGTATTCCACTTCATACCTGACACCCAGAAGATTCACAGTAAAGGAAAACATGTCACCATCAGATTCTTACTCCATGATTCATTGTTTGGGAGTGCTGGCATCTGAACTCATGGCCTACAAGGCCAAATTCATGAATGGTTGAGTGTCCACATGCCATCCTGGGGCAAATTGAGCAGTTCCTACGACCTAAGATTGAGCCCCAGGGATTGACAAAATAAGAACAGATTGACATGCAGGTGGCAGTATACTAATAAATATATATCTTTATACCATTCCAGAGATGTCTGTCCATTATTCACTTATATAGACTACATTTGTACCAATTCTTGGATATTTATTATACCTCCATGTAATTATTGTTATTGCTTTCATCTTTAAACTATTAATGAACTCTGTGTCTTGAAATTATTGTGTTCCTGTAATAGTATTCTTTTAATGCTTCATAATATTAAATAAAATCAATCAGCCTCATGAAATTATGCTGTCTAATTTTATAGAAGCATCATTCACAATCAACTCATTCAACCATGACATTGATAACATTCCATTGTTATTCCTATTGATGAGAATAAGTCTCTTAGTATCTCCTGCCATTGGTTGTGTCAGGACAGGGATTCGAAATCAGGGCCTACATTGCCACGTGGGCCTATGGTTTTCCCGGTATTCTGCCAGTCTTCAGCAATGCAAGGTGAAGTACCCTTTGCAACAGTGTCATTTAGACCCAGGAGGTCACCGTGCAAAGGAAGAAAACATAAAAAGCTGTCTCACAGCATTTTTCTGTGCATTTTTTCCCTGCAAGGCCTGGGGGTTTAGGATCCCAGGAGCAGCTATGGGTCCAGTGGCTCCATCCCAGCCTTGAGTGATCAAAGATGAGGCAGAGTTGCCACGACCTGAGTTCAAGTGCCGTGCTGAGCATAAAATAAAATAAAATAAAAAATAAATTAGCTCTCTGGCTTGCAATTTGCACTGTTTATTCTGCACAGTTTTCGATTTGAACTCAGGGTCTGGGTACACCTGCAGCACTGTGGATGAAGCGGAATCTTACCATACTTGAAGATAAGAAAGTCAGGCCTATTCATTAGGCATGAATTCAAGCCCCAGCCCTGGAAAACATACTATTTATATACATTGTAAAGATAGGATTTATACTTACCTATAGATGTTCAGTCCATACATGTTTGGTGTGGTTGTTCCTTGTATTTTTTTATTCATCTATTTACCATTGATTTTATTTACTACGATGACACCCACTCCATTTATTACATTGATGATATACTATCACATAGCATCTAGATTTGTAGACATGTTCTCCATCATGCTTAACACCCAGGACTCTCAGAGAAAAGAACAATAATTTTCACACTCAGTTTCTTACTTCATGATCCACTTGGTAATGCTGGGATCTGTCTCAGGGCCTAGCAGGACCAATTGGTGAATAGGTCAAGGTGAACAAACCAGCCTGTGAGTAACTAAGGAGCTTGGCCATTCCCAGGATCTGACATGGATCCTCAGGGTGCCCCACTATAGTCATAAATTCATTATTTAAACATAGGATCTATATTTACATACATGTGTGGACAGCATTTTGCATTCAGTGTACTTCTTATTTTGTGACTAATTCATGGAGGTATTGTGTATTTTATTGAGTTTGGTGACAGGTATAACTGTGCTGACATGGATAACAACCTGTTCCTATGGTTATAGGGTTGCCTATGCATTCTCCATCCTTGTTTAGACCCCGCATTTCACAGGAGAGGAAAACATGTGCAACGATTGCTTTCTGACATAAGGATGAATTTTTGTCAGTGCTGGGATTTTAACACAAGTCTGGGTAGCTCTGTGGCACAGTGGGGGAAGGGGAAGCTCACCATCCTTAAAGACTAGAATGTCAGTCCCAGTCCAGAGCCTAATTTGAAGCCCCAGCACAGGACAAAATAATAAACCAATCTTTTTTAAACATAGGATCTCTCTTTACCTACAGGTGTCGTATGCATCTTGCATTCAGTGTAGATTTTTTTATTTTTTATTTATTCATGGATATATTGTGTATATTAATGAGTATGGTGACAGATATAACTGTGCTGACCTGGACAACCTATTTCTATGGCTATAGAGTTGCCTATATAGCATTCTCCATCCTCTCTGAGACCCAGGACTTTCACAGGAAAGGAAAACAGGTAGATCGATTGGATTCTCACATCAGGATGAAACTTTTGGCTGTGCTAAGATTTGAAGTCAAGGCCTAGCAGACCCAATTGGTGAAAGGGTCATCGTGAGCACACCAGCCTGTGAGCCACTAAGGCGCTAGGTCATTCCCTAGACCTGAGATCGAGCCCTGGTGGGGGACAATATAGTCATAAATTCATAATTAAACCAAGGATCTATATTTCCATACATGGGTGGGCAGCATCTTGCATTTGGTGTAGTCATTCTCTTTATTTTGTCTCTTATTCATTGATATATTGTGCATTTTTTTGAGTATAAGATGACAGATATAACTGTGGTGACCTGGATGACAACCTAGTCCCATGAGTATAGAGTTGTTTATACATTCTCCATTCTACTTGAGACCCAGAACTTGCACCTGTTTTCCTGTAAACAGGTGCAATGACTGGCTTCTCACATCAGGGTGAATTTTTGGCAGTGCTGGGATTCACACTCGGGGCCTAGGAGACCCAACTGCCCAATGAGTCTACGTGAGCACACCAGCCTGTGAACCACTAAGGCGCTGGTCTGTTCCCAGGAGCTGAGATCGAGCCCTAGGGAGGCCACAAGAGTCCTCAATTCATCATTGAAACATGGGATGTATATTCACATCTGTGTTTGGACTGCATCGTGCCTTTAGTGTAGTTATTCTCTATTTTGTATGCTATTCATGGATATATTGTGTATTTTCTTGAGTATATGGTGACAGGAATAACTCGGCTGACGTGGATGACACCCTATTCCCATGGCCACAGGGTGGCCCATGCATTCTCCATCCTAGCTGAGACCTAGGACTTAAACAGGAAAGGAAAACAGGTGCAACGATTGGCTTCTGACATCAGTATGAATATTTTGGCAGGCTGGGATCTGAACTCGGGGCCTAGCAAGCCCAATTGGCAAATGGGTCCATATGAGCACAGCAGCCTGTGAACCACCAAGGAGCTAGGCCATTCCCAGGACCTGAGTTTGAGTCACTGGGGAGGGAGAAGGAGAGCACAATAGTCATCCATTCATAAGCTGAATTTAGTATGCAAATAAGTACATATTTGTATAGAGTAGGAGAGAAGGCGACCTGTGATGGAATCCAATCTACCGTGTGACTTCCGATTTTTGGATCTTTCCTGATGCCTTCATTTCATGACTGTGATGATTATTGTCATGCTTCATCAACTCTTCATTACAAATAATTGATATCTCATGAGTCTTGCCTATCATTTTCTACTCCCATCATGCACAAACTACTCATTCAAGGATAACAGTTGCATCCCATGGCTCTTTCTAGGTCCAGAAACGAGAATCCCAGGATCTCCTGCCATTCCCTCCTCCTAGGGGGGCTGAATTCAAGCCTCAGTCCTGGAAAACATACTCCTTATATACCTTTTAAAGAAAGGATTTCTACTTCCATACAGATGTTCAGTCCATATCATGTATGGTGTAGTTATTTATTTTATTTCTTGTTTTATTCATTTATTTACCATTTGTTTTATTGACTCTGATGACACCTATAACATTTATTATATTGTTTACATCCTATCACATAGCATCTAGATTTGTAGATGTGTTCTCCATCATGCATGGTATTGCTAGGATCTGAACGCAGGACCTAGCAGGCCGAATTCATGAATGGGTGAGTGTGAGCATGGCATCCTCTAGCCAATGAAGCTGTCAGGTGGTTACTAGGCGCTAGTTTGTGCCCCAGGTTTGGCCAAAACAGCGATAAATCGATAGGCAGATGGTGGTATACAAATAAATAAACATTGTTAAACAGTGCCAGAGCCTTCTATGACTGAATGACACCTACTACTTTCCTACCAACTCTTAGGTATTTATTTTTCCACGATTAAAGGAATATTATTCTTTTCATGCTTAATAAACTATTAGGATCAATCAGCAACCTAGGATTATTGCATCCAATTTTAGACTCAATTTGTGCATGAACTACTCTTTCAATTGGCATTCATATGCAAAGGAACAAGTCCCTTGCATTCTTCTACCATTATTAGGTGTCAGGACTGGGTTTGAACCAAGAGCCTATGTTGACAGGTTGGCCTATGGTTTCCCTGATAGCCCGCCAGCTTTCAGCAATGGCAGGTCAGCTCCACTTTGCAACCAGGTAATTAAGACCCAGGATAGTCACCTTGCAAAGAAAAAAATCCTAAAACCCTCCAGCTCTCTGCAGCTCACCACTTTTTGTGCTTTCCAGCTTTTTTTTTTCTTCCTGGAATCCCTCTGGGCCTTGGATCCCCCAATCGAATATGGATCCAGATGCTGCACCCCAGCCTAGGGTGATCGAAGCTAAGGCAGACTTCCACGACATGAGTTCAAGCCCCATTGTTGGTCAAAAAAAAAAACAAATAAAAATTAATTAATTAATTAATTAAATAAAAAAATAAAGCTCACTTGTTTGGAATTTCTGCCAGTTTTCTTTCCTAGCCTGGGATTTGAACTCAGGGTCTTGGTAAATCTGTAGCAATGTGTGGGAAGGTGCAGTGTTGTCACTACTTGAATTCAAACCCTGTGCCAAGCCAAAAATAAAAAAATATAAGTCACTGACCGGGGCAGTGAGAGTAGTTGTTGAGATGGTAGATAAGGTATGGTAGTGGGAAAACAAAGGAAGAAGCAACAATGCTCAATAGGAAATGTACTCATTACCTTGCTCATGTAACTGTAACCCCTCTGTCCAACATTTATACAATAAAAATGTACAAAAAATGAAACAATATAGTTCTCAGAGAAGCACTTTAGGGGTAAAGGAAGGATGTCTGAATAGCTGTACAAAATTCGCCACTGCATTTTTGTTTAATGCTCAGTATGAAACTGAATAAACATAACTGCTTCCATTAAAAAAAATTAAGTCTCAGTCTTGGAACTGGTGCCAGTATTTTTGCTATTGCTGGGATTTGATCTCACTGTCCAGGTAACTCTTTTGCACCATAGGTGAAGGCAAATCTCACTGTCCTTGAGGAAAAGAAATTCAGGCTAGAGTTCCCAGGGCCTGAATGAAGGCCCTGCAATGGAAACACTATTTCTATACATGTGTAATATATGATATATACTTGCATATGTATGTTTATTACATATTATGATACTATTGATTTTGTATTTTATTTTTATTTGATTCATTAATTTATTGTTTTATTATTATACACATAATATTTATTACATTTTGAACATACATTATAAAATTATACACAATAATTTAGGACATTAACTCATTTTTCATTAATATTTTATTAAGTGTTGAAACATGATACATAATTAAATGGAGGCATTTGTCACAGTCTTCACATGTTTAGAGTCTCACTCAAGTATGAGCTGTGTTTTACCTTTGCACACCTTACTATAGTGATCTCTTTAGATGATTTATAGTCAGAAGCCTTTTCTTGAGGATAGGCAAGTTGAGGGATAAAATTGTAAGGGTGGGGCAAGAAATGTGGCTTAGTGTTAAAGAGCTCACTCAGCTTGCATGAATGCCAGGGTTTTAATCCTCAGTGCCACATACTCAGAAAAAGCCAGAAGCTGTGGAGGGGCTCAAGTGGTAGAGCACTAGCCTTGAGGAAAAGAAGCCCCAAGACTGTCAAAAACAATAGGCCAGATGCCAGTGGCTCACACTTGGAACTCTAGCTTCTCTGGAGGCTGAGATCTGAAGACCACCGTTCAAAGTCAGCCTAGACAAGGAAAGCCTGTTAGACTGTTATCTCCAATGAACCACCAAAAAACCCACGTGGCACTGTGGATCAAGTGGTACAGTGTTCGCCTTGCTCAGGAAAAGTCCCTAGACTTGATTCAATTCACACAACTAGAAAAAAGTAAGGGTTAATCAAAGTACTTTTTCTATTTGCTAATTAGGAGAACATTCTCTGGAAAATGAACGCTGATATATAGCAGAATTGAAATCAGAGCTCAAGGTTCAAGTGTAGCAGATCCATAAACCCAGCCTCTCAGACTCTAGCATTATAACCTTGTGTCCTACAGGGTTCTGAAAGGTCAAATGAAAGGTCAAAGACATAATATGCTCCCCAAGCCCTTTGTGATGAGCAGTTGACTTGTATTGTCGATGTCATTACACTTCTGAACCCAGCAGAACAGCAGTGGCTCACACCCATCACCTAGCTCAGGAGGCTGAGATCTGAGGATCACAGGGTGAAGCCAGCTAGGGCAGAAAAGTCTAGGACAATCTAACTTCCACTTTGGAAAGTGAGAAGCGTGAGATATATATAACCAGATAGACCTGTATTTGCCATTTTGTATTAGACCAGTATTTACCATTTTGTACTTTCTTTAACTTGCCTTTCTGCTTCTGTACACATGCTTGCTAAACCTTGAAGAGTGCAGCTGCTATTCTAACCGCCCTTGAGCTCCTGACACTCCTGGATCTGGAGCTGAAATTAACGACCCTCTGGCAGGGAGTACCTGACAAAGTACCTGATACAGTCGAGACCACTTTCTCTGGGCCTAGGATCAGAGATAGTTGCTGCCCGGCAACCACTTCCCCTGGGTCAGTGTCAAAGATAGTGGCCATCTGGCAACTACTTCTCCTAAATTACCCTAAAAGTACTGTCTAATTAGTTTAGAGCACAATAGCTCACTAAGGCTGACCAATTATTAGCCCCAGCCCTTTTCCCGCTTTGTCCTGTGCCAATCATCCGCTAGAATTATGATTTAAATTTCCCGCATGGTATATTGATTCGTTGCCAATACATACTGAGGCCTTACCCCTACCAAAGAACATATAAAAGACGCTGTAACCCTGTGCTGGGGGCCGCTCTCTGCACTCGGACATCAGTGCACAGAGGGGTCCATGCTCGAGCTCGTCAATAAACGACTCATTGCCGCTTGCATTGATCTTTGGTCTCTGGTGGTCTTTTTAGGCGCTTCAAGTCTCTGGGCATTACAAAAGGTCAGATGTTCAAGAGCTTCCTGTGTTTCTCTTGGTGATGAGAAGTTACTTGCACTCTAAATGTTCTTAGAATTCTTGAGCTATAGAACCAGAAAAGAAACATTTTTGACCCATCCTGGGTTCAAATGAAGTTTTCAGGATCCAAGCCCTAGCCCTGTTAGCAGGAAGAACTCCTGCGTAACATTGTATTTGAAGGACCAAAAACAGTTTCAAAAGACATGCTAGGTGAAGAGACCTAGGCTTGCAGGATTAGGAGGCAGAATGTACATAATCAACAGGGAAGTCAGCTGCAAAAGCACTTCATGCATTCCAGGCACAGCCAGCAAAGGGGGGAACCCTGAAACATTTGTTAGAGTTACACCAGGGTCAGGCCTTTCTCAGCCTCAATGACTAATTAACCTTCCTCTCTCAGGTGAAGGGAGCCTCAGGCTATCTTTAGGTTAACAATAGAGCCAGTTTAGAGGGGGAGAGGGGAGGAACAGAGAAGAAAAACCCTGCTCTCTGCCTTAAGAAGTGGGATTTTTACTCTCCATCTGTCAGATTTAAAGACCATTCTTCTACCTCTGCCAGTCCATTCTCCTTCCTTCATTCTGCACATCATTAATGCAAATTCCCAGTCCAAGGAGAGGCAGGGCCCTTTCTCTTCTGTCTCTAAGCACCTGAGTTAAAACCTGGCTCTGCCCTCTTGGCTCTTGGGCCTTCCACTGCCTGAGAAGTGGGACAGAGACAGTCTTCCTGCTCTGTGGTTGTGTGAAGGCAATGTGGTGGCCTGGCTCCCTGCAGAAGGCCTCACACTGGGAAGTATTCCCTTCTTTCCTCCTGACGTCCAAGATCTATCTATCCACCTATCTACCTACCTTCCTTCCTACTTACCTATGTAGCTAGTGATCTCTTACCAGTTCTTGGGATGAACTCAAGGCCTGGGTACTGTTTCTAGCTCTCTGCTACTTGAGCCACAGCACCAATTCTGGCTTTTTTCTGTGTGCTACTGAGGAATCGAACCCAGGGCTCTTGGATGCTAGGCAAGCACTCTCTCACTAATCCAAATACCCAGCCCCCTCATCTTTTTCTTCATTGTAGTTTTTACATAAGTATGCTACCATTTTATGTCCCCAAGTTTAATTCTGAATACTGGTTATTTCTATGAACACTTTTCTTCCCCTGCCTGATTTGTCACTGTCCCTGCTTTGGCCTCATAATAAAATGTAAATAAAGGCTGTTGATAGCTTAAGTGTGCATCATATAAAGACACAGGCCTGCTACCCTGGAAGAGAAAAGCCATGGGCTTGAAATGAAAAGAATGATGCAGTATGTGCAACGAGTATATCTGAAAAATAAATCAGTAAATAAAGCAGAAGCATTGAATATGGTCTGTTTGCACTCAGGGTGGTAATATACACACATAAGTAGGTAGGGCACTGATACATAACTTGGTATTCTCTTCTTTAATTTATTTTGTGGCCATCCCAGGGCTTATTCTCAAAGCCCGATGCGTTCCTCAGCTGTTTTGCTCAAGGGTGAGGCTCTACCACCCTCACAGCTCCACTTCAAGCCATCTGGTCATTAATTGGACATAAGCACCTTCCAAATTTTCTTGCCTGGTCTGGCCTGTTTTTCCTGCTCGGCTTTCTGTCTCAAAGCTGGAGCTCTACCCTCTGGGCCACTGTTTCACTTTTGGTTTTCTGTTGGTTTTTGGAGATAAGAGTCTCAAAGACATTCCTGCTTGGCTGGCTTTGAACGGCAATCTCCTGAGGAGGCTTCAAGTGGCTTTCCTCAAGGATTCGCCAAAGAGGTGCTCCACAGAAATCCTTAGTCTAAATCTTGAGACCATGAGCTCAGAGCAGAAGCCCAGAGCTTTACCATTTTGTGCCACAGCTTCACTTCTAGTCTGTGTGTGTGTGTGTGCGCACGCACACACACATGCTTCTGCTGTGAGCCCATGGTCAGCACCTAGTCCCTGTGTTCAACCCCAAAACCTAGCCACCAGGGCCCAACTAAGAGAAGTGAAACATTTCAAAACCTGATGAGCTTCACCAGATTCATATGTCAGGAAGCATTGTGATACCAGACATGTGCTTGGATTTCCCAAGCTTCCAGAATCCTGGGAGAGGCATCATAGGTCCATCATTGCTGCAGGTCCTGGGGTTGAACTGTGAGCCTAGGCATACTCTCTGAGCTCCTTTTACTCAAGGGTATTGCATTAACCTTGAATCCATGCCTTACTTCTGGGTTTTTCTGTGATCTCTCAGAAATAACAATGTCAGGGACTTTCCTATGCTGGCTGGATTCAAACTAAGGTTCTCTACATCTCAGCCTCCTCAGGAGCTAGGATTACAGTCAGCAGCCCTTGGCACCTGCCTTTCTTTTCTTCTTCATTTTTTAATCTGGACAATCTGACTTCTTAACAGGGTCATTCCAATGGTTTGAATTTATAAGTAAACTACCCCAATGTTCTTACAGGATTTTCTCTCCTCATCTTCTCCTCTGGTCACAGGTTTGAAGCCAAAAGTGAGAAATGGGTGTCCCAGGATTTGGGAGCAAATGTCCACAGGACATGCCAGCTTTGTCACTTAGCATTGAGCTGCAGTGAATTTACTGTTTCAGGATGAGAGAACCGAAAGCTGGAGCAATCCTCATACTCTCTGCATTGCTTCTTTTCCCTATAAAATGACCTAATAATTATGAATGATTTTTTTTGTCTACACCCTTAAGTATCTAGAACACAATAGAAGCATATTCATGTTTCTGTTTTTCTCTAGCATACACACATGCACGTACAGCTTCACTTCTGGTCTGTGTGTGTGTATGTATGTGTGTGTGTGTGTGTGTGTGTGTGTGCGCGTGCACGCTCATGCACACACGTGCACATGTGTGCATACACCAGTCCTGGAGCTTGAACTCAGGACCTGAGCACTGTACCTAGTTTCTCTTATACAAGGATAGCCCTCTCCCACTTGAGCCACTGAGCCACTAGTGATGTGGTCCTGAGAAATCAAGCCCAGGGTTTCATATATGCCAAGTATTCTACCTCTAAGGCACATTCCCAGACCACTAAGTCAGGTTTGTTTGTTTGTTTCTGTTTTTTTTTTTTATTGTTGTTGTTGTAGGTTGTAGGAGTTAAAGTCTGGGTCTGGTGCTGTCCCTGAGCTCTTCAGCTCAAGTTTGTGCTCTACCACTTGAGCCACAGAGCTACTTCAGGTTTTCTGGTGGTTAATTGGAGCTATATGTCTCAAGGACTTTCCTGCCCAGGTTAGTTTTGAACCATGATCCTCAGATCTCATCCTCCCGAGTAGCTAGGATAACAGACATGAGTCACAAGCACCCAGCTTCCACTTCAGTTGTCTTAGTGGTGAATTGAAGATAATAGTCTCATGGGACCTTTTGTGTCTGGGAAAGTTGGGAACCCATATCCACGGATCTCAATTTCTTATAAGGCAAGGCAACAGACTTCAGCTATCAACTCCTAGGCCGTGGCATTCTGCTGCAAGGTGGTTAGTGGCTCCACATGGTGGAGTGTTAGCCATGAGCCCAAGAGATAAGGGTCAGCACCTAGGCCCCGAGTTCAAGGTTCATGACTGAGAAAAATCAAAACAAAACAATTGTCCACAGGAGACAACTCACTAGTCTTCAGTAATACATAATTTTGTCTCTGCCATGGGGACATATCTGAGCCTCAATATTCTTGTCTGCATAATCATCTGAGTTGTGGAGGTCTTTGAGTACCAGGTGAAAGAGTGCACCCAATGAAGGACACAGCACATGTTACTCTCTGCAGGACTCAGCTGAGAGCACCCTATGAAGGACTCAGCACATAGCTCTATTCGATAAGCTGTCATTAGGATTGGGGTGCTTTCATCAGTATCACCATTCTTTGAGGAATATTTCCCAAACCAAACACGTTCACATCTAACGGTTTAATGGGATTTTTTTTTTGGGGGGGGGGTTAGCCAGGGTGCTGGAACTCAAAGCATGGGGATACTGTTCTAATAACATTTGCTCAAGGCTAAAATTGTACCACTTCAAGCCACATTTTAAAGTGTCCCGCAGACTCCCTGCTAGGACTGGGTTTTAAAGCCCCCAAGCAGCCAGGATGATAGGGGTAAGCCAGCAGCGTCTGGTTCCTTGCAGCTGGGTTGCAGGGGTTTACATCTGGCTAAGACAGGTTAGGTGGAAGCTCTCAGCACCAGACTCCTAGCTTGCTTTGTGAATAGGTATTTGAAGTCCTGTCCTTCTACAGTTGCAGTTAGAACATTCTGCCTTTTTGGCAGCAGTCCTGGGGCTTGAGTAAGGGCTTCGATAGTGTCCCTAAGCATTTGTGCTCAAGGCTGGCACTCAATTGAGGAAAGGCAGCAGAACTTCCAGGTTTTCTGTTTATGTGGCACTAAGGAATCAAAACCAGAGATTCGTGAGAACTCAACCACTGAGCCCCAGGAGTGAACAAGATATAAATAGATAGAGATTGCTGTATATAAATATTATATACACAAAAAGAGAGATGCCTGTATATTATTAAATTATAGATAAGATTACTACCAATTATTAGGTATTAAATTATGTCTCTGTTTAATGATGTGTCCCAGTTGAACCATTAATAAAGCATTAATTAATAATTACACAATATCCTGTTATTATTTATCACATATGTATATACATCCATACATATAATTACATATTTTATAGAACAAGACAGATGTCTACATATAATTAAATTATGTATGCATCATGTGTTACTACCAACTATTATGTATTTAATTATGTCTCCATGCAATTTTTATTCTGTTAGTGCTTAATAAAATATTCATCTTAATGCAGTCCTATAGTTCTTATATCTAATTTTATCCTACAATGATTCACTACTAATTCAATTTGTTTATCATTTACTGTAGTGATAATTTTTCCACCTATGACATTTATTACCTTTATGACATCCTCTTACATAGCATATAGATTTGCATACGAATTATACATCCTACCTGACACCGAGCACTTTCAAAGAAATAAAAAACATGTGTCATGCTCAGCTTCTCACTCCACGATTACATTTTTGGCAGTGCTGGGATCTAAATTCAGGGCCTACAAGGTTTAGTTCATGAATGGGTGTCTGTCAGCACAGCAGCCGCTAGCCAATTCATCTGCCAGGCAGTTCCCAGGCCCTGAGATCAAGCCCCATATGTTGACTCCATATTGCGTTTAGTGTATTCATTTTATTTTTTGTATTATTCATTTATCTACCATTTATTTTATTGACTGTTAATACACATGGAATATTTATTACATAGGGCATAGATTTGCCTGTGTATGAAACTTCACACCTGACACCCAGACCTTTCACAGAAAAGGAAACATGTGTCACTTTGGGCTTCTTAATCCGCAATTCAATTTTTGTGAGTGCTGGCATCTGAACTTACAGCCTAAAAGGTCCAACGCATAAGTGGGTGAGGGTCAGCATGTCAGCCTGGGGCATATGGAGCTGACAAGCAGATCCCAGCATCTGAGATCGAGCCCCCGGGGTTGACAAAATAAGAACAGATTGACATGCAGATGGTAGTACACAAATAAATATAGATCTTTATAGTGCCAGAGATGTTTATACATGATTCAGTTATATATGCTACATTCCTACCAATTTGTGGATATTCATTATGACTCCATGTAATTAATATTATTGTTTTCATCCTTAATGAATTATTAATTAAGTCAACCACTGTCCTGAAATTATTGTGTCCATGTAATTAATTGTATTCTTTTAAGGTGTCAAAAATATTAATTAAAATCCATCGGCCTCCTAAAATCACTCTAATTTTATAGTAGTATCATTCAGGAAGAACTAATTCAACCTGGACATTCAAAACCTTCCATTGGAATTCCTATGAATATGAACGAGACTCTTAGAATGTCCTGCCATTGGTAGGGGTCAGAACTGGGCTTCGAACTCAGGCCCTATGTTGCCATGTTAGCCTATGGCTTCCCTGGTAGCCAACCAGCTTTCAGTAAGCCACGTTAAGAGCATTTTTCAGCTGTGTCATTCAGGTCCAGGACGGTCACCTTGCAAAGAAAACAAATGTAAAACTGTCAGCCATCTGCAAGTTGAATGGTTTTATTCTGTGTTGATTTATTTACTTTTTTCCTGTCAGCCTTTGGGGCCTAGGAACCCAGCATTGGCTGTCGATCCAGTGGCTGCACCCCAGGCTAGAGTGATCAAAGCTGAGGCAGAGTTGCCACGACATGGGTTCAAGCCCTGTGGCAAAATAAAAATACATACATACATACACACATACACACATACATATGTACACTATAAATATTTTAAAAATTATGAGGCTCCTTGGCTTGGAATTTATGCCATTTTTATCTGGCAGGCCTGGGATTTGAACTCAGGATCTGGGTAAATCTACAGCACTATGGGGGAAGGGCAAGCTCACTGTGTTGGAAGACAAGAAAGTCAGGCCTGTTCCCAGGGCCTGAATTCAACCCTAGCATTAAAAAAAAATATTCGTATACATTTTAAATACATGACTTACATTTACTCTCAATTGTTTACTGCAGGGGCTGGGAAGGTGGCTCAGTGGTAGAATGCTTTCCTTGAATGCCTGAAGCCCTGGGTTCGATTCCTCAGCACCACATAAGCAAAAAGAAAAAAGCCAGAAGTGGCACTGTGGCTCAAGTGGTAGAGTGCTAGCCTTGAGCTGAAGAGCTGAGAGACAGCACCCAGGCCCAGAGTTCAAGCTCCACAACCAGACCCAAAAACAAATGTTTACTGCATATTACAGTTAGTGTATTAATTGTTTTATTTTGTTTTTAATTATTTGTTATGTATTTTAGTGAGTATGATTACATGTATAACATTTTTTACATCCTATCACATAGGACATAGATTTGCATATATATTGTACATCATACTTGAGACTCAGGACTTTGACCGGTAAGGAAAACATGTGGGACAATTGGCTTCTTTCACCAGGATTAAGTTTTTGGCATTTTTGTGATTTGAACTCAGGGCCTAGAAGGCCCACTTCATGAATGGGTCAATGTTAGCATACCAGTCTGATGCAAGTGAAGTTGTCGGGCAAATTTGAGGACCCAAGTTCATGTCCTAGGAGTGGCCAATATATAAACAGATAGATGTATAGACTGAAGTGTGTGTGTGTGTGTGTATTTGTATATGTATATGCATCTAACAATAAATGTATACAGAGACAGACATTTATGTTGATTCTAGTGTATAACTATATATAAAGTGTGATATCTATATTGTATTTATATATATATTCTATTACTACCAATTATTTGGTATAAAATTATGCCTCCATTAATTAATCACGGTAGAAGACTTAATAAAGTATTAATTAAATTAATCAATAATCTATATTTATTGTGTACAATCTTATACTAGAATGACTTGCTAATTAGTGATTCAATTAGTACATGTCAACATTCTATTAGTGCTCCTATAGATAGGAACTAGTTTCCTAGGATCTTCAGCCATGTGTAGGTGGCAGTCCTAGGATCGAACTAAGGGCCTCTGTGCATGGATTGGGCTCAGGCTTCATTGACAGCCCCCCAACCTCAGCTATGCAAGGTCACATAAAATTTTCAAGCCTAGTCACTGTCACCCAGGATGGTTACAGTGCAAAGGAAACAAAGGTAATACTGTTATGTAAAACTTCTTGGTTTATTCATCCTCCGTTTTTGTTGGTTTGATGATTTTTTGCCAGTGAAGGGAGTTGAACTTGGTTCCTAGGATCCCTGGGTCATCTGTGGGTGTAAAAGCTGCACCCCAGCTTAGGGTAATCAAGGCTGAGGAAGAGTTAGAACAACCTAATTTCAAGACCCATGCCTGCCCCCCCAACAAAAAATGTTAAGGCATTGACTTGGAATTTAGGCCATTTTTTCTGCCATACCTGGGATTTGAACTCAGGGGCTGAGTAACTCTATTGTGATCTGGGTGACATAGGAGCTCACCGCCTTGAAGAAAAGAAATTCACGAACATTTCCCAAGGCATGAATTCCAGGCCCAGGACTGGCAAAAATAATCTTTATATACATTTATAATGTATATCATATATATGTATGTATTTGCATAGATATTACATATTGTACCTAGGACACAAGATTTTCACAGCAAGGAAAACAGTTCAAAATTGGATTCTTACTCCACCTATTAACTTTGGCACTGCTGGGATTTGAACTCAGGGCCTGGAATTCCCAATTCATAAAGTGGCCATTAAGCACAGCAGCCTCAAAAAAATTTACTGCCAGGCAGTTCTCAGGACCTGACTTCTAGCCCAAGGAGTCACCAATATATAAATAGATAGAAGTGTAAATTGCTGCAAATATATATATATATATATACATATATATATATATATATAGAGAGAGAGAGAGAGAGAGAGAGAGATAGAGGGCTGGGGGAGAGAGAGATTTATAGGTTTATTTGATTGTATATTTAAATATTTAAAAATATTTATAGAATGCAAGATGTTTATATATTAAATTACATGTAATATATTACTAATAATTAATAGATATTGAATTATGCGTCCATTTAATGATGTATCATGTTTTAAGGCACAATAAAATGCTTCCTTGAGCAAAAGGAGCTCAGGGACAATGTCGAGGATCACAGTTCAAGACTCAGGACCTGCCGCAAAAAAAAGAGCCAGTAACTCCAAGTATCTGTGTATATATGCAAGTATTTCTATCAGTGAACATCCAGAGTCCCTAGGAACCCAGCTAGGAAATTTGCTTTGAATAGAATGATTTCATAGCACAGCTTTCAAGACAGTGCATGTTCCAGAGCTCTCCTCACTGTTCCCAGTGTAACTTGAGGGTTTCTCCACACCCCAGGCTGCTGGAGGACGTCTGCTTCATTGTTGGAACAGGCAAACAAAAAGCCTTACTCCTGTACAGCTGTGTAACAAACATTTCATCTGGGGCAATTAGTGAGGATGAGTGTGGGTGGGCTCTAAAGGCCAGGTGAAAAAGCCCTCCTTTTCCCCAAGCTATCTCTCTCCCCAGTGCTCTGTTTTGACAGGAAGTCTTCATTTGTGCCACCTCCTGTGGCAGGCCAAGTTCGCTGCACTCATCCTTTCTTTGCGAGACTATGTTCCAATGTTGAGACAAACTGCTACAATTAATTGAAGAGTCCTTCTGGCAGGCAACTAGGGCCCTGAATCTAATGAAATGATTCATTATTGGCAGTGTTGCCTCCCTAGGTTTCCGGAAGCTTGCTAAATCTAAGCACTTGTGCAAAATCACAATGCTTCCTGTCATCTAGGGCTGGTGAAGCACATCAAGATTTGAAACCTTTGACCTCTCCTAGTTGGGCCCTTGGTGGCTAGATTTTGGGGTTGAACACAGGATGAAGCTGCTGACCATGAGTTCAGAACAGAAGCTCAGTGTTTTCCCATTTGGTGTCACAGCTTCACTTCTGGTCTGTGTGTGTGTGTGTGTGTGTGTGTGTGTGTGTGTGTGTGTGTGTGTGTGTGTGAGTGTGTGTGTGTGCATACACCAGTCCTGAAGGACTCAGGAACTGACCACTGACCTGAGTTTCTCTTGTACAAGGACAGCACTCTACCACTTGAGCCACAGAGCACTTTAGATTTTTTTTTTCTAGTGAGGTGGCACTGAGGATTCAAGCCCAGGTTTCATGCATGCAAAGCACTCTACCCCTAAGACACATTCCTAGCACTCCACTTCAGGTTTCTTTTTTCTTATAAGTTTGAGGAGTTGAAGTCTGGGCCTGGGTGCTGTCTCTTCAGCTCAAGTCTAGAGCTCTACCACTTGTGCTAAAGAGCCCCTTCAGATTTCTGGTGGTTCATTGGAGATAACCATCTCAAGGAATTTCCTGCTCAGGCTGGCTTTGGACTGTGATCCTCAGCTCTCAGCCTCCTGAGTAGCTAGGATGACAGGCGCGAGTCACCGGTACGCAGCTTCCACTTCAAGTTTCTAAGTGGTGAATAGGAGATAATAGTCTCATGGGACCTTTTTGTGTCTGGGATAGTTTGGAACGCAGATCATCAGATTTCAGCTTCCTGAGTAGGCAGGATGACAGACCTCAGCTAAAGAAACCTAAGCTCTGACACTATACTGAAAAGAGTCGTTGGCTTCACGTGGTAGAGTGCTAGCCATGAGCCCAAGATGAAAGTCAGTGCCTCGGCTCTGAGTTCAAGGTACATGATGGAGAAAAGTAAACCAAAATAATTGTTTGCAGGAAACAACTCACTACATTCCAGTACATACATCATTTTGGCCCTGACATGGGGACATATCTGAGCCTCAACTTTCCCATCTGCACAATCATCTTACTTGTGGAGCTTTTACAAGGACCAAATGAAAGAATGAAACCCGTGAAGGACTAGGCATACAACAACTCATGAAGAACTCATCACATAGCTGTATCCCACATGCTGTCATTAGAATTAGGGTGCTTTAATCAGTATCACTATTCTTTTAGAAACACATCACAAACCTCACAAAGTTCACATCTAATGATTTAGAGGGGTGGTTTTTTTTTTGGGGGGGGAGTCAGCCACATGGATTGCACTCAAAGGTTGAGGGTACTATCCTAAGATATTTAGCTCAAGCCTAGAGCTCTGCTACTTTGAGCCAGAGGTCAGAGTTTCGCAGACTTCATGTCAGGACTGAGTTCTAAACCCACCACTGTCAGATCTCAGCCCCAGAGTATCTTGTATGACAGGGGTGAGTGAGCCGGCAGCATCTGTTTTGGTGGACCTGGGTTGCAGTGGTTTACCTCTGGCTAAGTCGGGTTAGATGTCACCTGTCAACACCAGACTCCCAGCTTGCTCTGTGATGAGGTATTTGCTGCCTATCCTTATATCATTGCAGTCAGAACATTCTATCTTCTTTTTTTTGGTGCCACTACTAGGGTCTTGAATAAGGGTCTAGACACACCCCCTATGCTTTCATCCTCAAAGCTAGTACTCGACTACTTAAGCAAGACAGCACAACTTTTGGATTTTTCTGTGCATGTGGTAGTGAGGAATCGAACCCAGGGCTTTGTATGTCCTAGGAGAGCACACTACCACTGATCCCCAGGAGTGACAAGAGTACAAACAGATAAATGTATAGATTGGTGTATAGATAGGTAAGTAGGTAGATAGATAGATAGACAGATAGATAGATAGATAGATAGAGAGGTATATGCTTAAAACAAGAAAGAGATGTCTGTACATTATGAAATAACATATACAGTATTGCTACCGATTATTGGCAATTAAATTATTCCTTCCTTTTTTAAGTATCATGATTGAATACATGATAAAGTATTAATTGAAAATTAATGTAGTATAATTTTTGTATATAGTTTTATAATATAATAATACACTAGTAATTTATTTGTTACTTTTATAACATTTCATTTGTATGGATGTATATCAGAATGCGCCTTAGAATCTCCCACCATTCATTAGTGGCAGTATCAGGATTCAACCTCCAGGCCTAAGTTGCCTCTTTTGGCTATGGCTTCCCTAATAGCCCACCAAATATCAGCAATGCAAGGTCATGTACACTTTCTGGGCCTTGTCATTTAGACCCTGGATGGCCACAACGCAAAGGTGGAAGAAAAAGTAAAACCACCTACTTGAACTTCTGTTTTTTTTTTTTTTTTGTGAGAATACCCTAAAGAGGAGTTACAATTACATGGGCAAGATAACCAGTACCCTTCTTATCAAGCATTGTTGCCTCCTCTTTGTTTCCCCTTCCCATCTCAATTTTATCCTTCTCTTTTGGTTTTTTTTTTACTAGCCTCAAAATTTGAACTCTGGTCCTAGGATCCCAGGGTTGGTTGTGGCAGAGATTCCAAGACCTGAGTTCAAGTCCCATGCTTTGGCCAAAAAAAAAAAAAAAATAAGGTCCTGGCTTGGAATTTGCACCATTTTTCTGGCAGGCTTTTGATTTGAACTCAGGGTCTGGGTAAATCTGTGACACTGTAGGTGAAGGGGAAGATCACCGTCCTTGAAAACAAGAAATTCAGACCAATTCCTAGAGCCTGAATTGAAGCCCCATCACTGGAAAAACTAACATTTATATATGAGATCTATTTATATTGCATGGGTTTACAGCTTATGACGTTTATTACACTTATTAATTTAGTATTATTACACTTATAATGTTTCATTTCCTCATATCACCTAGGATATATTTGAATATGGATTATACATCATACTGAGACCAAGGACTGTCACAGAGAAGAAAAAAATGTGTCAAAATTAGCTTCTTACTCCACGAATAAATTTTTGGCCATGCTGGGATTTCAACTCACAATGCCCAATCCATAAATGGGGTCACAGTTTTAGCAGACCATTGTCTGGCAAACTGAGCTGCCAGGAAGTCCTGAGGACCTGTGATCAAGCCACAGTAGTGTGCAATATATAGATAGATAGAAAGATAGATAGATAGATAGATAGATAGATAGATAGATAGATAGATAGATAGATAGATAGATAGATAGATAGATAGATAGATAGATAGATAGATAGATAGATAGATAGATAGATAGATAGATAGATGTATATATATGTGAGTATGTGTATATATATATGCATATATATTCAGTGAGGGAATGTTAAGATATTATATATATAACCAATTATTAGTGATTACATTATGCCTCCATTTAATGAAGTATTATGGTTGAATACTTACAAAATCTGTAATTAAAAATTAGTCAAAACCCTTCCATTAGGTGCTAGAATGGAAGATATAAATCCAGTAATTTGTGTGTGGCACTCTAAAATAGAATCAAGAATTAACTGCAAATTATTACTTTTATGCATTCCATTAGCATTCACATGAATAGGAATGAGTTTGTCAGATTCTCCCTCCATTTGTGGGGGGCAGTCCTAGCATTCGAACTCCAGGCCTGGGTAGTTTTCTTCGAATGCAAACGATTAAAAAAAGAAGAAGAAAAAATGTCATGTCAAAACCAACTTTACAATGTCGGTGTGGGGGGGGAGGGGGGTATAATTGGGTGGGGGGAGGGGGGAGGCTGGGAAGGGAGGTGAAGGGTAAACAAAGGAGGAGGCTGCAATGCTTGGTAAGAAATGTATGCATTATCCTGCCCATGTAATTGTAGCCCCTCTGTACAGTATGTTCTCAAATAAAATAAAATAAAATTTAAAAAAGAAAAAAAAAAAGAAGAAGAAAAGAAAGCCAGGTTTCAGCAGCTTCTGCCTATAATCCTAGCTCCTCAGGAGGCTGAGATGTAGAGAATGCCAGTTTGAATTCAGCTGGGGCAGGAAATTTCCTGACACTCTTATTTCTAAAAGACCACAGGGAAAAAAATGCACACATGGGTGGGGCTGTGGCTCAAGGGCAGAGCACTACCCTTGAGCAAAAGGAGCTCAGGGACAGCGCCTAGGCTCATAGTTCAATCCCAGACCTGCCAAAAAAAAAAAAAAAAAAAAAGGAGGCAGTAATTCTATGTCTCTGTGTATGGATGGATGGTTTATGGATGATGGGCATTCAGCAGGTTGCCCATGCCCAGCCCCCAAACCTGGGCAAGCTGGGACAAGCACTGAGACAATACTAAGTCTGAGCCAGCAGCTTGAACAAAGCATCCTTCTCTGCCATTTAAGTACTGAAGCCCCAAAGACTTTGCCTGGGCTGGTGTGTGCAACAGGTGCATTATGTTGTGGGTGAGGTGTCCCATCAGGACACCTAGAAGCCAGCCACTGCCTCCAGGGAGACCACACTTCCTAGGCTGTAGGATTTGTCCAAGTTTCTGGCTCCATATTCTAGATCCCTCTGTAGGATGTGGGGCCTGGTGCCTATCACTCATTCATCATTCCTGACTGCCAAGTCTCAGGCTGGTCCCAAATCCTGGGAAAGATAGGACATAGCCAGTGATTTCTGTGCCGAAAGGGGTTAGCCAATAAATTCCACCCTCATAGCTCCTGTTAGAAGTGAGCCTTGGGCTGCGAATGTGGCTTAGTTGTAGAGTGCTTACCTAGATTGCATGAAGTCATGGGTTCTATTCCTCTGTACCACAGAAAAAGAAAAAGCCAAAAGTGGCACTGTGACTTAAGTGATAGAGCGCTAACCTTCAGAAAAGAAGCTCAGGAACATGCTCAGTCCTTGAGTTTAAGCCCCAAGACTGTCAAAAAAATAAAAAGGGACCCGGTTGAGACATATTCTTCTGGGACTCAGAGGAGGGCCGAGGTTAGAAGTAAGAGGTAGAGGTCAGGTACTGGTGGTTCACCCCTGTAATCTTAGCTACTCAAGAGGCTGGGATCTGAGGATCAAAATTACAAGCAGGAAAGACTATGAGACACTTTTCTCCAATTAAACACCCAAAAAGCCAGAAGTAGAGCTGTGGTTCAAGTATTGGTGTGTTAGCCTTGAACACAAAAGCTCAGGGATACTGTCAAGGTGATGAATTCAAACCCCCCAGTCTTGCAAAACACACACACCAGTCAGCCTTCACAAGTTCCATCTCTAGCAATTCCATATTTTTTTAAAAAAAGAGGGAAAAGTGAAGGAAAGAGTTGCTCCAGGAGGTGATACAACCTGTGCCAAAATTCCACAGGAGTTATAAGATGTGGAACAGGACAGAGAGCCTCAGGCAGAAGGTACAGCATGGGCAAAGGTCCTGAGGTATGGTGTAGAGCCGGTGGTGTGGGTGGAATGAAGGTTCTGTGGCTTCAGACAAGTCTGGCAGGACATTCAAGGCTGGGTCAAGGTTTGTACTTGAATCACAGGTAGGGCAGAGGGTGGGGACCCAGAATGGGGCCCAGGGGGAAGATTAGCTTGGATTTTCACCATGTACCCCAGCCATTTTCAGTGGCTGGAAGCCTATTTTTCACAACTCCTGACCCTCAGAGGCCTCCTTTGCATGGAGGAGTCAGGGCAAATGCAGGGAAGAACTCTTTCTTAAGAAAAGTTTCTAGCCATCAGTGGCTCAACCCCTGTGAATCCTAGCTATCCAGGAGACTGAGATCAGATATAGCGGGTCAAATACAGCTCAGGAGAAGAAAGTTGGTGAGACTCTTTTCTTGCCAATGAACTACCAAAAGACAGAAATGGAAATGTGGCTCAAGTGGTAAAGTGCCAGCTTGAGAAAAAGTTAAGAGACCAGGGCTCAAACTGAGTTCAAACCCCAGTACTGGCACAGAAAAAAAAATAAAGAAAAGCTTTAAGAAGCTCCTAGCCCACTGTGGTGAAAGGCCAGGTCAGCTAAGTGCATGTGGCTCTTACATGTCCTCCTAGATCCTCAGGAAGCTGAGATCAGAGGATCGTGGTTCAAATCCAACCCTGGAAGAAAGTCCAGGAGACTCTGATCTCCAAGGAACCATCAGAAAACTGGAGAACATGCTGTGGCTCAAGTGGTAAGCTGAAGAGCTGAGCTACAGTGCCCAGGCCCAGAGTTTGAGCCCCATGACCAACACCTGCTTGTAGCTCACTCTGTGACTCTAGGCAGAGTACTTTCCAATGGGCCCCTGAGAGTCGGGTCTCCCAATGTCTAGGTGTCTTCAGAGCAGTCTCTTTGGCGGCCTTTGTGTATGGAACAGGCCACAGTATCAGAGAAGGGTCCCGCCTTGGGGCATGGAGGTCATCAGCCTGGTCATCAGAATGGCATCAGTCATGGGTACAGTGTGCATCTGAGCAGTAAACTGATGTCTCAGACCACGGTTCTGGGCCAGGAGGGCCAGGAGCTGCAAGATGGCACAGCAGGTAATGCCTACTCATGCGGGTATCACAAGTTTGCGACTCTGTCAGGCACACCTTGGGCAGGTGTTGAGTTGGGCTCATGAAAGACTTGTAGGCTCAGGTATCCACATCTGGCTGGCTGATGCTTGTAGCAGTCGCTATCCCAGGAGTCACAGGGCTCGGAGCCCTGCTTTCCTCTCCACTGCTTGGGGACAGATGAAGTCTTCAATCTTGGACTGACTACAAAGGAGCATCCATAGTGTCCTTCCCTTGGTCCTGTGGCCCCGTGCACGGATGGAGGGCAGATTCCATGGAACTTCCTGCCATGGCCCAGACCCACTTGGCCCAAGAAGGACTTATGGAGAAACCACTTGATCTACTTTGAGAGTTTACTATGACTATGCCTCAGGAGTGCCCCCAGTTCTAGCTCAGCTCATCATTAACAACTTCCTGTGTGTGTGTGTGTGTGTGTGTGTGTGTGTGTGTGTGTGTGTGTCTGTGTGTGTGTGTGTGTCTGTGTGTGTGTGTGTGTATGTGTGTATGTGTGTGAGCATGTGCATGTGTGCATGCATACCCATGCATCTTTGTGCTAGGGCTTGAACTCAGGGCCTGGGATCTGTCCCTCAGTTTTTCTGTTCAAGGCTACCACTCTACCAGTTGAACCACAGCTTTTCTTCCAGCTTTTGGGTGGTTATTTGCAGAAGGGACTCTCACACACTTTTCTAGCTGGACTGACTCTGAATGGTAATCCTCACATCTCAGCCTCCTGAGGAGCTAGGAATAGGACAGCATCAGCTAGTAGCATCTGGCCACACTTTCCTTCTTGGCTAAAACAGAGTACCTCTCTCTCAGCCAAGTACCCAGCTGCAGCTACCCCTCCTAACTCAGGCTTCAAAGGAAACATTCCCTCCCCTGAGGACAAAGAAATAGGATCAAGTTTGAGCTTTATGTTCTCCACACAGTCAGGGGCTGCTGGGAGCTGATGTGGAGGTCAGAGGATCTAGGCCAGGGCAAGTAGACAATGTGTTAGAACAGAAGAGAGTATGAGAAGACATCCTTGTACCTAGATGCCAGTGGCTCATGTCTGTAATCCTACATACTCAAGAGTGACACCTGAGGATCAATCAAGATTCAAAGCTAGCCTGGGCAGACTCTTCTCTCCAATGAATCACCAAAAACACTGGAAAGCAGAGCTACCCTAGTTCAAGTGGTACAGCACCAACCTTGTGCAAACAAGCTAATGGATACCACCGAGGCTCTGAGTTCAAGCCCTGGTAAACACACACACACACACACACACACACACACACACACACACACACACACACACACACTTACATGTGCACGTACACACACATACACACGGTAACATCTTTAGCAGTTGCCAGTGGCTTATACCATCAAACCCAGCTACTCAGAAGCTGAGTTCTTAAGATGGCAGCTTGAAGCCAGCCCAGGCAGGAAAGTCCACTAGACTCTTCTCTCCACTAAACTAGTAAAAAGGTTGAAAGGTGAGCTGTGGCTCAAGTGGTAGAGCGTTAGCTCAGGGACAGTGCCTAGGCCCTGAGTTCCAGTTCTGAGATATTTTTTTCTTAATAGACACCCTTTGCCATCCCCATACCCACAGGCCATACATCCATATTTTGGTTATCCTAGATCTCACTTCCACTCCTGCCACTTCCACAGCACTGCCACAAGAGGCTGGTGTGTGGCCAGCACTGGATTAAGAAGTGAACATACACAAGGGGGACATAGCCAGATCAAGGCTATTGCTCCAGAACATTGAGGTATTGGCCATACCAGTCTCTCATCCCCCAGTTCCCTGGCTATGGAATCTAAAGTCTGTGCCTCTGTATTCTGGGCATCTGAAATTGTCTAGAAGGACCTAGAGAGGCCCAGCTGGGGCTGGAAGATACTTTCCTGTGGTAAGGTACATTGACATTTCCTAGACACTGACAGATACTTCCAAGCCACCATGGCTTCACCTCCCATGTAGCCCCAGAAGATCCTTGGTTGGGCAGCCTTCAGTCAGCTGTCATGCTTGAGTTGGCCAGAGCCACTGGCAACCGCCCTTCCCCCACTCCACTACCAGCCTACAGGAAGGGACATGCAGCCAGAAGCCCAACTGAGAAAAAGTACAGGACATCACATGACTGAGTCCTCGCCCCCCTCACCCTGTTGTCAGGGGAGAACCTATGCCCGCCTGACCTGCTAACGCAGAATCCCCTGAAGGTGGCCAAAGACATGGATAACCAGACTTGGGCCCCAAAGAAAAGCTGGAATATGCAGGTCTCTGGCAATTTAAGACTCATTGTAGACCCTGGTAGTGGGCTAAAGGCAAGGTTGCTGTGCAGGAAGGGCACCAACTGAAGTCAGAAAGAGGCAAAAAGGCACCAATGAAGGGGACAGAGAAAGATGAGGGAAAAATACACACACACACACACACACACACACACACACACACACACACACACACACACACACACACCATGGGTAGCCCAAGGCCTCAGCAGTCCCTGAGCACCTTAACTTCCCAACCCTTGAGAAGATGGCACTACCATCCTCAGACCAACTGTAGACAAAACTCAGAAACTCTCACATGTCTGGAATGGCTCATGACACAGCATGCCATTTCCTACTGTACACACCGCTATGTAGAATACTCAGCTACCTTATTTTTATTTGTTGGTCATGGGGTTTGAAGTTTGGGCTTGTGCGCAGTCCCTCAGCTCTTCAGTTGAAGGTGCACGCTCTACCACTGGAGCCACAGCACCACTTCCGGTTTTCTGGTGGTTCACTGGAGATAAAGTCTCACATATTTTCCTGCCCAAGCTAGCTTTGAAACTCTATCCTCAGATCTCAGCCTCCTGAGTAACTAGGATTACAGTTGTGAGCCACTGGCAACTCCTGGCTTCAGTCACCTTCTCACACCCAGGGTAAACCCACCTTGTCAGGTCACAAACCACATGCAACCCTTCCCTTCAGACTTTGACACCAGCATACAAAACCATTCTGCCATGGATGGGGAGAATATAATTGACACTACCCTCCCACCGCTATTCCCATTCGCCACTCCCTGCCTAAGAAAGGCCACGACCTCTGGAGTTCTTGGTAAGGCAAAGCCCACCATGCTGTAACTTCACCCTTGGGCAAAACTGGGCAGTTCTTAGAAATGTCTGTACTCTGAGGCCAGCACCTGGTCTCCCAAACCACAGCAAACCCACTCCTTCACCATCTCTTGCAGGCAAGGGCAAGGGGTGTCTTTCTTTCTTGTTTTTTTTTTTTTTTTGGTTGAGGGTGTTAAACTCAGGGCTTGGGTACTGTCCCTGATGATGATTTTTGCTCAAGGCCAGTGCTCTACCATTTGAGCCATGGTGCCACTTCTGGTTGGAGATTGGAGATGAGACTCTCCTGGGACATTCCTGACTGTGCTGGGGAAACAAGATACTCCCGAGTAACCAGGATGACAGCCATGAGCCATCAGCGCATGGTTTACGGTGTCTCAGACTTTAGAATTTCCAACTAGTCCTCCTCTAGACACTCCCACCTAGTCACTCCTCTAGATCCCTTAGGGACAGCAAAGGGAGGCTCAGGATCTGGGTAGTGCCATAGGCACTAAAGTGCCCCTTCCATATCACTACTCCTCTCTAACCTCCCATCTGCCTCCTCTGGAAGGCATGGTCATCTGGGGCAGATCAGACCCACTAGGACTTCTGGGGCCTGCCCTGTATCCCCCTGCCCCACCCAACCGGTATCTGAGGATTTCTGGGGCCAGCTGTTCCATGTCGTGGTGGAAGATGTTGGGAGGGTTGCTGATAACTGGGTCCAGGGGATGCCAGGGCAGAAGGAGTGTCCAGCTCCCCTCTGTCAAAGAAGGAGACACATAAAAATGGATGGATCTACTAAGAGCTACAGGGCATAGCCATCCACCTGTCACCAAGGACTCTTGGAGTGCTGTTTTATGTTGACAGTCTAAGGGCTATACCTCGGGGTTTAGGTGCTATACACAAGCGTCTTTTGGTCGAGGCCAGTGCTCTTCCACCTGAGCCACGGTGCCACTTCCAGCTTTTTCTGTGTATGTGGGACCTAGGAATAGAACCCAGGGTTTCCTGTGTGCTAGTCGAGCCCACTACTGCTAAGACAGAATCCCAACCCTGGATAGCTGTTCTTCTGTAACCCCTCAGGCGTGTCTCAGGACAGTCTTGCACATCTGTACTGAGTTTCTCAGCAGCAGCTCTGGCTGAAAGTGAACATGCTCCTCTATGTTGTTCTTTATGTACAGCACCTTTGCTCTGTGTGCTTCCTGTCAGAAACTCCTTGTTAAGCAAGACCCCTTTTCAAGTGCTGCTTCTAAGAAGCCTGCTCCAATCACCCTGGCAGAGTGGGGTCTTCTCTCCTCTGCAGGATGTTGGCCTTGTCACGCTCTCCCTTCCTGCTGGTGTGGGTTGAAAGCAGATGAAGGGGAAGGTCTGGCTTTTACCACCCAATTTCTGAAGGCTCTGATACACTACCCAGGGACTGGTTCAGTATCACACTCCGTGAGAGGGCACTCGAGGCCCAGGCAGTCTGGGGGCAACAACATGGGTCCATTTCTTTGGTGGGCTTGAACTGAGGATCTGGGAGTTGCGTCTGTGAGTTTTTGTGCTCAAGGCTGGTGCTTTACCACGTGAGCCACAGCTCCACTTCTGACTTTTTGGTGGTTCCATGGAGAGAAGAGTCTCACCAGCTTTCCAGCTTATGGCTGGCTGCAATCTTTGATCCTGAGATGTCAGGATGTCAGGTGTGAACCTGAGACAGTGCCATGGACCGGCTCTGTCGGGACGACGGAGGACACCTGGTGGAGGTAACTGGAACAGGTGGGGAGATAGCAAACAGACAACTCACACACAAGAGGAGTGAATGCTGAGTGCGATTTATTGCAGAGGATAACAAGCTTTTATAGCAAAAGTCTCCATGAGAAAGGGCAAAAAGTTACACAATCTTGTTGCAAGACTTCGTTCTTGGGTGGTCACCAGCTGGTCGCCTGATCTTGTTTTTTGGATGACGAGTTATGACGATAGGCACTTGTTTTCGGCTTTACCTCTATTTTTAAGAAATACAATTGGTTTTGATGTTTATCACCTATTAACCATTAACCAGAGCATATGGGCAAAGTGCTGGACAGAAAGGCATGAACTCTAGTACTTTACTATTATTTTTGTTTAGTTTTGTACTTTATGTGTTTTAAATCTTTTCTAAGCAATTGTGCTTCTTTGCCATTCTTTAGAGGGTCCCCAATTTGTGGCCAAAAATCATGATATTCAGTATACTTAGTTAAATCTGGCCATATATCAAATTTAAGCTCATAGTGTCTTCTCTGTAACCCATTCACAAAATTTTTTACTCTTTTTCATAGAGGCCTTAACTGTCTCATAAGATCTTTCTTGTTTCTTTTTTTTTTATAATAAGCACTAGATCTAGCGAGTCTCTCAGTAAATAGAGAGTAATAGGAAGTTCTTTCTCCTAAGTAGTTTACCCAACGGTTGCCATCCTTATCATACACACCTGTAAAAGGCTATGGATCTGGGGGAAGTCTTTGGGGTCCTCTAGATAATGGAGGATTCCACCGTTTTCTTCTGATAAGTCATTGCCACCTTCCATCTAACAACCTTTTAGGAATCTTATTTAGCTTTTGGTCTAAATATCCCTCTACATCTTTCTTATCTACAGGATATCTATATGGGTCTATTGTATATGTTTCAGGATTAAAGGGAAGTCTCCAATAGCCATGCACTCTTTTTGTTTTAGCCGTGCCGACAGCTTCTTGTAAATCTCTTACAAACAATTCCTTCTGCTGAAGTGACGTCATGAAACCCCCAATACTTTTATATTTACTTATGACTTGTCTAATAGCCTCCATAAGAGGGGCTTTTAGGGTAGCACTTAACTCTGGTGAGTTAGTCATATTCTTAGGACACTCATCGGATGTTGGAGTCATCAACACTTCCAAGAAAGAGCCCTGAATAAGGGAACGTTGAGCATGAGTAAGTAGAACAAACAGCAGGAACAGTAAAAGATTAATAGGCACTCCTATACAGCGAAGAAAAGAAAAACAGGAACAGAAACATATCTTTACCAGGGGCTTGCCAGCCTTTCCAGGAGGTAGGCCTCTTTGATGCCCCATTTTCTGAGGTAGACTTCGGTGAAGTCCCATTCTCAGAGGTAGGCCTCTTTGAAGCCCCATTCTCTGAGGTAGACTTCAGTGAAGTCCATTCTCAGAGGTAGGCTTCTGTGAAGCCCCATTCTCAGGTCTTAAAGTAGGTGTTCCATGCTAAGCAGACGCCGCCGGAGTAGGCATGGCAGTGACGGGTACCAAAGCCTTTCTTTTGAGCTTCTTTTTATCTCATGTCAAGTAGCGAGCCCTAGTTAAAATAGTCATTTACAGGGGATCAAGTTCCTCTCCTAGGTCAGTTAATCCAAGGAGATGAAGTGTCTTTGGAAAAAGCTAGTCTGAATTGGCCTGGGTGAGTATGTGTGTGTGTGTGTGTGTGTGTGTGTGTGTGTGTGTAAGTTTTGGGGATACCTACTCTATCTCTCCGGTTCCTTATCCTCCCTGTGGTGAGTACAACCAGGCTCCCCACCCCAAGGAAGGCGGGCAGGGGAGGGTACACAAGGTCACATTGAGTGGAATGATCTGAATTCTATCCTTCAACTGAAGCCTGGAAAGATAATGGAGAGAAGGAGAAGTTTAGAGGAACATCAAGAGAAGCCCATTATCTTTGGATACAAGTACCAGAGAGAAGACTGAATCCATCCTTTTTGGTAGTAAGGTAACAGACGCCCATTCTTCATTTATTTCATTATTTTTTGTGAGTCCTAGGGCTTGGATTCAGGGCCTGATTGTCATCCCTGAGCTTCTTTTACTCAAGGATGAGGCTCTACCACTTGAGCCACAGCACCACATCTGGATTTGTGTGTGTGGTGGGGTGGTTGTTGCTTTATGGGAGATAAGAATCTCACAGACGCTCCTGTCCTGGCTGGCTTTGAGTCACGTCCATAAGACCTCAGCCTCCCCAATAGCCAGGATGATGTGCAGGAACCACCGACACCTGACCACCACCATCCACTTATAATCCCCTAGGGCAAGTGCTGGACCACCTGCACTGCACCCCCTTGTGAGTGGGAAGCAGACATGGGTGGGTTTGATACTTCAACAGCCTACATACCTTTGAGCATTGTTCCAGGTCAGTCTGATTGCGGCTTCCTCGTCATACACAGCAATGACTTGGCTCTGTCACAAGAACAAATGTCCCCCAGGAGGTGGCAGTTCTGGGGTCTTTCCTCTTCACACTGCCCCCACTCCTCAAAATGACACCCCAGCAAAGCGATATAGACATAGAGTGAATTCATTTTCTTATAACCAGGGTCTGGCCAGAAAGGTAACAGTGAGGAATCCCGATGCAGACCAGCCTGAGCATATATTGAGACTCTATCTCAGAAATGCCCAAGACAAAAAGTCTTGGCTCGCATGTTAGAAGACCTGACCGGCAAGTCTAAAGCCTTGAATTCAAACCCTAATATACCAAAAAGAATCAGAAGCCCTGGTGCCAGAGGCTCATGCCAATAATCCTAGCTACTCAGGAGGCTAAGATCTGAAGATCACAGCTCAACATTTAAAATAGGGTTGGCCTCACCCATCAGACATCATGATAAGACCCAAAGTCTGAACCATGAAAGTGTGCTCCATATTAACAGGGCTCTCATCCTTACTAAGTGCTGGCCATGCTCTTTGTCCCCCTGGGGAGCCACCCCCTGTGGGCTCCACCCCCAGGTCCTCCTAAGCTCCTTCTGCCACCAACCAGGCCCAAGGAAGTAGACAGCTCCAGGACATACAAATCCCTTGGTCTTATAATTTAGCAGTGCTGAGTCCCCATCAAGCATCTCACCCTTTCAGGTCCCCAGACCTCAACCACAAAGTACATGTACCCACCAAAGAAAGCACGCAGAAGTTACCAAAGGGTCCACTGCTCCTTGTTACAGCCCACTTCCACACTCACACACACACACACACACACACACACACACACACACACACACACACACACACACACATACACACACACAACCTGCAGGGGTGGTTCATGTTTGTCTTCCATGCTACTCAGGAGGCTGATGTTTGAAGATCACAGTTCAAAGCCAGCCCATTCTGGAAAGACTGTGAGGCTCTTATCTACAGTGAAACACCAAAAATCTAGAGGTGGAGCTATGGCTCAAGTGTCAGAGCAAAAGCTTTGATCACAGAAGCTCAAGAACAGCACCTAGACCCTGAGTTCAAGGCCCAGATCTTCTAACTCCAAACACACACACACAGACATAGACACAGACACAGAAACACACACACATGCACACACACACACACATACACACACACACACACACACACACACACACACGGACAGCCCAAGGCTTCGGCAGTCCCTGAGTACAGACCCATGAACTGTCTCAATTAGGATCACATCCTACCCTCAAG